>NC_064922.1:815553520-816187806 GCF_023897955.1 Schistocerca gregaria
ACAATTTAACCAAAGGTGCACAAGCGTCTAATTTAGGGCTTGTAATGCGACACGTGCGGTTCAACCCCATAGACGACTTTGAGCCAAGACATTTCAACGAAGAGGAACCGCATGTGAGCCGGAACATTTTTGGGATGTTAGCTCGATGCATGTGGTAACTGCTCTGTGCTGTCGCTGGTATTTCCAAAGACAAGATGCTTGTCTTGAAAGTATCAGATCAGTTTCTTTTTCTTTTATAAATCACATCTAGTTCTAACACCCAAAACGATTTCATTGAAACTAACACCGACCTCGGAATCGTACGCCTGTGCACGAAATTTTTACATGTAGTATTACAAACAAGGTAGTATGGCATATTTCATAAATAAATAAATAAAAATGTACAATATTTACAACTGGCAAGCTTCGTTCCTGGTTCAATGATTTGCGTCCTAAATCTGTATTTAAACTCTAACATACAGGGCAACTGGATAACTAGACACATGATGTACAGAATATGGAAGTAAGTAATACATTAAAACATTTGCGTTACAGATTTCATGGTTCTCGTTGAAAAGGTAAACAAGGCATTTCTTGTCACAATGAACTATGCATAATTTGAGACCTCAGGTGTGGTATAGGGTTAAAGAAAAACTGACGCCAATCGTTAGATAGCTAAGTTCTCACTGTCAGATATTAATGACTAATAAAAGACGCAGGAGAACTAGTTACGAGCAAACAAGTGTGCACCAGTAATAGCAGAGTAAGAGGAATTCAATTTACACGACCCAGAGCGCTATTATCAGCAGCAACTTCACGAGAACTACTCAGGAGTAAACACAAGGGAGCTAACGTGTTTACAGTGCCCCTCACAAGTTCTAGATAGCCGTCAAGAGAAACGAGAAACTCTGCGCGACGGTCTATCACTGACACACGCCGATAAAAACAGCTGCTCGTAACAGTTCCTGATCCCTAAACAGACGTTGATTTAGGCTGTGTGCTTCATGACACAATAATTATGATGTAAGTATTACATATATATATATATATATATATATATATATATATATATATATATATATATATATATATATATTTCGTATCTCTAGGAGCCCTCTAACAGTGCCGCACTATCGTGGAATACTTGTATGGCTTTGCAGTAACTGCATGAATTTTAAATATATAGCACAAGAATACATTCAGTAATAATATGACTATGCAATGTGCTAATATGAAATTACTACCAGTGGGCATGAAATAGACATAACATGCCCACTGTTACACAACAGACAATGCAATATTCAATAGGAGATAAGTAACATGTGAGTTGAGTATGTATGGAATTGTAAGGTAAGTGACTAAATCTTAATAACCCTTCTAGTATGTGAGTGAAAGAAGGGATTTTCCACCGTGAAAGGAAGATCAAGGTCTACATTAAAGATAATACTATCGATAACTGGGCCAGATGGTAGACTTTCGGTTTCCCTCTCGTGCATGTCACCAATAAGGCTTTCTGCAGGTTATAACTCGGTGAAATATAATTGCGCTTTCCATCAATTTAACGAGTAGATTATTCTATATAACACCATGTGAAGGAATGGCAAATGAGATTCTCTTTAAAAAAATAAATTAGTTTTTCAGATAATGAACCATCAATTAATATTGGTAAGAGGTGGTTTACGTAGTTCTGCACAAAGCACAATGTAGTGGTGACAATAATAACAGGTCACATGGGAAAGGCAGTACGTCTAACAGAATATTCAAAATAATTCGTTGTGCATATCGACAAAAATAAATTGGGTATCACAAGTTTCTTACATGACGGGATACAAGAGCTTTTAGCGTTGCGTTTTAGAGCCGAATATGGTAAATTAAATGACAGAAAAATAGTCTGCTTGAGTTCATGCGACTTCAGTAATGTTTGGGGCAATATTACTCATAAAATGTACACTGCTACAAAGTTCTGTAACGATTGCGCGTGATACATCCTCATCCTTCCTGCAAACAACAAACAACAAACAACAAAGGACGTAGGCTTAATAATAATAACTTAGCAATATATTTACTTCTGTAATATATTATCAGTCAACAATCACTCACAATTTGAAAAGAGTGAAGGCTGAAGACTTCACAGATGCGCCACAAGTAACGTAAATATTACCTTACGTACATCTTTGCACCGAAAGGACAAATAATGCAAAACAGGAAGATATTAGGGCTTAGACAAATACAAGTATTGGTAAGGTACACAAATAATTTTTGTATATAAGTCAATTGTCTGTTCTGGCTTCAGTTGCTTTTAATGATTACGTGTATCTGAATACAATCTTTCATTACTGATGTTCTGCATAGTTCTATAAACATACAATGTAGTTCTATAAATATTACCAAAGTTTTAAGCTTTTGTTATTTTCGTACTAAACGCACATTTCAGAATAGAACATAATTGAAATACCTCTGGAAGGAGATTTCTTGCAGATCATAAGCTTTACAATAGTTTTGTATTAGCGTATTATTCATCAACATGGAGTCCGTTTAATTTGATCAAACGTTTAGCTTTAACACAAAGAATCAATACTTGTCACCCATGTTAACATTAAATAAAGAGTTAAATGTTAAAGCTTGCAAATCAAAAGCTTTATAATACTTTTGGTTTAGCGGTTTATTCAACTACGTGAAGCCAGTGTAGTTTCATCAAACATTTAGCCTTACTGCAGAGCATCAACACTCTTCATATAAGTGAAGATTAAAGAAAAAAAAAAGTTTTATAGTAATTTCTGATCATGCTTTTCAACATGGTAAAACACGCATGCTCAAGTTAAATAAACTTATTGTAGCTGAAAAGTCACCTTCCTCCATACTATAAAGTTAAAAACGTTTGTGACTGCCCCACCTTTGCGAGCACTCCCGGAATTCACTGGTAGTTTACCTTTGTTTTCCCATAGTAGTCTCTGGAATCGTTTTCACCACCGAAACTTTTAAAACTGTTGTATAAGAAGCGATGAACAAGTAGTGTATTGATGAAATTGAAAGCTGTAAAATCATGCAGTCTGAAGTCCCATGTGAAAGTATCTTGACGTTTGTAAAAACATTAGAAGGATCATAATGATGTTAGTAGCGATCCGTAAAATGAGCAGTTCTTTTGGTCTAATTACGAGCTGACAGATAATACATGGCGCTACAGCGGTACCAACCAAATTCGAAACATGGTAGCAAATGCATTCGGTTTATGGCTATTATTACACGAAGTGTTAAGTACGAGCTTTGGCACAATCTATCATAAGCTGTGCAAATCATGAGCCGGTAACGATGACACTTTCCTGACAATATTTTAATGCACTGCTGTTAAAATTATGTTGTCAGAGAAACCTGAGTTCATTCAACGGCTTATTGTAACACTTGTTGGCCTGCTTTAAGGCAAATAAATGCTATTCACTTTACGAAAAGTGATAGGCATAGTTTGACGTCTGCATGCTAGAATACATACATTCTTCAGTGGGTACAGGGTAACTTGTGAGTATTTTCGTTACTGTTACGAGCTGAAATATTTTGTGACTTCCGAGTTTCAAGTTCTATTTCATTTTGTTTCTACGAAATGTTGCAGGATTGCGATTACCCAGATTGATATTTCTACCATTCGCACGTACTCCGATCATGAAATCTATTGTTTTGCATTAATCGACTAGATGTACGAATTTACTGCAGCTTTAAATAAATATTTAATCAAAATAAGACATGTTACTGCATAATATATTCCTATTTCTTAGCTGTTTGATATTTGTGGAGCCAGAGAACCTGTTTTGTTTTCTGCAGACTCCGACCTATTAGGAATACAAAGTGTGTAATAACCGAAATGATTTACCTCAAGATAAATCCCGGTGTTTCTTCAAAAACGGTTATTCCAACCGTAAATTCGAAAGTAGTACGAACGACTAGATTTTTTATTATGTCATTAGATAGGTGACATCACTGAGCTGGACAGTATTGCCAGCAGCAATTCACTACACTGAGGTGACAAAAGCTACGGAACAGCGAAGTGCACATATACAGATGCATGTACTAGCTCGTGCACGAGGTATGAAAGGCCAGTGCATCGGTAGAGCTGTTTTTTGTGCTCAGATGATTCACGTGAAACTATTCCCGACGGGATCATGGCCGCATGACTGAATTAACAGACTTTGAATGCAGAGTGGTAGTTGGAGCTAGAAGCATGGAACATTCCATTTCGGAAATCATTAGGGAATTCAATACCCCGAGATTCACAATGTCAAGAGTGTACCAAGAATCCCAATTGTCAGGTATTATCTATCACCAAGGACAACGCAGTGGCCGACGGCCATCACTTAATGACCGAGATCAGTGGCGTTTGCGTGGAGTTATCAGTGCTAACAGAGAAGCAACATGGCATCAAACAACCACAGAAATCACTGAAGGTATCCATTACAACAAGACGGTGAGATTCGGAGTTAATGGGCTATGGCAGCGGACGATCAACGCTAGTGGCTTTGCTAACAGCATGAAATTACGTGGAACACCTGTTGTGGAGTAGTGACTCAATCGGTTGGCTCTAGTGATTGTAAAACCGTGACCTGTTCAGATGAGTCCTTATTTTAGTTGGTGAGAGCTGATGATAGAGTTCAAGTGTGGCGCAGACCTCACGACACCATGGATCCAAGTTGCCAACAAGACACTTTGTGAACTGGCAGGTGCTCCATAATTGGCTGGGGCGAGTTTACGTGGAATGGGCTGGGCCCTTCGGTCCAACTGAACGGTCATTAACTGGAAACAGTTATGTTCTGCCTCTTGCAGACCATTTGCAGGCATTTATGGACTTCAGTTATGGATGACGATGCTCCATGTCACAGGACCACAGTTTTGCGCGATTTGTTACAACATTCTGATTAATTCTAACGAATGATTTGGCCACCCTGATCGCCCGACATGAACCCCATCAATCACTTACGAGACGTAATTGAGAAGTCAAATTGTGCACAAAATCTTGCTCGTGCAGCACTTTCGCAGTTATGGACTGTTATAGAGACAGCATGACTCAATATTCCTACAAAGGCCTTCCAGTGACTTGTTGAATCCACACCACGTTAAGTTGCTCCACTATGCCGGGCGAAAGGAGGTCCGACACGATATTGGGAGGCATCCCAGACTTTTGTCAGCTCATCGTATTATTTCTTTCCTAAATGCTGCTGCCAGTGCTCATCTAGCCACATTCAGGTGTACAATCACAGTTTTATTTCAACAGTTATTTGCAGACCACACCACCATTGTCTAAAATCACGTTCACTGCACAACTCACGAAATTTGATAACTTGAGGCAGCACAAGGCACATTGCCATATGAAAGAAGCGAACTAGCTAGAAGGGAAGTTGGAAACGAAATGAAATTTCAAGGACTGAGTGGGTATGTGATGTTATTTCAGTGACTATAAAATCGAGTCGAATTTGGAAAGAACTTGGCAATATGAGCCCATGTATCAGTATGACACTACACGCCCTCTGGCCTCGATGCACACAATGATTCAGTTGGGAAGGGTGTCATAAGAACGTTGTGTCCTCTCCTGAGGCAAACTGGTCCACTACTGTTGTGACTGGTCCTTAATATTCTGGGTACTGGCAATGGAACAGAGTTGATGTCCAAGCTGGAGCAACACTGTTCTGTAGGGTATAGATGTGGGGGTCTCAGCGACACAAAAGTACGTCAATATCATGCAGACAGTTCATAGAGATGTGTATCATGTGTGGACTAGAACAGTCCTGTTGAAATTGGCATCACGACACTGTCGCATGAGAGGTAGGACATGATGACACAGGGTGTCTGTTGTACCATCATGAGAGTTCTCTTGTTCACTACCAGCCATGACCTGACGTCACACACGATGTCTACCCATACTGTGACGCCAGGAGTGACGTAGCGGCCCCTTATCAGTTGGAGGGCCCACATAACAGACAAGCAAAGTGGGTTGCCAACCTCCTTTCAAGAGCTCATATCAAAGCACTGCCAGTGAATGTAAACATCAACAGACCTTTCACATAAACTCGGCACTCCTTTGTGAAAATCCATGTGACAGAGATCACCAATTGCAACAAATATGACTAAGGGTAGCATCCCGCAGAATTGGTGTTGTAGGCACGCAAGCAGAGTTAGACTGGCAGTGTGTACCTACAGCTAGGACAGCTCTGGCTAGTACCTACGCTGTCTCTAGCCCAGTAGACACTAGCCATAGTCTTTTGTAGAAATTTATATCTTGTTGGGCGTAACACCACTTTCGAATTGTATAACGTAGTATTTTGGTTCTTATTAGTTATTTTCGTTGTTTGTAACGTTTATCTGAATTATTGTGTTTCTAGTTTTTCTTGATTTTGGAAATTGGTGCTCGCCAAGAAGGCGTTTTAGTTAAATGAAGTGTGTTCAAACTTGACCGTTAGTTCTTTCCTGCCGACCGCAGGACGCTACAAGGAGTAACGCCGCTATACCACTCCAAAACAACGGAAGAATGGGAACCTCTCTGCAGGTCGCCGCCATGCTCACCGACAATGGACGTCCCGGGTAGTGTGGTATTGCGATTCATTGTTGAACAGAAAGCTACACTATTCATCGGTAGTCCGTATGTCCCAGTCATGGCACCACTTCAAAGACAGTATCTCTATGCCGTTGTGGCCCCCCCTCCCTTCATAGTATGCCTATTGGATTGCAATATAAATGATTGTGGCGGGCCGCGGTGGTCTCGCGGTTCTAGGCGCGCAGTCCGGAACCGTGCGACTGCTACGGTCGCAGGTTCGAATCCTGCCTCGGGCATGGATGTGTGTGATGTCCTTAGGTTAGTTAGGTTTAAGTAATTCTAAGTTCTAGGGGACTGATGACCACAGCAGTTGAGTCCCATAGTGCTCAGAGCCATTTGAACCATAAATGATTGTGTACGCCGAATAAAATTTCACATTTCGTAAAGCTACCATTACCGAAAGAAAATAATACCGATTGGTAGGAAGATAGTGTACAACAGACGCTTGTGAAGCAATAATCTATTCTAAATACCGATAATGATTTTGAAATTGGTGGAATTTAGTGCAATTGCTCTCGAAACACACAGAGGGGAAAAGGGAACCACGTTCTTTGTAACACAAAAAATCAGTAATTAGTAAAAAAAAGGATAATTAGACGGTCGCCAGCCCACTAGGGGAATGAATATCCAGAATCTTGAGAAAATTTATGGCAAAGAAAATTAAGCAAATAATCACTGGCGTGACAACAGAAGTTTGTCATGCTTCTCCACAACACAACAATTCGCGAGCAAATAATTGTATCAGAAAACAGTGAGTTTGCAGCTACTTATTCTGAAATACTAAATTTTGAAAGCGAAGTTAAATGAAGTTGCTTGTTAAATAAATGACTGACTATAACTGAAACTCTGTTACGCAATTACTTTCAGTAACCTCAGCATAACGTAATGCAAAACTTGGAAAAAGGCAAGCAATTTACTTTTAATTATTGAAACACTGATCTGAATTTACTTTAAGTAAATGAGCAACTGATTTTACTTATAACATAACAACAATAAAGGACGTACCAAGCCAAGAGAACCTACTCGCTAAAATAAATGCAGAATAAATAAAATTGTGCACTCTTAATTTGTGCTGTATCTTTCGTTATTAGTTTTTCCAGTGAAAATTCAATTTACTATAAGTGAGTGAAGTTAATACTAAAAATTTCAAATTCCTTAAGCCTCTATTATGCAATACAAGAATGAACAGTTAGTGAGGCAGCAAAATTTAGACTGAACCTAGTTATTAGCAAACAAACAAAACTGGCAGTAAATAGTTCATCAGTTTTCATATTTTTACGACACTCGGTGATTGCGTGGAAAGGAAAGGGATCCTGCTTGATAATAATGTCTGAGAACAATGACAACACAGGTCCCCTACAAGTTTTAAGTGTTGCTCGTTATTATTCAAGAAAGATAGTCAAATTTTGTGAAGGAAATGCCTCTGGGTAATGCTTGTACAATGTTTGTTATACTCTATCAGATAACAGTCTTACGATGTTGTAGCTGTGCGGGCGACGGAGAATGTAGCCGACGGCAATGCTGAGCTGAGGCTGCTACTGCTGGTTGAGAACCAAGAGTCGTCTCGAGAGCTACGGATAATTATGGGACATGAAATAGTGGGAACTGTAGCTTCGTTTGCCGGTACCCTCTTACCGTGTGCTCAATGCTCGTGTGTTAACGAAGTAGATGCGCCTACAATGGCGCGATCTTAGCTGCACACCGCGTCTGCAGGAGCGCGCAATGAACACTTCCGCACTCTTTCATGACTCAAGCTGCTTTATGTCCTCTCTGCTCGCAGCGCAACAGACTCTCCATACGCAAAGATAAACATCGGCACAGCTACTGCAATTTCGTCGTCGCTATCGATACATTTAACTTAAGTTTCCTTTGCTATTACCTAGCAATTTACAATATTTACATTATAATTACCATAAATTATATAACTTCACAAATAAATACACTTTAAATCCATTACATATTACATAGAGTTTATGCAATGAAGCTTAGAGATTCTGAATTTGGAGGTACAGTGCAAGTTATTAACGGATATCGAATGGCGAAAAATTATGAATGGTGCAGAGGTATTTTTATCTGCATTTTCGGTATTACAAGGTGTTAAAAGAAGCCTACGCATAGGAAGGTGCTTCCCTAATCTGGCTGCTTGTTGTCTCTGACCAAGGTTCTATGGTAGCACAGGATGTGCGTGGTGCACGATAAGGCGGTCATCCCTTGTGACCGAGGAGTGTGTGGAGGAAATATGGGGCTCGCAATAGCTGTAGCGCACAATACCATAATCTGCAATGACTGCTGTCTGCACTGCTCGCTGATGACAAATAAGATAACTCTCGTTCTATCTGCATTGACCTTCGCCAGTCAAACTCTCCCTACGCCTTGATGAAATCAAGGATTCCTATTCGCCCCTAGTCTAACTATTGGCGTGGTACACCGGTCAGATAACCAGTCCACCGCAATGCCACTAAAAAATTCGCTCACAGGCGTTTAACTATAACTCTGTCCTTTCACACCGCACAATAAGTGTGTCGGCCAACATAGTGAACAACGCTTAATCGGAAGGACTCAACATAGAGAGTCGCACTTCGATTCGCTCTCGACAGAGGTGCTCTCCCAGTGAAGTACTGAGGAGAGACTTGTTCCTCGCACCAAGAGCGACAACGGAAAGGTCCTTTCCATGCCAGACGTGAAGTGGTATATCTTTTGGTCTCTTCCATTACTCCTTCAGCTCAAGGCGTCAGAAATGTCGTCTGCCAATCAGCATTGCTCTTCTAAAACGGGAGAATGACGTTTCGCTTAAGGCGACCAATCTGAAAATCTGTTGTATCGGCGTTTGGCGTTTGCTGTCTCCCTGTGAAATCTCTGAAACTGCGTGCCATGTGTAAAGAATGCGTAGGCTGACCATTTCCACACAATGTAGCAGAATTTGCTTTTAAGCCAAACACAGGGTCGTTCCTCCTTTCCCTCGGGCGAACGCTGTCTGCTCCAAGGGCGGCGACCGACTCACGTAGATGGGTTGGGACTGGCCTCCTGGCATGCGGTTGCCTCTCTCGAACTAAAAGCTCCTATGACCGTCGTGTCTGGAATGTATGTCTGCACACCATTACGTGGTAGCTCCGCGTCCTTCGCAGTGGTCATTCAACCTCTGATGCTGTTTACCCCTACTGGGCCTGGTAGTATTACTAAACACTAATGTACCGCGATGTTTCCGTTGGTTGTAGATGACTAGTCTGTTCGTGAGCTGTCACTTCAGGATATTAGTTCGCTTACCTCGTCATTCCTTCACGACTGCCAATACTGAAAAGATCGGAATCGGTTTTCTAAACTCTTCAGTTGTTCCTCGAAGTCAAAAGTACAGTAAAGTAACCAATTTAGAAAAAAAAACGCTTCTCAAACGTGAGCTATGTTCGTACCCTCAGATAAAATGAATGTTCAAAGAATGAATACATATCTTACAGATAACGAGATTCTTCTCGTGTCTTTGACGGCATTATCAGTATTGTCACGACACGCTCTTTTCCACGTCGCGCCCCTCGCCCCCTGATCAGGACATCGCAGCAACGTAATAACTGAATGCCTAGCAGGTACCGCAAATTGTGGTAAATCTGTAACAGCTGTATTGCCTTAAAGAAAAATCGCGGCCATCCGTAGCTATGTACGTGTACAAGCAATTATACAAAGTACCAAATAGTCTGAGAACCTGAAGTAATTAAGTAATAAAAATACTTTCAAATGTTGCGGTCATCATTCCGCGGTTACGTAGACTTTCGATAACATATCACTTTACCACAGTTAAATGTTACCTCACAATCTTAGACGAATGATGTCGCCACAACCATAGAATACAGAAAGAGGATAATTTTAATTAGTTTACCAATTTATTAGTGTAAGGTTAAAATAAACTAATTCCCTCTTCGTTGTGAACCTTTAGTTACATTGACTTTCTGTCGTGAAGAGCAGCGTTCATCTAATCCCACATTAAATTCTCCAGGTATGGGACATTTCCAAATATTTTCTCCATCACGTATATGCACAGAGCTTTAATTAATCTCTGCCTGTAGACTAGACCACGAGAGGGCTGTAAATCTTGGTGCACCTCTCGCTTAAGTTCAATTAACTCAGAATAGCCTGTCAACTAACATGCACTGCATGCATTTTGTTGACTATGAAGGACGCTGTGGAGCCGACCGTGGTGGCCGAGCAGTTCTACGAGCTTCACTCCGGAACGGCGCGACTGCTACGCTCGCAGGTTCGAATCCTGCTTCGGACATGGATGTGTGTGATGTCCTTATGTTAGTTAGGTTTAAGTAGTTCTAAGTTCTACCACCTGATGACCTCAGTCTCATAGTGCTCAGAGCCATTTGAACCACGTCATTTTGACGCTGTGGCGAAGTGCTGGCTTGCCCATAGTGGAGGACGGCCGAGCACACCACAGCTATTTCCTGACCTAGTGTGCAGACCACATACTGAGAGCGGTGGAATGTATGGCTCACCATTTTGTGCATGTGACAGTGTCGCATGGCTAGTAAGTAAATATCACTACCGGTGTTAAGAAAGAAAACGCCTCAGCATGTACATTATGTGATCATAAGTATCCGGACACCAGGCTGAAAATGAGTTACAAGTTCATGGTGCCCTCCACCGGTAATGCTGCAATGCAATATGGTTTTAGCCCACCCTTAGCCTTGAAGACAGCTTGCACTCTCGCTGGCATACGTTTAATCAGGTGCTGGAGGGTTCCTTGGGGAATGGAAGCCCATTCTTCACGGAGCACTGCACTGAGGACAGGTATCAATATCGGTCGGCGAGGCGTGCCACGAAGTCGGCGTTCCAGAAGATCCAAAACGTCTTCTATAGGATTCAGACCAGAACCCTGTGCAGACGAGTCCATTACAGAGATGTTATTGTCGTGTAACCACTCCGCCACATGCCCTGCATTATGAACAGGTGCTCGACCGTGTTGAAATATGCAATCACCATCCCCGGATTGCTCTTCAACAGTGGGAAGAAAGAAGGTGCATAAAATATCAATGTAGGCCTGTTCTGTGATAGTGCCACGCAAAACAACAAGGGGTGCAAGCGCCCTCCATGAAAAACACAACCACACTATAACACCACCTCCTCCGAATTTCGCTGTTGGCACCACACATTCTGGCAGACGACGTTCACCAGGCATTCGCCGTACCCACACTCTTCCATCTGATCGCCACATTGTGTACCGTGATTCATCACTCCACACTACGTTTTTCCACTGTTCAGTCGTCCAATGTCGTCGTTTGCATTTACAGGCATGATGTGTGGCTTATGAGCAGCCGCTCGACCATAAAACCCTAGTTTCACTTCCTGCCTAACTGTCGTAATACTTGCAATGGATCCTGATGTAGTTTAGAATTCCTGTGTGATGGTCTAGATAGGTCTGTCTATTACACATTACGACCTTCTTCAACTGTCGGCGGTGAACAGGCCTGTACGCTTTTATGCTGTACGTGTCCCTTAACGTTTCGACTTTAGTATCACATAGGAAACAATGGTTCTAGGGACGTTTAGGAGTGTGGAAATCTCGCTCGTAGAAGTATGACACAAGTGACGTCTGATCACCTGACCACGTTTGAAGTCCGTGAGTTTCGCGGAGTGCCCCATTCCGCTCTCTCACGATGTCTAATGACTACTGAAGTGGCTAATATGGAGTACCTGGCAGTAGGTGGCAGCACAATGCACCTAATATGAAAAACGTATGTTTGTGAGGGTGTCAGGATACTTTTGATCACATAGTGTACTTTAAGCTGACGTTCCGTAGCGGTCATAGAAACATGGCTATTAAGTACAAACTTCCGAAACTGGTTGTATCAGTGTAACAGACAAGAGTGAATTATTTATTTTGCATAGAGATTTTATAACAGATGTATTTATGCGAACGTTTAGTAAATTCTTAAATGCAGCCACAATTATTGGTTGGTTATATAGGTGTTGTCGATGTTGATAAAGGATCACTGTTTTCTGTGACTGATAATGAACTGTTTCAGGAAAATTATTGCGTTCTTAACGTTAATTTGGACTGTGTGTGAGAGTGTGGACAGATAGTCATGTATCATGGTAGTGTAGATGGCACCCAAATGAAACGGCAAACAATGATACTCTTCCTAAAGGTGAAGCTACTGTTCTTATTTCTCTACAGCTGCGCATATTAACATTTAATTTTCACAATTAAGTACGAATTCTTAAAATTTAGTTCTTAACTTTCCTGTATCATTATTCAGCTTATTTAACTGTTCTTTACTATGGTGCTGAGTTTAAATATGGTGTTTTAATTTTTGATAAACAGTTCATTTAATTTGGTGATAACGTTAATTACTTGTGGACAGGAAGCCTTTCATTTCTAAGACTTGGTGTGTGCTAGTATTCTCGTTTAAGATCAACATGAAACCTATGTCTGAAAACTTCTTATATATTCTTACGTTGCTTATAATGAAAATAAATATAATATTTGTTTTGGTGACTGAAACTCAGTCAGTCGATCCTTTAATTCCAATCTACAGTGCCGCCTCAAATTAGTTCATACGTATACAATTATGTTAAGCATTGAATACTATCTCCTTTGTGTGGAAGCTAATTGTGTGTTCCTTCAAAAAGCCTTTCACGTAATTCATGCTTAAATTCGTTCGGTACAGTAAGACTAATAATTTCTTTACTATAACTTTACTTACTATTGTTTCTATTTAGCTATGCCCATAGCCCATTCTTCGGTTCTCTAGGTATGTCAAATAAGCATAAGCTTGACTGCAGATGCTACAGTAACGGTAGCATCACTGTTACTGTAACACATCAGAAAAGCATGCATATCCTCATCAGATATTTTCTTCTGATACTTGAAACTAAAAACCAGCGGCATCAGGTGCAATGTTTTACCAATGTGCTTCAGTGTAGTGGCCTACAGCCTTTTGACTTAAAATGGTAGTAATCGTAACTAAAATGATTTTAATTTTGCTTATATAAACTGAACCGTTAAAATACATTTAAATTTTATAATCAATCGCTTAACATTGCGAGGAGTAAAATAAAATGAAAGAAAAAATGTAAATATCTAACCAGTGGTAACCGAACCGCAGACGCTAAACTTCAAATCTGTGTTGTTTACCACTTTTTTTTTCTTTCTATGTTTTTTGTCTCTTGATTTTTATTGTCTTTCATAGGTGCTAAACGCAACATACAGAAATTAAAGGTGCCATTCAACACGTCCAAACGTAGAAAATGGCTCCTAACGCCGTCTAGATTTAAAGAGTTCACTAGAAAAAGAATGAAAATAAAATGGGACCCTGCAATGGCCCTGTTGGCGTGTATCCAGGTCGGCTTTTCGCTAACTTAAAAACAATTCACAGGGTGCCTTACCTAAATCTGCCACCTCAGATATCTCTGGAACAACAATAGATATTCAAAAACGATTTTCACCAGCATGAACGTACGGCAGGGACTTAGAAAACCAAATGCTATGTGAAATTTTAAAACGGAAACAAATACTATTTTCTACACAAACTTGTTTATTTTTAAATGGACACCCCGTATTATGGCGTATGCAACCAATAGCATGAAAAATCACAAAAATAAAGTTGTTCGTAACACGTCCAACGAAAAGTTACGTTCTTCAATTTGTAATTTTATGTTTATTCTAGCGAAATGACAACTAGAGCTACAATTAGAGGTGATATACTTGAATTCACTTTTATTAATACATTTATTAGTACCCTGTCGCCTACAGAAACGATATCATTGTAGATTACATCTAGCGTAGAAAATACGCCCACATCTTGACCAATGGAACTATGTCACGTCAACGTATGTTCAAAGTGCCCTCCGTTTGCATCAATACACGTTTGCAGACGGGTAACGAGAAAGTGTTGCACAGATTGTAGAGTTTCTACAGATATTGCCGCAATAATACGATGTTGCATATCATCTACTGTCGTTGGTGGTTCTTGATACACTCAGTCGCTCTCTGCGAAAGAAGTCTAATGGCGTCAAGTCGGGGGACCGTGCTGGTCAGTGCACAGTATCTACCCGCCCTATCTACCTATTTGGAAATGTCACATCTACAACGTCTCTGGCAATTTTTGCATTGTGTACGAGACATCCGCCATGTTGGATTCACATTGATAGACATGTTTCCAGTCCTAGGTCCTCCATGCTGAGCGCTAGTGTATGTTGAAGAAATGATGCCCATCGCTGTGCATTCAAAGTTCCACGGTAAAAATTTACACTCCACCGTCGTTGGTGAGCAACTTGGCGAATCCAGTGGGAATTTTTCACGGACCAGTCGTGCATGTTCCTCAGATTCACATTACCAGGATTTGTAAATGAAGCCTCGTCCGTAAACAACGTATTGCTTAGCAATACTGGATTACCTTGCAACTACTGAATTACAAAAAGGACAGAATACAATGCGGGATTCGAAGTCATTCCCGGTCAGTTCTTGGTGCAGTGAGATATGGAACGGATGAAACCGATGCCGATGCAAGATTCTGCACATACTACTGTGGCTTATTCCTACGCCTCGTGCAATTTCTCGTGCACCCACCTGAGGATCGTACGCTACAGCAGCCAGAATAGCAATTTCGTTTCCATTGCCAGTCGCTGGAGTTGTACGTCGACATTTTGTGGGAGCCCAGCTTCCTGCTTCTGTTAGTGTCTTGCAGATGTTGCAAATGGTTCGACGTGACGGACACCGCCAATTTCGATAGCGTTCAGCATACAGTGTCACAGCTGCGGTTTCATTTCTGTGACATTCGCCATACATTAAAATAATATCTTATTTTTCTTCATTACTGAAGGCCGGCATGTCGACTAGATGACGGCAAATGTAACAAGCCTCAAGAAAACAGGTTTTAATGTGGCAACGTATGTGAATTACGTTACAGTATGAGAGCAGTTCAGCAGACCAGATTAGGAAACACTTGTACACTGAAGGTAGAGCATATTGGTATGTTTACGGCAGGATACAGGCGCCAGTGCAGGCAACCCCTGCTCTGAGCACAGTGTTACATGTGATTCATTAGGTCAGAAACAGTTGGTATCCTTTACAAGCCACATATTTTAGAACTTATTAGGTTTAGAAACGTGAAACCAAGTGTGTTACCACTAATTGTACCTCTAGTTATCATTTCTCAACAATAAACATTATGCGCAGGACATCCATCATTCTGATACCGCATTATTTGACACATTATAAGAGGTGGACCGGTTCAAGTAAGGTACATACAGCTTAAGAAGGGGCTGGACTATCCCGCTCTAGGAGTACCAGCAATGAAATATGGTTCAAATGGCTCTGAGCACTATGGGACTTAACATCTATGGTCAGCAGTTCCCTAGAACTTAGAACTACTTAAACCTAACTAACCTAAAGACAGCACACAACACCCAGTCATCACGAGGCAGAGAAAATCCCTAACCCCGCCGGGAATGGAACCCGGGAACCCGGGCGTGGGAAGCGAGAACGCTACAGCACGACCACGAGCTGCGGACTAATGAAATATGGGCCAATGATGTGTTGTCATACAATACCACACCGTACATTAACACTCCACTGACGTAGTACGTCAATCACATCACGATTACCGGCAGCGTGAGGTGCACGCCTCAGTTTCAGGACGTGAGCTAACTGTGCGCTTCAGTTATTTCAACCGTCAGTTTCGCTTCGTAATTTCTCGGGATATAATTGACGTATTGTGATGCAACCAACGCCATTATTTTTGTGGTTCTTCATGTTATTGATTGCATACGACATAATATGAGGTGCCCATTTAAAAATACTTAAGCTTGTGTTGAAAATAGTATTTGTTTCCGTTTTTAAATTTGGCATAGTATTTGGTTTCCTAAGTCCCTGATGCACGTTCAAGCTGGTGAAATATCTGTTGTTCCAAGTTATTCAGGGTGGCAGAGTTATATATACACCCTGTATAGTCTATACAAGCATGAACGTTAGTTCCCGAACATTGGGCTATCTTCCCATTTCACTTCTCATAGCCGGAACACCCCAAGTAGCCGTTCGTGAATAACGAACGCAAGTACGAGGGTGAGTCAAATGAAAACCTTAAATATTTTTTAATATTATTTATTGTGCAGAAGTGGTACAAAGCTGTATCACTTTTCAACATAATCTCCCCCACGCTCAATGCAAGTCCTCCAGTGATTACAAAGTGCATAAATTCCTTTAGAAAAAAATTCTTTTTATAGTCCGCGCAACCACTCATGCACCACGTGGTGTACCTCTTCATCAGAACGGAACTTATTTCCTCCCATTGCGTCTTTGAGTGGTCCAAACATATGTAAATCACTTGGGGCAAGGTCTGGTGAGTATGGTGGATGAGGAAGAAACTCAAAATACAGGTCTGTGATTGTTGCAACTGTTATAAGGGCAGTGTGGGACCTTGCACTGTCATGTTGCAAAAGGACACCGGAGCACATCATGCACACTGTGGTGTGCTTTTAATATTTTTTTGTGGTATTCAAAACATTTAAAAACCTTTCTCACACCGGCGTGATTTAGCTTCACTGATCAGGATAGTAAAAACATGCGTATGTTAAGGGAATTTTCATTCACAAAGCAGGCTTATCGCATTGACACAGTTCTATACTGTTCTATCCTGATTAAATTGAGCTTAACTTAAATTCCATAAGGCAGCGAAGCAATTTCGAAGTCTCGGTGCGACGAAAATTGTCAGTTGTCCTGAAAACATTTGTAATAATTATTAACTTTCGGTGATCACATGGGGAAGACCGGAGATCTGCTGGTAAGACCGTGTTAG
Source organism: Schistocerca gregaria (assembly GCF_023897955.1). Lineage (NCBI taxonomy): Eukaryota > Metazoa > Arthropoda > Insecta > Orthoptera > Acrididae > Schistocerca > Schistocerca gregaria. The sequence goes on from NC_064922.1 coordinate 815,570,864, forward strand.
CCTATTTGTTTGAAGTAACTGGATATCTCGAGCATACAAAACGGCAGGTTCGTCAAGTGTAAATCAGACGTTCCCCACTGATCCCGTACAACATCGCGTAGTAAGCAGACTCTGTCAATAGCAATTAGTTAAATAATACGCGAACACACTTACTTTAGTTTGGTTCATGTATTAAATTACTTCTCATACAGAATCTCATCAAGATGGCGACTAGCTCAACAATACATATATATACATCCTCCTTCTTTCACGGCTAATCGGGAAGATCTGAATCATTCTTTTCATAAGAGAAAACATAGATAGCAGAGAAGCTATTCCATGGAGTAAATGGACGCTCCAAGGAATAACAGGGATTGGAGCTACTTTGCATTGATAATTATCGTATATTAAAGTTTAGGAATCGGCAAGATAAGGAGAAATATCTCGAGATATGTACTGAGTTATATAATTTATAAAATATCTGAAAATATCGCGGAGACACCGCTGCAGGAGACATTACATGCTGGCCCATGACTAATCTGAAAACATGCTGCAATGTCATTCAGTGTCACTCGGTGGTTTACCTTCACCATGGCTGACCTGGACGAGGAGCATCTTCCACTGAGGTCACACCATTTGTGAACTTCCTACTCCATTCGTAGACTTGCTGCTGTGATAAACATGCATCACCGTACCGAACCTTCATTCGCCGATGAATTTCAATAGGTGTCACACCTTCGCTATGCAAAAACCGAATAACAAAACACTGTTGTTCCTTGGTGCAAGTCGCAAATGGGACGGCCATCTTTATACTGATACTGTGATGATATGTGTGTATCTGCACTATACATCCACCTTCAGGTCATTCTGCACGCTGTTTGAAGCACGCTTAACAGCTTACAGGATAACGGAGCGAAATTCGATTTGTTGTTACAAATTTAAGGTTTTCATTTGACTCACTCTCGTAATTGGAAAAACATGTTCTATATTTCACTGGTCACCACAAGGTATCACGTTGCTCTTGCAGTATGCACGAGAAGTCTATGACGTTCTTGTCATCGGTGCGATACAAAAATACGTCGCCATCCCCTTTACCCGGTTTACGGCGTTTGTCCTGGCTGTGGGACAGTAAACATTGTCCAGAAACAGTAGGTAGTCAGCTTTGATTTCCGTGTGCGCCGTGTGCCTCGTTAGAAGCCAACAGTCGATTGCCGTGCAACAAACCAAACAATGCTAGTCGGAGTTGACGACTGTGCAGTGGGGGGCACATCGGCGTGTCGACCAGATGAATAGAGTGCAGTCGTTGATGGTGGGGAATTTGCCGTTCACATTTGCACATTTGCAGTTCGGCCACATTGCGAGATTGTTGTTAAAGGAAGCTTCGATATGTGTCTTTCGTTGTGAGCAGCCTGGTCAGCGGCAAACTGTCCTGAATATAACTGTAATCGACGAAGAAGTCCCGAAAGTGTGCAAGCGGTGCCGTGATATGGCCTACATTGACGGGTGGACAGAGGGAAGTGGGAGCCACTTTGTTGACCACAGTGCACATTAAGATGACGTGCTTGGTTCTCCAATAGCGTTGCATCGTACTCACAAATAGAGCACGCGCCCTGTTCTTCATGTTTACGAGTCCGATGCCTCCTCCTCTCGGTGGCAGCGTCAAGGTATCGTAGCGGATTTTGAAGAGGAAGTCAGCAATCACGAAATGCCCAAAAGCCGACTATACTCTCGACGCGACCGTAATGGACAACGACAGTGTGTGTGCCAAGTGACTTATTTTCGGTACCAAATAGACGTGACAAAGGCAGTAACCGTCGGTGGACCGACGAAAGAGCCTGCCACACACTGCCTCGTCTGTTAGTTTTACGTATGCAACGCTGGCCACTGTCTACATCTACATCTACGTGATTACTCTGCTATGCACAATGAAGTAACTGGCAGAGGGTTCAATGAACCACCTTCAAGCTGTCTCTCTACCATTCCACTCTCGAACGGCGCGCAGGAAATACGAGTACTTAATTTTTTCTGTGCGAGCCCTGATATCTCTTATTTTATCGTGATGATCATTTCTCCATATGTAGGTGGGTGCCAATAGAATGTTTTCGCAATCGGAGGAAGAAACTGGTGATTGAAATTTCATGCGAAGATCCCGTTGCAACGAAAAACGCCTTTGTTTCAATGATTCCCACTGCAATTCATGTATCATGTCTGTGGCACCATCTGCCCTACTTCACGATAATACAAACGAGCTGCACTTCTTTGTGCTTTTTCGATGTCATCCGCCGGTCCCATCTGATGCGGATTCCACACCGCAAAGCTGTACTCCAGAATAGGGCAGACAAGCGTGATGTAAGCAGTCTCTTTAGTAGACCTGTTGCACCTTCTAAGTGTTCTGCCAATGATTCGCAGTCTTATGTATGTGATCGTTCAAATTTAAGGTATTTGTAATTGTAATCCCTAAGTATTCAGTTGAATCTACAGCCTTCAGATTAGCGTGACTTATCGCGTTATCGGAATTTAGTGGATTTCTTTTAGTACTTATGTGTATAACTTTCCTTGATTCTGGGTCAATTGCCACTTTTCGCACCATGCAGACATTGTATGTAAATCATTTTGCAATTCGTTTTGGTCATCTGATGACTTTAAAAGACGGTAAATGACAGTATCATCTGCAAATAATCGAATAGGGCTACTCAGATTGGCTCCTATGTCGTTAATATAGATCAGGATCAATAGAGGGCCTGTAATACTTCCTTGGGGAACGGCGGATATTACTTCTGTTTTACTCGATAACTTTCTGACAGGAAATCACGAATCCAGTAGCACAACTGAGGCGATATTCCATAGGCACGCAGTTGGGTTAGAAGACTCTTCTGAGGAACGGTGTCGAATGTCTTCTGGAAATCTAAAAGTATCGAATCAATTTGACATCCCCTGTCGATAGCACTCATTACTTCATGAGAATAAAGAACTAGTTTTGTTTCGCAAGAACGATATTTTCTCAATCCGCGCTGACTACGTGTCAATAAATCGTTTTCTTCGAGGTACTTCATAATGTTCGAATACCGTATATGTTCCAATACGGTACTCCAGATCGACGTTAGTGATATGGACCTGTAATTCAACGGATTACTCCTGCTTCTCTTTTTGGGTATTGGGTGACTTGAGAAATTTTCCAGTCTTTAGCTACGGACCTGTCTGTGAGCGAGTGGTTGTATACAATTGCTAAATATGGAGCTATTGTATCAGCATACTCTGAGAAGAACCTGACTGGTGTACAATCTGGACCGGAAGCCATGTTTTTATTAAGGGATTTAAGCTGCTTTGCGACACTGAGGATATCTATTTCTATGTTTCTCATCTTGGCAGTTGTTCTTTATTGGAATTCAGGAAAATTTACTTCGTCTTCTTTGGTGAAGGAGTTTCGAAAAATCGTGTTTCATAACTGTGCATCAGTGACTTCACCGTTACGCCGTTATGTATATTGATAGGTGAATTCCTATCAGCTCCCGGGTATCTCGCTTCACTACTTCGAGCATGAAACGTTCAAATTCTTGTGGTTTTGGTATTGTGTATCGTGCGTCGAAAGTGGACTTGACAGTGGCCTTCCTCTAAGAAAGAGCCATCGTGATCTTTAGTGATCAATGCATCGCCGGCCGGAGTGGCCGTGCGGTTCTAGGTGCTACAGTCTGGAACCGAGCGACCGCTACAGTGGCAGGTTCGAATCCTGCCTCAGAGCATGGATGTGTGTGATGTCCTTAGGTTAATTAGGTTTAATTAGTTCTAAGTTCTAGGCGACTGATGACCTCAGAAGTTAAGTCGCATAGTGCTCAGAGCCATTTGATCCATTTTTTTGATCAATGCACCGCTATGCGAAGCCTCACCGATGTAAACGAAGCTCGCGCTGAACAGGGCGCGGCCGGTGCATTAGGCCCGTCAGAGCCGCTACAGCGCCGAAGGCAGCCTGCTTGGTTACGACACCAGTTTGGGATTCAGCGTTCACAAATTCCTTATACCGTATGCTTAAATCTGTAGAGAGCGTTTTACTTTTTCCTATCTCCCACTCAGGCGAAATATTCTAAGACACTCAAAGGGGCATCTACCTGCTTCTACTCAAATAGTCTGAGTCAAATCGGCGAGCCTCGTCCCACGTCCTACTGTTGCCAGGTTCATATTTGGACAAGATCTACCTAACTCTTTCAGTCTCACGTTCTCTTCTTATGATCTACTGGAAAAGCGCCTCTTTAGCATATCATCTGCAGGAAACACCTCCGTACTAATAGAAGGAGTCGTTTTCCACTTTAGCTGTATTCATTTTAATTGTTCACGGCTTGTTTCAGAATTCTAGGCCATTCTCAAGCGATGCGATTTTGTGGTTCTGCAATAGAAAAGCCGGCCGGAGTGGCCGTGCGGTTCTGGGCGCTCCAGTCTGGAGCCGAGCGACCGCTACGGTCGCAGGTTCGAACCCTGCCTCGGGCATGGATGTGTGTGAAGTCCTTAGGTTAGTTAGATTTAATTAGTTCTAAGTTCTAGGCGACTGATGACCTCAGAAGTTAAGTCTCACAGTGCTCAGAGCCATTTTTTGCAATAGATAACTATGCGTTAAATATGGAAATGTCAGCGTCGTTAAATTTGTGTTTCATGTTCGTTCACAAATGTTGTCTTGTTCATTGACATTTTGTAATTAAGAACGATATAAATCATTTGTAAGTGTCAAGCTGTCAAACATTTCAGTATGTAAGACATAGTTTTCTTTTTTACAAGGAAGTGACGCATAGTTTTCTATTGAAGAATCACAAAAAACACTTGAGAATGCCCTAGAAGACTGAAACTAATCATTAACAATTAAAATTAATACAGAAAAATTGTAAAATGCACATATTTTTAAGAAATGCATTCCTGTGATACACGCTGTGAATAATAAAAACGCTTTCATGCTAAATTTTTTTCTTTACTCGCTTTTTTATAACCATCTGTGAGAAATAGAATAAAATGAAAAACTGTTGGTAGTGCCGGGATCGAACACGGGCCAACAAATTACCACGCACTGCAGCTTAGCACTCGCTCATCTTTTATTTTATTATTTTTTTAAATCTCATTTTGTTCTATATTGTTCGTTGAATTTATTCGGGGTGGACGTCCGATGACACCCGTTCGGTTTGTTCGTTGATCCGTTCACTTAGCTTTTTTATTACAGAGAGCAGCTAAGTCATCTGACCGAACACGCTGAACTACTGTGCCGTCAACTCAAGGAGCCGCTACTGCAATCGCTCGTCTTATGCCTGTCGTACTCTAAGCTTGCACAATACGCTACACGCAGTGTCAGTAAATATACTGACCAGGTGCTGTGAGCAACATAGCACCCATAGTGACGGAAGGGATGACATCAGACGGAGCATGCGCACTGGAAAACAGACTGCTGTGTCCCATATTTGAGTTAATTGCAGCCTGGCTGAACATCATTTCAGCACACGAGTATGATTTCTATTTATCGTGTAGACAGCACTACAAAACATGTTTTCTTCCGTTACTTTTGCATACCAGCACGCGTGAGCAGAGAAATTGAGTCATTTAAGTTCGATTTCGGCTTGCATTCGAAGAGAAATGGCGTTTAGGGCAGTACTTGCAGTGTGCTGCAGCACATTAGCACGTGATGACCGGCTGATAGTACACAAAAACCTTAATAAATATAGTGAAGTATATTAGCAAAATGTGCACCCACAACCATTCGTTGGGTGCATGAATCCTCATTATTATATTGAGTCATATTTGTCAACAGTCATTCCATGCCTAGAACAACACATATTTTACAGTACCTCAATGACTTTTTAGTCATTGCTATCAAACAGCAGGAGTCACATTTCTGGTTGCTACTCTTGCTGTATTTCTTTCTTTACCATAACCTTTCTTAGCGATAGCGTAAAAAACTGAGACTTTTGTCTTGTTATTAATTAATTTCTAAGTCAATTAATTAAGCAGACCATTGCACGCAGGTAGGTTTCAATAGTTTTTAGCTTTGGAGTAAGTCTCAAAAATGAATCTTATACGTTCTCGTTCCAAGTCAGACGTTAGCACATCACGCAACCAAGTATAATTTTAATACTTCTCATCCCCATTTTTCTTCCCCTCCTTGATGTGACCTCGTTAACACAAACTTCTCACACAGTTGGGTCTGTATTTAAAAAATAATTCATGCACATTGTTTCCCGCTTATTGCTAACATTTACCTTCTATCTGTTTCTCAAATTCTCATTACGCCCAAGTGTAAATTACTAATGTACTCGTTTCATAATTAGCATTTTAGACATGATAGTGAAAGAGAATCGAAGCATTTGAGATGTGGTGCTATAGACGAATGTTGAAAATTAGGTGGACTGATAAGGTAAGGAATGAGGAGGTTCTACGCAGAATCGGAGAGGAAAGGAATATGTGGAAAACACTGTTAAGGAGAAGGGACAGGATGATAGGACATCTGCTAAGACATGAGGGAATGACTTCCATGGTACTAGAGGGAACTGTAGAGGGCAAAAACTTTAGAGGAAAACAGAGATTGGAATACGTCAAGCAAATAATTGAGGACGTAGGTTGCAAGTGCTACGCTGAGATGAAGAGATTAGCACAGGAAAGGAATTCGTGGCGGGCCGCATCAAACCAGTCAGTGGACTGATGACCAAAATAAAAAAAAAGGTGAAAAAAAATACAATTTAAAGGAAATTTGATGGTAGAGAGAAAGAATAGTCACATATTTATCGAAATATGAGACAATATTTTTACAACCTCTCCATGGCTGTGCATCGAAAAGCATAACCCATTATCTAGCTTTAGGAACACCAGTCGGACCATGTAGTTAACGAAGGCACCTATCTCCCAACTTAAACCTGTCCTTTCCTCTCTTCTTTATTTTCAACGAATATTTAAATTCACTGTGTGACATAACATAAAGTTCAAAAGTAAATACATAGTTAATTTCGACACTTTCCTTTTCGTAAGTAATCACCTTACTATATCTTTCCCAGATATGTTGTTTTACTATAACATCTGACGAACGAGGTGTGTGAATAGATAATCCTACAACTTGTTGTGCTTTTAATTCAGACAAATCTCTGCTACCCTCCTTTAAAGTTGACAAAGAGGAATGGGAAACATCTACCTTATTTAAAAGATTAGGACTGAAATTTGTGATAATTCAGTATTTAATTCGATAGCATGTGCATTTGCTGAGCTTATAACAGAACAGGGCTGCTCATATATTTTATAATGTAACACCTCTTTTAAATTTAAGGTTGTAGATTCTAAACTTGACAAATTCTACTTATTTCTTTGTCTGCCTGACAGGATTCTTCGAAACAGTTCCCTGACAATTTGTTACGAATCATTCCGCGTGAGAAATATTCCGGTCCTCGCAATGGAATTTCATAAGCAACTAGGTGGCCCGCTTGGCTATGGGGTGTAAAATCTGTTCGGAGAGGTGTCGTATTTTGTTCACTGAACAGCACTGCGGCACCATATCGAATTCCTCCCCCCGACCCCCCCTCCCCCGCTCTAATTGTCCTCTCCAGTACACGATTCAGTATTTCTCCTAATATTGGACGAGCATTCATGGCAATCGTGAGAGCAATAGCAAAGTTGATGGTCGAAGTGGAGAGGATATAAAATGTAGACTGCTATGGCAAGGAAAGCCTTTCGAAAGAACTGAAATTTGTTAACATCGAGTACAGATTTAAGTGTCAAGAAAGTATTTGTATGGAGTGTAGTCACGTATTGAAGTGAAACATGGTCGATAAATACGAGTAGCTTATACAAGAAGGCCGCGAAAGGCAAAGGTCCGAGTTCGCGTCCCGGTCCGGCACACAGTTTTAATGTGCCAAGAACTTTCAAGAAAATAGAAGTTTTCGAAATGTGGTGCTACAGAAGAATGCTGAAGATTGGATGGGTAGATCACATAACTAATAAGGAGGTACTGAATAGAATTTGAGAGAAGACGAATTTGTGGCACAACCTAACTAAAAGAAAGGATCGGTTGGCAGGACACGTTCTGAGGCATCAAAGGATCACCAGTTTAGTATTGGAGGAAAGCGTCGAGGGTAAAATTCGTAGAGGGAGTCCAAGAGGTGAATACACTGAGCAGATTCAGAAGGATGTAGGTTGCAGTAGTTACTCGGAGATGAAGAAACTTGCACACGACAGAGTGGCATGGAGAAATGCATCAAACCTGTCTCTGACCACACTGAAGACCACAACAACAGCAACAGCACTGGAAGGAGTGGCAGAGGGGAAATACATAGGGTCATTTTTCCAAATGGAGGCAAACTGGGGGGAAAGATCCCTGGGAGAATAAGAATCAAAAGAGGTCATGTGATCATATGGCTGAAAATGCTTTCCAAAGGAGGTACACCCACATGAAGATGGAGATAAAAGATCTTTGACTGTGACTGTTATCAGCAATCAGACAGGTGGCCAACCAGTGTGGGGTAACACAGACGACCGTATGGAACATTCTTCACGACAACTGCCTCTATCTGTATCGATTAAATCCATTGCAGGCCCTGTGAACTTGCGTATGAGGTGACGGTTAGTTACACAGGCCACCACGGCGCTTGGATGTCTGCCGTGCATCCTAATCACAGATGAAGCTACCCTTATTACAGGTGATACACCATCAACACCCCTGTGTGGGCTGTGGTGAATCCCCACAACATGGTGGTAGCAAACCACCACCACCGATTCGGCATCAGTCTGTGGGCAGGTAGTACTGGCGACTGCCACATGGGTCTTAGAGACGAGGCAAATCCGCATCTCCTGCGAGTGGCTTTGCCTTCCGTGCTTGAAGATATACCTCTGGTGGTATGAAGGGTAAATGAAATGATCGTATGGCATTGTTGTCCGGGATGTGCCTTTCGGGTTCGTCCGTCAAGTGCAAATCTTATTGGACGACTTGGGAAGATGATGACAACGCAACACCCAGTCCACGAGCGGAGGAAACCTCCGACCCGGCCGGGAATCGAACCGGAGCCCAGTGCATGGGACCAAGCACGTTACCACCCAGCTACGTAGGCGGACGGTATGAAGGGATAAAGGGTAATGCGGCTGCTACATTAAGTTGCTCCTGCGCACAGCCTTTTGCAGTGTGGAGTTAAAACACTAGTACAAGCAAAACATTCCCTCTTGCCCGGTGTTTTCTCGTGTGTGCTTTAGTCATTGAAACCTATTGTGTCAAAGATCTCCACCTTCAAGTGGGTGTACGTCTGTTGCAAAGGACTTCCGTCCTTACGTCCAGACGACCTTTTCGCTCCGTATTGCCCCAGGAACCGATCGTGTTGATTGTCCCCATCTAGCAAACGCACCCTGTGGTATGAACGAGGTGTAGAATAGGTAAAACAGATGCTGTATTTCAGTAATAACGCAGAGATGAAAATATTAACACAGTATAAGAAACGGCCTTGCCGCAGTGGTAACATCTGTTCCCGTCGGATCACCGAAGTTAAGCGCTGCTGGGCTGGGCTAGCACTTGAATGGGTGACCATCCGGTCAGCCAAGCGCTGTTGGCAAGAGGGGTGGACTCAGCCCTTGTGAGGCAAAATGAGGAGCTACTTGACAGAGAAGTAGCGGCTCCGGGAGAGCGGTGTGCTGACCACATGCCCCTCCATATACGCTGAAACGTCCCCTTAGAAAAATTGAGCAAGACTGTGCTTAAGCTGACACACAATATTTTTTAGCGCAACGCAATCTGACTTTCAATAATCCCTACAAGAGAATGGCCCTATACCTTTCACAAATCACTTACTTCACAAAAATCTTCGTTACTCGAACTACTGCTATACAGCGAGCGCCACTACTGCCAGCTAAATAAAATATTCAAATTACTGAAGGCACTAACTACTGACAGGCATAGTAAGCAAATGAAAGATTTTGATAGAGAACAAACAATGTATTTACCTCAATAGTATTCAAAAGTCTTAATGTATGTAGCAGTTCATGGCATCCCGTCTTACAAATTTCAAAACTTCGCCATCTCTCTCACCACATCCACCACTGCTGGCGGCTCACCTCTAACTGCGCAACGCTACGCGCTGTTAACACCCAGCTGCCCAACACTACAATGGCGAGTATTACAACAATGCCAACCAGCCACTGACTGCTCACAGCACAGCCAGAGATTTTCATACAGAGCGCTATGTAGCGTTACCAATATAAAAAACCTAAACAGCCTACTTACAAGGCATCCAGTGACGCCTATGATCTGAGGATGACACGGCGGCCGGTCAGTACCGTTGGGCTTTCATGGCCTGTTGGGGAGGAGTTTAGTTTAGTTTAGATTAGTTTATAAGAAATAATAGAAGACGACATCAAACTATGGCGATTTCGACAATAGGAAACTGAAATTTTTGTTTTTTTTGTGTCCGGGACCGCGCGACAGCCTCTGTTGCGCGCCGGCCACTAGGCGACAGGGCGGGACGAGACGACGGTGTCAAGCGCCAATCGCCAACCGCCAACCCTTCCCTTCCCTCTCCTTTTACTTCTTCTTGGGCGAAGCCTTCGCCTTAGACGGCGTCGTCGTCGCCTTCTTCGGGCGCGGCGCCTTCGGCTTCTTCGTCGGAACCTTGGCGGCCTTCTTCGCCTTCGACGGCGACTTGGCCTTGGCCGGCTTGGCCGCAGCCGCCTTCTTCGCACCCGCGGGAGCGGCCGACGCCGCAGACGCCTTCTTGGCGGCGCCCGCCTTCCGACCGGTCGCCGCCTTCACGCCGCCAGCCTTCTTTGCGCCGGCCGCACGGGCGCCCTTCTTCTCCTTGCTGGCCGGAGCGGCGCGCTTCTTCTTCGCACCGCCACCACTAGCCTTGCCGCCCTCGGCCGCCCCGCCGCCGGCGCCGGCAAGCTTGAAAGAGCCCGACGCGCCCTTCCCCTTCGTCTGCACCAGCTCGCCAGCCACGACGGCCGACTTGAGGTACTTCTTGATAAAGGGCGCCAGTTTCTCCGCGTCCAGCTTGTAGTGCGCGGCAATGTACTTCTTGATCGCCTGCAGCGACGACCCGCCGCGCTCCTTCAGACTCTTGATGGTGGCCGTCACCATCTCAGAGGTGCGCGGGTGCGCAGGCTTGGCGCGCGGCTTCTTCGCAGACGACGCAGACTTGGCCTTCTTCGTAGTGCCGGTGGCGGCGGGTGCCGCGGCAGTCTCGTTCGTAGCCGCCTGATCTGCCATCTTCTGTTTCTTTGTTTGTTTGTTTTTTTTCGTTTCTCTCCTTCGACGACGCACACAGCGAGGAGCCGACCGGAGGGCGCAGCAGAGGAGTCGTGGTGTGGCCGCAGTGATGGCTGCTCGTCCGGCCGATAGCGGACGACGAAGTTCATCAGCGAACGTGGTGGGTCGTGGATGTATCCCAGGAAGACGAGCTCCTGCAGCGGCCGCACGTACAGGCGCAGGAACTCCATCCACTGCGGGTCCAGCCCCACCTGCTTCATGTGGATGTCACGCGTCGGCACGTTCTCGTATCCGCCCTCCAACCGCGGGTCATGGTTGGTACCATCAGACCACTGTCCAAAAGTTTCCATGATCTCGATGAACTCCTTGCAGAAACGAGGCGTCACAATTGGGAACCAGTAGACATCTGGACACGGCTGCTGGGCCGTGTTGTTGGGGTTGAAGTTCTCGGTGTAGTTGGCGTGGACGTAGCGCTGCTCCCAATCCCACCTGTTCTCGAAGATCTGGTACACCTCCGGGTTCGTCTTCGACGTGTCGAAAATGTCCGGGTCCACCAGGTGGACGAAATCTAGCCGGTTTGACACGTGCATGAAAATGTCCTTTTCCCTGAGGCTGCTGCAAAAGGCCATGTCAGGATCCATGGTGCCCCTGTCATATGTGGGCCGCAGAGTGGGGTCCCTTATGACACTTCCGTTGACCAGGTAGCAGCCACTCACATACGGGACATTCCACAGGCCCCGCCTGTTGTTGTTGATGATGTCCATGTAGTCCGTGGAGCGAGCGTAGAAGCCGTCGGAGGTGAGGTTGATCAAAGAATCTTTACCATCAGTTGGTGGCGGTTATGACATGATGTTGAGGACAATGCCGTTGCTTAGCTTCTTAGTACTCGATGTTCACCACAAAAACATCCCCTTACAGGTTTAGCGTCATCCGTTATTATCGTCTGAAGGTTACGAGCAGCTGTTTCCCCGAATATATGGTGTTTAAAAAAACTCTCAGCCCATTTCACAAGACTGTATCTTGAAAATGATGAAGCGCGAGAATCACTATACCTTATTTATCGAAACTGAAAATTTACCTTAGCGCCAGTTGTAAGCTGCCGCCGCATGTGGATGGCTCGCTTATTGCCCAATGAGCGTCAGATCGAGACGCGAAATAAGACAAAAGCAAAACGCGTTTTGTGTTCTCCATTTCAGTAGGTCTAATACAATTGCAACTCTGCGTGTGATTTTTTTAGAAGTGCGGTATTGCAGCTCCTACAGCTGCAAACATTCGACGGTGAGATCAAATTGCACCATTCACCTGCAAAGTGGACTCAGCGCATGGTACGCAGTTATTCTTCCGGTGAGGGTCTTCGAAAATCTCCACGTTAGTGCCTCCTTTTGTGCCAGTTGTAGCGCTATGACTGAAGGTTGCTACTGTGATATTAGAAAACAGTCTTTGCAGAGCCGAAGTGAAAATATAGAGTGCGTACTGTCTCCAACAGACGGAGTGTATATGACTGGCAGCAGCCGGCTAGCTCTGGTCGTAGATCGGGGCGTTGTGTCTGTAACGTGACCAATAAAGTGAAGATTGACGCTCGCCTCGTACTATATATGAAGGTTCTTACAAGTCGCATCAAAGTCGGCGCCCCTCTGTTTGGAATTCACGGCTGTTATTATTTCAGCTGCGTTCAAAGAAACCTCGGAACTCCCACGGCCCTGTCTCGGTGTATGGGCTAGGAACTGCGGAAATGACATGAAAGCAGCAAATGTTCAAATGTGTGTGATATCTTATGGCACTTAACTGCTAAGTTCATCAGTCCCTAAGCTTACTCACTACTTCACCTAAATTATCCTAAGAACAAACACACACACCCATGTCCGAGGGAGGACTCGAACCTCCGCCGGAACCAGCCTCACAGTCCATGACTGCAGTGCCCTGGACCGCTCGGCTAATCCCGCACTGGAAGCAGCAGTTGTGGGAAAACTGTCCGGCTATCACTCTTGGCAAGGCGTCGTGGGCACGGTGTAAGTTCGCCTTTACTGTTGTTTGGTATATGGGTCTGCAAATAAGGTTTGTGTTTATGAAACTGTGTGTGCTATATGTTGAGTATATATTTTGTAACAATGTTGTAGGTGCACGATTCGTTGGAAGCCAAAAGGAGACTAACTCTACATCTACATGACTACTCTGCAATTCACATTTAAGTGCTTGGCAGGGGGTTCATCGAACCACAATCATACTATCTCTCTGTCATTCCACTCCCTAACAGCGCGCGAGAAAAACGAACACGTAAACCTTTCTGTTCGAGCTCTAATTTCTCTTATTTTATTTTGATGATCTTTCTATTGTTGGGCTCAACAAAATATTTTCGCATTCGGAAGAGAAAGTTGGTAACTGAAATTTCGTAAAAAGATCTCGCCGCGACGAGAAACGCCTTTGCTGTAATGACTTCCGTCCCAGTTCGCGTATCATATCAGTTCTCCCCTATTACGTGATAATACAAAACGAGCTGCCCTGTTTTGCACCCTTTCGATGTCTTCACGAAGCCGCAGCGAGGCAGCCACTGGTCAGTGCAGGAACCAGAGATGTAACGACAGTGCGGAGTAGCTGGGTACCGCTCGAGCTCGTCGAAGGCCGACCATAGTAATGAAATCATTTTCAGAAGTTGATATGGCATTACGTTTTTGTTCGCCATGACGGTTCCGGTGACTTTTACTTGAGAAGGATAGGCAGTCCTCATATAAGATTCATAAGAGTCAGTTCGTGAAATGATCTGATTTGTGGTTTAGTGCGTACAGACTTTCTCATAAGAGGGTTTACGGGTTCGGTAAGTCCAAAATCGTGAAAAGATTACCGTTAACTGGAGTGACTGTGAGATTTTTTTCCTCCAAAGACTGACTTATGACCCACTTTGTTCGAGTACATTCCGCCGGCGGTATTCGCTACCACAAATTGTATAGTACTGGCAAGGGAGATCTTCATGGATTAATAGTTTCGTGTGGGAGGAAGTAACGATTAATCGTTTACGTGTAATGTGAAAGGAATTGTAGTATCCAAGTCTTGGTTTTGGTGGTAGTCATTGGTGTAACTGATTGTATCGGAAATTATCCTAATTTCATCAGTTCAATGGTTCAAATGGCTCTGAGCACTATGGGACCCAACTTCTGTGGTCATTAGTCCCCTAGAACTTAGAACTACTTAAACCTAACTAACCTAAGGACATCATACACATCCATGCCCGAGGCAGGATTCGAACCTGCGACCGTAGCAGTCGGACGGTTCCGGACTGCGCGCCTAGAACCGGGAGACCACCGCGGCCGGCATTTCATCAGTGTCGCCCTGCTAATTATGTGAAAGCACTCCCGAAGGTAATTGGATTGTTGCTCTTATTTTGTGGGTAATTGTTTGGTTTTGCGGTTCCTCCAGCAACCTATTGACTCGAGTGCTTATTATTGGATGTATAGTGGGTAGCAGATTACAACCGGATGTGGGTGGCTTGTTAATATTTCCTTTGTCCACGGGCATTTGAGCTGAACATTAGCTTGACCGTTGTTTAAAGTAAATCCCATTAAATAGGATCCAGCAAACGAACAGCACGTACGAGAACTGAGAACTTAACTATTAAAGAGAAGTGACAAAATTTCATTTTAGGAACTGTAGTGGGTCTCGAATCGCCAACTCCTGAAGAGGTAGTGCTTTGTTGAACTGTGTAAGTTTCAGGAACGAAAGAGGTGGTGGAATGTAGGATTTTTGTTTCTCTTTTTTGTGTTTCCTTACCCCTTGTGGGAGGAATTATTAATTTTGTTACTGACACTCAAATACAAGCTATAGTTAATGTTATTGAAATATCTAAGTTCAGACAAATAAAGCTAGGTCCATTGCAGAAATGTAAATTAAAATAATCGTTTGTGTTAATTGTCCATTTCAGTAGACAGTAACATTTTTAGTCCGTGACCGAAATATTTTGATACCGAGCACAAGGTAAACTTAATTTTACTAACAGAAAAAGAAATTTACAGATTTCACTTTTGCTCCAGAAATCTAAAATTACAATTATTGATAAGTTAATCTCGTTAATGTTAAAAAGATCTATATGCAAAGTAACAGTATAGATCTGGTTCATGCCAAGTTAAGTGTATTCATATCATCGGTCAGTGAAAAGTCAGTTGGTCATATATTTGCTATTACCATAATGAAAGTAGGGAAGAAAAAATCATTACATACTTAATGACTAATTAACAGAAAAAAGTTAAAGGAAAAGAACTGAAATCATTGGTAATTGGGATTTAAGTTTTGTTTAGAAAGCAAAGTTTGTTTATATGAGTCTTTTTCGTAGCCACCGAAGGTGATCGCAGATAATCAGAGATTGCATTATCACTGCAATAAATTACGACCAGCTAACATATTCACAGATGCTTCCAAATTCAGGATAGGCATTTTTAGAATAATTACATCGTATTATAAAGAAAGAGAAATTTTTCTCATACCAATATTGAGAGAAAAACAATCTGCATCCAATTAAATCGCCAATAATCTATAGCAGTTGAGAGTTATCTCAGATTGAACACACAAAGATATAATTAGTTTGCAGTGATTTAATTTATCCCTATAAACAAAAGAGAGCAAATTTCGTTACGAAGAGAATTTCTTCGAAGTTTTTTCTCGTTAGTGAATGTCCATTAATAAAGGTGGTGCATCTTGATATTAGTTGAGTTGAGTCGATTTGTTAACCGTTCGTTAATCTCAAGTTGAACTTGTGATAATGGAATTGCTGATATAAACCGCTTAGGCCATCGCTGAGTATTCTAAAGTACAGCGTGTTTATATGTTCCTTTGAGTCTAAATTCCTTTTCCTTGGAAGAAACAATATACATAATAATTAAAAGAGAGTATGATTGTATAGTAGGGGTTCACATACTTTTCAACTTCGATTAAGAACGTTTTAGGACTCTCAGCAATGCTGGAATCTGTTGTGAAAAGTCAGACGTAACGATTTACGTTATCTTCTATTACAATCACTGTACCTATCTCTGGTGTGCCAGACGGCAGGAGTACTTGAGCAAAAGCATAATAGGAAGCTAGTTAAACACAGTATGATGTCTTCAGTAGTTCACTCTGTTGCAACATCTTAAACGTAAATGGGACTCTGGTTCATACACCGCCAGAGTACAGAGTGAAAAGGGACGTTGCAGTGGGCCTGTCAAGTTGCCTACTTGCTTAATAAAAATGTCATTTGTAATGGGTTAATGTACGGCTCAGTTTAATACACGAGTTGTCTTGTGTGTTGCCTTCGCTGAGAAAGAATGTGCTACTTGTTAGTTAACAACATAATGTTAAAATTTACTATTGCTTTTTCATAAAAACTATAATAGTATTTTCATTTGAGCATGCAGTTTTAAAGGCTGAAATATTGCCTTATTGTATATGTTGTTGCTTTAATTAGTGAAGTATTTTTTGAACTGTAAAGAAGACTCCTAAGGTTGGCTGTTTTGCGGAGCCAGCTAGGGGAAGTCGTTGCTTAACAAACCAAGAGATAGCTCATTGATATTTCTTGAAACTAAAAGAAACTTCGTCTCTTGGGATTCAACTTCAAGGATTCAAGCTTTTTTGTAGTTGTACGACTGTCCATTAATCTGCCAGGAAGTTTCATTTTACGAGTTTGTTAAATCAGATCGTAATGCTCAAAATGCATTTTTCGGACTTTCGCCCCATTCTGCCTGCAATATGAAGAGAACGGTCCAGTAGCGGCACACCTTCAGCAACTTCGGATGGACTACCACGCCATACAGCAACATTAATGAATGCAGCAACTATAAATGTGATCGAAAAGTGTGGAACGAGTTCCACTATCATCTTGATTGATGACTTGTGAAAGCCAAATGAAAATTTTGATCCTAAACGCAATTTTAAAAAGTACCCCATGATTTTATATGCAAGTATGTCAGTAATACAAGTAGCGTTGTAAAATCGGACTTTTATTTTCAAAATAAAAACTTTATAGTCTGAACGATCCATTTATCATTACAGCACCGCACAATATCTTCATTAACAGAGTTACTAAATTTAGATCAGGTAAATTGTTCGTCTTTATAGATCATAATTTTGAAAAGTAACAGCTGGCTCCATTGCAGCAGTGGTCCGCTGGCGCTGAATGAGGCCTTGCATGTGGCACGCCTAATGTAGACGCTCATGTCACCAAGCGGTTGCAGTGACACAATCTGGTTGTGGAACGGGTCGATTATGAATCATGGCGGAAACGGCAAACAATCTAAGTTACAAATTTACTAAACTAGATTAAGAAATAATTAAATATACATATTATCGTCCGTTTATTTTCTAAAAAAGCTTAGAGTATTAAAAAGACTCTAGAAATATGTATTGTGTATTATATACAGTCATGGCCTCAGAAATAAGTAATAATTGCTTATGCAATTCCCGCAATCTGAGCTTCAGTATCCCGTCCTTTTTGAGATGAGATAGCTCTCGAACAAAGATCGTGTAAGTAATCAGTAGCAGTGTGAGCACAGGGCACGTGTATGGTGTTAGCATGGTGAAAATCGAGCACTGGTAAAATTAGCCTCGGATAATGCCGAATGATGCTACTATTTTATACAAAGAAAATCCACCTAAACTGTGTGTTACGGAACAAGAGGTTTCCTCTGACTCTTTGTGGAGTAAAAATCCCGTTGTATTGTAGGTCATGGGGCTGTGCAAGCTGCAAGAGACATATTTCTGTCTGTACGTACAGCTGAAGATCCTGTAACATTCATAGCCGTAAATAGTAAGCCGCCACTTTACATTTCACTAGCATTTGTTAAGTGGCTGGGACACAGGTCGTCATCAGCTGAAATGCAACAGTTTTATTTGATCTGTACTAGAACATTGAACTGTCTAATTTTGTCTGTGCTACAACGTAAAATGGACTACGAGTAGGAAAGCCATATTGGCAAAACATGTAAAAGCCATGACATAATTGGAACTGCAAGTTGAGTAATAATATACAGGTTATTTATAAGGCAAATGTTTACTTCATTTGTTTACTTATGTGTTTAAAAATCAACATCCTCATAACTTCACTATTTTAAATGAAAGATTTTTACAGTGACAGCAGCTGGTATTTATTCGAATACAAAATCGTTCGCCGACTTACACTGAGATTTCATATATAAATTATAAATCAGCTAGATTTCGTAATGGAATCTGTGTGTCGCTGTTACTTTTGAGAAGAAGCCACCGCAAGATAAAATGAAACTTCAACTGTTTTCTTCAGAAGATTGTGGTGGCTGGTGTATTTTGCAAAGCGAAACCAGTGACGTGTGACAAAATCTGAAAAAAGAAAGTTCAAACTGGCTCTGAGCGCTATGGGACTTGACATCTATGGTCATCAGTCCCATAGAACTTAGAACTACTTAAACCTAACTAACCTAAGGACCGAACACAACTCCAAGTCATCACTAGGCAGAGAAAATCCCTGACCCCGCCGGGAACCGAACCCGGGAACCCGGGTGCGGGAAGCGGGAACGCTACCGCACGACCATGAGCTGCGGACGACGAAATCTGAACTTGTGTTAGTTAAAGTCATGTATAGGTAATAATTGAGAACCATTACGTAATTTATTATTACATATTGCTAAGTGATATAAACTTTTTCATACCGTGTCAGAAACATTTTTATAATATTAAAGTTAAATATTTTACCAGCACAGTAGATAAATATCTTAAAACCTTCAGGTTAATCATTTCAGTTTTATTATAATAATTTTGTTCAAAAGTTCTACGCTGTTTGAATTAATTACATAGGTGTGAATATAATCACATTAATACTAGACTTTCCTGCAGATTTATGTGCCCCAACATACTCCGCGGTCGTCACCTCAAGGGCACGTAACATTAAAATTACTACGTTTCCTCTACGATCGTTTGCTGTTAACATCTGTTTACTACCATTTAAACTAATTCGTGTGGTAGACTGCTAACTCTCACAGACAAAATGAGTGAACAGCCATCACGTAACTGAACATCTACGGCACGCGACTGTCTCCCGTCATTTACGGGTCCGATTGCCACACATAGTTAACAAAGCACTTCTTACATCCCAATTAGGATAAAGTAAATTGAACCGAATGGGGACATCGCTTAAGACCTACGTCTATGATAAAGTTTGCCCGAGGCTTCTATCTTCATTCACCAAGACGATGAAATCCCCTGAAATCGGATATATGTTTCTGAAACATCCTGTACTCTGAAGTTTGGCGACAACATTAAGAGCAACGCTCGCGTCCTTGAAGAAGATTTGCTATGGCTGGACAGTTTTATTCACCACCTATACCCTTACAAGTTTTCCATATCCTCAACGATCTCAGCATTTAGTGCTCATACATGATCCGATCGATTTTGTGCTATTTTTGATGTCGTGACCTAGCGATATTGTACTCCTTACTTGTCGCTAGTTTCTGTAACTTTCCAATCAGAGAGCGCCTCTTGCTTGGAGGGAGCATTGTCTTGTTGTAGAGCATAAATATTACCCCAGCGGTAGTGATCGCGCGCCATCTTGATGTGTCAAGTAGAATTGTTGCTGGGCTTCAGCACGGAGCATCGCACGCTGTCCGGTCGCGGCAAAATAGTATGGAGCCTTTGCTAGAAAGTATGAAGAGCTGAAAGTGTTACGTAGCCTCGTAAGAGAAAAAGTGTTTGAGTAATTTATTCATTTCGTGGAAAGGCGCGCTGGATTAGTTATGAGATTTATGGTTGAAACAGTATCATGTTTGTGAATCACTAACTTTCATGGAGGAACATACTGATAGCAGAACGGTTAAGAAAGGACTTCCGTGATCGGATATTACCTGTTTTTTTAATGTCGAAACGGAACATAGTAATGGATACTTCAGTATGAATTTAAAACCAGCTTAACTGTTAACAGAAGCTGGGCGAGTTTAGGTATTGTTATGGAAGTACTGGACTTCCACTGTTATTATTTCAAAGCTACACTTCCCATTTTTTAACTGAACAACTTAAATATTTGTAAAATGTAAGAGCTGTGTATTCGAATTAGGCGTATCATCAGGTTTACTTAGTAACGAAGCATATTCTCTCAGTAAAGCTACCAAACTGGAGTCCGATAGCCTCAAAAACTTTGTTAACAAACAAAAGACCCAGGGACAGACATGTTAGAGCTGTCTCCGCGACAGGACACATTTTATATTTTATCAGCGTTAACTATAAAGACATATTATAAAAATAAGCACATAAAAAAACAAAGCCTTCTCCAGTGAGAAATGCAGGGAACCAACAAGTATGACATGTTGCAATAGCAGATGCGAAATGTTGCGGGAGCCGAGACCTCAGTCATCAGCGCTGTCACCATAGCTGCCGCCGGTACTTTGTTTAGATTGGTATCGATAGCGAACGGCGTAGTTAACATCGATACTCGACAGCGCCAAGTCGCTGCGGCGGCTATTAAACGCAGACGACAGCGCTGAGTTATTACACTCGCCCGCGGCAATGGCTCTCGAGTTCCAACATCGGCGCGAGCGCTAAGTGCTCTCATTCACTCGCTCCGCGAAATTGAAACAGTAGAGCGACGCGGTCCGAATCGGCAGCGATCCAACAGGAATGGCGAGTGCAGACGGAAAGGCAAACGACGTCGCCGTGTTGTCGGGGCAAATTACTTTGCAGATGGCGTAATAACTCGCGAGGTGCGGGGTGTTTGACAGCTCGCGAGGCAGTCGTAACTCAGAAAGGGCGAACGGGGCGGGCACCGAAGTAATCAGAGAGTTGGCACAGTGTTCCGCTGGAGGGGTTGCGCCTAGAGGTGGCGACCATGCCAAGTATGTAAACGGCGCTTTATTCGATTCCGTTGGAAACAGTAGTCCTGCTGTTGTCCTTACAATCTTTTGCCGAATGTGTCGATGATGATGTTTGGTTAGAGGGCGCTGAACAGCGCGGCCATCAGCGTCCGTACAAAGTCACAATTTTTACACAGTCCAATTTTTTTACGCACTCCAATCCATCCACTGTCACGAAATCATAATGATGAAATGATGAGAACAACAGAAACGCCCAGTCCCCGCGCAGAGAAAATCCCCAAGCTGGCCGGGAATCAAACCCGGGACCCCGTGATCCAGAGGCAGCAATCGTCCTCTCCCGATAGCTGAGTGGTCATTCTCGCTTCGCGCGTCGGTCGACTAGGTCGTGCTCTTAGTTCCGCCTCTACCGTAGCGCAGCGTGTTTTCCTCCTGTCAGTTTAGTGCCGTGTTGGTCTCCGTGCGCGTCGCATCGCTGGTTGTCGGCTGGTGTTTGGTGTTCGTGCGGCCCTTCCTGTCGCGGCGTCGTCTCTCGCCGTGATGTCCACCATGGTTCCCACGAAAGTTCCGCGTACAGGTACAGTCAGTTTTACCTTTGACAAATCCACGCGTCACGTCCAGCCCGGTTCTTTGGAGATACATGACTGGTTAGTCGATACAGTTAAGGTCACTACTGATCAGGTGCATACCGCATATTTCGACAGCGAATTATATGTGTTTTTTGTTAAGTTCCTTGACCCGCTCCAGGTTGATAGGCTACTTTCTCGTCATGGTTCTCAGGTACCCTTTACGCACCGTGATGGTTCCACTAGTATGGTTCTCTTGGCAAATGCAGAAGTGGTATATACGAATGTTCGGGTATTTAACCTTCCGCCCGAGGTTGACGACTCTTTTCTGAAGTCCGTTTTGCTTCCTTATGGGGACGTACGCCATATTCGAAAGGAACGCTGGTCTGCTCAGCACCGCTTACAGGTATATAGTGGTATTCGGTCGGTGGAAATGGTGGTCAAAAAACCTATTCCTTCTCACCTACAGGTATGTGGTTATAGGGTCCATATCACGTACAGTGGCCAGGAAGGAACATGTTATTATTGTAATGAAACTGGTCATTTCCGTACTAATTGTCCGCGGCGTGTGGTGGTATTAAAACCTACATACGAACAGCGTAAAAAATTGACTTTAGCTGATCTTCTCCCGCAAGGATCTCGGACTGAATCGCTCACTGTTACTGAGGGACGCAGTGATCCGTTACCCGACAACGGCCGTGATTTTCCCCCGTTGTCCTTGAGTAGGGATGTTGCTGCCCATAATTCCGATGTTCCCGCGCTGATTTCTCACAACAAGCGTCGGCGAACACAGGATGATGCGGCTGATGAATCTTCCTTATTGGCTCGCCCTTCCGATGGGCCTCCGGTAAAGGACTCTCTTTCTCAGTCGGAAATCGTGGATGAGGAAGCCACAGGTGCTATCACGCCTTTGCAGAAGCTCCCTGACACCTTATCTGACGTTGTTCCTGCTACCGCGGCAGCCTCTTCGGAGACGCCAGTGACGGAACCTGCTTCTGGTTGCCACGTGTCTTCTCCGGTGCTCTCTGACACTTCTCCTATTGACTCTGTTTCGCATCCCCCTTCTGGAATTTCTGTCGCCCCCTCTGGGTCACAGCCTCCTCCCATCAAACAACTGATTGATTCTCCAGAGCCAGTGGATCCCGTTGTTATTCACCAACTGTCCCACCGTGAACCCATGTCTGCGGACGAGTGGGATGTAGAGGCCTCTCTCTCGCAATCTGACACGGAATGTCTACATGATGCTCCTACGCAGCCGAACGCTGCAGCGTCGGCATCGCGGAGCCGCAGTCGAATCCGTAAACAGCCACGGAGAGCCGCGTCACGGCCGAAGAAAAAGCAGTGGGAAGATGAGGGTTCTGTTTCGTAGTTTTTCTCTCTGTGGTTCAGCGCTTGTTTCTGGTATGATTACTTGTATGCTGCTCCGTCAGCTGACGGCTCTCTACCGATCTATGTTTTTCTTTGTAGGTTGAAGTTCCATGCAAGCATATACATTTCTTACTCTGAATATTAACAGAATATGTTCTGAGCTTCGGCTCGCCGCTTTGCGACAGTTTATCTATCAGTCTGGGGCAGATGTTGTTTTTTTACAGGAAGTCCTATTCGACCAGTTTTCCATTCCTGGGTTCTCGACGTTTTTTAATGTCGCTTCCGAACTTTCTACGGGCACTGCCTTGTTTTATAGAGAAGGCATTCCGTTGATGAATTTCGAAGTACTTGACAGTGGAAGGGGGATCGGGTGCACGTTTTATGATCTCAGTTTACTCCTTCTTTATGCCCCTTCTGGTTCGGGTTGTACTACCGCACGCTCGAGTTTCTATAAAGAAGAAGTCATTTACCTGCTTCGTAAATCCCCGACAAAGATAATTTTAGGTGGGGACTTCAATTGTGTTCTACGGCCGGTAGATCAGTCTCCTAATTTTAATTTCAGTAAAGACCTCGACGACCTTGTGCGCTCCTTGCACCTGCGTGACGTGTGGGTTTCTCGCTATCCTACACTTGTGCGACATACCTACTTTACTCCCACGTCTAGCAGTCGCCTCGATCGCTTTTACCTTTCCGATTCCTTGTGTGGGCAACTTCTGGCTGTTGATGTGATACCAGCCTGTTTTACTGATCATTGCGCTGTAGCCGTTACGTTTAATTACGAGCGACAACCGGTAAAATTGTTTCGTCCTCCTTGGATGCTCAATATCGCGTATTTGCAAGATACCTCCCTTGGTATCGTCCTGGAGGACATTTGGACACGTTGTTCTCGTACTATGGACCGGTACCCGTCTATCGTGGCATGGTGGACACTGTATGCAAAACCTCACATCCGTAGGGCTCCCATGCGTTTTGGGGCTGCGAAGGTGGCAGAAGATCGACGAACGCAAGAATTTTACTATTCTGTCTTACGTCAACTGTACGATAGTGCTACGCATGCTCCCCTCCGGGTTACTGATATACAGCGCATCAAAGCCAAATTGCTGCAGCTCAAACGCATTCAAATGGAGGGCCTGCGGACGAGGTCTCAACCACGTTCCCTTCTACAAGAGGAACTGACGTCACTCTACCATCTAGTCCGTTTACGGTCGCGCCGGAAACGTGGGTGCCTTGCCTCCCTCACAACCGCTGACGGCCGCGTGTTCACCTCTCACCGTGACATTTCTGACTTCGTTTACACCTATTTTACTGATCTGTACGATACTCATGTCCCGGCGGAAACCTCTCTTGACGACTTTACCTCCTTGCTGCCTCGCGTCGTCACTCCTCAATTAAACGACGCCTTTCTGCGTCCCTTTCAGAAGGATGACATATATGATGTTGTTGCAGGATCGCAGTCCCGCAAGTCGCCTGGATTAGATGGTATTCCTAAGGAGTTCTATGTTCAATTTTGGCCGCTCATTGGTGACACCTTAACGTCAATGGTAAATGAAGTGATGCGGGGAGTCTCACTTCCTGCTCCTTTTCAGGAAGGCAGAATGGTCCTCCTCCCGAAATCCACAGGTCGACCTGCAATTGACTCCCTCCGTCCTATTACTCTCCTTAACTTTGATTATAAACTTGTCGCTCGAGCAATTAATATCCGTCTCTCTAAGCTGCTCGATACCATTATTGCCGCCCACCAAAGCTGTGTGCCTGGACGCACGATACTGACTTCCGTTCTCGAATGTCGCGATGTAATCTCGGTGGCGGCTGCCGCTAATATCCCAGGGGCTTTGCTTTTTCTTGATTTCCAAAAAGCGTTCGATCGCGTCAGCCATGATTTTTTATCGAGAGTGCTCACCGCTGTCGGCTTTAATAATGATGCTCGACAAGTCTTAACTAATCTTTTACCGGTATCAGTGTCTCGGTGATTGTGAACGGTCACCCTACCCCCCGGATATCGATCAGACGGGGGTTACCCCAGGGAAGCCCCTTATCCATGTCACTTTTTGTTCTATCCTTAGAGCCCTTACTTCGCCATCTCACCATGCACTTACGTGGCTGGAATATATTGGGGGAAATTTTTGCAGTCCGTGCATACGCCGATGACGTCATGGTTTTAGTACGACATGCCGAGGATATACCGCGGCTTAAGGATACCTTGGATTCATTTTGTGGTCTTGCTGGTGCTCGCATTAATGATCGCAAATGCACGTTCCTGCCGTTGAGAGGCTTTGATCATGTCGTCATTCCTTGGGCGACGGTTGTCGATCGCCATAAGACCTTGGGGATCATAGTGGATCGTAATCCGATCAAAATGGCGGCACTAAATTGGCGTGAGGTTACGAGTCGTGTTCACGGGGCGATCCTTGAACATGACCGCCGTTCCCTTAGCCTCCTTCACAAGGCACGGGTTTTAGAGACCTATGTCTTCAGTAAAATATACTACGTTGCGCAGGTCTTCCCGCTTCCCGCGATGATGGCCCGCAGGCTGAAACAGCTGTCTAGTCGATTTCTGTGGCGCCGCCATGTCTTCCGTGTCCGATATGAAGTTGTGGCCAGGCCTCGGAAGCTTGGAGGATTGGGTCTTTCAGATATCAAAGTGAAGACGTCCATCTTATTTGCCCGCCGCAATGTTTTAACCTGTACGCGGGCTCCGCATTCAGTCACCTCTCGTTTACTTTCCCGCCTCCGGCCGGCCAGTCTGACCCCTCCTGTTGATGTTGGACGGATTAATCCTAAATTGCGGCACATTCGTGAATACTTTGTACTTGTCGGTATTCTGGGTGCTGATATACTTTCTATGACGCATATAACTACCAACATGCTACAAATCCGTTGGGGTACAGCATGTTTCCCTTCTTCTGTTGAACTTGCTTCCCCGTCAACGTCATGGAAAACGGTCTGGTCTCATCTTAGTCTTCCCATTTTGCCGATGGAGATTGTTTCAACGTGGTATAAGGTCATTTACCGTCTGATACCTACTGGTGATCGTCTTTTTCGTATTGGCCTTCGTCCGACTGATCAGTGTGAGGAATGTCATCAAACTGACACCTTACTTCACAGGCTAGTTGCTTGCGGACGGGATCATTGGCTCTGGGTCCGCCGTCAATTAGCTTTTCTTACTAGAGGGCCTGAAACCGCATTCCCAGACGACATCTTCTTACATCCGGACATCTCTTATTTTCCTCAGACGAAAACGAACACGATTGTCTGGCTCTTGGGTTACTATGTCCACTACGTCATTGAAGGCGGTAATGACCCAGATCCCCGCGTATTTCACCATTATTTGTCAACTGCGCATTGGAAATGGCAGCGGTTACCACAATACCGAACGCTTTTTGCGAATATGCTTTTTCTTGTGTTTAACCGTCAAGGGGTTGGTTAAGTTCCCCTGTGATTCCTGTTTCTTCCCTGAGCTCGAGTCCCCTCCCTTGTTGTATTTTTTCGTAATTTTTTTTTCTCTCTCTCTCTCTTTTGCATGTATATATATACACCCAAAATTCATACGGGTGGGGTAACGGGTTGGTCTTCCCCTTCAGAAGAAATGTTTTATTTGTGTTTCACCTAATTTGTTGATTTTCTTTTTGCAGCTAATATTAAATGATGATTTGACTATGGTTGTCTGAATTCTCATGAAATATACCAAGTCAATCTGATAATAAAACAAAAAAAAAAAAAAAGTGGTCAGCGCGACGGAATGTCAATCCTAAGTGCCCTGGTTCGACTCCTTGCTGGGTCGGAGATTTTTTCCGCTCGGGGACTGGGTGTTGTGTTGTCCTAACCACCATCATTTCATCCCCATCGACGCGCAAGTCACTGAAGTGGCGTCAAATCAAAAGACTTGCACCAGGCGAACGGTCTACTCGACGGGAGGCCGTCGTCACACGACATTAGAGGCAGCAATGTTAGCCACTAGTCCACTAGCTGCGGACGTGTCTCGAATTAGATATTACATACAGTCTTAGACGTAAAAACCGACCGCCGGCCGGCCGTCACAGAGACTACGTCCGAGTCATCCACTTAGGTGGCCAATAAAACTGACCGGCCCTGACAACTTTAAGTCCGGCAATCTGCAAAATCTGGCAACAATGTAAGATGCGGAAATGTCAGGAGGAAGTGTTGTCTGCTTCCGAGATGTCCACGGATTGTGTGAGACCGTGGTCTAGTCCAGCCGGCACGGTAACACAGCGTGTTCGGTCAGAGGGTTAGATGCCCTCTGTAATAAAAAAACTGAGTTAATGGATCAACGACACACTGAAGCGGGTGTCTTGCGACGTCCGCCCCTATCAGATACAACGAACAAAATGAGATCAATAAACCTATAGTGGATGGAGTGAGCCCGTGGTCTTGCGGTAACCGTCGTGCATTCTAAACCTGTAGTCACCTGTTCGCGTCCAACTGCATTCTTTTTACCACATTTCGGTCTAAAGTTATGAGTCTGATTGAACGTCGAAGATAATTCTCTTAACAGTGTATCCACCAGCAATAAGAAGCATTCCAGAAACAATTCCGCAGGACAGCTCATGGCTGCGCCGTGATCATAACAGCTTACGCTCGAGCGTTTCCTCGCGCTGCAGCGGCTACCGGCCACCGGCCAGACGCCACCCGCCGCCTGAAATCCGGAGCCGCCCATGTGAACGCGGCGCCACGCTGTCAGTGTACGTATCAACGGTCATTTTCGAATTTGAAGATCTACTTATCATCTTGCAATTAAGCATTGGATTATGCATACCTAAATATCATGAACTACAGTTAAGCATTGTAAAATTGAGTCGCAAGTGGAAAAGGTTGTAACATCTGCAACACAACGTTTACTTTTGATACAACAGAGTGGTGAATGCAGAGGAGGCAGCTAGAAAGATATGAACTGTGTGTGGAGCGAGTGCTCTTGGGAAAATAACTCCAGAAAAAGATATTCTTGTTTCAAAAAAGATCGTTCTGGCATAAATGATTTTCCACATTATGGAGGTCTCGACTACTGATATATGTGATAGATTACCATTTTACCATCATGCGACATTTGCATTCAACAGGCAAAGTTCAGAAGTCTGGTGTAGGACTACTGCATGCTCTAATTCGAAACCACAAAAATTAACGGAGTGACTATTATTGAACGTCATCAGGTCGTTCATTGAGCATTCCTATGCAGTACTGTTACTGTTGACGTGTGATGATGCCTTTACCGTTAACTTCCTGAGAAGAAATGAAAAACTGAGCCCCACCAAAAGACGTAAACTAGAGCAAAGAGTAGTGTGAACATAATATTTTACATCTGATAGCTCCAAACGTGTGTTTTGGGCTACGAATTCTGCCCCAAGGGGTGTGTGCAACAGAGCTGGAAATTGTTGCTAACAACTGAGACACCTTTCGGTCGTAGTGTAAGAAAATCGAGGAACAAAACTACTGTATGATAACGCACTCTGCTGATTTGAGAAACAAAACTATCCAGGAGATTGATAGGAAAGTCGTCTCTCAGGCACTTGTATTGATAGGCAAGTCCTCTCTCAAGCACTTGTCCCGCTAGTCAGATATTCGTAAAATTTTACCTTTCCCGCTCTTGATCGATCAACCGTCGAGACAATTCATTTCTAGACAAAAATACTCTTAAAACTACTCTGGTTTAATGACATCGTTAGAACCAGTAGGTTTCCATGGGTGTAGAAATTGTAAACAACTTTAGCATTGTCAGATCGTTTAAGATATTGTGAAAGATATGCTTCCACAGTTCATGTTTGCTTGTGTTTCATTGGTTTGGCCTGGGTGATACCAGGACCAGAGGGTTTGAAGCCTTTGGAAGCGAATAATTTCAGCCGAGCTCATTGAGCTAACAGACGGTAACCAGAGTCGCAGTGATTTTCACTCGAGGTGTCTGGATTTTTGGTTCAACGGATTGAGTAACTGTTGAGGATTTTGTTAGTATTTGGTTCACCTCAAGTGTTTGATTTCCTCGGTACCACCCATATGGGAGACGGTTTCCCCTATCGGCCACACGGGATTTTTATTATTATTATTGTCATTATATCATCAGCAAATCCGATATGGCTTATCTTCCCACCACTGAAATTGATGTGTATTGTTCGATTCAGTATTCCCATCACATAAATATGGGTTATAATTACTTTACATAGCTGCCAGCAGACATATTTCTCACTTTTTCTTAGACAGTTGCAACCTGTTTATCAAAACTAGACATGATTGTCTTAATGAGAATCGTTCATTAAATAAATTATGGCGTTTCAGTCTTCGATCGCTATTCTTTATTTTCAATTACCGGTTTCGGGCTAGCTGCCCATCTTCAGATCTGTTAGACAAAGTTCAAAATATAATTAATAAGAGAGATACAGCTAGTAATAGAAATATCTTAGTTTACAAAAAGAAATTTTGGAACGTATTAAATGCCAACATACCATATATTGCAGTTACAGAGTAACTTGTCCGTACAGAACAATCGGTTCGCTGTCATAAGTAAAGTAAATTTTAATCTGTTAAAACCTTATATTGCAGCTTTTAAGAGTAACCTGATTGGTAACAGTAAAAACCTATAACAATTATGCATCTGTTATTGTTTCACCGTATATAATAATGGCGAATATTCTTTTTAATAAAACAATTTTTAAAGTAATAATATACGAATAATCTTTTTTTGAGTGGACCATGAAACGAAAAAATTTACACTAATTTAAAATTTCTTTGTAAAGAAACTTAAAATATAATAAAAATGTAGATGTTCTTTCGAAAATGTGCGTTTCCTCTTCTTTGTTTTGATTGGTGCTGGAGAGGATTTCCCTACGTCAGAACGTATACAGCGCCACGCCATGTCCTCTTCCGCCGCGCCCAATTCACCTCGCCGCCAGTACGCTGAGGGCCGTTCCGCTGCAGCTGGTTCTTACTGGGGCGTGCTGATGCGGTCCAGAGTAAGCCTAAAACAGGTCTTTCAAAAATCTCATAACTCCTGTGCATAAAATCGCTTTGCTCATTAAGTAGTAGGCCTGGGGTTTTTCTTTGATGAGCGTATATTTCAATCTCTTCGAGCACGTTGAGATAGAGACTTTTTGGAGCTTTATGTAGCACCTCCATTTGTTCATTTATATTGTAGTTCATATTTAGTCAAATAACGAGTGTTCAGTATACAATTATGCCAGCCGGGGTGGCCGATCAGTTCTAGGCGTTACAGTCTGGAACCGCGCGACCGCTACGGTCGCAGGTTCAAATCCTGTCTCGGGCATGGATGTGTCTGATGTCCTTAGGTTCGTTAGGTTTAAATAGCTCTATCGGACGAATTGCCTCAGAAGTTAAGTCCGATAGTGCTAAGAGTCATTTGAACCATTTTTTAAAGTATACAAGTATTTACGAACAGTAGAAGCAGGATTGCAGCGAACTGATCACTTAACCAAGTACAACATAGAGTACCTGTGTAGCGAGTCATTCCAGCTACGTAGCTGAGGGTGATATTTGTTAAGCAATTCATTGCAGAATTAATGTAATACCCGCATGACGACCTCTGTAGTCATACTGAATCATTAGCAGCCCGCGATTGGATTACTATGTTCGTTAAATCGGATTTCTCAAGCTAAGGCCAAATAAAGAGAAGCGACGACGAAACACTATTTTTACGTAAGTAGGTAGTCAGCGCTAAATGATGTGGGGCACCATTTACATTACTGTATGCAGTTTGACAGCATAACAACACCACAACTACTGACAACCTGAACCATTATCACGCAGTTGTAACTCGCAGTGATTACAAGTTGCTGATGTTAATCAAGAATAGCGGAAAGCGCCTCTGAAGTTCCATTTGCATTACACCTAGGCCGCATAGAATCCTAAATAAGTTATAGGTCACCCAGCAAACAGTCCACATATTGTCTCAAGTTCTTGCAGTTTGATATTAATACAGTTAAAAAAAAAAAAAAAAAAAAAAAAAAAAAGTGGTTGAAATGGCTCTGAGCACTATGGGACTTAACAGCTATGGTCATCAGGCCCCTAGAACTTAGAACTACTTAAACCTAACTAACCTAAGGACAACACACAACACCCAGCCATCACGAGGCAGAGAAAATCCCTGGCTCCGCCGGGAATCGAACCCAGGAACCCGGGCGCGGGAAGCGAGAACGCTACCGCGAGATGCGGGCATTAATGTAGTTTCCGATGGTTTCACACTAACGGGTTCTTTTGGCTATCGGAATTCTCATATGGGAATTATAAAAGTGTAATTGCTAGAACGCTCAACTGCCTTAATTACACCTCATTCTGAACTCGGAGAGCGACGTTAATTTGACGTTTCCATCCATCTCCTGACGTCTTACTGAATGAAGTCTGAAGCGCACGCACAGTTGTGTTGCCTGCCGCATGGTTTCTGTGAAGTGTTGTGGCAGCTGGCAGTCATTGCTGAATACAGACATGTGCAAATATCCCCACTGCTCTAGGACAAATCGTCTTTGTTGCATTTTTTCCATACCGTAATTAGCACAATAACATAAGGCTTGTTCTGCTGAAGAACTTGATGCCCACAAGTCCTTAAATAAGAATCTCCTAGCGGGAGTAATGCATGAAAGGAAACAGACTGTTGGACAAAAGAATGGACAGCTCCCTGCTTTTTGCGTTTCCGATAGCGACTACGGTAAGATTCTGGTGTCATATTATGCTTCACAACCCTAAACTTTATTTTTTTAGTTCATTCTAAAGCAAAAGTTACGATATGAGAAGAGGAAATGACTGATATGCTTCTCAGGAACTTTAGTTTTTCGTGTTTATTTTCTCACTTCATACTAAAACAAGGGCGTTAACAGGAGAAGAGGAAATGAAATATTCGCTTCCAAGAAATATTTTCTTGTATGCTACTGCTGCATACATGAAAGCCCTGCAGTTAATTTTTGTATGTTGGATAAATTTTGATATCACCTCACATTCCTTTGTGAGAAGGTTCCTATTTTCTTGGGATTCAAATAGAGTGGACATTTCATCACTGGTTAATATTCTGATGACTAATGACATGATACCCGTTGCAATTGCTCCATGGCACCTGTGAGTAGTCTCACGTTGGTTACTAGAAGAACACGCAGGCAGTGATATCCGCTCACTGCAGTCAGAGCCAAGGTGATTTCTTTCTGTTTATGGCGAAGCGTCTGCTGCAGTGTCCAGGCTCAGACCACATAAACAAATCGCGGCGGCGTTGGGCACTGCTAATCGCTGCACTTGTCGCGAGCCTCCACTACTACGGAGTTAATACATCTTACTTGACGTAATATGCAGGTCGTGGGTTGGGTAAAAATTCAGAATGTAACTTCCCATTGCATTAAAATACTTTACAGTCATATTTGATTCAATATTTATTGTTGGTTGTCTCTCTAATGTTAATAGTATTACACACACACACACTCATTGATTCCAGTGAGGGTGACAACTACTGTGTGTTGAACAACACTTGCTCCAGTCAGTTCCACAGTTGGCGTCGAGTGGATGAGATTTTTCAATTACCTTGCATTGCAAGAATTGTAAGGAGACTGAAAGTAAATGGACTTGTATGCTAAAGAGCTGCTACTAAGCAAAGCTTGACCGATTATCAGATAATTGCCCACATGGGTTTTGTGGACGAGTATACTTTTAGTAACCAACCCACCAACGATCATTACGTAAGATTTCTCGAAGGCGTAGGGGCACTGATTTCATTAAGTCGTCGACAGTGTAGCGTGATGGTTTATTTCCCACCATACGTTTTCTATATTCGTCCAAGGGTCGCTTGCATTTGTAGGTCCACTTGGCAATGACCTTGGTACCTCTGCCCACATATTCTCTATCTGGTTGACATCTGGTGCTCGTGAAACAAACGGCAACAGCTTCATCCTCTCTTGGATCTGAAACCAATCTCGCACTGCTCTGCTATGATGGATGGGGCTCCACTCCTGTAGCCGGCCGCGGTGGTCTCGCGGTTAAGGCGCTCAGTCCGGAACTGCGTGACTGCTACGGTAGCAGGTTCGAATCCTGCCTCGGGCATGGATGTGTGTGAAGTCCTTAGGTTAGTTAGGTTTAAGTAGTTCTAAGTTCTAGGGGACTGATGACCACAGATGTTAAGTCCCATAGTGCTCAGAGCCATTTCCACTCCTGTAAATAAACTTATCTCGTTAGTTCATATATTCATATTTAAATTACGTATTTGTAATAAGCACAGTGTTTAAGAATTCAGGCCCTGTCATAGATAAGAGATCTAGATTCAACAGTCCGATGAAGAGTGTGGTTTACCCAGTCTATCATATGATGTCGTAGTCGTAGTCGGCTATCCACATCAAGACTGACTAACGAGTGATTTTGCCACTTGGGGACAAACTGAATGAAATAATCCCTGACAGGACAAGACGTATGAGAGGTCATGCGGACGGATGGCCGGAAATGCTTTCCAAGGGAGGGTACACCCACTTGAAGGTTGAGATCCAAGATCTTCGACAGTGACCTCGGTATCAGCACCACGGCGGTGGCCTACCAGCGTGCGGTGAGCCAGGCGACCGTGTGAAACATTCTCCAAGACGACTGCTACTGTGCTTATCTTGTACAGGTCTTACGTTCAAGTCACCTAGGCAGCCCCAGGCCGGGGATTGCGAATTTTTATTGTTAATTCTTAATTTTTTTATTTATATTTCCGCGCTCCGTGAGCTCAGCCGAGTCTGCTCAGAGCTCCGCCTTCACCCACCACCGTACTATTGTGTGTAGGTGTGCGAGTGAGACAGCAGCGAGTATATGCGCCGAAGGTTGCAGATGCAGGAAACTCATGAAGATGTGTATGCAGTGCAGTGCGCCTGATCCTAAAAGGCGAATATTGCAGCGTACTATTATAATGAAGATTTTATCACTAGTGTTTATCTTCAACTTTTTATTTTTCTGCCAAAGCAGTAACTTTACAACTTAATGCAATAAGACTAGTAGACACTGCTATTACAGTGAGCAGAATTACAAAAAGGCTTCTTACATTATTACCCAAAATGACTACTCACAGCAGTGGTTGCCCGTCCTACAACGTTATCATCTGACATTAAGTTGTGCTGTTTATGAATTTATATTCATTTCGATTTTAGAATATTTAGTGTATCTGAAACAATGGTTCATGATAAAAACGTACAGTGTCACGCACTGTCACCAATTCTCTCCTTGCATTATAACGCTTCATGACTTGCAATAATTGGTGATGACGACCATGAAAGACTTTGTCGCTACTTTTCTTACCCTTCACAAAGCTTTTTTTCCCTAACACCCACCTTCATTTCAGCCAGTCTTCACTGTCACTCGTCAGAAGACAAGTGCATCATAGTGTCTTTGTAGTTGTTGTTGTAATGATTTTACAATGAATGTTTTTTCCAACTCGTAGTAGTGTGATGGTGTATTAATAACTTTGCATGGCCTCCAAACTGTACGAAAAGTAAAGCAATACCCATTCAACTTTTAATGATACGGCATTTCCACTTGTTCTTTTTTGAAACAAGTTCATATACAGGGTGTTACTAAAAGGTATGCCCAAACTTTCAGGAATCATTCCTCACACACAAATAAAGAAAAGATGTTAGGTGGAAATGAGTCCGGAAACGCTTAATTTCCATGTTAGAGCTCATTTTAGTTTCGTTCTTCCACCTACTCTCAATGGGGATACTCTACCTGTGCTGCTAGAACATGTGCCTTTAAAAGTACGACACAACATGTGGTTCATGCACGATGGAGCTCCTGCACATTTCAGTCGAAGTGTTTGTACTTTTCTCAAGAACAGATTCGGTGACCGATGGATTGGTAGAGGCGGACCAATTCCGTGACCTCCACGCTCTCCTGACCTCAACCCTCTTGACTTTCATTTATGCGGGCATTTGAAAGCTCTTGTCTACGCAACCCCGGTACCAAATGTAGAGACTCTTCGTGCTCGTATTGTGGACGGCTGTGATACAATACGCCATTCTCCAGGGCTGCATCAGCGCATCAGGGATTCCATGCGACAGAGGGTGGATGCATGTATCCTCGCTAACGGAGGACATTTTGAACATTTCCTGTGACAACGTGTTTGAAGCCACGCTGCTACGTTCTGTTTCTGTGTGTTTCCATTCCATGATTAACGTGATTTGAAGAGAAGTAATAAAATGAGCTCTAACATGGAAAGTAAGCGTTTCCGGACACATGTCCACATAACATATATTCTTTCTTTGTGTGTAAGGAATGTTTCCTGAAAGTTTGGCCGTACCTTTTTGTAACACCCTGTAGTTGCTGTAGTGTTCCTCTGCAGGAGCAGAATAAAGTTTCGTACAGTCAGTATTGTTATCAAACTACGGCAAATCGACAGCCTCGCTCTAGCGGCGTCCCGCTACAGCCTTTCCCTGTTCCTCCTCGTCCCTCAGTCCCTCAGTCCCTCCTGCGACTGACTTGGAGCGCGGTCGGAGTGCCCGTCCACGTGGAACGATGTTCGGCCAGGTCTGGTCTGTAATATTTCAATACCGTCTATTGTGATTTATGTGGCGAGTGTAATCGTCAAATCAATAGCGGAAGTTTGTTCCCATAAAACAGGCTGACCAAAAGTCCCCCACCCACTACTGTTTGAACAGCGAATAAGGAACGTGGGAGAGATATCACATGTTGTCTGCAGGTCGCAACTGGAGCATCGAATTACAGAAGGACGCTCTCTCTGGTTCTGGCCTGCAGCTAGGCATGACGTGTATCCTCTCCTCCTCTCTGCTGACTGTTTCCAACTTTGTTCCAGATAAATACCTCTCCAATGGCCGGCTGGAGTGACCGAGCGCTTCTAGGCGCTACAGTCCGGAACTGCGTGACTGCTACGGTAGCAGGTTCGAATCCTGCCTTTGCCATGGATGTGTGATGTCCTGAGGTTAGTTACGTGTAAGTAGTTCGAAGTTCTAGGGGACTGATGACCTCAGCAGTTAAGTCTCACAGTGATCAGAGCCATTTGAACCATTTGTTAACAGTTATGACAGGAAAGGTATTAGCTAGTAATGTCTCACCATGTACATCAGAAGGCTGACACAAAATGAGTGTCTGGGAGGTGCAGAGATCAACCTTGAATGGAATCTGTGTACTGCACTTCTCAAAACGGACATCGTCGATATTCAAGAAATATTAAAAAAAAACATTAACTTGTACCATGAACACTGAATGATAAACGGTGCTTCAAAGTGATCGCTAAGGTTCGCACCATCATGATCGAATGCGAAATCCTTGGGAGTTACAAACAGTTCATCTAGGTGTCCACTCTTAAAGAATGCGTGTAGAATCATATTGGTGTAACGATGCGATGATAACTAATGGAATGTAATGGCATGCAACGGAATGCGAAACAGTCCGTCATGGAGCTTATCGTAAAACTGGCTACCCTTTAATACATACCAGCAGATAGTGCAATAATGTTTCACTGTTGATGTTAATGTTGTGGTCTTCAGTCCTGAGACTGGTCTGATGCAGCTCTCAATGCTATTCTATCCTGTGCAAACCGCTTCAACTCCCAGAACGTACTGCACCCTATATCCTTCTGAATCTGCTTAGTGTATTCATCTCTTGGTATCCATCTACGATTTTTACCCTCCACGTTGCCTTCCAGTACTAAATAGGCGAGTCCTTGATGCATTCCTCTGTAGCACCACATTTAGAAAGCTGAAACGTCCCCTGTGAAAAATTATACACGACTGTGCTTAAACTGACACACAATATTTTTAGCGCAACGCAGTCTGACTTTCAATAATCCCTACAAAAGAATGGCCCTGACTAATTTTAACCTATACCTTTCACAAACGCTTACCTCACAAAAAATCTTCGTTACTCGAGCTACTGCAGTACAGCGAGCGCCACTACTGCCAGCTAAATAAAAGATTTTACTACGGAAGGCACTAACTACTGATAGGCATAGTTAGCAAATGAAAGATTTTAATAGAGAACAAACAATGTATTTACCTTAATAGTCATAATATATATATAGCAGTTCATGACATCCAGTCTTACAAATTACAAAACTCCGCCATCTCTCTCCCCACGTCCACCACTGCTGGCGGCTCACCTCCAACTGCGCAACACTACGCGCTGTTAGCATCCAGCTGCCGCTGCCCGACACTACAATGGCAGACAACAATGCAAACTAGCCACAGACTGCACACAGCGCAGCCAGTGATTTTTCATACAGAGCGCTATGTGGCGTTACCAATAAGAAAACCTAAACAGCCTACTTACATAGCCCCCATGCTCCCCACAAAAAAATTTACAAATTGTTTTGGGCAGTGGCCAATACAGATTTGAAAAAAATTTTCATAATTACAATGACAAAGAAATGAAATGCACACATATCGATACAGTGTTGGTCAAAAGCTAAAATTTTCTCACAGTCCATAAAGACAGTCCTGATCATTCATCAAAGTAAAATTGCAGTGTTTTTCTCAAAGTCTGAGTAGTAAAAGAAAATGCACACGGAAGTAGTGGATTTCCATGCAGTCTTGAAGCAGTGTTGACCTTTCAACGGAAAGACAGTGCTGACTCTTGACATGCAGATAGATAATGGGCCACAACAGAGCAAACCCACAGCAGAGTCAGTCGAAATTTTAAAGAATATTGGTAGGTACGTCGTCACAGAGTAGACCCATTGTAGTCCTGGTAGAGATTACGGTATTGGTGGGCCATCAGAGATGCAGATCCACTGCAGTCCTTGTAGAAATAATGGTATTGGTGGGCCATCAAAGATGCAGACCCACTGTAGTCCTTGTAGAGATGGCCAGCAGCCATCTGTTGCGACTGCACAGGTGCACAATCACCATCGAAGAGTCTTGCAGAGAATACAGCAAGTCCACAAACCACCACTTGTCCACTCACAAATTTTTTGAAATGTCCTTTCAACCAGCAATGCTGTTATCCAGTCCCTTACTGAATTATTAACACACGTGCAAACACTATGAGTCCCTTCTTCTCACATATTGTCCATATACTATGACCAACAGAAACGTGTGCAGTGAAATGTAATTTACAAGTTACTTAATTTGATGAACTGATGTCAATTACAATTTTATAACATAAGAATACAATAACAAAGGTACAAAATACAACATTAAAGAACATAACACAGATAACATTTGTAGTAAAACAGGCTTTACAAAAGAAATCATTGTTACAAGAATTATGACATAAGTACATGCATAAAAGATCAGAATAACTTTTGAAACATCAACTTCACACATGAGCATTAGAACAAAACAGAATAAATAATGTGTAAACATCTTTACAAAGTCAATAACATGTTATTAATGCAAATTATATTTGAGGATAACAGTATTCCTCATCATAGTGACTGTAGCTTAGTATTAGAAAAATTCTGCAACATAAGTTATCAGATAAACATATAAAGACAGGAAGAACATAAATACACAAGGGTACACAAACACATAGTGGGATAACACAAGGAAAGGGCAGGGTTTGTTTTACTGCAGTATTTTGCAAACAAAACTTTCTTTACTTCTCGGAGATCTCCCTTCGTTCTTCATTATTTCCAAAAAGTCCTATCTATACCTGCTTTCTGTACTTTCCTCATATAACCTCTCAGTGCATTTCTTCAAATTCATCGCAAATCATTCTCTTATATAGGCTACCCCCTCTTAAGCTAACTTAAATCTACTGAGCTCAGATGATTAACTAAGGGACGAGGCAATGCAGCAGCACAAAACAATTTACACAAACAACAATGATAAAAAAATGGAAATTGGCAAAAAAAGGCAGCAATATTACAACTAATATAAGGCAATGCACAGCAAACAAGAAAAATAAATCAGTAATAAAATTGGCTTAACCTAGTAATACAAAGTGACATTCAGTAGCACTATGAATGGCAAACAGCCGCAGCAAATGCTATAACTTATACCTAAACATGACATAGCTCAAGCAGAAAAAATGTTGCACTAAAGACAACAATGCAGATAAGGACAATGTCTATTCACATCTTAATGTCTATGCAATTAAAGTGCTGCACCACAACTTATTCTACCATAAAATTACCAAGTACTTGAAAAGAAAATTATGTATGCAGTTCCTGTGAAGGGAAGTCTTTTTGTGCTCCTTCGTTTTTTTAAGTACATCATAAAGTTATTATTTACTGGATCTGTAGGCATAAAATATCTATGTTAGTGCATCCATTAAATTTTATTGTAACCAATGCTGCAGTGTAGCTAGAAACTAGATATTAAACAAAATAGGCGAAGCAAGGCGTGAAACGTCATTCGCTACCCATAAGTCATTTCACAATGCAGTAAACAATCTTCCAATTAGCAAGACAATAGACATGGAATGTTACTCATTTCATTTCAGTAAATATCATAAATTAAGAATTCTACAGTGTAATCATGTTTTCAAGTTTGAGGGTGTCGTATTTACGATGCTTTCTACAAAGGAATGTCAATAGCGAGGATAATGGCTTCCCTTTTTTTTTACCTGTGCCTCTGAAAGGCACACTCTAATGGCTTTTTTCCCAGGCGACTGTCGCACAGTTGGGTGCCCACGACGCATTACGTGCAGGTGGTCACTTATCTTTCTTACTGAAAAAATTACGACAGCAGTTTCCGCTACAGTGACAGTCTGATATAAAAATATTTTCACAGGTTAAGAATTTGCGTTACAAATCTGTAGAAACAAAATCCTTTAAATATAATAGTGTCCAAAAAAATTTCGTCGGCATTGTAATACATTCACGCATATACATACATTTCATAACTCTTAAAGTACGATTCCTGGTTTCCAACAACCTTTTTCACAAACCAGAGTCCCTAACCTCTACTCATTATTTCTTACCTTATTCGTCGACACTTCTTCAATATTCCATCATAACAGATGAGTAGCATAATTAAATAACTAATATAGCATCAGCTTATTGATCATAAACATTCCGCAACAGCATAATGCACATAGTCATCGTAATAATATCATAACACCTCAGTCAAATTCTCAAAATCGTCGTAGCTTCCTCCAAGAATTTCAAAACCAAAAAAAAATTCTCTTCTCATGTCAAAAGTGTCATCTGCCTCAAACGTACTTTAAAAATCATGATCCCATACCAAATACATCATTCAAAGCTCTCATAGTATCACAATGGTTCCAAAAAAATATGAACATTTCACAAAGTACAGACAAAATAGAATTTCGTAAGTGTGAAATTATCCAACTGTGTGATTGCGTAAACATCTGTCACTGATGTAGTATAATAAATATTTGTCTCTCTCAGTTAAATGATCAGATAGCTGTGTAGTTTTGTGTTAGAGAAATATGGTACCGATGTGTAAAGTTGTATAAGCAAATACCATATTAGCTAGGGCTCCTTGTGCTTGCCACACACATGGTACACAAAGTAAGTGTGTATCCCCCTGAGGATTAATGTAATTATATCCTCAGGTGTTGCACATTACAGCAACGGAATGAAATGTATCACGGAAAACCTTTGTATCGTTGTACTTCAAATATCTTTAAAAGTAAATGTTTTCAGTACAAAATTAATCACTCAAATACGTGTACTGTAGCGATAAACTGTGCGTCTTGTTCTAAGATAATTATGTGGAAGTGTCGTAGTTATCGTCCTCTGTAAGCAAAGTTCTGCTGAAGTCAATGTACTTACCTCGTAATAAACGAAGTCAATTTCTTTGCGTATAAATATCTTAGTTATTACGCTTATTGCCGTGATGAAGAAAGTACTGTGCTGTAACGTATTGCTGTGCTATGGAAAAGGCTGTCTAATTGTAGCTATATCACAAAAGTTACAACTAAAACATGTTTTACTTTCCAGAATAATTCAGAAAAACTGTGCAGATATAAAACAGATACACCGCAAAAGCAACAATGTAAATCGTGTCACATATTAGTAGCGTCGTGATATAATCGTGTAGCTATCAAAGAAAACAAACGCTAAGTCATCTTTAATCTCACAGAAAGTACTTCAAATAAAGAATGTCTTTTCAACTGAACCAAAATGTTGCATTAAAACCTCATTAACAGTATATGTTCTAAGTATGTAAGCCTTATAGTCGTTACGTAATCGTGCAACTAACAAGCAAGAATGTACAAATAACAACACTGTGTCGTCTGTTCACTATAACAATACATTCGTAATTTCTGTTTAAAAATGTTCCCTAGGTTCTAGAGTGTATAGTTAACTTCAAAACTTTGTTGCATGTTAACAGTTTCTCAGTGTGACAAAGCATACTAGAAATGTGAAGTGAAATGTTTTATGGCAAAGACAAAGTTAAAAAGCATATTATATTTCAATAAACGGTTTTACATGTGAAATGTGGTGTAAACCTTTACTCTTCCTCAGTATGCAGCAAATCAACTTAAAGTCAATCATCATGTGGTATACGGCAGTAAAGAACACTGGAATTTTGCTCAAGGTTAGCTTATGTTATTTTTCTCTGAGCCAGCCGGCGCACGCGGCTGCCTGCGGCGCGAGTCATTGTCTGTTACCTCTTTGTTGGCGCGCGTCGTTACTGGGATTAGGAGACCTAACTTCTACAAATTTACCTTGCCGAGAGGGCCCTACCCTGTTTGAAGCTCGCCAATTCTGATGGATTTCCGGTCTGTCATTATGATTATATCGTCTGTCGTCATGTCGGTAGTTCCTGTAATTTCTTGTTTGTCGGTCATGTGGTGGAGAATTTCTCCCTGAATTATCACTGCGCGGTGGACCCTTGCGTTTGAAGTTATTCTGTCTCCCGTAATAATAATAGTTCTGGTTGCCATATTGTCTGTTTCTATGATTGTCTCTGTCATGTTCATTACTACGGAAATACGATCATTCTCTGTAACTATTACTCTGCCAGTGGTTGTCATTCGGGTGGTGTCTGTTTTGGTCACGATTTGTGTTGTGAGAATAGCCTTGTCGTGTCCAGTTGTTATTTCTTTCATCGCGGAATTGCGACGGATATGACCTGTAATTGTTGTGCTTCTGTTTTTGCGTTCCGCGATTGTCAGTGTCAATTTCCAGTTCTTGTAAGAGTCGCTGAAAAGCTTCATTGTCGTCTTTGCAACGTCCTACCAAAATAATGTGTCGTAAATGTTCAGGCAATTTGATTAAGCACATGCGGATGAGTTCTGAAGGGCTGTATGGGTTAGAAAGATACTTATTCTTATGCAACATGTCTTCAAAATATTTCATAGGACTGGAAAATTCAGATTGTTCGAAATGTTTCATCGTTATGATGCCATGTTTTACTCGGTCTTGTGTGGCTTGAGACCAATATGCTGAGAGGAAGGCATGGTAAAATTCTCCCACTGTGGCAATCGTGAATGACCGATCGCATTCTTACAACTGGTTCATTCTCTAAATAGCCACACATAAATTCTAATCTGTGCTCTAATGACCAGTTGGGGGGGGGGGGGGGGGAAACAATGAGAGAATTGATGAAGCCACGCTTGTGGATGAATGTCGTTGCCAGAATTCATAAATGTTTTGAATTTACGTGTAGTAATGAAAAGCTTATAGTCAAAATCATCGTCTCGGCGGGTCGCATGTCGGTCATTGTTACGTCGTTTCGGCGGTTCCATCTCAAAATTCGGTGTACTTTGCCAATTTCTTTCATAATCTGCAAAGTGCCCTGTGTTATTATTTTGTGGCAGTTCCGTATTTTTATGCCCCTCTTCCCGTATTGGTGTGCGAGAGTCCTCTGAAATACGTAATTCTTGTATTACCTGTGTCAGCTGATCTTGTACTTCCCGGTTTTCTCTTTGGTGTTGCGTATTAATTTGATTTTGATTTTGTTTTAATTTCCTAATTTGTTCGAACTCTTCTGTGTCATTAAAGACAACCGGTTTTGTGTCATTCAGATTATCATCTACCTTGGTAGATAAATTATTTAGCTGATCCGAAAGTTCAACTACTTTCTCTGATAATGAACTAATGTCCTCCATGTGTCTTTGTGAACCAATTTTCAGAGTATCTACTGTGTCCTTTAAGTTTTCTTGAGTTTTTGCAAGTTGCGTAACCGAATCGGTAGATGCAACTGAGTCAATTTTAGCTTGCAAGGTCTCATGATTTTCATGAACAATTGTTTGCAGTTCTTTTATGCCTGCTTCGTGATTCTGTAATGCATTTTCATGCCGCGAAAAAATAGGTTGGAAATGCTCACAAATTTGTGTTTTTACGTCATTACAGACATTTTGACATTTCGATTCGATTTTATGTAATTCAGTAGTTAAATCTTCACGTGTTTGTTCAAGCGTATGTTCCACTGAGTCTAACTTTTGAAGCTTTTGCTCCATTGCGTCTAACTTTTCCTGTGTTTGTCTCTGATTTTGTTCCATTGTGTCTAACTTTTGAAGATTTTGTTCCATTTGTTTCTGATTTTGTTCCATTTGTTGCATTAATTGCAATAATAATGAATTAGTGTCTGGAATCTGTTTTTCTATGCTTTTTGGCAGTGCACTTTCACCGGAAACATTTACATTTTGACAGGCAGAAAATGTGTCTTGACTCATTTGAGAAAACGGTGAAGACCCATAACCTAAGTCTACAGAATTTGCAATATTGTGTTCTGTCATTTCGGATACCTGAGGCGAGCTGTTGCCGACTGATCGATCGATAAT
This sequence comes from Schistocerca gregaria, assembly GCF_023897955.1. Classification (NCBI taxonomy): domain Eukaryota; kingdom Metazoa; phylum Arthropoda; class Insecta; order Orthoptera; family Acrididae; genus Schistocerca; species Schistocerca gregaria. The sequence continues at coordinate 815,614,375 of NC_064922.1, forward strand.
TGTTCCCAGTTCACTACTTGTTTCATTGTCTACACCATTATTTGCCGCCCGCTCCATTTCCCTATGCACAATTACCAAATTACTACTTCGAATGTCTGTTAATTCACTACACAGCGGTGCTGATTAGAGACGTTCGTCGTCACTATTATTTCTCAGTTTACTTTGGAGCCTAGTGTTACGTTTTTCACACGTCATTGTCACAATATGTCACACGATAACACATAAAAGCACAATTTGAAGAGCAAAAATAAGAGAACACATTAACATAGCACTGAAAATAATATCCAGTTAATTGCAAGCGAAGCTGCGAAATACTTGGTGCAAATCTACAAGCATGCCAAAACTATTTTACTGTACAACAATGAAAAACTACAACTATAAAGGAGATTCTCTCTATGATTACGCGCTAGCAATAAACAAAGGCTACACTAACTACACAAACTACAAGCAAAAATCAGAAGATTCCAGTGAGGTATCCTTGGCTAAGGGTCGACAGATGAAAGGCCCCTTAGAAAAATTATACACAACTGTGCTTAAACTGACACACAATATTTTTAGCGCAACGCAGTCTGACTTTCAATAATCCCTACAAACGAATGGCCCTGACTAACATTAACCTATACCTTTCACAAATCACTTACCTCACAAAAAATCTTCGTTACTCGAGCTACTGCAGTACAGCGAGCGCCACTACTGCCAGCTAAATAAAAGATTTTGCTACGGAAGGCACTAAGTACTGATAGGCATAGTTAGCGAATGAAAGATTTTAATAGAGAACAAACAATGTATTTACCTTAATAGTCATAATAAATATAGCTGTTAATGACATCCAGTCTTACAAATTACAAAACTCCGCCATCTCTCTCCCCACGTCCACCACTGCTGGCGGCTCACCTCCAACTGCGCAACGCTACGCGCTGTTAGCATCCAGCTGCCGCTGCCTGACACTACAATGGCAGACAACAATGCAAACTAGCCACAGACTGCGCACGGCACAGCCAGTGATTTTTCATACAGAGCGCTATGTGGCGTTACCAAGAAGAAAACCTAAACAGCCTACTTACATCTCTTCTTGTCCAAACTATTTATTGTCCATGTTTCACTTCCATACATGGCTACACTCCATACAAACACTCTCAGAAACGACTTCCTGACACTTAAATCTATACTGGATGTTAACAAATTTCTCTTCTTCAGAAACGCTTTCCTTGCCATTGCCAGTCTAGATTTTATATCCTCTCTACTTCGATCACAATCAGTTATTTTGCTCCCCAAATAGCAAAACACCTTTACTACTTTAAGTGTATCATATCCTAATCTAATTCCCTCAGCATCACCCGACTTAATTCGACTACATTCCATTACCATCGTTTTGATTTTGTTGATGTTCATCTTATATCTTCCTTTCATGACACTGTCCATTCCGTTCAACTGCTCTTCCAAGTCCTTTGCTGTCTCTGAGTGAATTACAATGTCATCGGCGAACCTTAAAGTTTTTATTTCTACTCCATGGATTACTCAGAATTTTTCTTTTGTTTCCTTCACTGCTTACTCAACATACAGATTGTATAACGTTGGGGAGAGGCTACAACCCTGTCTCACTCCCTTCCCAACCACTGTTTCCCTTTCATGTCGATCCACTCTTATAACTGCCATCTGGTTTCTGTACAAATTGTAAATAGCCTTTCGCTCCCTGTATTTTACCCCTGCCACCTTCAGAATTTGAAAGAGTATTCCAGTCAACACTGTCAAAAGTCTACAAATGCTAGAAACGTAGGTGTCCCTTACTTAATCTAGCTTCTAAGATAAGTCGTAGGGTCAGTATTGCCTCGCGTGTTCCAATATTTCTACGGAATCCAAACTGATCTTCCCCGAGGTCGGCTTCTACCAGTTTTTCCATTCGTCTGTAAAGAATTCGCGTTAGTATTTCGCAGCCGTGACTTATTAAACTGGTAGTTCGGTAATTTTCACATCTCTCAACAGCTGGTATCTATGGAATTGGAATTATTATATTCTTCTTGAAGTCTGAGGGTATTTCGCCTGTCCCATACATTTTGCTCACCAGATGGTAGAGTTTTGTCAGAACTGGCTCTCCCAAGGCTGTCAGTAGGTCTAATGGAATGTTGTCTACTCCTGGGGCCTTGTTTCGACTTAGGTCTTTCAGTGCTCTGTCAAACTCTTCACGCAGTATCGTATCTCCCATTTCATCTTCATCTGCATCCTCTTCCATTTCCATAATATTGTCCTCAAGTACCTCGCCCTTGTATAGACCCTCTATATACTCCTTCCACCTTTCTGCTTTCCCTTCTTTGCTTAGAACTGGATTTCCATCTGAGCTCTTGATGTTCATACAAGTGGTTCTCTAATTCCAAAGGTCTCTTTAATTTTCCTGTAGGCTGTATCTATCTTACCCCTAGTGAGATAAGCCTCTACATCCTTGCATTTGTCCTCTAGCCATGCCTGCTTAGCCATTTTGCACTTCCTGTCGATCTCATTTTAGAGACGTTTGTATTCCTTTTCGCCTGCTTCATTTACTGCATTTTTATATTTTCTCCTTTCATCAATTAAATTCAATATTTCTTCTGTTACCCAAGGATTTCTAGCAGCCCTCGTCTTTTTACCTGCTTTATCCTCTGCTGCCTTCACTACTTCATCCCTCAGAGCTACCCATTCTTCTTCTACTGTATTTCTTTCCCCTATTCCTGTCAATTGCTCCCTTATGCTCTCCCTGAAAATCTGTACAACCTCTGGTTCTTTCAGTTTATCCAGGTCCAATCTCCTTAAATTCCCACCTTTTTGCAGTTTGTTCAATTTTAATCCACAGTTCATCACCAATAGATTGTGGTCAGAGTCCACATCTGCCCCTGGAAATTTCATACAATTTAAAACCTGGTTCCTAAATCTCTGTCTTACCATTATATAATCTATCTGAAACCTGTCAGTATGTCCAGGCTACTTACATGTATACAACCTTCTTTTATAATTCTTGAACCAAGTGTTAGCTATGATTCAGTTGTGCTCTGTGCAAAATTCTACCAGGCGGCTTCCTCTTTCATTTCTGTCCCCCAATCCATATTCACCTACCACGTTTCCTTCTCTGCCTTTTCCTACTACCGAATTCCATTCACCATGACTATTAAATTTTCGTCTCCCTTCACTATCTGAATAATTTCTTTTATCTCATCATACATTTCTTCAATTTCTTCGTTATCTGCAGAGCTAGTTGGCATATAAACTTGTAGTAGGCTTCGTGACTATCTTGGCCACAATAATGCGTTCACTATGCTGTTTGTAGTAATCCACACATTCCTATTTTTTTCTTCATTATTAAACCTACTCCTGCGTTACCGCTTTTTGATTTTGTATTTATAACTACATATTCATCTGATCAAAAGTCTTGTTCCTCGTGCCACCAAACTTCACTTATTCCCACTTTATCTGACTTTAACCTATCCATTTACCTTTTTAAATTTTCTAACCTACCTGCCCAGTTAAGAGATCTGACATTCCACGCTGCGATTCGTAGAACGCCAGTTTTTTTTCTCCTGATAACGATGTCGTCCTGAGTAGTCCCCGCCTGGAGATTCGAATGAGGGACTATTTTAGCTCCGGAATATTTTACCCAAGAGGACGCCATTAGGATTTAACCATACAGTAGAACTGCATGCCCTGGGGGAAAATTACGGCTGTAGTTTCTCCTTGCTTTAAACCGTTCGCAGTACCAGCACAGCAAGGCCGTTTTAGTTGTTGTTACAAGGCCAGATCAGTCAATCATCCAGACTGTTGTCCCTGTAACTACTGAAAAGGCTGCTGCCCCTCTACAGGAACCACACGTTTGTCTGGCATTTCAACAGATGCCCTTCCGTTGTGGTTGCACCTACGGTACGGCTATCTGTATCGCTGAGGCACAGAAGCCTACCCACCAACGGCAAGGTCTATGGCTCATGGGGAGGAATATGTTTTTTAGGCATGGAAAAAACAAACATACAGAGAGGGATAGTTTTCTCTAAGGGAGTATAATCTTTACACACAGACCAAGAGTCAAGCAAAAATTAATTGTTCTGACCAGCTATAGGCCAAAAACAGAGCTCATACAGTAGTTGTAGTCCTCTTACGCTCATTTTCCCACTCTTCCTCGCTGTGATGTTAATGTTTCCTACTGCCCTTGCTAGATCAGGCTCAATAGAAAGAATCGTAGAGGGCAGAGCATCTCTGACTTCTCGCAGCACAATAAATAACATTTCCCCTAATTTAGCATCCAGATCAACAGTCGGCAGAATTGTAAACGATTGCGTTAAGCATTGATGTTAGTTGATACTGACATAGGTCTCTTGGTATATCTAATTTTTAGGGTTCCTTTCATACGCATTTTCTCTTCAAATCCCTATCGGCTGGAGTTGAACACAAATTCTTTACTGAACGATGGAATACGTTTATTTATCTGATCTATAACTCCGCAGTTTCCTGTGCATCATCAAGTTGACCATTTGTTTGAAATTTCGTTACCTTACATCTCCCAGTACTCTTTGAATTATGCAAACATTAACTGCTTCCCTTGAAATCACTGTAACCTGTATCGCGCGCAATTTGACGTGCATAAAGTAATAGGTCACTACCATACACATCCTGTAAACCATATCGAGCATCTTTCAAACGCACAAACACCTGTTTTTGTACTAAGTGCGCCTTGTCCTCCCTTGAATATCCAAAGTTTTTCTTATGCACTACACAGTCACATAGCTATAGAACTTGTTCACAATGTTTATTACTGTTTCTTTGCTATGATGTAGATCATATTCCATGTATTTATTCCATGTTTAGTACCTATTTCTTGGACTGGAGACGGAATTTGTGGCTCCCTGTCCGAAAAGGATGGTGAACTACATCGCTTCACGCCTTTTTCAATATCGCACTCACTTTTAAATGCTTGTAGCCATCACTCATTTTGGAGAAACGCTCATGTTTCATCCGTCACTTCTTTATCACTCTGTAGTATTCCTTGGATTCCATTTTCAGGTGAGGGACCTTGGTCAGGAAACGACAGAGTCGGAAGTTATAAGCAAAAATCGTACTAATATCTCTCACAGTCGACCTCTTCTATTGTAAACTCTTTGCGTTACATATTTTGGGCCAGGCAGTATGGACCAAAAGGAGAAAAAATTTCTATTCAACATTCATACCTTAAGGGCCCTGAGCACTTGTTCAGGGTAACAAAGATGAACAACTGTCCACAGCTCTTAAAGCATGCACTTTAGAGCTCATGGTTGTTTGATATTATTTTCTTTCGGTCCATACTATCACGTCTCAAAGCGTGGAAAGCAGATATCTTGCAACAGAAGAGGTCCTCTGTCAGAGGTATCAGAACGATTTTCGCTTATAACTTTAGACTCAGTCCTTTCCGGATAAGGGTCTCTTATCTCAGATTGATTTACCCTTCTTCATCATCCCTGAAAGCTTGTAACCTGGTCATGGAATGGACCTGCACATTTTTCTTTTATTTTCTGGAAAATCCTGCAATAAAGCTCTCAAATAACTCCGCCACTGGCGGTTCCAGGCCCGAGGCGTCATCTCGCAAGTGATAAGGCAGGAGGATGGTAGCGGCCTGTGAGAGCCCCTGTCTAGGGAGACAGGTGAAGCCCCGTAAACGGTCTCAAAGGCGGAAGAGGAATCGTTAACTGCCAACGGCAAAGAGAGCGGAAGAACCTAATGGAAAGTACAAAACAAAATCCACTTTGCGTCTGTCTTTTAACAAGCGACGAAGTGGTGAGCATCTACTCACCAGTGGTGGGTCTGAAATTCATATTTTGGAACTACCCGTTCCAGTCTTAACATTCTGAGTTCACTCAATGAGTTTACTCAATCCCACCTGATTTCAGGTACAACCATCATGGAGATTTTGATATTCACAATACTACCCCAGGTGGTCAATCCACCGCCGTTATTACTGGCGCAACTGGTCTTTCGGATTCTGGGGCAGCCAGGATAAACTACAATGTGATTCAGCAGAGGAAGTCGAAGTCCTGTGGCCAACTTAAAACCAAAACAAATATATTTTTTGCAACACTTAACATACAAACACTTTTGCAACCAGATAAACTTCATAAGTTGGGAGGTACATTAAAACAACAGAAGGTTTAAATTTTGGCACTTCAAGAAACACAATGACGGACAATAACACCATGGATTTCGGCAGTTATCGTCTTTTTTAAAGTAAACCTGATAAAAGAATACTTAATAGTGGGACACATCTGGGACTTGCTTTTGCAGTCTTCAGAAATATTTTATACTCAACAACGGAGGTAAAACCCATTAATAACAGACTAATGACAATTTCTCTTAAATGTGTAAATAAAGCATACACTTTAATTAATTACCATATGCCAATCAATGAGAATAACCGTAAAAAAACCTGATGAAGTTAATGAAGCTTGCGACACATTAGAAAGCATCATCTCGGAAACTCCCTCAATCCATGGTAAAATTTTAATAGGTGATTTTAATTATCAATTAGGTAAAGAGAAAAAAATATAAGAAAACTGTGGGTGGATTTCCTGTGAATAATTGGGCTAACCAAAATGACAAAAGACTTCTTGAAACATGCACAAATTTTAAACTTAAAGCAAAGTCAACACATTTTAAAAAGAATTCTTTCAAACAAAAACCTGGCAGGCACCAAATACATTTATTGGGAATTTCAAATCGATCATGTAGCAATTTCGTACCCTCACAACAACCAAATTTTAAATTTCTAAGTTACTAAAGGGGCTAACATTCATTCTGACCATTATTTAACGCGAATAAAAGTAAAACGTCAGCCTCAGAAACTCTTCAAAACAAAAAATGGTATCCCAAAATCTGATACTGCTAAAATAACCCCAAGTCTAATAAGTGAACTTGAGAAAAAACAATCCAACAATTGACCAAGGCTAAAATAAAAGTTCATCAAAACAGCAAAAAATGTAATTCCACTTCGAAAGAAACAAAAACACCCTTCGTGGAACGTGGATTATGAAACACCAGTTAAGGCTAGGCACGAGGCAATCAAAAATTGGAATAGTAACAAAACTGAAACAAAGCACAGAACTTATCTAACTGTGAGAAAAGAAACATCTAAATTAAACCGACAGACTAAAAGAAACTATGAAAATGAACAACTTTTGGAAATCTAAAAATATTTCCAAAAAACAATACATGAAACTTTTATAAAAAATTCAAAACAAAACTGACTGGTTACCAACCTCAAAGTCTTTGCTTCAAAAATGAAAATGGCTATTTGGCTCTTTAATAACCAGGGAAATTGTAAGGACTTGCTAATTACTTTGAAAAGCTATTGAACTGTCCAGAACCAGCGAATAAATTACAACCACAGCAAATTAATAACACCAAACTCTAAAGAACCTGACAAAATTGAATAACTACACAAAATAAGAGACTTAAAAACAATAAAGCATCCGGAGAAGACGGTGTAATAGCAGAATTACTAAAATCCCAAGGAATGGAAAACTGCCCTAATTCATCCATTGCATAAAAAAGGGGATAGAACCGATTTTAATAATTACCGTGGAGTCTTTCTCCTCCCAGTCACATACAAAATTCTCTCGCAGTGTTTACTTGATCGAGCCCAAGAACAGCTAGAACCTAAAATTGGTGAATACAAAGCAGGCTTGAGGCCAAACAGATCATGTCTGGAACAAGTTCTTGCTTTAAAACTAATTCTTAGACACCAAAGGATTTCTAGTAACGATATTGTGTGTACATTGGTGGATTTTAAAATGGTTTACGACTCAGTTGATCGTGAATCTCTTCCCAAATTTTAAAGGAACAAGAATTAGATAATAAAACGCTAACACCAATTAAGGAAACGTTAAACGACATTAGATCTAAGTTAAATTCGTGGGAGGGATTTCTGAATCTTTTGAATTAAAGACTGGTGTTAGACAGAGAGATGGACTCCCTCCATTACTGTTTAAGTGTGTTTTAGAAAAGGTAATTACAGAATGGAGAGAGCAAAAGTCGATTCAAAATATAGACCAATCAATCACGTTAGGTAGAAGTTATATTAGAGAAGATTACTTCGCCTTTGCAAATGATCTGGTAATTTTAACTAGGGATGTTACCATAGCTCAAAAACAAATTGAAATTCTTAAAGACGTTTCGGAAGAGGTAGGACTACAAATATCATTCGAAACAACGGAACAAATGACATGCAACAAGCAAGCACCAAAGGTTTTGTACGTGAAATATAGAAAATAAAAAGGGTATCCCAGTTTAAATACTTGGGGGTTGTAACACAATAAAACTGTATGGAAAAAGCTGCAAATGAAGTTTGCTGGCAAAAGATGGCAACTGCATTCAGATTAACACAGAATAATTATAGTAAAAAATCACTTTCTTGACTCAGTAAACTTAAACATTACGGCACTGCAATCAAACCTGAATGTTTTTGTGGGGCAGAAAGTTTAATTTTAAATAGGAGGAGGTACATTGAAGAAATTCAAAAGAAAGATTATTAGGAAAATATTAGGCCCTAAAATTACTGATGGGGAAACTTATAGGCTGAGAAGTAATAAGTAAATAGAAGAATACACAGACATACATGGTGATATGAGAAAACGAAGACTTAAATTGTATGGGCACATTAAAAGAATGAGCCCCACTAGGTTGACAAAACAAATAGTAGAATTCTACGAAAACAGAAGTAAGGCCAAAACTGAGACAATGAAATGGACTGCTGAGATTGAGGAGGATCTTCAAGCAGTCGGTATAACTCGGGCAGACCTTACAGATAGGAAAACATTCAGACACAAGATATTTGAATGGAAAGTTGGTCAGAAGGAAATTAGAAAACGGACTGGAACACCGTGGTCTGATGAAAGGAAGCGACTTCATTCTGAAAGGATGAAACAAATTTCGGCACAAAGAAAGGCCAACCATCAAACGTGACATTGATGGATTGTACCTCACGTGGTCCCTCACTCCTTGTGGAGGGATTCTGCACCAATTCTTCAGGCAAGCAAATGAGAAGTTCAAGTGTAATAATGGAAATGCAGTGTCACGTTATGAAACAATATTTCTGTATTGTATACAGTGCGTGCCATGGTTGGCGTCAAGAAATAAATGAACAGTGTAACACTAACTCCTCCCAGTGTAAATAACTTACTTATGGGAATGTGTGAAGAAAATAGAATTGTACGCTATGGATAGTTTCAATAAGGTGGCTCCATTTTAAACAAAGTGGCCTTGTATTCAGGAGGAAGGATGCTCGATTCCGCATACGACCATTCTGTTTCTTTAACACATTTCTTGCAAATATGAAGATGATTTCTACTATAAGACAGCCAAGTACTTGTCCCTTCTTTGTCCAACTAGACCTATGAGAATGTAAATGAACGTATACAGAGAGTTATTGTAGCTGAAGACATTGAAATATCTCAAAAACTACATATCTGATCAAAAAAGTTATAATTCGAATTTGTTTGTCTCGGAGGGGGACATCCAATGACACCACCCATGTGGGTGGCGCGGTAAACTTTGAACCTTCAATGGGAACCCCCGCTGTTATTGCAGATTTCGAATCTCTGGCAAAATCTGGAAGCGTTTTGTCTGAACCATTTTCTTCGTTCCACCACAGATGGGGTTGTAATCGGAGGAATAGAAATGAATACACAAACGTAATTTTCGACCTGCTACTCAGTGGCCCTTGAATGTTGAATGGTACGTGGCATTCAACCTCCATGCCATGAGGGTAGGACAGGCCAGTACTTCATAACTCCTAACTGGAAACCCCATTCACAACGTTGTAGTAACTTGATGTATTGAACAAGGCGCTACTCGATGCATCACTATGGCGGCAGCTCGAGGTGAACGCTAGTCTGCTTTTCCAATTAGAGTAAGTGTACAAAAGTAATACTGCCAACTTCAATACACATAGTGATGCGCTTCTCAAATGACCGTACACAGGACAGAAGCATACCAGCACAGATGTTTCTGATGCCATCGACCATGTCTTCACGGACTGTTGGCACTTGATGGTACTCCTCATCTTTTAAATACCCCATAGAAAGAAGTCCGACGATGTCAAATCCGGTGACGTTGTGAGTCAATTAATAGGGCAACCTCTGCCGATCCACGAACCATTGTAAGCACAGTCTAATCCCTCCAGTGCTTCAGTTGCATAATGCACTGAGCAACTATCATGCTGAAACCATATACGTTGTCGAACGCCCAGGTCAACATCCTACAGTATTAACAGTAGTTTCTGTTCTAATAAAGTTGGATGTTTGTGTCGATTCAAAGCACCGTCGGAAAAAATATGGACCAATGAGTTTGTTCCTCCTGATGCCACACCATACTTTAACTGACCGAGAGCGTTGATGGTCAACTTGCCGAAACCAATGGGCAATGTCTACACTCCAGTAACGCATGTTATGCCGGTTAACACTACTATGGTTTGTGAATGTATACTCATCGGAAAATAGTACCTCAGCAAAGAAAGTGGGGGTCGTTTTCATTTATTGACATGCCCATTAACAAAACGCTACCCGGTTATGGAAATCGGCGTCATGAAGTTGTTGATGCAATGACAAGTGCTATGGATGATACTTATACTGGAATAGCAGTGTAATTGCCAGACGCTTATCCATTGGTTGTGGTACACCGCCACTAGTACATTTTCATTTCAAAGCTTCTCCTGTAACACGTTTCCTTAGTTTGCTTCTGGCGGCCTGTACGCTGCCATCAGACACAAAGGCGTTCCACAGCCTTGTAACGGAACGAACGAGAGTGATGTGGAAAACGCTCAGCGTAGAAGGCAGCAGCAGGCTTAATATTTCTCCTACATCCTCCGTAAATCACGATCATTTCAATTTTTTCTTCTGTGTTTATGACATTCATCGTCTGCTTGCACGTCTAGTCTCCAAATGAGACAGTAAACACATTGCAATGGTTAGAGTAGCTACGTGTTCTACGTCTGCACGATACCTCAGCTCCAGTCGCAGTGTACTGCCTGTTACGATACGCCGTGGCTCGCTACACGTCGGAGGCTTACACCTTTGTAAATTTGGCTTCCAATTATAAGTTATGAAATACTGGTCTGTCCTGCCTTCGCAGCATGGAGGTAGAGTCCCACGTACCAGTGGATACTCATGGGCCATTGAGGAGATGTAAATTACGATTCTGTACCCATTTATGGTCTTCTGATTACACCGCCATCGTGGCGAAACGAAGGAAATGGTACAGACAAAATTTTGTTGTTAAGTCAAATTGTGCAATAAAAAACATGAGTACCCATTCAAGATTTCAAAGTTGCCCCCACCACCCTTGCAAGGGGTGGGGTGGTGGTCGAGTGCGGTATCATTGGATGTCCCCCACTGAGACAAACAAATTATGACAATACCTTTTTTTAATTAGATGTGTAGCTTTCGAGGTATTTCAACGAATTCAGTTAAAATGAACATCCTGTATGTTAATGTAAGAATGCAGAGTCTCACAGCGGTAACATTGAATAAAAAGTTCTTGGGTTTTCAGCCGCGTCAAGTGATTACAATTACACGAGCTTTTGGCCAAGCACTCCTTGGCCGTTTTCAAGTGGTGTGACTGCCACTGGGCTACTGCTGGTACGCCCCTTACATACGCCAGCTGCCGGCTGTGTGGAGACTGGTGCTTGTGGCATCACCGTGTATGTGCGTACGTTGACTCGGCGTTCGATGTAACCACTTCAGATGCGTGGTCACTGAATCGCACGCCGTGCTGAGCTGCAGGTCACTTTCTCTATTTAGGACATCGTCTGTGATTTTTATTTCAATGGCTTCTTTAATTACGCCATCCCAGAAACTATTAGTGCGAGCCACGACGGATGTTTCTCCAAATTTTATCCAGTGTCTGTTTTCTAAAGCATGCTTAGCTAAGCAGACTTAGCGGAGTGATGTAGGCGCTTAAACCTCTCATGCTCCTTCCTGCGTTGTACCACTGTCTATCCAACATATGACTGGCCACACCTGCAAGGTATCTTGTAATCTCCAGGTGTTCTGAGACCTGCTACTTCTTTAATTGATCTCAGTAATTGCCGGGTTTTCCTCGTTTTCGTCGAAGGCCTGAAGATCGATTTGATCTTGTGTCGTTTCAGAAGGAGGCTTATCTTGCCCAACACGGAGCCACAGAACGGCAAGAAAGCAAGTTTCTTTCCCTGCTCCCCGCCGGTGGTCTTGTTGTGAGTATCGCATGAAATCAGTTCATTTATTTGATGGACGTTATAGCCGTTGCTCCTGAAGATGTTGCGTGGGTGGCTCAGTTCACAGGACAGGTTATCGACGTCTGATATCATTGTTGGACGATGCATCGATGTTTGTAAAACAGACCGCTTCCGTGCCGGGTGATGATGGCTGATGGCGTGCAAGTACAGATCGGCGTGGGTGGTTTCTCTACAGACGCTGTGGCCAAGGCATCCATTTCATTTGCGGCGGAGGAGGACGTCAAGGAAGGCCATTGCATCGTCTTGTTCTACGTCCATGGTGAACTAGATGTTACTGTTAACGCTGTTGAGGTGTTGTAAGAACATGTCAAGCTTTTCACGTCTGTGGGCCCTAATGAACGTGTCGTCAACGTATCGAAAGAAACTATTAGGCCTTAATGGCACCGTGCCTATGGTAGTATCCTCAAAATTCCCCACATATTAAGTATGTCATTTTTTTGTTCTTAAACTGCTTTAACGTAACATGTCCAATATCTTTCTAAAAGAGATCCAGTGATCAACAAAACTACTACTACTACTACTACTACTACTACTGCTAAAAGACATGTAATTAATATAGTTTCACTAACCAACTTTCAGACGATTCATTCCTGTACCTCCTGAAGGACCATCATAGCTTATGTGGTCAAGACAATGCATTTTGTAGCGTGGAATTTAGGTGGGGTGGGGTTCAGGCTGGGAATTGTGCAGATGTGGGGATCAATATTTTTATTGCCACTTTATTTACCATGCAAAGACCAGTTTAACAAGGTAGCAAACATTATAATAAACAGAAGATTCCTTGCTACCAAATAAACTTTCGTACGGCTCGCACAACACAAAATATCTCCCTGAAATGATACCAATAACGAATACAGAACAGTTCAATCTGGCCCCACGCAGGAAACCTAGACAACAACGTAACACTTCACAACATACTGCCTTCGGCCTTCAATAGTTACGGCAATAAAAATCCATTATACCAGAAAGTATTCACTTATCTGTAATAGAAAACATAATAAAATCGCTACTAGCTTCTTCTTTCCTGGCTACTACTAGCAACCGCAATCACTAAGGCACCATCGATCGTTACACAGTTCCGTTGGCGGAAAATTCGTAGTGTTTTCCAAAATTTCTAATAAGCACAAGAGGTATACGTAACTGAGACTTCAGTCTCCTTCACTATTTACAACAATCTCTCAACGCTGGGGAAACTTGGTTTTGAGGTGAAGACGTCGTCAGCCATGTTCGGAGCGCATTTTCATCAGGAAAGAGAGATTCTTGAGGGCTGTTCGATAGAGACTGGAAAACGTGAAAATCTGAGGGCGCAAGGTCAGGTGAATAAGTCCTGTAGAGTGTTTTTTGTCAGCCTATCAGAATGTGGGCGAGCGTTGTAGTACGGTAGCATCACTTCACGCAGTCTTCCTGATCGTTGATCGTGGACTGCGTCTGCAAGACTTCTCAGTTGTTGACAGTAAATGTAAGGAGATGTGTTTACACCATGGGGAAGCATTTCGTAGTACATCACACCGTCGCTATCCACCAACTGCATAACATTATCTTTTGCTGCTTTGTTTGGGTTCAAAAATTCCTTTCTTTTCCTTATGATAGCTTAATGGCACGATTTCTCGTCACCAGTAACTATACAGGATAAGAATGGTCGCTGTTTTTCACGAACCAATTGATAAAGAACCAGCAGAGATGCACTTATGGCCACCTGCTGATAGTGATTTTTGTTTGGAGCATGCGGTACCCATATAAATGATTTGTGAACTTTCCTCAATGCGTACAAATGAGGCACGATGGCGGTATGATGACCGTTCATCACATCTACCAGCTTTCGACTACACTTACGAGGATCACTGTCGATTTCTGCGTTTAACGATCTTCATCGAACCCCAAAGTTCTTCCTGAAAGTGGAGAGTCAGTAATGTCTAAACGATCATCCTTAAAACGAGAAAACCATTTTCTTGCCGTGTTCTGTCGAATGGCATTATCTCCATACACGCCGCAAAAGTTTCTGTCTGCCTCCACTGCTTTCACCTCCCTACTGAACTCAAACAGAAGAGTATGTCGGCAATGCACCGAGTTCCCCAGTTTTCACTCCATTTTCTAGCATCCATAGCTCCACTCACTATCCCCAAACTACAAAACCACAATATGTAATCTCAAACAGCAACAGTGAACTACAAATAAAAACTTACAATCGGTAAGTAAACCCATAGCAATCGGAATTCCAATATGCAAAACAAAAACATAACGTACGTATGCACCAATCTAATGCACAATTACCCATGCTTTCGCCTAAGTCAACACTACTGCAGTTACATATATAAAGAATTCATTCCTGTAATAGAATATAGCAACTCACAATACACATGAATAAACCGCAATTTCAGTGACAATATCCATACTGAATGAGATTTTCACTCTGCAGCGGAGTGTGCGCTATTATGAAACTTCCTGGCAGATTAAAACTGTGTGCCCGACCGAGACTCGAACTCGGGACCTTTGCCTTTCACGGGCAAGTCTCGGTCGGGCACACAGTTTTAATCTGCCAGGAAGTTTCAATATCCATACTGAACCAACATTAAAACTGTAGAGTAAGTAATAGATCTGCAGTTGTAATAGGTTTTTAAATTACTCTTAATTTTGAAACAATCACATGTACTGCACGAACTGATATCTACGGGGTTGCTTGCCGCGCGGAGTGGACGCGCGGTTTAAGGCGCTATGTCACGGATTGCGTGACCTCTCCCGCAGGAGGTTCAAGTCCTGCCTCGGGTAAGAGTGTGTGTGTTGTCCTTTGCGTAAATTAGTTTAAATTAGTCTAATTCTGTGGACTGATGACCTCAGCAGTTTGGTCCCTTAGGAATTCACACACAACACACACACCATATTGCTTAATGACACAGTATTCACTTTGGCACTTAGTACTGCCCCACCTGCGATAGTTACAAGAAGCCAGACTCAACGATCACAAATTACAGATGAAGTGAGCTACAACTGACTCCACACGAAGCAAATTTGCATGTAACAGTGTGAATCATCTTCAACACAAGAGCACTAGATGCCACCATAAACTCAAGGACAGTCTGATTGTGCTAGTTGCACACCTCTGAAGCCTTTATCTGCTCCCTGAAGTGTTGTGTGTGCGACATAAGAAAACGCACCCGCGCCAACAGGTTGTTCTCCACGTGCTACCACCGTCCATGCTGACGCGTCCAGTGTTCATGCGCACTACAACTCGGCTTCCCATACAACTTTACTTGTAGGCATTCGAGCAACTTCTTGCCCACACATTGGCCACATGCCTCTCAGCAGCCGCCATGTAGCGGCGCCACTTCCATATAATCAAGAATGAGATAGCTGGGACTGGGGGAAACAGCCGTGCCGTTCGAGATGGCGTAATTTATATAGACACATTTTACTTAATATAAAAGTTCGTTTTCACTAATAAGGGGACCTTATGAACTTCCGCTCACCAATTTGATTTCCATTGACAGCGTGTGTAGGGCACAACTAGGATTACAATGTAAACAGGAAGTCGCAACACTCAACTCGAAGATTATTTTCGAGAGAAGGGGGCATAGTCTCATACATGCGAGGATTGTTGATCGAATCTCGCTGGTGGTAGTTGTGTGTGTGTGTGTGTGTGTGTGTGTGTGTGTTTCCTGCAAATTTCCTGCAAAAGATTTACTATGACTGTGTAACACCAATATCGATAGTATGTAGGCTATACTATACAACTTTATGTATGTGACTATGAAGTAGTTGCTCTTTACAAAAGGTCATTGAATTGTCAGAGAGAAAGCTGAAGTTTGTATTGTATGTATTATAACAACTAATGGATATTTAATAATAATAATGGAATTTTATAATCTATGTCTGCTCATAAAAATGAAATTGTACTTTGAATGCTGGTTCATGCTTAGGGAATTTGTTTTGTATAGAATAAATGATGTAGGGGACCGCCTCCGCTACGGAAGTGGCCTGGCGCGCGCTAAAAGGTGATTTTGATGGTCGATCTGGGCGGCTACTGGACGAGCACGCTACGTAGTCAGTGGCTGGCTGTTGTACGGTTAACATCGAGGGTTGAAAGCCAATTTATATTGAAATTGCCTCGGATATGGTTTCGGCTGTCGTATAGTGCTCTTGTTATTGTGGAATGGCTCTAAAACGAGGATAATACATCGCCAAGAAGAATGTATAAAGAGCCTTTAACATCAAGAGTGTGAGACCAGATAGCCGCCACATGCATGCCACCACTATCGCGCCACTATTCTACCAACTTCAGGAACTTAGATATGTATCATAGTATTGACCAGTATGTTTGTGTGAGTGTTTTTCAATAATAGTGCCAATGATATAAACATGTGTTTGAACCTTAAAATTGTCCTGATCATGGAACCAACGCAGGGTCCCATCCTAAATGTGCAGAAACCGAGAATCCTGTTTCTAACCAATTAATGGTTTGCTTCTGTACTAAGTGTGCTAAAGTTCAGTGCCAAAGTGTGTGTCTTACCATAAAAATGGATAAGGCACACAAATTGAACCTATATGAAAAGTAATTTTGCTTTAATTATTACCAAGAACTATTTTCTGAAGCTAATTTCACTTAATATTTGAATTACTTGCTTTAAAGTATGAACAAATAAATTATTTCAAGTGGGGTTAGAAATGTATATTGGCCAATTGTAATTTGTTTCTGAAATAGTCACAGAATTTGATGTAATGACAGTTTCAGTTTATGGGTCCCCACTATATTCTTTTGTATTATAAGCTAGGTAAACTAAATATTGCTTTTGCTAAGTAATCTGAAGCATTTCCATAAAAGTGTGAATAAAAAGGGTGCGTGTAAGGTTATTTAACCTCATTTGTGGTGTCTGTAAGCTAGTTAAACCAGGAAACTTGTCATGCCCAAGTTTAGTCTTGTAAGGTCTTTAGTAACATCTTAGTGCTGAGTTAGCTGTTGATTGCAACAGTGACTATTATTGCTATGAATGAGATATCATTTAATTTCCTATGATTGCTGATTTGTAGAAATAGTAACTACTGCTACCCACTACTCAGTTCGACTGGTAGTCGTGTGTATTCATTGTACTATCTAAAAGACGTATTAATGGAGGTCACTTTAGCAACTGTTTCATTTTTCTTTAAACTTAATGTTTCAAATTATTATGCCTAATTAGGCTGGCAACCGTTTGCTGTTTCATTCACGTGAACTTCACTACTTTCATTACTTCCAAAATAAAGCCTTTCAGTTTCCTATTAATTGTCATAGATACGAAATTACTACTTGATACCCTCTACCCATTAGGTAAACAAACGGTCAAAACATTTCTAAATTCCCCCCAGAGGGTAACGCTAGCTTGCTGTAGAGTGTTATACGTGGCTTTTACGTATCAGAACTTAAGGTTCAGTCACAAGGAAACTGCGACTCGCCTTATAACTTTCTGAGGGGGTCCCCGAAAAAAAAAAAAAAAACAAAAAAAAAACGGAATAACATTACAGTGGACGGATTTTGTGTAGTACGCATTTCTGCCACTAGATGGACATAGGGCAACTCATAGCCAGTTCAGTACTGCCTGTGTTAGCGACCTGACTTGGTCCGTTTATCTGCAGTATTTGCTTCTGCTAGAGGTGTTTTGTTCTTGTTTCGTTTCTTGTGGTGCGCCATGTTTAAGTGGACAACGTGCAGCTCTGAAATTTTGTTTTCTACTCGGTAAAAATGTTGCTGAAACTGTTTTAATGTTGAAAACAGCTTACCAAGATAACACTATGGGAAAACTCAAGTGTGAAAGCGGTTTGCACGATTTAAAAATGGCGACATGTCAATTGATGACAAACCTCGTTCTGGACGTCCATCAACTGCCCGAATCGACGAAAACATGAAAACATTCGTGTGCTTTTGCTCACAGACCATCGACAGTTAATTGATCAACTGTAAGAGATTAGTGGGTTATCTTGTTTCAGATACTTTCGACAGCAGTTTTGGAAATGATAAGGGTTGCTGCCAAGTTTGTTTCTCGGGTTCTGACTGACAATCAAAAAGGAACGTCGAGTTGAAACATGTCGTGCTCTGAACGACAGTTTTAAACTGATCCAAATTTTGTCAAGGTTCATTACTGGTGACGAGTCATGATACTATGGCTACGACCCAGAAGCATAGCAACAGCAAGCCAATGGAAGACATCAACGTCACCCTGTCCAAAATAATGTCAAGTCAAATCAAACTTCAAAAAATGTTTATTTGCTATTTTGATGCCATGTGTATACTTCATTCAAAGTTCATTCCCTTAGATCAGATCGCCAATTAAAGGTTGCGCAACGGTGTTCGTTAAAAAAGCTCCAATTTGTGACAGACAGAAGACTTGTTCTTCCACCACAACATAGCACCTGCTCACACAGTCATCTCTTTTAGACCGTTTTTGGCTAAAAATAGTATGGTTCCGCTGCTGCATGCGCCTTACTCAGCTGACCTGGCTCTGTGTGACATTTTCTTATTTCCATACATGAAAAGGACCCTGAAATGACACCGACTTGACAACAATGAAGAAGTCACAAATGAAGAAATGAGGGAGGAGCTGTCGACGATTTCTAAAGATGACTTCCCAAAATCTTTTCCTCGGGTTGGCAATTGCCTGATGAAGATGACATCCTTTATTGGGTCAAACAGTCCTCCTACGGTGGTTTCTTCCTGGGCGAGTAATTCGTCTTGTACCACGAGTTGCTTCTCTCCTAATGTTTCAAACCATTGCAAATGTTCTTCTCCAATATTCACGTGTTCTAGTAGTATTACTGCAGAAGGATTCGAAGCAGTGAATTCGTTTTGCAAAAAGAGCTGTACACTAAACACGTCCGACGTTTTTAATCGCACATCTGAAACTCCACTGCAAAGCGATTAGGCTTCACCTTCGGGTTTACATTCTCTTGCCTGAAGAAGTAGCAGATACCTTGCAGAGTTTTAGAGCAACTGTCCCAGAAGCTAACATACGAATGCTGCTCCCTTTCTCCCTCTACCAACCGAAAGTCGTTTATGTGCATTCAAATGGTGGCTCAAAACTACATGCAGTGTGGAAAGTAGGTTCAAATCGAACATCACAGTTGTGGGGCGGCGAGTGGAATAATTGTTAATGTTCCTATTATTTATTTAATGCTGATGTTGCCGTTCTCAACACTGGCTCTCTAACTACAATATTGGCAACCTGAAAGTGATTAGCAGAACGTGAGGCCTGTAATTAGAATTCCTAGTGCCCACTTCATCTGAGAAATACATTTATATCTATAGCTTATAGCTGTTAGAAATTAGGAAATTGTCTGGGATTCATAATCAAAAACCATTCTTTCTAAAATGTTCACTATATTCTGAAAGTCACAGACCAAAAAGAATCCACACAATCCAACTACAAGAGGAGTTCAGAGTCTAATGTGCTGATTCAACTATAACTGTTCAAATTAAATGTTTAAGTGAATGCTCGCCATAATTTGATGATAATGTGCATCAAACGCCACGCTAATAATGGTAGAATGTCTGTCCTGCGGCGGCACGTGAAAATACGAGATACGCAAACTAAAGATGGATCCTTGACGTCATCCCAAAATTAACACTTCGCTCGAAAACGATTTCATGGTTACGCGTATCCCGAGTAACTTATTACGGCATCTGAGGCTGTTCATAGCAATAATACCGACGCGACGCGACTCCCGGCGCAGGTGGTACACTAATCAGTGTTTGGAGAGAACTGGGGTCTTTTTTCTCTCGTGCAGCGTTCTTATATATAAGGCTGCGGTGCGGACGGCTAAGGGAACGCCTGATCAAATCCGCTCTCCCGACTAGCTGCTGGGCTAGTAATGCACCACTTTAAGTTATCGAATAAATCATTGGTTCCTTTGCTGACGGCCGATGAAGCTCTGAATTTAAATGTGCAATCAGCACACAGGTAAGTAATCATAATAAAAGTCTGATGTGGTTAAGTCAAATATTTTGGGTGAGAGGATTAATTTAATTACACTACACGCAGTAGACGAGCTCTGAACTTGCTCTTTGGAGATACACTATAGCTATTGTTTTATAGTTACTCTGTTGAAACTTCTCACATTTTTATGATTATAGCGGATCTCCCTTCTACTTAAATTTAAACATCATAGATTTATTTATTCACCTACTTAATCTATCTTGCTTCCTTAATTTCTAAGACAAAAACCATAAAATCATGAATTTCCACTAAAATTTTAATTTGTGAGATCCAGAATACTGTTTCTACTAAATTCTTATGCAAAAGGAATCTAAATATAAATTTTTAAGTTTCTAGCTCTTCTCTGTTGCGCCAATGATTTTTACAGAAAAACATCCAAATTTCGAAAATGGTTAGTTATTGAATTGATATCCAACATATATTGATTTTGTATTACTCCTGACATGCTAGAAACGTTTCAGTTTATTTACTTCATTTTAAAGTATTGCGCAATATTTATGACGTCAGAGCTAGTTACAGCGGACTGGCTGGCACACAATGGAAAGACCGATGTGAATTTTATAAGGCGTGAGTAGGCTGCTTCCCTACACAGTCGTAATAAATCTGTCATTAGAATTACGTGGAAATGTAGAGAAAAACAAGTAGCGGTAGCGGGATTCGATTAAGAGACGTCGCACGTCTGATACTTAGCACTTACTTGCTTTTTATTTTATTTATTTTTTCAGACTTGAACCAGAGATCTCCCGCTTACTATCTTTTTTCCGATTCTACCGCTTTTTTTCTTTCCCTTACTTTCTTGATTATAAAGGAACTCATAAGTAAAGGGTGTCTATTTGCCACAGTCCCGTTTACACAAAAACAAAAATAACTCCACTATTTCAGGTGTTCCCACCTAACCACGCCTGTCCAAACAGTTGTACCTAAATTAAGGAAGATGGAAGTGAAGAAGGAAGACGGTAAGAAATGTATGTAGCATATGTAACAGAGATTTTTTCCCTCACACTTGTGAAGTCCGCGAAAGCAGCCCATAACTGTGTATAAATCCAAAGATTTCTTCTATACACCAAGGGGAATATCTATAGGGATCGTAGTATAAAAAAATCGACAATAGTACATCAGTTCAGCTGCCCATAGCAGGGACATTTCAACTGCAAAGCGGGTATTGCCTATATTTCGGATTACGGACAATGATGCATTGTCGTTCGTTTGAATAAGTCCAAGAAACGAGTATACTCTTCTCACCAGTGGGAAAAACATATCGAACTGCAAGGCCGCGAAACCTTTCTCAGAGTGAGTCCTCGTCTGCGGGTCTTACACGTCATCCGAGATCAACATCGTTTGGGTTTTTATTCGGTCAGGAGCAGCACGTATGAGGAATGATTGAATTCGCTGGACCAAGCGTTAGAAACAAATGAAGCGCTGATCGTCCCTGTCCAGCACGCCATATGTGACGCAAAGCAGGGAGTCTGTGAGGAGAACTTGGCGGAGACGAAAACGATTGGGTCGTTTCCCGTTGACGGAGCGCACAACAGTGTCAAGAAAAGGGGCAGTAACCGCCTGCTATATAGCAGCACCTGAATTGTGAGTACTTTTATTCTATCACACTGGACACGTGGGCCAGTTGTATCTCGGTATAGACTGCCTTCGTTGACAACAAGCACATAGGTGGCAAAGAGGCAGAGAGGTAACTGTGCTTTAGAAAAAAAGGAGTCCAATATGATAGAAAGGTGCTGTGATGTCCGAAAATGTCACATGAGGAGCCAAAGAAAGTGAGGCATGTGCATCAAGCAGTAAACTTGTAGGGCACGTTAGGTAATGCTGCCACTTTGTCAGCTCGACTATGAACAGACGTAATGGGCCGAAGCACTGTCCAGAAAATAGTAAAGACCCACACTGCCTCGAGGCTGGAGGAGGGTGAAGGACTAATAGCAAACTTCGAAGATTATACCCTGGATAACAAAGGAATGCTTGGCTGCTTCTTATGCGGCAAGGCAGAGTGTGTGAGACTGGAAGAGTTTGTGCCACGTGAGGTATGTGCGTCGCTATTAGGGGTTGACGTAGCGCCTACGTGTTAGGAGGTCAAGGGAGTGGAGCTGATGTTCAAAAGAGTCCAAACCTGATCCGTTGCAGCAGCAATCTGCAGCTAAAGGCTGCAAAGTGCCGCAGGTAAGCCATTAAAACAATGACAATGCAGCCTAAGGAACCAGTCTTGTTGGGTAGGTCAACGCTCCCCTCAGTCAGGCCTGTACCAACATAAATGGCTCGTGATGTATGTACGTTGATGGAGCTGCCTGATGCCTCGTCCTAGGTCGCCACCCACGCAAGTATCGTACGTTGATGGAGCTGCCCGAGGCCTCGTCTTAGGTCGCCACCACGCAAGTATCGTCAGCACTTCGAAAGCAGAGGACCAAATCGTCCGCGTAGTTAGTGCAGTAAAATTGTTGCCCACCTAGAGACGTCAGCGTTAGTCATTGTCGTAGTCCACATAACAACGGTTCTAGGATGAAGGCGTACAGCAGTGCCGACAGGGGGCACCTCGGTCGCGCCGAACGCCTGGTCAGAATGAGTTGTGTGACCCTACCATTATACAGCACCCAGGATGTCGCCCCGTGTAGGCGATGTATGACCACCTCAATAATAGTCCCATATAACGAAGGGTAGTCGTAAGAAAAGCGTGATCGACCCTAACAGAAGCTGGCTGAAGTCTGCCAAAGCCGCAGGCAAATGTTGTGCTCGAGCGAAGGAAATCAGTTCCGTATAGTGGCAGAGCACTATCCAAATGTTGTACCCTCTGCCTAGCGATGCCTGATCATAATACATAACACGATGGACCATTCTCTTAAGCTTCGCTACCAAAAGTCGTCTAAAGACCTTTATGTTGCTATCTGGCAGTGTCAAGTAGCAACAGTTTGTGACTGTGAACCACAAGTTCATGAACATGGACAACGAGGCCCTCTAGAAACGCAATGGAGACCCTCACCGAAGGGGACATCACTACTCCTCGGGTAATAGTCCATGTGGGCGCTAAGAGATGTCATACAGCACGATAAAATTCGAGTGGGATGCCGTCAGGGCCAGGTGACTTGTTAGAGACTCCCAGTCTGATAGCATCAAGGACTTGATCTTCCGTAACTGGTGCCTGTAATGCCAATGCTGCGTCCTCTCATGTCTTACATGCTCCCACCGCCATCTCTTCGAAGTGGTGGTGCATGAAGGATGTGATCTGAGCTTGGGCACATTCACTACTGAACATCGTTCAGGCGAAAATTCCTTAGCACTTGGTAATAAAAGTTTAGGGGTTGCCTCCTCCAAGCTTCTGAGTCTCTGCCATTCACTGCTGTTGCCCTATTGAAGTGCAGGTTTTGCACAGAACACAGCCACCACTGCAACGTAGACGTGTAAGCTCCAAAGCGGTGGCGACGTGAATCCCAAGTTATATTGAAAAGCAGCCCAGTCGAGAGACGCCAGGAGGACTACATTCAGCTTCCAAACGCCCATTCCATGCTACACCCTCTAGTTCTTCAGTGGGACCTTGCAGATGTGTGCCGCATGGGCGGAGAAAGCGACAAGCCAAACCTCAGCTAGTTGGATTATTCCCACCCACGAGTGCGAGATATAAAAGCCATCAAGGTGACTAGAAGAATGTGCAGTGTAGTACCTAAAACTGGCGTGGTCGCCATGAACGTGTTCCCATTTGTCGACAAGTTGGAGACGATGACTGTGGCAGGCTCTGTGCAATGCGAATGACGCAAGAGCTGATCTTTGGGGTGGAGTGTGGAATTAAAATCACTACCCAAGTCCAGTGCATTTTATCGCCCCACGAAAAGAGGTAAGACCACCTCCCCCAAGAAACCAGAGCGTTCCCTTTGTGGGGCGGCGAAGAAGTTGTCGAATGAGTTGTTTGAATGTTCATTTCACGTAACAGACTATTGCCGATGCAACATATGTGGGACGGCGAAGAAGTCGTTGTTTAATGTTGAATGAAAGTTGAACATTGCCACCTTAAATCACGCGAGCCTGGCAACTAATTTGGTGGCCAGTCAGAAAGCGAAGGGAAACTTACTGACCTTAGTTCCCAGTCTGCACGGCCACATTCCTGTACAGCCCAGCTAAACGAAAAATATCCATAGTTCTTCACGGGATTAGGGCTGCTTCAATAAAATTTAAAGTTCCAAACAAGATTTTATTATCTTAAAGGCTCACACAAATTACTCGAAACTTCTGAAAATGCTAAAGACATTAAATATTGTTAATTCAGCCAATCGTTTAATAGTTCAGAGGCGACTTCTACAGCAAGTTCCTCCCGAATAGTTCATTACTCTAACTAACGGTGCTCTATTAATAGTTCGCAATAATGTTAAAAAAAAGATTAATGCTCGCCTTAAAAGTGGAGTTAGTCACCACTTGCCACGCGGAATTATACTTCACACGGACGGCACAATAACAGTTTGTTACCGAAGTCTAAACGATCCAGGACGGTGTACAGTCCTCGCGATTTTTAATGTCCGTTTACATTGCTAAGTACGCGCATGTCACAGCCCGCTATGACGTCACCCGAGGCGAGGCGCGATCGGACGTTAAGCTCGCGTGGACTAGGCGTTGGTCTAATGCGGAGTGAGCTTACTACTGCCTCTGCCGCTCTTTTTATATAGCTCCGGCGCGTACCGCCAAGAGAGCATCTGTTCTTTTCGTTCCTATGCAGACGCCTGCAGCCAAAATGATCGCTATCTCAGGCGCATAACCTTAAATATCACATTTAATAATAGCTTTACAAACTTCTCAATTTTTGTATACATACATCTGAGCAGTACAGAAGCACGTAGAAAATCTCAGCCCGCTAAAATTAAAACTTTACTCTCTAGAATTTTTACAATGGAACTAACTGTAGATTGTTACCTCTGAACCATAGCTTTATCAAGACTTGTATCAGCTGTTAATTATGCTACAAGACTAAAACTTGGTGTAGCTTTGTTAATTGTCCTATCTGATCATTGGTCTTAAAGAATTTGTTTTATCATTAAAATTTAAAGTACTTAATCTATAATGCTTATGTACATTTTACTCACAAAAGTAGTTTTTACTAAATTACTAAAAAACTAGAAGAGGTAACTGATTGTGGTATTTCCATTATTATTATTAGGGTGAACTGAAGCATCCTACCAATTTTCAATATTGTAGCTCTATTATTTCGCGCCTCTGATTTTTCCGAAAAACGCGGATTCTGGAGTCAATTTTAGTTTTATGGTTTTGGAAACCAGCACCACTCATTAATGACTTCTTACTGCACCTTCTCACCAAATTTTGGCTTCCTAGCGTCATTATTTAGCGCCTCCTATTTTTCTTTCAAAACGTGAATTTTACGTAAACTACTAATTTTATAACATTAAGATTTGTTACCTGAAACATTATTACATAGAACTATACTTTATTAAAGTTTTACACACAAATCTTAATTTTTACTTTTATGTTAAATGTGGTGCAATACTATATGCAGGCGCGTTACGATGACGTGACGCTACTAGCAGTGAACTAGGGTAAGTCCCGTGCACTCGCTCGCCTCTGTATCTTATACATGATACAGCGCTTGCTTTGCTTCATCACCCCCTTTTTAATTTTCGTGAAAATCTATTTTTGAACAAAATTAAATTTCTAAAAGAACAAACAAGCGATGGATTACTTTAGTATACCTCTTTCAACTTAAGTTGCTTCTTCTTAGGAAATTCCTTATTACTACATACACAAAATAATCATACTCATATACACATAGAAAACCTAGTACAGAAGACATTCACAAATTATTTACATACATTTACATGGAAATATAAATTTTTCAATGGTTACAAAATAGTTATTTTTTTTTTCTTTAAAATCAGTCTCTTCCTGAAAAAGAAAATACACACGACTTTTATCACTGCAACGCACTCACATTTTTCTTTTACTATAATACTCGGCACTGTGGTGGGTGTCCTATTGTAACACTCATTTAATTTCACTGATTGACAAAATTGTGGGAGGAAATTGTATTCACTGTGGTTTGCGTCTCTACTTCCAATCTCCCTACCGCTTGTTGTCAGTCATTCATGCAGCCTGCATGTCCCTGAGAAACAGACAATACAGTCTAAGTTTCTGTTTTCAACTTATATCTAAGGTAGGACAAAGTACATTTTATAGTTTATATTCTGGCACTATTTTACTAATTGTGAAGTTGTCAGAAAGACATTTAGCACTAAGTCGTATCTGATACAATAGCTCCTACTTTCTTCTTTCATAAATAATCTTTTAGGTTCCTAAATAGTGAAAATTCTTTTAGCAAATTAATATATTAAGATCTTGCTTCAACTTAGAAAATTGAGTAACCTTTTAGTTTTAATGTACTCTGGCTTAATTATCGTATGGATTAGTTCATCAAAGAAGTCATTTGCTGACCAGCACTTTGCTTTATTGTATGAATTACTAAAGAAATTAGTTATTTTCAGTATACCGATTCCAAATTTCTGCATTTTCCAATATTTGTGTGTTTCTGTTGTCTGTTTAACTATTTATTTGCCTCAAGCAAGATTTAGCGTTTTTCACCATTTCACGAGACGTGAGGGAATTATTCTTTAATCCTACATCATTTACTTCAATTTACTTACTTCACTTCTTCACCTTATTCATTTTCTCCCTTTTCTTCCAGATTCAAAATACTTCATTTCTCCACTTCTTTCTCCCTTTTCCTTTTGTCAGCCTATTGACGTCCTGTTTCTATATATTTGGTGCGATCCTCACACCACTTCCACACATCTCCATTTATTTAATTCTAAAACGCCATTGCTTGCCTCTATGAGCATTACCTTCTTACGCTGTTTTCCTTCAGACAACCTTATTTCTAGCAACATACTACCTTCTGCATAATCTCATGGATTATTCATATTCATACCGTACTTCGTATACTGCAAAGTGTCTCTCTTAGTTGTAGTTTCTAACCCTTTACAATTACATGAAATATTTTAATTTATTTATTTTAGCCATGTTTGCCTCTTATTGGTACTCAGACTTTTGTTTTGCCATTCACTAGGTAGATCCTTACTAAGAATACTTAAAACCTAATAGCATATATACAACATGAAGACATATGTGATTCTTACCTGTTATGATAGACCAGAAGAAGGGAATGAAACTTGAAAAGGAAATAAAGTTTCACCCAGCTGGGACTGCACGGTACGCCAAACCGTGTATCCGCCAAAGAGTGGCAGACTCCCTACAGTAATTAATTACTGTTAATTTTAAATTCCTTTAGATCCACAATATTTCTTAGACCTAGTTCTCTCTTACTTCGCACTGCTTGTTTCCTTGCAACATGTATTGGATAAGGCTTCTTAAAAAATACCTTCCCAGGCTTGATATTCAAATGGCATTCATAACCTTTAACTTCACCAGGTGCGTTTGAGAATACATTACTATGCTTAGTTAACACACTCTTTAACTCTGATCTTGGTTCGTCAGCAATTTGCTTTGTTGATTGTACCTTTTCCTCTATTTCCTTTAGGATGTGTCTCTCTTCAACCTTAGCACTTTCCTCATTCTCACTGAAAACCAAATTTTCCTGCAAGTATCCTTTATTCTTTATTACTCTAATAGGCAGTTCCCAAGTTTCATTACTACCGCCTATATGACTTCCTATAAAAGACTCTCTTATCACTTTAGAGTCAGGTAAAGTTAAAATTAAGTTGTTCTGATCAAAATTTTTCTTTCCCTGGTACTTTGATAAGAAATCAGTACCAATCAACATATCAACACTTAAGCCTAGCACAATCAAACAAGGATGATCTATTACTACGTCATTTATACCAATGGGTATCAAAGCTTCGTGTTGAACTGGTCTAGAGACTTTTCCAGTAGCA
This sequence comes from Schistocerca gregaria, assembly GCF_023897955.1. Classification (NCBI taxonomy): domain Eukaryota; kingdom Metazoa; phylum Arthropoda; class Insecta; order Orthoptera; family Acrididae; genus Schistocerca; species Schistocerca gregaria. The sequence goes on from NC_064922.1 coordinate 815,642,466, forward strand.
CCTATAATCTTTAAGCCACTTACTTTCATAACTGTTAACTTCTCTTTATTGGGTATGGTGTCAAAAAATGTTTGTGATAAAGCACTTGCTTCACTGCCACTGTCAAGCAGACAACGCACAGTGACTCCTGATATGTTTACTTTGATAACAGGGTGAGTTATTTTACATTGAACAGGTTGCTCACACACCTCGTCTAATAAATCTCGTTCTATGTTCTTCCAGCTAAAGTAATTCTGATCAGTTGCAATTACATTTACATTTACATCCTGGGGCTCATCATGCTCTATAATCTTAGCTGCTTTCTCTAATCTGTCCACTAACTTTAAATCGAAGCATCTGACGACTTTTTCTACTTTTGTTTGCTGCACATCAGCCAAACTATCCTCTACCTCTGAGCAACTGCGTCCCTGCGCAATATTGCTGTTCATAAGAATGTCGTCACCTTCAACCATTTGTGGCACGTTTACACAGCTACTAGATTCTTTCACCTCGTTACTATTTCTACCCCCTTCATTCATCATTTCCTCCTCTCTAAAGTTTTGCAGTACTGATTCTACTTCTGCTACTTCTACTTCAGCTTTTAGATTGCCATTTTCATCGAAGATGTAAGCTTTTACTTCATCATTATTCCCATCAGACTCAAACCCATTATCTATTTCTTCCCCATTATCTACCTTGAGTTCCTGTTCTTCCTTGACCCATTTTTCTAGTGTATCCAAAATACTATCCACTATTTTGTGAGAGTGGCTTAACACATCACTGGTATTATCTGTATTTATTTCGTCATCCATGTTGTCTGTCTGTGTATGTTGGCTGATTGTCTGTGTTTCCGTTACTGGCTGTGTTACTGTTACCGCCTGGTGAGCGCCAGTTTCCTCATAGACGGGATTTAGTTTCCCACACGCGGCCTGTTGTGTTCATCTGTGACACCACTAGATATAGTAGCATCATGACTCCCTTCTTGTCTTAATGGCATAGGATTTACTTCTCCACTTTCGTCATAGTAGTTGTTACGAAAGCGTGGTGAGTATCTACCCCCTCTTCCTCTGCCACGGCTTTGGTTTCGATAGTTTGTTTTGGTGTGCCTAACTTCCATATTTCTAACGTTCACGTTTCCATTATTTTGTACGTGATTGTTAGAAGATTTGTTATTCTGCTGCACCTGCTCCTCAGCAGCAGCTACTCTTTCCACTCTTTCCAGATATTCAATAAATTTGTCTATATTATCTCTAGGGGCGGAAATGATCCTCTTCTGCCAGTACCACGGCAGCTTACCTTCTAAACCCATAATGATCATATCTGGCTTCATCTTTTCTGTCAAATGTGACAGTCTTGAAACCCACTTCCTAGCGAAATCCTTTACTGATTCACGCCCTGGGAAAAACTTCTTACCACTCCAGAATTCCCTTAACACATCATTTTGTTTGTTATGTGACCAGTATTCGTTGAGAAATGCAGACTTAAATTCAGATAAAGTTTTACATTTGATCATTACATCCGCTGACCATCGCAAAGAATCACCTGACAAATGACTTCTTATAAATGAAATTTTTTCTCTTTCTGACCACGTGTTGGGGAGAACATCCTCAAAGTCATTCCAAAATTCAAGAGGGTGAATGTACTTATCAGGATCAAAGCGCAAAAACTGTCGACACCCTATAAAAGCGGCGTCAACTGAAGTCACATGCTGTACAGTAGAATGACTAGAATTAACAGAGGTTACTCTATTTTCTAGGTTAGCAATGTTAGTATTTAATTCCTCTACTTGTGACTCTACTGCTTCTATCCTGGCAGAACATCTTTGTTCCACTGCACCACGAATTTCGGTACAGGTTTCTTTTACTTTCTCAATGTTTTTCTGACAAGTATCAACTTTAATTTGTACCTCTTTAACTTTGTCAGAGCAAAGTTTGGACTCGTTGCTCAATCTTTCGGACAACCTCACTTCCAAAAGTTCATCTGCCTCTTGATAATTTTTTTGAATTTGATCTATTTCACATTTGAAAGTACTATGCATTTTAGTTAACTGTTGCCCTACTTTTACTTGAATGTCATGATGAATAGCATCTATCTTATAATTCAAACTATTCCATTTTGATTGCAGTTCTTCTTTTAGTTCTTTATTACTATCCTCAATTTTATTTTCCAACCCTTTATTACTAACCTCAATTTTATTCTCCAACTCTTTATAACTATTTACAATTTTAGCCTCAATTTTATTTTGGTTTGATTCGAGTTTGGCAAACAGTATTTGCATCCAATCCGGAGCTTCTACCTTGATACTTTGTATCTCTTGACTTGACTGAGCTGGAGATATATTGAGCTCAGTTTCACTACCTGACAAAGTTAGCAACTCTACTGGCTCCCTTTTCACTTCTATTTCACTTATTGATTGCATCCCTGCACTCTCATTTAAATTAAAGTCATAATTTACTGGTGACAAATTACGTTCTAGTTCAATATTTGAGGGATTAATGGAACCATCCTCATTAAACTCAATTCCTGATCGTGAGGATTCTTGGTCAGAGACCGGTTCCCTTCTGAAATGTACACTACTTTCCATATCTTTTAGTTTGTTAGCAGCAGTTAATAAATATTTTAAAAGTCTTTGACTTAACTTAAATGCTTGATTTCGACGAATGATGTCGTCGCGGTGTACCAGCAATCGTGATGCGACGCGTCGCGACGTATTGAAGGCAGCAGCAGCAGCTGTAGCGTCGAGTACCGCCACAGGAATCGCCTACTGCAATAGCTCCAGGGGGGGGGGGGGGCAACAAGGCACCGTTGACCGCTCGGCGCAGCCGGCAGCTGTCTCGCAGATCAGCGCAGCTCCGCGATGACGCACCGTCTTCCTTTAGTCTCAGCGCCGTCGGCAGCCGCGATCCAGCATCGTCGCCTTCCTCACCATCGTCACTAACCAACGTACAGCGGTAGACACTTATTGTTTATACACTACACCTGCCTTTACTGGTAACACTGTTCCCACACTAGTTCAATTCAGTGTCCTGTTATTGCCTACCGAGTTCGTTAATTTATACCAATCGCTTTCACACATCGAGCACTTTTATTTGCTTTTAATTCAGTTTTCCCGGCCGATAAGCACCATATGTGGGGCGGCGAAGAAGTTGTCGAATGAGTTGTTTGATTGTTCATTTCACGTAACAGACTATTGCCTCTGCCGCTCTTTTTATATAGCTCCGGCGCGTACCGCCAAGAGAGCATCTGTTCTTTTCGTTCCTATGCAGACGCCTGCAGCCAAAATGATCGCTATCTCAGGCGCATAACCTTAAATATCACATTTAATAATAGCTTTACAAACTTCTCAATTTTTGTATACATACATCTGAGCAGTACAGAAGCACGTAGAAAATCTCAGCCCGCTAAAATTAAAACTTTACTCTCTAGAATTTTTACAATGGAACTAACTGTAGATTGTTACCTCTGAACCATAGCTTTATCAAGACTTGTATCAGCTGTTAATTATGCTACAAGACTAAAACTTGGTGTAGCTTTGTTAATTGTCCTATCTGATCATTGGTCTTAAAGAATTTGTTTTATCATTAAAATTTAAAGTACTTAATCTATAATGCTTATGTACATTTTACTCACAAAAGTAGTTTTTACTAAATTACTAAAAAACTAGAAGAGGTAACTGATTGTGGTATTTCCATTATTATTATTAGGGTGAACTGAAGCATCCTACCAATTTTCAATATTGTAGCTCTATTATTTCGTGCCTCTGATTTTTCCGAAAAACGCGGATTCTGGAGTCAATTTTAGTTTTATGGTTTTGGAAACCAGCACCACTCATTAATGACTTCTTACTGCACCTTCTCACCAAATTTTGGCTTCCTAGCGTCATTATTTAGCGCCTCCTATTTTTCTTTCAAAACGTGAATTTTACGTAAACTACTAATTTTATAACATTAAGATTTGTTACCTGAAACATTATTACATAGAACTATACTTTATTAAAGTTTTACACACAAATCTTAATTTTTACTTTTATGTTAAATGTGGTGCAATACTATATGCAGGCGCGTTACGATGACGTGACGCTACTAGCAGTGAACTAGGGTAAGTCCCGTGCACTCGCTCGCCTCTGTATCTTATACATGATACAGCGCTTGCTTTGCTTCACCTTGACCTCTCCAATCCTGAAGGAACAGAGACCTTAATCATTCGGACACCAGAGAGAGTGACAGCGATGCCCCTTACATCTGGAAGATAATCGACATCGCCGATGGGAGCCCTTCACAGGTCAGGAACGTTATACTGCTACTGGTATTTGACATGTTGGAGACGAAACTTATATACCCAAATGAGTTAAGAAAACCAACGACATGTGCTTCTTGTAAAAGGGCCACACGATGTGTATCATCCCGCATAGCCAGTTTATGTAGGGCGTGGATAGCGCTGAAAGTGATCGTAGCTAAGCGATATGTCTCTTCTGGCACTCCAGCTGTCGAGGCATGGGATGTACCAGTGGTATCCAGCTGGGGCAGACCAGAAAACACGGTGAAAGCTGCGGTAGTCAATATAAAGAGTTAGCAGGGGCACAACTGACAGAACTAGTCCACCCACGGAATTCACAAGCGGTTCCAATTCTTTCTATGTAATTGTTGGCAGATGGCGCAGACGGCGGAGAGGAATACATCACAGAGTGCAGAGGACGAACCCGTAAGTGGGGAATGGGACTCACTCAACAGCAGGTCTTCTGAGACCGATGCGTCTTCTGATGTAGGTTTACCATCCCGTGCTGCAATCCTGAGAAGGCAATCTTCAGATGTTGTACGATTGCGTTTCTTGCCCTTCCTCTCCGGCTTCTGCTTCCAAACGTGTTATTCCATATTGGAGTGGGATCGACCGTCATCCGATGGCTCCCCAACAAGAAGGAAAGTAGAGGCTGGTGCCACGCCCGAGTCGACTTCCATCGTAACTGTAACTTTGCTTTTCGGGCTTTGACAGGCGTCCTAGAGCGTCGTTTCCGCTGGAGGTGAAGGAGAGGGAATCTGAAGACTTGCCGCTCCATCAACGTTCAGCAACGATGGTAGATCGCAAGGAACCTAGGACAGTGTGTTCGACACCTTCAGAACAGCGGCATAGGTGACAAGAGGTACTGTAGGTGTATCGCGCGGTACGACATCTCCCACCGGCGTTTTGAATCAGGAGTCTGCGGAGGAAATTCCACCGAATGTGGCCCTCTTTACCACAGCCCACACAATTCTGCGGCTGACAATCATAAATTACGATCGCCTGCACGCTACCAACCATGAAATAAGAAGGAATGCGCTTCATCCTTTTTACCTTTAACTGACCCACGCCATTTGACGAGTGGAAGGCATTCGAAGGTCAGCCATTTTTCTGCAATCTAACGGTTGACGTTGGCGTAAACTGGAAAGGTAGATACGACCACGTCTTACAATATCTCAAAGGAAGTTCGAAAATATGTGGAGGCCAAACCGTGATAGACTGAAGCATCTTGAACGTACCCATCAGGTACTTAAATTTCAGTCACTGGGTGAGAAAACGCACAACATAAGCTCAAATTTCTTCGGTCCGCAGTTTGATGCACGCAACACTGCTTGTGATGGACAAGTGAATTCCTACATCATCCTGAGATGCGAAATGAAGTTCGTCACTTAGTGCGCTCGGGGTCGTGCATATTCTACGTGATCTTCATAGTCGCCCTACAGTATGAAACACCATTGGAGGTCAGAACTTAAAGGAAGATATCGACGTAGTAACGCACGCTAACGTGTAAACAAAAACATGCCCGCAGAGCACTGCTCGGCGCTCCGAGCACGTCCACTTCGTACCAAGGCTAATAAGCCAACTGTCTCTCGGCTACGGAATCCTCGAAAGTGAGCGACCGTACAGGGATTAAAAGTATGCGTAAAATTTTCAAAGTCGATTTTCTCTAAAACTGTTAATATTTGTCTCTTCTTGTTTATATATGTTGAAGTCCTAGTCGTGTCGCCGGCAGGAGTGGCCGAGCGGTTCTAGGCGCTACAGCCTGGAACCGCGCGATCGCTACGGTCGCAGGTTCGAATCCTGCCTCGGGCATGGATGTGTGTGATGTCCTTAGGGTAGTTAGGTTTACGTAGTTCTAAGTTCTAGGGGACTGATGACCTCAGCAGTTAAGTCCCATAGTGCTCAGAGCCACTTGAACCTAGTCGTGTCGCACAGACGCTATCAATATGAATCAGATCGGTGAGTTGCCTTGTAAGCGACATACAGCGTAATCCGCCCAGCGAGGCGGCGCTGTGGTTAGCACACAGGACTCGCATTCGGGAGGACGACGGTTTAAACCCGCGTCCAGCCATCCTGGTTTAGGTTTTCAGTGATTTCCCTAAATCGCCTCAGGCAAATCCCGAAATGGTTCCTTTGAAAGGTCATGGTCAACTTCCTTACACATCCTTCCCTAATCCAATGGGACTGATGAACTCGCTGTTTGGTCCCCTCTCCCGAATCGGTCAACCAACCAGCGTAATCCCAAACGTCATGGGCAGCTACAGTACTAACTAATCGCACTCATTCACTATGATAAATTTTAAAGTTCACACTCTCCAAAAAAGCCATGGACGATTCAACATTCCTGTTTGCAACGAAATTTTTCCCTCAATGCAGTATTAAATACTTGATGACCCAACTTCGCGTATTTATGATTCGCAACTCATTCACTACACGTTCACTCGACGAGGTCTGCTCCACTACTGCTCTCGTGCGCTCTCAACTAATTCGCATTGTCGTCGTGACCCAACAATGCCCTGCCCGCCGGAAAGTGTGGGAACTGTAGAAAATTCTAGAAGATAAGGCTAGCCAGCTAGTGCCCGCTCGTAGGGAGTTCACTAGCAAGAACATTGATTGCTATATCCTTGCAACGTCTAATTTTCGTTCAACCTGCGTCTCATATGAGCATGATTTGCAAGCAATCTCATTTACGCTGTTGATGTTACCACTAAATTACGAGGGTGATTCAGTAATTAATGAGACAAATTGGTCTGCTGAAAAAAGAGTTTATTTTTACAAAACAATTTCTACTTTTCAATATAATTCCCTTTAACATTTATACACTTGTTCTAACGAGCTACAAACTTTTTTATTCCGGATGAAAAGATTTCTTTATCTTGATGTTTGAACCAATTTCCCGCAAACTTTTTCACGTCGTCATTGCGCTGGAACGTCTTCCCACGTAATGCCTCCTTCAGTGCACCAAACAATTATAAATCACTAAGTGCTAAATCAGGACTGTAAGGGGGATGAGGTAGTATTTCCCGGCCAATTTTGTCGATGGTTTCACAGGTTAGTTGAGCAATATGAGGACGTGTGTTGTCTTGCTGGAGAATCACACCTTCCCTCTGAGATCCACGAATTAAGAAATCGACTCCAACTTCAATGAGAATAATTAATCTCAACACTGTTAATCGACGCTGTGACTCTGAAAACTCGTATCTCTTGCATTTGATTTACCCGTGTCACAATGGGGAACGACATGCAACTACTTTCATCGAGAAAGAAGAAAAGGTGCGTCTCTCTTTTTGAGTTGCTACGAACTACACAGAATCGCGGTAGTGCAGTGCGATTTCTTAGATACACGCAACGCAAATTTCGTTCTCATAAAATTTATCTCTCATAAAAAAGAATGTTCATCTGGTAATGGGAGCTAAATAATGACGTAGGATACTTCCCAGATAAAAATTCTTCTCAAGAAATTGTATTAAGAAAAATCATCTCAAAACTTTTTCATGATCCTATTCCATTTACAAAATTTCGCTATTGGCTTTCACCTTGTTTAAAAGCGAATCATAGTAGTATTGGCTGTTCATTGTACGCTGCTCATCGAGACAATCACAAAAGTTGGACCTTTAGCATTCCAAAACTCCGTTAACATGACTTTTTCTGTTGATGCTTGGGTTCTGAATTTTTCTTGACAGTTGAGTTAGTGTGCTTCCACTCCATGCTTTGTCTTTTTGATTCTGACTCATAACAGTGAGCCCAAGTTTCATCACAAGTTAAAATTTTGCTGTTGAAGTGCTCACCTTCTCTTTCATAACATTCCTTTAGCTCTGTGCGCACTCTCAATCTTGTTTCCTTGTGTAGCCGCGTCAACTCCAACTTGCACGTGTTTTGCTGTACTTTAGCTTATTACAGATAATGTTATGAACTGTACCAGTACTAACTTTAACCTTATCATCCAGAATTTCCACAGTCACATGGCGTAAAGCACGATTAATGTCATCAATTCGACTTTCAAGTGAGGGAGTTGAAACTGCAACTGGTTGGCCAGAACGATATTGGTCAGTCACTGAATCGCGACCATTTTTGAACTGGTCTACACTCTTGTAAAAATTTGTATGATTCATATAACCTTCACCATAAACTTTAGACAATCTACAGTATATATCCACTGGTTTCTCGCGATGAGCAAGTAAAAAACGAATAACAGAACGTTTTTCAAGAATCAGCTGATCAGGGCTCATTCCAGCGATGCCAACGTGAAGCCATAAAAGTACCGAACTTACCCTACTAACAGTTTTTTCCCCGGACCAATTTCTCTTTTTATTCATTGATTTACCCTCTTATTTATTTACCTTGCCTCTTATACAAGTGCAAGTTTCTGCATGAAACATTTGTTACTTGTATATCCAGTTTTTTTTTTTCAACCTGCATCTAATACGACAATCACCTGAGTATGGTTGTACTGACAACTGAAATTAGTCTGAAAGTTTTCTAACAAATAAATAAAGATAAAGAAGATAATGTGAATGTGCATCTGTTTGCTTTGCTCCAGGATTGTCCCCTTCTGAATGTATGGTTTCTTCATGAAAATACGTCTGTTACAAAAAAAGTAAGAAATCGACTTTAACTTTAATGAGAATAATTAATCTCAACACTGTTAATGGACGCTGTGACTCTGAAAACTCATATCTCTTGTATTTGATTTACCCGTGTCACAATGGGGAACGACATGCAACTACTTTCATCGAGAAAGAAGAAAAGGTCCGTCTCTCTTTTTGAGTTGCTACGAACTACAGAGATTTCTTAGATACAAGCAATGCAAATTTCGTTCTCATAAAATTTATGATAAAAAAGAATGTTCAGTGGGTAATGGGAGCTAGATAATGATGTAGGATACTTTCCAGATAAAAATTCTTCTCAAAAACTTTTATTAAGAAAAATCATTTCAAAAAAGTTTTCCTGATCCTATTCCATTTACAAAATTTCGCTATTGATAGTTTAGCAAGCAATAATAAAATATTTCATTACAAATTGAAATTACATAAACTCAATACTAGATTTAAAAAATTATAGTTCAACACGAACATTTGTTCAAACACAAAAGTCCTCGTACTAATGGTCAAATTGTTTCGTCTTTTCGAATCCAGTAACATTGACTGTGACAAAACTTTATAAAAATAGCAAGAAATTCCTGATTTGGATGTCACTGTTGAATCAAGAATGCCAAACTAAATTTTGCCGCAATAAAGTAAAATACACTCCTGGAAATTGAAATAAAAACACCGTGAATTCATTGTCCCAGGAAGGGGAAACTTTATTGACACATTCCTGGGGTCAGATACATCACATGATCACACTGACAGAACCACAGGCACATAGACACAGGCAACAGAGCATGCACAATGTCGGCACTAGTACAGTGTATATCCACCTTTCGCAGCAATGCAGGCTGCTATTCTCCCATGGAGACGATCGTAGAGATGCTGGATGTAGTCCTGTGGAACGGCTTTCCATGCCATTTCCACCTGGCGCCTCAGTTGGACCAGCGTTCGTGCTGGACGTGCAGACCGCGTGAGACGACGCTTCATCCAGTCCCAAACATGCTCAATGGGGGACAGATCTGGAGATCTTGCTGGCCAGGGTAGTTGACTTACACCTTCTAGAGCACGTTGGGTGGCACGGGATACATGCGGACGTGCATTGTCCTGTTGGAACAGCAAGTTCCCTTGCCGGTCTAGAAATGGTAGAACGATGGGTTCAATGACGGTTTGGATGTACCGTGCACTATTCAGTGTCCCCTCGACGATCACCAGAGGTGTACGGCCAGTGTAGGAGATCGCTCCCCACACCATGATGCCGGGTGTCGGCCGTGTGTGCCTCGGTCGTATGCAGTCCTGATTGTGGCGCTCACCTGCACGGCGCCAAACACGCATACGACCATCATTGGCACCAAGGCAGAAGCGACTCTCATCGCTGAAGACGACACGTCTCCATTCGTCCCTCCATTCACGCCTGTCGCGACACCACTGGAGGCGGGCTGCACGATGTTGGGGCGTGAGCGGAAGACGGCCTAACGGTGTGCGGGACCGTAGCCCAGCTTCATGGAGACGGTTGCGAATGGTCCTCGCCGATACCCCAGGAGCAACAGTGTCCCTAATTTGCTGGGAAGTGGCGGTGCGGTCCCCTATGGCACTGCGTAGGATCCTACGGTCTTGGCGTGCATCCGTGCGTCGCTGCGGTCCGGTCCCAGGTCGACGGGCACGTGCACCTTCCGCCGACCACTGGCGACAACATCGATGTACTGTGGAGACCTCACGCCCCACGTGTTGAACAATTCGGCGTTACGTCCACCCGGCCTCCCGCATGCCCACTATACGCCCTCGCTCAAAGTCCGTCAACTGCACAAACGGTTCACGTCCACGCTGTCGCAGCATGCTACCAGTTTTAAAGACTGCGATGGAGCTCCGTATGCCACGGCAAACTGGCTGACACTGACGGCGGCGGTGCACAAATGCTGCGCAGCTAGCGCCATTCGACGGCCAACACCGCGTTTCCTGGTGTGTCCGCTGTGCCGTGCGTGTGATGATAGCTTGTACAGCCATCTCACAGTGTCCGGAGCAAGTATGGTGGGTCTGACACACCGGTGTCAATGTGTTCTTTTTTCCATTTCCAGGAGTGTATGTTCATTCGTAACCTTAAATCCCAATCTTCTAGAAATAGAATCAATTTAGTAAATCCGCCTCATTCGGAGCATAATGATAATACGCCTTTTGTAATAATAATATCTTGGACTGGATCAACAAAGCAGTTCCCAAGACCACCAGGTTCTGCTTCCTTCCTGTCCACGCGCATTGCCTCTCCTCGCGACCAACACTGAACACCCGCACGTCCTCACAGAGTGAAGATGACGTAACTAGTCTGCGAGCAACGCTGCGTCTCTGATGAGGCTGCACGCGCGTTACTAAACGATACAAATATTATATGCATGTCCTAAGACACCCAAAAACAGGAAAATTACGTGTATATTTATATACACACTCATTTCAAGTCAAGTCATCACATTTTAATTTTTACATATGTACGCAATGTAGACAATTAAAAGATTTTCGAAAAAATTTGCACATTAATAAATTACATTTTCTGCCGAAAACATTATAACACTGCTTGACGATGGACGTGGAAACAGGAAAAGAGGCTGTCAAAGAAACTGAATAGAACAAATATACCAACATCAGTTTATCATTTACGGAAGAATACTGTGAAAATTCAATTTTTTCTGTGTAGAAAACTTTTCACACTTTAATGTGCCAAATGTTTCGGCGCACTATGTTCCTGGAGAGCTGAGTGACGTTAAGTGCGTTCGTGTTTTATTTAGGCACCATCTTTAATGCGATAGAGACAAGGGAGTAAATGAAACTATATAATTGTATTTCTTTCGTCTGCTGCATGTCACCAAACGAAATCAGAAGGAAGCAGTGCTGTATAATTCCTTTGTAACAGCTAGATTAGCACTGGTCTTGGAGCATCTAAAAGTGGATGACCAGCCTACAGAATGAGATGCCTCTGGACTCGCCTAAGTGACTGATATTTAATTATTGTACATTATGAAACAAAAAAAGTATTGTATTTAGTGAATGAAGTGTTAGCGCTCATCTGCCTAAATGTAAAGTCTATCTTCATCTTATGAACAATTAACTATATTGAAAGTGATGCATTTTATTACGACGGAAAGCTTCTGTATATTATGTGTGATTATTTGCGAAGTCTATAATAAAAGTGATTCACAAAAATCCTGCTATACGCGACGAGTGAAACAATTATTCGAAAGTTCAAGTATTTATCAGAATAAAAGGCCTTAAACTATTAATGATCATGTCTGGTTGACTGATTTTACGTAAACTTAAATGACCGATGAAATAATTTTTCTGCAGCAGGGGACATGGAAATGAACAGTCCTACATATACGTTCTTACCTATTTATTTTTACGAAGATGGAGCAAAATTCTGTATTTACTTCAAAAGTAAGTAACAACATGTTAGCTTCAATATGATATGATCTACAGAATGTCTTTGAACAGCTCAAGAAAGAGAATCGCTGTACGTTTCTATAAGTACAAAAAATTTAGTACACCGGAAAACAATTTAACGACAAGAAGTTTTCTGCGCTCATTAGCTCGTTTCAGCAGTGAAGATGGGTGAAGAGAGCGTCTGGGAAATATGGTGCTGAAGAAATGTTACCTAAAAAAGTCTCTAATTTGTGATCACTCGGAAACAAACATAGTGTATTCAAAGTCCAAGGTTTGCATCCAGTCCCATAGCATTCACCTGTATAATTGGCCTGCTCTGTGGCAGAACCAGATGGCGTACTAGAAAGCAATACTACAATGCAAATAGGGAAATTTCTAAAACACAGGTAGAACATCTGTTAATTTGATGGATAAGACGAGGTATCTCTTCGTAAATTGTGATCAGCGCGTTATTGTATTATGAACAGAAAGCTTGAAATTTATTTTCCTGTACCAGAATAGTGAGTGGAAAAACCGGTTACACTCTCTGTAGCATGGAATGATTCAAATAACTCCTTTGACAGCCAGTATGATGTAACCACCAGTTTTAAATTACAGTGACAAACTTCATCGAGAAATGCGTATAGGATTGACGTGATGATGGTACATGTATACTCTTTATTTATAATTTCCTTAGAAACACGCAAAGCCGGCCGTTGTGGCCGAGCGGTTCTAGACGCGCTGCTGCTACGGTCGCAGGTTCGAATCCTGTCTCGGGAATGGATGTGTGTGATGTCCTTAGGTTAGTTAGTTTTAAGTAGTTCTACGTTCTAGGGGACTGATGACCTCAGATGTTAAGTCCCATAGTGCTCTGAGCCATTTGAACCATTTTGAGACACGCAAGATGTAGGATTTACTCTTATTGTCAACGTCACAAATATAGGCAGTACAAAATTTAAGAAACTGGGAAAAGATATTAATAATTCATCTGTGTTTTCCGAACAATAGTAAATCTTATTTGGAAACAAAATACACATGCCATAAAAAACGCCTTTCTACTTTTAGCTTCACTTCAGTCCAGATTAAAAATTGGAATTATGTTCCGAAGTGCCTGTTTAATAACTCAATTCAGAATAAAAATAGTAATGAATTATTAAATAGGCAGGTCGAAAGAAAACTCAAAATTTATAAAAGTAAAAAACAGTGAGTACTGAAAAATTCAGGGGTAATTTGACAGCTGGGCGCGGTGTCAAGGACTGAAGACACGTTGGCCGTTTATCTGTAAAGTAGGGTCTAACGTACGTGGAAGCCGCAAACAGTTTGTAAGGCCACATTTTCGTCACTGTGTCAAAGGCGATGAAGCAACACTGCTCACATGCAAAATGTGCAGTTTTCACTTCTGAACACGCTACTAACTGTGAGTGGTACTTTTTTATTATTTTCATTTTATAAACACCTTTGCTGGTTCAGTTATATTGTTCTAGAGTATGAAGTGAAAGTGTACGTTCGTTTTATTTTGTTACGATACCTGCTTCCGATTAATGAGTTTCATTTTTTTTTCGGGTGTGCAATGATTTTAATTTGGCGATAATATTTGTAATAATTCTGACAAATGTACAGTATGAAACTGAACAGCTATTTGAACAGTGAGAGGTGAGCAGCATATCGACAGCAAAGAGAGTCCAACAGTCAGAGAGTGAAGATGCGACTTCACGCTTATGCAGTGAATAGCGGGTCGGGTTCGGGTGGGAATAAAATGTTCGCTAAATGCTGCAGGACAAATACTTCCGAATATGGCATGGATTTTATATTGACATGGACATTGTGAAAAGAAAGTGTTAAACTGTTTTGAGTGGTACGAGTGAACGTTGAATATTGTCCGCTTGACTAAATTGTTTAGTATGGCGTGAGATGCAAAAAAAAGTACTTTAAAATCTTAATGAGGCCTGACGCGCATAAAATTTAACAATCACTACAAAACAAGTTTTTAAAATTATTCGGCAGACTGTGAATTCGTGTACGTGTGGCAGTACGGACAAACCGTAAGTCACGATCCTGAGTTTGAGGGAACTTTGTACTCTTTCATAACCTGCGTATCTGACATACGAGTAAATAGCTGCATCGTGTGTCTGAAAACTTCTCACCCTACACACCCGCACTTAGATCTTACCAGTTGTTTCCCATCGTCCTCTATCCGAAGGAAGACAACGAAGGAATAACATGACCAGACAATGGGATGTAGAAGGTGCGGATTACGACTGTCTGATCTACCGAGAATTCGCCGCCGCCACTTTATAACAACTGGCGACATCGCACCTCTCTCTTAGTCTTCCTCTTTCCGTAAAACACTCGGAAAGCAGTTTACACATATTTTAAGTGTAATTTCATTTATAAACGTGTTTATTAGAATAAATGTAGTTTTATAGTGAGTGGATTCAAAATCTCATGTTGTCATTGTTTGCCATATTATTTATTCGCTATAACTTTTTTCAACTCCACCTTTCTGTTCTATGTAGCTATAGTGTGTATCTTTACGTATTTTTGGGTTATGTGCTTCGACACATGCGTGTGTGTCGTGATTTTGTTAGGTAATTTTAAGTACTTTTAATAATATATTTGGAAAATGCGTGATTTGTGGCTTCCAACATTCCTGTGTTCATCATAAGAATAAATATGATGTAAATACGAGGACTATTAAGAAATTAGGGAACGTTTCCATCTGACGCCGCTAGGCGCGCTCCGATCGCGTATATTTTAGTATGTGCGTGCTCGGCAGCTCAGTGGCCATTCATCCGTGGCAGGGGGAACGTCTCCGCGAGTCTGATTTTTTTCGATATTCGAATTTGAAATGTGCTCTGCAATCGAAAATCCCGACAGCTGTGAGGTGCGGTCTGTGGTAAGGTTTTGTTGGAAAAAACCTAAAACCTATACAAATTTATCGTGAACTGTGCGATGTGTACGGAAACTACATAATGAGTGAATGTTCCGTCCGGAAAATGGTGCATCCTGTTTAAAAAATGGTGGAACCAACATTCATGGTTCATGATTAGTGAAAACCGTTGCTTCACAATAACGGAGCTTTCGCTTTCTTTTCCAGAAGTTTCGCCGACTTTATTTTTTGAAATTGTAAAAAAAAAAGGTTCATATGGCTCTGAGCACTATGGGACTTAACATCTGTGGTCATCAGTCCCCTAGAACTTAGAACTACTTAAACCTAACTAACGTAAGGACATCACACACATTCATGCCCGAGGCAGGATTCGAACCTGCGACCGTAGCAGTCGCGCGGTTCCGGACTGAGCGCCTAGAACCGCTAGACCACCGCGGCCAGCTTTAAAATTGTCACTCAAAAGCTAGGTTACCAGAAATTTTGTACTCGATGGGCTCCCAAAATGCTTACAGAGCACCATAAAGAACAGCGAATGGGGGCAACGTTGACATTTCTGGAGGCCTATCACGAACATGGTGGTTCATTACTGGATTGAATAGTAACCGGTGACGAGACTTGGGTGAAACACGTCAATTTCGAGACAAAATTACAGTCCATGGAGGGGGGGGGGGGCACACAAGGTCTCCCCAAAAACCAAGAAAATGTCTGCAAATCTTGTCAGCAACGAAGCTGATGGAGACAGTGTTTTGGGATAGGCAAGGTGTGCTTCTTATTGATTTTCTCGAACGTGCAGCAACCACAAATTATGCCCGTTACTGTCAAACTTCGATCAGCCCCATAAGAGTAGTTCAAAACAAACGTCGAAGGAACATGACGTCCAAAATTTTGTTTTTGCACGACAATGCCCGACCTCACACGGCGAACCGCACTAAAGAACTCATTAATTTATTCAAATGGGAAATTTTCCCTCATCCACCCTACAGCCCCGATCTTTCACCAAGCGACTTCCACTTGTTTCCCAAGATGAAGAACTGGCTTGCAACGCAGCGCTTTGATGACGACGCGGAACTCCAGGCGCGCGTGACTCACTGGCTGAAGTCTCAGGCGGCAGTATTTTACGACGGAGGTATTTCAAAGATTGTCCACCACTATGACAAGTGCCTCAACGTATTTGGAGACTATGTGGAAAAGTAGTACGTCAGTCGCTCTTTCAGTGGTATATAATAAAATGTATTTCTTGTGCTTCGTTTTTTTTTTTAATACCAAAACGTTCCTTATTTTCTGAATAGCCTTCGTATTACATCATATATGCTTCTGCGTTTGTTGTATTCCGTTCCACGTGGAGCGGAAGCCTAGCTGTCTCTAGCATAGTCAAGTACTATAATGAGAACACGTTTTACCCTGTGCCTTATGCACACGTCGACCGAGCGATAACAGGGGACAACAGCTGCACCGCAGCGTTTAACTTGGACGGCAATGGCCAGCCAGATGGTCCAACTAATCTGCACTGACATCAGCAGCTGCAGTTGGTACGTAAAAAGAGACGAGCAGAGAAACAATATAGCTTCGAATGTCGTTTAATTTTCAAACAGAATGAAATAGCATTCGGCACTATACCAGCAGCAGCGCACGCTTCTAGGGGACGAGATGGAAGCCAGAACATGCTCTCGTTCTTACAATGTTAGTTACCATAGTATTGTAATTAAAAACAATAACTAATGGTAATTTCTGACCTGAAAAATTATATTTTTTCTGCGTTAGCAATATGTAATTCTAAAGCGTACTGCAGGGACTTCATTGTATAATTAAGTACTGAAGCCACTGAAGATATTACTTACAGTCGGTCGTCTGGTAAATCTGAACCTGTTCCATAACCGAATCCGAGAAATACATTTCAGTAGTGAAACTGTCATCTGTTACGATCACAGCGAGACGATCACCAGTAGAGTCAACAAAGCTATCCAAATGTCGCATTTTCTCCTCTCCTTTTATGAGATGCTGTTCTGCATCACGGCAGCTGTCGGCAGTGACGTGTGTCAAAGCTTTGTGCATTAGTTTCAGTACGTCTGGCTGCTTAAATGCCTTGTTATTTCTCGCAACACGTACCTTAACAATTCTATTGCGTTCATATAGCAATGGTAGAGTGGCAAGTGTAAAAATGCAGCATTTGTATGTTGTGCCTGATGCCATGAAAATTGTTATTTTCCATGTTTCTACAACGGTTATTACTCTGGCACGTCTGAGATCACATCTGTGCTATGAAACAATGGACATAGTCAAAATAAAGAGCATTTGATTTTCAGTTTTTGTCTTACAAATTTTAATTTGTTATGTTTCCTTAATTTAAACGACCTTGGATGATAAAGAATTTATATTTGCTAAGTAAACTGGATTTTACATACAATCTGGAATTAGAAACAAGATTACACGCATTTTTCATGCAAAAATGATCGTATATGTATGTTAACTAACATATGTTTGATAATTTTTTATGTTTAAAAGATATATTTAATCTAAATATAACGATAAAAAACAAAGCAGCATTCGAACTGGGTATTCTTAGACTATCTCTGATTACGATTCTACAACGCTACCGATTCAGCTACGCATTACGTCCACAGTACCACCTTAATTTTAGTAAATAGTATCCTCAGTAAACTTCAAAGCCGATTATTTCTGTTAGCTAGTGAAAAACTTTGACAATAATTTGTTTCTCGCCACTTTTTGACCGTGTTCCGTGAGGCCTGTTTCAGTACGGAGTAGGAAGCAGTGCCGCCCATTTTCACACTACGTATCAACTACGCGACAATCAGAGCACAACAAAACAGGCACTGCAACTGTACTCGACTTTGTAAATAAAAACTACACAACTAATGTGTGAAGAAAAATAAAATTTCAAATACTGTAATGTGGAAACAAGATATTTACTACATAAACAGGACCTACTTACAAAAGCGTAACAACACCTTTGTACACATGCTGTGGCTGCTGAACAATCATCGCGTTTGTATTTGTTTGGATCAGATTTATTCTTATTGATTAAAATTTAGAACGTATGGATCTCGTCATACTGCAGCACACTCAAAGCTATGAGTGAGCTTGCTTGCACACACCATTGAGTGATAATGCAATTTGTTTGATGATTATTTCCAAACGTATTCAAGTAATTTTTGTAATTTAGATTCTTTTGTTTCCTTTCTAAATCTGAACCTGATCTTAACAATAATTTTTCTAATGAAACGAGTTACTCCGACACGAGAATCGTTAAACTATTTCATTCGATTTCCGCGCTAAATTTTCAGTTTCATTTATGGTCAAAATTTGACATTTAAACCTCTTCAGAGCCGGTTACGTGAATACACAAGAGCAATTTTTTTGTATTTTTGGTACGTAGGAAGTTATGTCAATGCAAAGAAAGGTATGTACATATATTTGAAGTAAGTTCTTCTGAGTGTACAACAGCGTCAGGCTTTCCCACAGAAATTGTAATTGCACACACCGTTATTGTGAAGAGAATCATGTGCGATAGTGGAGGACGAGCGTGACTACGTTACATAACGTACTCAAATAGCCAAGTAATTTTATAGAAACTTAAACGCCACAGATTACATCTACTACATCTACATATCTACGTATATATTCCAATAGCCACTAAGCGGTGTGTGGTGGAGGGCACAATTAGCGCCAAAGTCATATTCCGCCCCCCCCCCCCTCCTCCCTCTGTTCCACTCACGAATCGCTCTAGGGAAAAACGACTGAACGCTTCAGTACGAGCTATTATTTCCCTTACGTTTGAATGGTGATCATTGCGCGATCTGAAAGTTGGTGGTAATAATATACGCTCTACATCATCGGTGAAGATCGAATATCGGAATTTAGTGAGCAGCCCCTTCTGTTTAGCGCGCCGTCCATCTGCCAGTGTGTCCCACTTCAAACTTTCTATGAGACTTGTAACGCTCACGCGATGGCTGAATCTACCAATCACGAATCTTGCGGCTCTTCTTTGGACCTTCTCAATCTCTTGCATCATACCCAACTGGTAAGGATCCCATACGGACGAACAATACTCCAAGACTGGACGAACTAACGTATTGTAAGCTATTTCCTTTGTTGAAGGGCTGCATCGCTTCAGGATTCTACCAATAAACCGCAATGTAGAGTTCGCTTTAGCCGTTACTTGTGTAATCTGATCATTCCATTTGACATCATTTCGAATAGTCACACCCAGATACATGACGGACGTTACTGCTTCCAAAGAGTGGGCATTTATTTTGTAGTCGTACATTAATGGGGATTTTCGCCTTGTTATACGCAGTAGGTTGCACTTGCTAGTATTAAGAGATAACCGCCAGTTATCACACCACGCATTTATTTTCTTCAAATCCTCATTGATTTGCCCACAACTTTCGTGTGTTACTACTTTCCTGTAGACTACAGCATCATCGGCAAACAGTCTAAGGCCGCTGTCACTACCATCAACCAGATCGTTTATGCAAATCGTAAGAAGCAGAGGACCTATTACGCTGCCCTGGGGCACACCTGAATTTCCGCTTGTTCACCCCGTTCAGGACGACATACTGCTCCCTGTCTGTTAGAAAACTTTCTATCCAACCGCATATATCATCGGATAGACTGTAAGCGCGCACTTTTTGTAGCAAGGGACACTGCGGAACTGAGTCGAACGCCTATTGAAAGTCGAGAAATATAGCATCAGCCTGGGAGCCGATATATAGAGCACAAAGAGGTCTAGCTGTGTTTTGCATGACCGCTGTTTCCTAAAACAGTGCTGGTTTCTGAAGATGAGCTTCTTAGAGTCTAGAACACAAGACATGTTCCACGATTGTACAACAAATCGACGTCAGTGAAATCGGCCGGTAATTATGTGCATACGATTTTCTTCTTTTTTTATAGATTGCTATGACCTGGATCCTCTTCCAGTCCCGTGGAACTTTCCGCTGTTCCAATGATTCTGATAGAAGATGGATAAGAATGGTGCTATATTTGTAGCATAGTCAACATAAAATTCTACGGGGATACCGTCTGGGCCAGATGCCTTCCTGGCGTCTAAGGATCCTAATTGTTTTACAATCCCAGATACACTGAACACTATGTCAGCTATCCTTTCGTTTATTCGATAATTAAAGGGGCGAATGGTGCTGCAGTCCTCTACCGTAAACGAGTTTTTGAAACATGTACAACTGATTCAAGTAAAGCATTTATACCAGAATAGTGTTTGAAGAGGGTTAAATAAACCATAATTTGTGATCAAAATATCCACGGGTGTACTGCCGGTCTATAGTGTCCAACGGGCACAATATTTCGGCGATCAAACATGTCGCCATCATCAGGTGAACTGACGGACTGAGCTCCTGTGAACGTGCCGGCACGGAGATCCGTACGCTATGGCTGCTCAGGGGGAACTGGGTTCGGTCGCGGCGGCGGCTGATTTAAATACCCTCCGCCCGCGGCGCGCTCCCTCAGCCGCCCGCGCCCCGCGCCACGGTCTCGCGGTGGAACAGATTGCGACGGCGTCTGAGATGACGTCGGTGTGATGGCTCTGTCCGCCGTGGTCGTCACAACTATGCGTTTGCTCGATTTACTCTTGATTAACCCAATCGCTGGTTCCCAAGCCTTGCTAAGACTATATCCACAGTCAAGGTTTATGAGGTCGTCATTGGTGCGGATTTCGATGGCCTCTCTAACAACGCTGTCCCAGTATCTCGACGTCTGTACCAGAATCGTCGTGCGGTCATACTCCATAGCGTGATTTTCCGACAAACAATGTTCTGCGACCGCCGACTTGCTCGGATACATTAGTCGAGTGTGCCTCTGGTGTTCACGGCATCGATCCTCGACAGTACGCATCGTCTGACCAATATACGACTTGCCACATTGACACGGAATCTGGTACACGCCAGCCTTCCTCAAACCGAGGTCATCTTTGGCGCTCCCCACCAGTGCACGAGTTTTATTCGGAGGACAAAACACAGTTCTGACACGGTGTTTCTTCAGAATGCGGGCGATTTTTCCCGAGAGTGCGCCTGTGTATGGAATAAATGCAGTGCCTACCTCCTCCCTCGTGACTTCATCCATATCAACAGGTTGTGCTGCAGTGGTTGGGCGGAGAGCACGTTGGATCTGCCACTCTGAGTACCCATTTTTTCGAAACACAGTTCTCAGATGTTCCAATTCCTTGGGTAGACTCTCTGTGTCAGAGATAGTGCGCGCCCTATGTACTAGAGTTTTAAGTACCCCATTCCTCTGTGAAGGGTGGTGGCAGCTGTCTGCGTGCAAATACAGATCAGTGTGTGGTGTCTTTCGATACACCACATGACCTAGGTTGCCGTCAGCCCTTCTCCTGACCAAGACGTCAAGGAAAGGTAATTGCTTGACTAGTTTGCAAGGTTGAATTTACAGACGGCAGCACCATAGGCCTGAAATATTTCAGCCACTGCCAGGGTCGCCCACCCCCGCGCTTGTCATTTGGCTTTGTCTCTCGACGTCTTTCATTTTCAAGCACTTTTAGTGTCTGATTGTTCTAGCAAATTAAGGTTCCATGTTACTAATAATGTGATCAATGGAAGTAACTGAAAGAAATATCATATGGATTCAGTATTTCGTCTTATCTTAATGCTCACAGTAGTCTCCTTGTTGTGAAAAAGTAAAGTACGTCAGCGCGAGGGATAGAAACAAGTTTGTGTGTTGTTGCTTATTGCACGGGAAAGGGTGTACAGGAGGAAACTGCGACAGCCATTTTTACCTCAGAATAACAAATCAGACTGATACAATGTATTTATCAAACAAGTAAATGTCTTTTAATTTACCCCATATTTTAATTTGGAAATAAAACGCAGTAACACTCCTGTAGTAACAAAAAAAGACAAGCTGCAATATTTCTAACATGAGTATAAATTAGGACCCACTAATGTAATATTAGGTGGTGGGTTAAACGTGTATCATGTAGATGAATAAAGATTTTTTAAACTAATATATATATATATATATATATATATATATATATATATATATATATATATATATATATATATATATGTGTGTGTACACTCCTGGAAATTGAAATAAGAACACCGTGAATTCATCGTCCCAGGAAGAGGAAACTTTATTGACACATTCCTGGGGTCAGATACATCACATGATCACACTGACAGAACCACAGGCACATAGACACAGGCAACAGAGCATGCACAATGTCGGCACTAGTACAGTGTATATCCACCTTTCGCAGCAATGCAGGTTGCTATTCTCCCATGGAGACGATCGTAGAAATGCTGGATGTAGTCCTGTGGAACGGCTTGCCATGCCATTTCCACCTGGCGCCTCAGTTGGACCAGCGTTCGTGCTGGACGTGCAGACCGCGTGAGACGACGCTTCATCCAGTCCCAAACATGCTCAATGGGGGACAGATCCGGAGATCTTGCTGGCCAGGGTAGTTGACTTACACCTTCTAGAGCACGTTGGGTGGCACGGGATACATGCGGACATGCGTTGTCCTGTTGGAACAGCAAGTTCCCTTGCCGGTCTAGGAATGGTAGAACGATGGGTTCGATGACGGTTTGAATGTACCGTGCACTATTCAGTGTCCCCTCGACGATCAACAGAGGTGTACGGCCAGTGTAGGAGATCGCTCCCCACATCATGATGCCGGGTGTTGGCCCTGTGTGCCTTGGTCCTATTCAGTCCTGATTGTGGCGCTCACCTGCACAGCGCCAAACACGCATACGACCATCATTGGCACCAAGGCAGAAGCGACTCTCATCGCTGAAGACGACACGTCTCCATTCGTCCCTACATTCACGCCTGTCGCGACACCACTGGAGACGGGCTGCACGATGTTGGGGCGTGAGCGGAAGACGGCCTAACGGTGTGCGGGACCGTATCACAGCTTCATGGAGACGGTTGCGAATGGTCCTCGCCCATACCCCAGGAGCAACAGTGTCCCTAATTTGCTGGGAAGTGGCGGTGCGGTCCCCTACGGCACTGTGTAGGATCCTACGGTCTTGGCGTGCATCCGTGCGTCGCTGCGGTCCGGTCCCAGGTCGACGGGCACGTGCACCTTCCGCCGACCACTGGCGACAACATCGATGTACTGTGGAGACCTCACGCCCCACGTGTTGAGCAATTCGGCGTTACGTCCACCCGGCCTCCCGCATGCCCACTATACGCCCTCGCTCAAAGTCCGTCAACTGCACATACGGTTCTTGTCCACGATGTCGCGGCTTGCTACCAGTGTTAAAGACTGCGATGGAGCTCCGTATGCCACAGCAAACTGGCTGACACTGACGGCGGCGGTGCACAAATGCTGCGCAGCTAGCGCCATTCGACGGCCAACACCGCGGTTCCTGGTGTGTCCGCTGTGCCGTGCGTGTGATCATTGCTTGTACAGCCCTCTCGCAGTGTCCGGAGCAAGTATGGTGGGTCTGACACACCGGTGTCCATGTGTTCTTTTTTCCATTTCCAGGAGTGTATATATATAGGGTGTTACAAAAAGGTACTGCCAAACTTTCAGGAAACATTCCTCACTCACAAATAAAGAAAAGATGTTATGTGGACCTGTGTCCGGAAACGCTTAATTTCCATGTTAGAGCTCATTTTAGTTTCGTCTGTATGTACTGTACTTCCTCGATTCACCGTCAGTTGGCCCAATTGAAGGAAGGTAATGTTGACTTCGGTGCTTGTGTTGACATGCGACTCATTGCTGTACAGTACTAGCATCATGCACATCAGTACGTAGCATCAACAGGTTAGTATTCATCACGAACGTGGTTTTGCAGTCAGTGCAATGTTTACAAATGGGAGTTGGCAGATGCCCATTTGATGTATGGATTAGCACGGGGCAATAGCCGTAGCGCGGTACGTTTGTATCGAGACAGATTACCAGAACGAAGGTGTCCCGACAGGAAGACGTTCGAAGCAATTGATAGGCGTCTTAGGGAGCACGGAATATTCCAGCCTATGACTCGCGACTGGGGAAGACCTATAACGACGAGGACACCTGCAATGGAGGAGGCAATTCTTTGTGCAGTTGACGATAACCCTAATGTCAGCGTCAGAGACATTGCTGCTGTACAAGGTAACGTTGACCACGTCAGTGTATGGAGAGTGCTACGGGAGAACCAGTTGTTTCCGTACCATGTACAGTGTGTGCAGGCACTATCACCGGCTGATTGGCCTCCACGGGTACACTTCTGCGAATGCTTCATCCAACAATGTGTCAATCCTCGTTTCAGTGCAAATGTTCTCTTTACGGATGAGGCTTCATTCCAACGTGATCAAATTGTAAATTTTCACAATCAACATGTGTGCGCTGACGAGAATCCGCACGTAATTGTGCAATCACGTCATCAACACAGATGTTCTGTGAACGTTTGGGGAGGCGTTGTTGGTGATGTCTTGATTGGGCCCCATGTTCTTCCACTTACGCTCAATGGAGCACGTTATCATAGTTTCATACGGGATACTCTACCTGTGCTGCTAGAACATGTGCCTCTACAAGTACGACACAACATGTGTTTCATGCACGATGGAGCTCCTGCACATTTCAGTCGAAGTGTTCGTACGCTTCTCAACAACAGATTCGGTGGCCGATGGATTTTTAGAGGCGGACCAGTTCCATGGCCTCCATGCTCTCCTGACCTCAACCCTCTTGACTTTCATTTATGGGGGCATTTGAAAGCTCTTGTCTACGCAACCCCGGTACCCAATGTACACTCTCCGTGCTCGTATTGTGGACGGCTGTGATACAATACGCCATTCTTCAGGACTGCATCAGCGCATCAGGGATTGCATACGACGGATGCATGTATCCTCGCTTACGGACGACATTTTGAACATTTGCTGTAACAAAATGTTTGAAGTCACTCTGGTACGTTCTGTTGCTGTGTGTTTCCATTCCATGATTAATGTGATTTGAAGAGAAGTAATAAAATGAGCTCTAACATGGAAAGTAAGCGTTTCCGCCGGCCGGGGTGACCGAGCGATTCTAGGTGCTACAGTCTGGAACCGCGCTACCGCTACAGTCGCAGGTTCGAATCCTGCCTCGGGCACGGATGTGTGTAATGTTCTTAGGTTAGTTAGGTATAAGTAGTTCTGAGTTCTAGGGGACTGGTGATCTCAGCAGTTAAGTCCGATAGTGATCAGAGCCATCTGAACCATTTTTTAAGCGTTTCCGGAATCACGTCCACATAACATAGTTTCTTCCTTTGTGTGTGAGGAATGTTTCTTGAAAGTTTGGCCGTACCTTTTTGTAACACCCTGTATATATGTATATACATAAGTCCAGAAAATTATGAGAGTTGAAGGATATAAAAAGGAAGCAGCAGTTGCGAAGAGAGGAAGGTGGCGTTATAATCTGTCCCTGACGTTATTGAATTTATACTTTGAAGAAGTACTGAGTGAAACCAAAGAGAAATTTGGAAACACTATGTTCAGAGAGAAAAATTAAAATCTTGAAGTGCGCCGATAACTTCGATCAATCGTATGGAATGGATAGTGTGTTGAGGCTATAACATCAACATAAAAATAGTAAAATAAATGTAGTCGAATTAAGTCGGGTGCTACTGAGACAATTGAAGATTGAGTCACTAAAGGTAGTGGAGGAGTCTTTCTTTCTGGTGAGGAAACTAAATGCAAGTGGAACAAACAAAGCCGTCAGAAATACAAATGTCGAGAAACGTTTTCTAAAAACTTGAAATATGTTAATATCTGACACACATTTAAGTGTTAGGAAATCTTTTCTGAAGGTATTTGTCTGGATTATAGCCTTGTACGAATGTGAAACGAAGATAAAACAGCACAGAGGAGAGAGGCTTGCGCAAGGTACACTAGAGTGTAGAGCTATCAGTCTTCTGACCGAAGACCTCAACAATAAGACAGCAGTTTTTCCTCTTATTCATGAAAATATTCTCTTAACCAAAAATTTTCTAAATGTATTACGTATAACAGATGATCTGCAACATATTCTGGATATGCGTATGGAGTTTTTTTTGTTTTGTTTTGTTTCGTTTCACTTTGTGAGTGTACTGAACTTTCTAGAAACTCTCTATTTCTAGAGAGCATAGAAAACCGCGAACCAACGATTAGGCGTACAAATTAGACTAAACTCTTGGCTCTGCCTGCAGCTAAGCTTTGGTCGCAGTCTGTGCACTGCCGGCCATCTCCAAGGCCGGTTACAAAAAAAGCAAGAGACAATTTAAACGACAGAATAAAGCCAGATTGCGGGAATGGGTCCCCCGTGCCGAAGCAAGACAGACGCCGGGGCAGCGGAGAAAAGGAAATACGACTTGTTTACGTCACAGAGAGGGAACGCGCCGGATGGAGCCTGACCTCGTAGTCGGAGGAGAAAGAGGATCCGCCCTTGTCCTGGTGAATGTGAGACAATGCACCAAAGACAAGAGTACTTTTTTACTGGTTAAAGCTTATAACAACGCTGGGACATTATTTCGGGGATCAAAAAGGTGTCTAGAGCGGGCGTTGATCCCCGAGACTGAATCACATACCGTACTTACTCAAGGTCACTTGCTAGTGAATCCGCTCCAAAAATTCTATTTTTTGTTTTTTGTCTTAAATCAATGTTGAGAGTTTCTTGAACAAATTATTGGTGAAAAGAACTGAATTGCACATTGTAAAGTGCAATGTTTACCATGAAAACTGTCGAACTGGGTCCAGGTAGCCGAGGCGACTGAGCAGTTAAACGCGTACGTTGTGAGCGATGTGTGGGTGCTATTCTGTCATTTTACGCAACAGGTTAATCTGAGATGTACCCTTTACCCAGTGGCTCCTGCAACATGCAATTTCTACCCCCACACTACTACAGAAGTTAGACAGATGCTCCTAACGTTCTAAAGAGAAATGCCTGAAAAACTTTCAGCAATAAATTTCTTCTGGAGTCGTCCGCGGTAAGGAAATGACACAAAAATTCACAAAATTCCTTATGTAACTAGTGGGATACTTGGGTACTGGAGTAGTGCTAGTTAATGTAAGAAAAACGTGAAACTGACGACAGTTATATTTTTTTTTTTGCAAAAATTCTGAGAAATCACAATGGCACTTTTAGTTATGAACTGAACAAGTTATTTCCGGGTTCTTTTCGGAATGTCAAGTTACCTCTTAAGGATAGGATTCGCTAATGAAATTTCTATACAAAGTTTAAGATTGTTATAGATTTGGCAGAATGGCTGAGAGCCACGCCTACACAACTTGAATAATTATCCATTAGAATGTTGCTAGGTTCGGTCGAGGCTGCCACATGTCAAATGCAGCGAAGTGTACTGTTGTGGAGGAAATATGGGGCTCACAAGAGCTGTACCGCACAATACCGTAAGTTGCGATCACTGCTGTCTGCGCCGCTCGCTGCTGACAAATGAGATAACTCTCGTTATATCTGGATTGACCTTCGCCAATCAAACTCTCCCAACGCCTTGATGAAGTCAAGGACTCCGATTCGCCCCTAGTCTAACTATTGGCATGATACACCGGTCAGATAACCAGTCCACCATGATGCCACTCAAAAATTCCCTCGCAGGCGCTTAACTATAACTCTGTCCATTCACACCGCACAATAAGTGTGGCAGCCAACACAGTGAACAATGCTTACTCGAAAGGACTCAATATAGAGTCGCACTCTGATTCGCTCTCGACAGAGGTGCTCTCCCAGTGAAGTACTGAGGAGAGACTTGTTCCTCATTCTTTGAGTACACATATGAGTGCACACTCTCTCTTTACATGTTCTCGCTCCAAGAGCAACAACGGAACGACCACTCTCCATGCCAGACGTGACAGGGTATATCTTTTGGTCTCTTCCATTACTCCTTTAGTTCAAGGCGTCAGGAAAATCGTCTGCCAACCAGCATTGCTCTTCCAAAACGGGAGAATGACGTTTCGTTTAAGGCGATCAATCCGGAAGTCTGTAGCATCGGCGTTTGGCGTTTGCTGTCTCCCTGTGAAAACCTCTGTGCTATGCTATGTTTGCGTGCTATGTATGTAAAGAATGTATACGCTGGGCCCACCCACACAATGTAGCGGAATTTGCTTTTAAGCCGAACACGGGGTCGTTCTCCCTTTCACTCAAGCAAACGCTGTCTGCTCTACGGGCGGTCGCAGGCTGATGCAGATAGGTTGACTCGTCCTCTGAAGGGACCGGCCTCCTGGCATGCAGTTTGCCTCTCCCGAACTAAAAGCTTTTGTGAAAGTTATGTCTTGTATGTACGCCAACCTCGAGTATTTCAACTTCGGTGCGCATTTACGACTTACTTGTTATTTGCATATTGTTTACATGAATTCATACAACATTGACTTTATCTTATCGAGTTTGGGTTCGAATGAAGCGTCTTGATGTGCGGAATATGATTATGAGGGCAGAATATGTAAGCAATGAAGATCAGGAGACCACGACCTCTTACAACGTCTTAGTACCTGATTGTGCTGGACAGCAATTGAAGCAATGTATGGCTGGCCTACATTTTGGCTTGAACTTCGAGAACAGAGTGGCGTAGTTTTCTTCGCATTCGGAAATTTGGAAATTTGTGGTAAGATCCTATGGGACCAAACTGCTGTCATCGGTCCATAGACTTACACACTACTTAATCTAACTGAAACTAACTTACACTAAGAAACACACACACTTCCACGCCCAAAGGAGGCCTCGAACCTCCGATGGGGGAAGCCGCGCGAACCGTGACAAGGCACCTGAGACCAAACGGCTACCCCGCATAGCTTTCGCATTCATAAGGGATGTTAAGAATTCAGTCAGCGAGTGTTTCTTGAAAAGCTTTAGAAGTCTTGAAGGGTACATCAAACATTTTCGCACCTTGAAAATATTTAACAAACGTTAACTCTGATTATTAATCACCTAATTCGGTATTAACTTTGGTTACTAATCATGTAATTTGGTTACTAGTCGATACTGCAAATTGCGCGAACCTACATACTTCTTTTTATTTCTATATCATGACTCTATCTCTTTTCCTCTCTTTCTTTTTCTTCGTGACAGTTTTCATGAAAAAAATTCCTGACTCGACAAAACGTTAGGCGTAGTATCAAAATAGTAAAAAACAGTGACGTCTCGACTAGAGGCAAATAATACAACATTATCAGAAAAATGGAGTTGGATCACGTGTCTTAATATTAACACTTATTCCTTTTTCTACTTTGCAGTTTAGAGATTTCGACACTTGCTCTAAGGTTGCAAGGCGGTTTTCGTTGCGACGGGATCTTCTCATGAAATTTTAATCTCCAGTTTCCTCCTCCTATTGCGAAAGCATTCTGTTTGCACACACCTACGTAAGGAGAAACGATCATCACGATAAAATAAGAGAAATCAGGGCTCGAACAGAAAAACTGAAGTGCTCGTTTTTCCCACGTTTCGCCGAGCGGTTCTAGGCGCTACAGTCTGGAACCGTGCGACCGCTACGGTCGCAGGTTTGAATCCTGCGTCGGGCATGGATGTGTGTGATGTCCTTAGGTTAGTTAGGTTTATGTAGTTCTAAGTTCTAGGGGACTGATGACCTCAGCAGTTAAGCTGAGCCATTTGAACCATTTTTTCCCGCGTGCCGTTCGAGAGTGGAACGGTAGAGAGACAGCTTGAAGGTGGTTCATTGAACCCTCTGCCAGGCACTTTATTGTGAATATCAGAGTAATCACGCAGATGTAGATGTAGATATGTTTTTGGCGAGAAAAAAAGAAAAAAGAAAAATAAACACACAAACTCCCGCACAAAAATGAACTGATGTTTGCCGATAACTAAATAATTCTGTTGAAGAATACAAGAACTAATCGTTAAGAAATATTTTCTGAAGGCAAACAATCCTGCCGGAGGAACATCCGCTACTGATCATTATAGCAGTGGTTGAAAATACCGCTTCAGTTGTAAGGTTCTTTGAATGTTTCAGTTTCGAGTCTTACATGTCTATCATAAGGTGTTAAAACCCTGTGCTGTAACCCGGAGCACCGCAGTGGACGAGTACAGTAAGCGGTGTAGGCCTATCACGTGCGAGCGCAGTGCACTGAAGCCGTATTTTCAACATTTGCTTTTCTGAAGGCATTTGTCTGTAGTATAGTGTACCTTTTATGACTAACGGAACCCGAAGCATGAGCACTGGTAAATCCTGTTTTTATGAACAGCGTTTTGAAACGCATTACGTAAGCATGCTGTCGCATGGGAGGCTGGGAACAGGCCTGTGTTCAGCTTACAGTTCCTGCAAGACGGCCCACTACTGTTGAGGAATTAAACGTGTCTATCCTGTATGGAGTGCGCCGAAATTTGACGTCTGGTGGGGTAGTCTTTTGAGTGGGAAAATTAAGATAATTAATTAAAATGGTAATGACGTTATACATAGTTGACTCACTGCTTGGAGTACCAATACTGTTGAAGTAAAGGGAAGTGCCAGCTCCATTATCTTGTGGAACTGTGGAGTCTTAAGTAGCTGTAGTGGCAGACAGAGTAAGTGTGTGCTGCTACAAAGTGAACAAGTGCGTCTATTGCAACATGTGTGCTTCAAGTACAGTAGTATCTACCCTGTTGGGTGATAATGGATGTTGTTTGCAGGCTATGGAGCTGGGGGCAAGTGCATTGAGGAGTACATGTACTGCTGATTTTTCTGTTGTTAAACTGCAGATGACGATGTTATTGTACGTACTACAAGGAAAACACAGGATCTGTTGATGTCGATTGTTTATGTAGATGTTGTGGAAGAACCATAGCAGATGCTCATACTTCCGCAGAAGCAGTGAAAGTAAGTCAGGGAAGAGACGTGTTCGTAAAGTTAATGATAAGGCCGATAAGGCTGAATCTTTTGAGGAGAGTATGACAGAGGTTCGGAGTGTAACAGCAGTGAGAGCACTAGGTTGCAGCCTTCCATAGAAAGCTGCAGACATGCTCTGTGAGCCACAGTATGAACAGTGTGATGAGTGTAATGTGGGTGAAGGATATGAAGCAAGAATGAGAGGAAGCTTTCTGTCCAAACATCATGCCACAATTGATCTTTGATAATGCATGAAGGAACCTGAAAGAACAAAATTCCAGATAGGGGAATTTGACACCAGTTACATACTCTCACAAGGTTTATCTGTCTTAAGAAACAAGCCAGCTAAACTGTGAATAAACTGCTGAGGGTTAATTTGTATGATACAGTGCCACTGAGCACCAGGAAATTGCTCCAAATGGGCAGGGGTACCAGAAGCAGCATTTCTAGTGGAATTCAGTCTGTGATCAGCACTACAGTTAGAGAGGTAAGTGAAACGATCTGTCAATGTATTGTGAATGGTGGTACCATATGCAGTTCTTGTGCAAGGATAGATTTGAGAGTGTGTTTTCTGGGAAGACACACAGGGGATTGTTGTCACAGGATCAAAGTTCCAAATTATGTTTCAAAACAACGGGTTATAAACCCCCAGATACGCAAAATAGATAACGAGTATAAGATTTTAATGGAGGCAGACAATATATCGTTAAAGAAGAGTGGCTAAGTATAATTTATTAAGACAGAAGGAGTTCTGTGGTATCATCCTTCCTTTGCAAGTGAAGTGAGAAATCTGCTATACGTACAAAGTAGAGTATATGTATGTATGTCCAGGATCTCCTTCCAAACCCCTGGATTATTTTCAACTTAATTTGACACAAAACAGCACTATGGGGCTTTATAACTTCCTAGGCCCAATAGAAGCAGAGATATAGGCCAAAATGCTTTTTTTCCTGCTCCTCGAGTATAGGCTGCTCTGTAAACTGGTTATGTTGTGTGGAGAACTGTATCAACCTGCCAAATAAACCTGATTTGCAGGGCAGCCTACATGTCAGGTGCAAGAAACAGTTTTCCACACTGTGGCATGTAGGCTGCCCTCCATGCTAGGTGTGCTGTAGTAATATCAGCCCATTTCATTGACACCTTTACGTGGTGACCTGTATGTCAGCAGAAAATACAAAATTTTCAAGCCTCTGATATGTAGCCTGCCCTGCATGACAGGCATGTCATGAGATTAGTATCGGCCTGCAGAGGCTATACATACTGAGGAGCATGGTGGGGGACAGGTTGCAATGGATATATGAGGGGATGGCAGAGCAAGTTGGAGGAAGAAACAGAGAGGGGAGGAGTTGGAGATGCATGAGGCTGGTGAAAGTAGTGGTGGTGGTGACCAGATGAAAAAGGAAGAGGCGATGGAGATGGAAACAGAGAGGAGGATGATATGGGCAGAGCGAGAGAGGAGGATGATGTGGTGAGGGAGAGTATTGGAGGAAAGGAACAAAGAGAGGGATGCAGGAAATCAAAAGACAGATAGTGAGGAGAATGAGATAGACAAATAGAGGTTGGAGGATCATACGGACAGACAGAGGGATGAGGAAGTGTATACACAGGGGGTAAGTGAGAGGAGATGTGTTCAACATATGAGTCGAACGAATACGTCGGTGAAGCCACAGGAAAAAGGGTATAAAAGATAACAATTGTGTGAATGAATATTGTAATATGATTCCTAGTATTTAAGACACCGTAAAACACGTGTACAAGGCTTGAGGCTCTTGAAAGATCCTTTGACAGATGTGAGATGTTTCATGTGTTACATGAGAGAATGCCATGATAGCATAAGTAAGTGATGGTGGTGATAGCAGTTGTGAATCGTCTTATATGGCTGTATGAGGAATGGTTTGGCTGTAAAGTGTGCAGGGGAGGGTACTTTTTGTACCACTAACTGATCCCTCCAACGGAGGTCCACTTGCCAATAGCACGTGGGAAGAATGACTGCCGGTAAGCTTCTGTATTGGCTCTAATTTCTCGAATTTTCCTCTCATGGTCATCACTCGAGACGTATATGGGGAAAAGCAATATGATGTCCAACTCCTCCCGGAAAGTGCTCTCTCGAAATTTTTGTAGTAAATCTCTCTGTGACGCACAATGCCTCTTTTGTAACGTCTGCTCATGGAGTTTCTTGAGCATCTTCGTAACGCTCTCGTGGCAGCTAAACGGTCCCGTGAAGGAAAGCACCGCTCTTCGTTTGATCTTCTCTATTTCTTCTGTCAGTCCTATCTAGTAGGGAACCCAGACAGATGAACAGTCCTCAATAATCGGTCGAAGAAGCAACTTACACGCCACTTCCTTTGTGAATCAGTTACATTCTTTTTAGAAATCTGACTCTTGCAGCTGCTTTTCCCACTATTTGTTTTATGTGGTCATTCCACTAACGACCATTCTGGATAGTTACTCCTAGATATTTTACAGCAGATACTGTTTACAATGGCTTATCTTAAATAGTGTAGCTAAATAGTAGTGGATTTCTTTTCCTGTGTATGCGTAGTATGTTATATTTATTTACGTTCAGGGTCAACTAACAAAGCCTGTACCATTCATCAATTCTCTGGAGCTCTCTGTGTAAATCGTTGCTATCTTCTGGCCCTCCTACTTTGTTATAGATAACCGCATCATCTGGTAAGAGCCTTTGAGAGCATCCGACTCTTCCTAGTACATCATTTACATGTTTTGTAAACAGTACGAGCCTATTGAGCTTCCTTGGGGTACTCCGTATATTACCTTTACATCTGTCGATTTCGTTCCATCAAGAGCGATGTGTCGAGTTCTGTCTGCAAAGAACTCTTGAATCCAGTCACAAATCTCCTCCAATAGTCGATAAGCTCGGACGTTTTTTCACTAAATGACAGTACGGGACGGTGTCCAATGCTTTCCTGAAGTCAGGGAACACGGCATCAACCTGAGCGCCATAGTCTACGGCACTGTGAACTTCATGGAGGAACAGGCGAGCTGCGTTTCGCCGGATTCTATTTACTTTTATAGAGGAGATTTTCCTTCTCCATAAACGTCATAATTCTTGAACAAAAAATATGTTCCATAATACTAGAACACACTGACGTCAATGATATACGTCTATAATTGTGCACATCTGTCCTACGACCCTTCTTAAAAACGGGAATGACGTGCGCTTTCTTCCAGTCGTTAGGTACCCTTCGTTGCTCAGTTCTTTCGAATAATCTTTGTAGAATCTTACAGTTATCTCATCTGATCCTGACGCCTTTCCACTACTAAGCGATTGTTTTTGTTTTTCTATTCCGCGATCGGTTATCTCAATATCTGCCTGCCGACGTTCGTACGACAATTGGAAGAACGAACCGTCTTACGACCTTCCACGGTGAAACAATTTCGGACGACCGAATTCACTATTTCTGCCTTCTCTCTGTCTTTCGTTTCCGTGCCAGTATGGTCACTGAGTGAATGAACAGATGATTTTTACCCACTTCCTGATTTTTCGTGCGACAAAAACTTCTTAGGGCTTTTACCCAGATCGGTCGGCAAAGTTTTACTTTCAAAGTCATTGAACGCTTCGCTCATTGTTCTCTTTACGTCATTTTCTCTTCGTTCAACTTTTTTTTTCAACTATGTTTTTACTTCTCTTGAATCTGTGATGAAATTCTCTTTCTTTACATAGCAGTTTTCTAAGATGGCTATTAAACCTTGACGAGTCTTTCCCATCACTTAAGATGTTACTCGGAACATACTTGTCTACGACGTTATACGATTCTTTTGCATTTTTTAAATTTTTTGCCATATCTTCGTCCTCATCGCCGAATATTTGATGCCGAGTGTTCAGATACTCCTAAATTTGTATCCTGTCACTCTTGGTAAGCAATTATGTCTTCCTACCTTTCTTAATATTCTTTGTCAAAGCCGTTTTCATAGATGGTTTTACAGCCTTATGATCACTGATACCTTCCTCTGTGTTAGCTTATAACACTAGTGTCTATCACTGCTGTACCATAACCTTAAAGCAGGTTGTGAAATAAAACAACCTTATTAAAGCAATTATGGTATAACGCCACAGAGCAGTGTTACCCTCTGAGAGGAATTTTGTTGTGTTGACCGTGTTGTACCTAACGGAGGTGACTTATCGGAAGTGAAAGTCAGAATTACGGAAATATTTGAACAGTAACAAACAAAATTTTGCCTATCTGTACTGTTTAACGGGTAAAAAAAACGGTCGCCAGCCTAACTAGACAAGAGAATGATTAACATTCTCGTTCAAGAAAATAGTTATTAGTAACTTTAATGGATAAACACAACCTATACTTTGTCACACGAGAGTGCAGTGAACTCTTGACACATACGTATGTTTTAAGATTGAAGCTAACAACTGGAGCAGCACAAACTATTTGCAAATTTATATTAGATACCGAAACACACTATTACTTTAAGGGCTTACACAAACTGGATGGTCTTTATAACGTTATTATTACTATTCACTGCAGAATCATTAATTGGATATAGGTTAAGTCTCTCTCAGTTAAATATTTTACTGTTTAAAATGAAAGTTAATTGGAATCCAATAACAGGTTGCTTCTCACTATCATTTCAATAAAGAAATTATGGTTTTCATAATTAATGGTCTTTCCGTTACTTGTTACCGAGCACTAACACAATAGACAAACTGTGGATCCTGATATACTATTCATATGCATTTCTAATACACAAGAGAGACAAACACTTAGCAAACATGAGTATATAACATTTCATACTGCAGTTTTCCACTCTTACTACATTGAGAGACAAAATTAACATATATGTAAGATACTCAGTCTTACGAACTCTTAATTTGAAGTTGGCAACAATACATTAACAAGCAGTTTTATTAGGAAAATTACTTTCATTAACTTTCTTTTTTTTACTATGTTCAACAGGCATTAATTAGCAAAAACACTGGTCTTTAATGTTCTTTCAGTAGGGACACTCGGAAATCACTTTAGTTCAAACGGAGAGGAACCTGAGAGGTGTTATGGTAAGGAGAAAAATCAATGTAAGTACATAAACTCAGTTATAAATTACCTTATGTTTGAGCACACTAACACATCCATTTAGCTGATCATTCACTGTACATTGCTATAGTGCTCCATTACAGTGATTGCGCAATGTGGTGGCGATTGCATGTCGGTAGGTGGAATTACAGGTAGAATTGCTGGACTCAGTCATTTCTTGGTGGCGATGATAGATACAAATTCCAGAATATTTCCAGCTATTTATCCATCCATCCGAGGCATTGGAAAGTGGCAGAAAAAAACCTCTCTCGGAACCAGCACAGTATGCAACATTTACATGGCAGTGCACAGTTTTGCAGCTCGTCCCCGACTCGTGGCTCACCCCCGACTCTCAGTTCGTTAGCTCGTCACTGACTGACTCTTGTTCCACCTTTTCTACCTAGGCCAACCACAATTTACGCGCGCTACACAGTTCCGTCCCCGAGGGGAACCACACCACCTTTTACATACAAACTAACTAAGAACCCTAAGTGAGGATCAGCAGTTGACATAACAGCAAACAAATACAGTAAATAAAACAGAACATTTGCACATATTGACATTTCTACCAAAAATTATTCACACAAAATTACAATTATATACAGTAAGTTTTGTTCCCTCCAAATGGGACAAAGAATTTAAATGACTGATACACTACATTGCCTAGAACCAAACCATGACATCAAAGTTCGTAACAAAGAAAGACGTATACAATTTAGTGTTATCTATTCAATCAAACACACTTATAGTAGCTTAACAATGTAATATTAAATGAAACAAAAGCCAAAATAAATCATTGGAGTATTAGAGCTCTGGTGTTACAAGCTGATTCAGAAAGTTCAGATATCTTTGTTGCCAGGACGTCTAAGACGTTACCCTGAAGAATTGGTTCTCTAACTATTTGCTCAAAGAAATTTTCGGACAAGACGTTCAGAACAATTTCACGCTAATCCCTGTCTCTGGCACCAGTTTTGATAACATGACACTCCCAATATTTACCTGGCAAGTAGAAGTCATCCGCTACTGTTATTCACAAATACGGAGTGTGGGGCGGCGAAGAAGTCGTCGAATGAGTTGTTTGAATGTTCATTTCACGTAACAGACTATTGCCGATGCAACATATGTGGGACGGCAAAGAAGTCGTTGTTTAATGTTGAATGAAAGTTGAACATTGCCACCTTAAATCACGCGAGCCTGGCAACTAATTTGGTGGCCAGTCAGAAAGCGAAGGGAAACTTACTGACCTTAGTTCCCAGTCTGCACGGCCACATTCCTGTACAGCCCAGCTAAACGAAAAATATCCATAGTTCTTCACGGGATTAGGGCTGCTTCAATAAAATTTAAAGTTCCAAACAAGATTTTATTATCTTAAAGGCTCACACAAATTACTCGAAACTTCTGAAAATGCTAAAGACATTAAATATTGTTAATTCAGCCAATCGTTTACTAGTTCAGAGGCGACTTCTACAGCAAGTTCCTCCCGAATAGTTCATTACTCTAACTAACAGTGCTCTATTAATAGTTCGCAATAATGTTAAAAAAAAAAGATTAATGCTCGCCTTAAAAGTGGAGTTAGTCACCACTTGCCACGCGGAATTATACTTCACACGGACGGCACAATAACAGTTTGTTACCGAAGTCTAAACGATCCAGGACGGTGTACAGTCCTCGCGATTTTCAATGTCCGTTTACATTGCTAAGTATGCGCATGTCACAGCCCGCTATGACGTCACCCGAGGCGAGGCGCGATCGGACGTTAAGCTCGCGTGGACTAGGCGTTGGTCTAATGCGGAGTGAGCTTACTACTGCCTCTGCCGCTCTTTTTATATAGCTCCGGCGCGTACCGCCAAGAGAGCATCTGTTCTTTCCGTTCATATGCAGATGCCTGCGGCCTCCAAATGACCGCTATCTCAGGCACATAATCTTAAATATCACATTTAATAATAGCTTTACAAACTTCTCAATTTTTGTATACATACATCTGAGCAGTACAGAAGCACGTAGAAAATCTCAGCCCGCTAAAATTAAAACTTTACTCTCTAGAATTTTTACAATGGAACTAACGGTAGATTGTTACCTCTGAACCATAGCTTTATCAAGACTTGTATCAGCTGTTAATTATGCTACAAGACTAAAACTTGGTGTAGCTTTGTTAATTGTCCTATCTGATCATTGGTCTTAAAGAATTTGTTTTATCATTAAAATTTAAAGTACTTAATCTATAATGCTTATGTACATTTTACTCACAAAAGTAGTTTTTACTAAATTACTAAAAAACTAGAAGAGGTAACTGATTGTGGTATTTCCATTATTATTATTAGGGTGAACTGAAGCATCCTACCAATTTTCAATATTGTAGCTCTATTATTTCGTGCCTCTGATTTTTCCGAAAAACGCGGATTCTGGAGTCAATTTTAGTTTTATGGTTTTGGAAACCAGCACCACTCATTAATGACTTCTTACTGCACCTTCTCACCAAATTTTGGCTTCCTAGCGTCATTATTTAGCGCCTCCTATTTTTCTTTCAAAACGTGAATTTTACGTAAACTACTAATTTTATAACATTAAGATTTGTTACCTGAAACATTATTACATAGAACTATACTTTAACAAAGTTTTACACACAAATCTTAATTTTTACTTTTATGTTAAATGTGGTGCAATACTATATGCAGGCGCGTTACGATGACGTGACGCTACTAGCAGTGAACTAGGGTAAGTCCCGTGCACTCGCTCGCCTCTGTATCTTATACATGATACAGCGCTTGCTTTGCTTCATCACCCCCTTTTTAATTTTCGTGAAAATCTATTTTTGAACAAAATTAAATTTCTAAAAGAACAAACAAGCGATGGATTACTTTAGTATACCTCTTTCAACTTAAGTTGCTTCTTCTTAGGAAATTCCTTATTACTACATACACAAAATAACCATACTCATATACACATAGAAAACCTAGTACAGAAGACATTCACAAATTATTTACATACATTTACATGGAAATATAAATTTTTCAATGGTTACAAAATAGTTATTTTTTTTTTTTAAATCAGTCTCTTCCTGAAAAAGAAAATACACACGACTTTTATCACTGCAACGCACTCACATTTTTCTTTTACTATAATACCCGGCACTGTGGTGGGTGTCCTATTGTAACACTCATTTAATTTCACTGATTGACAAAATTGTGGGAGGAAATTGTATTCACTGTGGTTTGCGTCTCTACTTCCAATCTCCCTACCGCTTGTTGTCAGTCATTCATGCAGCCTGCATGTCCCTGAGAAACAGACAATACAGTCTAAGTTTCTGTTTTCAACTTATATCTAAGGTAGGACAAAGTACATTTTATAGTTTATATTCTGGCACTATTTTACTAATTGTGAAGTTGTCAGAAAGACATTTAGCACTAAGTCGTATCTGATACAATAGCTCCTACTTTCTTCTTTCATAAATAATCTTTTAGGTTCCTAAATAGTGAAAATTCTTTTAGCAAATTAATATATTAAGATCTTGCTTCAACTTAGAAAATTGAGTAACCTTTTAGTTTTAATGTACTCTGGCTTAATTATCGTATGGATTAGTTCATCAAAGAAGTCATTTGCTGACCAGCACTTTGCTTTATTGTATGAATTACTAAAGAAATTAGTTATTTTCAGTATACCGATTCCAAATTTCTGCATTTTCCAATATTTGTGTGTTTCTGTTGTCTGTTTAACTATTTATTTGCCTCAAGCAAGATTTAGCGTTTTTCACCATTTCACGAGACGTGAGGGAATTATTCTTTAATCCTACATCATTTACTTCAATTTACTTACTTCACTTCTTCACCTTATTCATTTTCTCCCTTTTCTTCCAGATTCAAAATACTTCATTTCTCCACTTCTTTCTCCCTTTTCCTTTTGTCAGCCTATTGACGTCCTGTTTCTATATATTTGGTGCGATCCTCACACCACTTCCACACATCTCCATTTATTTAATTCTAAAACGCCATTGCTTGCCTCTATGAGCATTACCTTCTTACGCTGTTTTCCTTCAGACAACCTTATTTCTAGCAACATACTACCTTCTGCATAATCTCATGGATTATTCATATTCATACCGTACTTCGTATACTGCAAAGTGTCTCTCTTAGTTGTAGTTTCTAACCCTTTACAATTACATGAAATATTTTAATTTATTTATTTTAGCCATGTTTGCCTCTTATTGGTACTCAGACTTTTGTTTTGCCATTCACTAGGTAGATCCTTACTAAGAATACTTAAAACCTAATAGCATATATACAACATGAAGACATATGTGATTCTTACCTGTTATGATAGACCAGAAGAAGGGAATGAAACTTAAAAAGGAAATAAAGCTTCACCCAGCTGGGACTGCACGGTACGCCAAACCGTGTATCCGCCAAAGAGTGGCAGACTCCCTACAGTAATTAATTACTGTTAATTTTAAATTCCTTTAGATCCACAATATTTCTTAGACCTAGTTCTCTCTTACTCTTTGGATATTCCAAACGATAGGCATTTGCATGAGGTTTACTTACTATTCTAAATGGTCCATGATATACATGCATAAACTTTTTAGTTTCTGCAGAAATTTTCTTTGATTTTTCTTTTGTTTTGACCAGCACTAGCTCACCAATTTTAAAACTAGTGGGGGAAGCCCTTGCATCATGTATTGGATAAGGCTTCTTAAAAAATACCTTCCCAGGCTTGATATTCAAATGGCATTCATAACCTTTAACTTCACCAGGTGCGTTTGAGAATACATTACTATGCTTAGTTAACACACTCTTTAACTCTGATCTTTGTTCGTCAGCAATTTGCTTTGTTGATTGTACCTTTTCCTCTATTTCCTTTAGGATGTGTCTCTCTTCAACCTTAGCACTTTCCTCATTCTCACTGAAAACCAAATTTTCCTGCAAGTATCCTTTATTCTTTATTACTCTAATAGGCAGTTCCCAAGTTTCATTACTACCGCCTATATGACTTCCTATAAAAGACTCTCTTATCACTTTAGAGTCAGGTAAAGTTAAAATTAAGTTGTTCTGATCAAAATTGATCTTTCCCTGGTACTTTGATAAGAAATCAGTACCAATCAACATATCAACACTTAAGCCTAGCACAATCAAACAAGGATGATCTATTACTACGTCATTTATACCAATGGGTATCAAAGCTTCGTGTTGAACTGGTCTAGAGACTTTTCCAGTAGCACCTATAATCTTTAAGCCACTTACTTTCATAACTGTTAACTTCTCTTTATTGGGTATGGTGTCAAAAAATGTTTGTGATAAAGCACTTGCTTCACTGCCACTGTCAAGCAGACAATGCACAGTGACTCCTGATATGTTTACTTTGATAACAGGGTGAGTTATTTTACATTGAACAGGTTGCTCACACACCTCGTCTAATAAATCTCGTTCTATGTTCTTCCAGCTAAAGTAGTTCTGATCAGTTGCAATTACATTTACATTTACATCCTGGGGCTCATCATGCTCTATAATCTTAGCTGCTTTCTCTAATCTGTCCACTAACTTTAAATCGAAGCATCTGACGACTTTTTCTACTTTTGTTTGCTGCACATCAGCCAAACTATCCTCTACCTCTGAGCAACTGCGTCCCTGCGCAATATTGCTGTTCATAAGAATGTCGTCACCTTCAACCATTTGTGGCACGTTTACACAGCTACTAGATTCTTTCACCTCGTTACTATTTCTACCCCCTTCATTCATCATTTCCTCCTCTCTAAAGTTTTTCAGTACTGATTCTACTTCTGCTACCTCTACTTCAGCTTTTAGATTGCCATTTTCATCGAAGATGTAAGCTTTTACTTCATCATTATTCCCATCAGACTCAAACCCATTATCTATTTCTTCCCCATTATCTACCTTGAGTTCCTGTTCTTCCTTGACCCATTTTTCTAGTGTATCCAAAATACTATCCACTATTTTGTGAGAGTGGCTTAACACATCACTGGTATTATCTGTATTTAT
Organism: Schistocerca gregaria; assembly: GCF_023897955.1. Lineage (NCBI taxonomy): Eukaryota > Metazoa > Arthropoda > Insecta > Orthoptera > Acrididae > Schistocerca > Schistocerca gregaria. The sequence goes on from NC_064922.1 coordinate 815,684,397, forward strand.
TTCGTCATCCATGTTGTCTGTCTGTGTATGTTGGCTGATTGTCTGTGTTTCCGTTACTGGCTGTGTTACTGTTACCGCCTGGTGAGCGCCAGTTTCCTCATAGACGGGATTTAGTTTCCCACACGCGGCCTGTTGTGTTCATCTGTGACACCACTAGATATAGTAGCATCATGACTCCCTTCTTGTCTTAATGGCATAGTATTTACTTCTCCACTTTCGTCATAGTAGTTGTTACGAAAGCGTGGTGAGTATCTACCCCCTCTTCCTCTGCCACGGCTTTGGTTTCGATAGTTTGTTTTGGTGTGCCTAACTTCCATATTTCTAACGTTCACGTTTCCATTATTTTGTACGTGATTGTTAGAAGGTTTGTTATTCTGCTGCACCTGCTCCTCAGCAGCAGCTACTCTTTCCACTCTTTCTAGATATTCAATAAATTTGTCTATATTATCTCTAGGGGCGGAAATGATCCTCTTCTGCCAGTACCACGGCAGCTTACCTTCTAAACCCATAATGATCATATCTGGCTTCATCTTTTCTGTCAAATGTGACAGTCTTGAAACCCACTTCCTAGCGAAATCCTTTACTGATTCACGCCCTGGGAAAAACTTCTTACCACTCCAGAATTCCCTTAACACATCATTTTGTTTGTTATGTGACCAGTATTCGTTGAGAAATGCAGACTTAAATTCAGATAAAGTTTTACATTTGATCATTACATCCGCTGACCATCGCAAAGCATCACCTGACAAATGACTTCTTATAAATGAAATTTTTTCTCTTTCTGACCAAGTGTTGGGGAGAACATCCTCAAAGTCATTCCAAAATTCAAGAGGGTGAATGTACTTATCAGGATCAAAGCGCAAAAACTGTCGACACCCTATAAAAGCGGCGTCAACTGAAGTCACATGCTGTACAGTAGAATGACTAGAATTAACAGAGGTTACTCTATTTTCTAGGTTAGCAATGTTAGTATTTAATTCCTCTACTTGTGACTCTACTGCTTCTATCCTGGCAGAACATCTTTGTTCCACTGCACCACGAATTTCGGTACAGGTTTCTTTTACTTTCTCAATGTTTTTCTGACAAGTATCTACTTTAATTTGTACCTCTTTAACTTCGTCAGAGCAAAGTTTGGACTCGTTGCTCAATCTTTCGGACAACCTCACTTCCAAAAGTTCATCTGCCTCTTGATAATTTTTTTGAATTTGATCTATTTCACATTTGAAAGTACTATGCATTTTAGTTAACTGTTGCCCTACTTTTACTTGAATGTCATGAAGAATAGCATCTATCTTATAATTCAAACTATTCCATTTTGATTGCAGTTCTTCTTTTAGTTCTTTATTACTAACCTCAATTTTATTCTCCAACTTTTTATTACTATTTTCAATTTTAGCCTCAATTTTATTTTGGTTTGATTCGAGTTTGGCAAACAGTATTTGCATCCAATCCGGAGCTTCTACCTTGATACTTTGTATCTCTTGACTTGACTGAGCTGGAGATATATTGAGCTCAGTTTCACTACCTGACAAAGTTAGCAACTCTACTGGCTCCCTTTTGACTTCTATTTCACTTATTGATTGCATCCCTGCACTCTCATTTAAATTAAAGTCATAATTTACTGGTGACAAATTACGTTCTAGTTCAATATTTGAGGGATTAATGGAACCATCCTCATTAAACTCAATTCCTGATCGTGAGGATTCTTGGTCAGAGACCGGTTCCCTTCTGAAATGTACACTACTTTCCATATCTTTTAGTTTGTTAGCAGCAGTTAATAAATATTTTAAAAGTCTTTGACTTAACTTAAATGCTTGATTTCGACGAATGATGTCGTCGCGGTGTACCAGCAATCGTGATGCGACGCGTCGCGACGTATTGAAGGCAGCAGCAGCAGCTGTAGCGTCGAGTACCGCCACAGGAATCGCCTACTGCAATAGCTCCAGGGGGGGGGCAGCAAGGCACCGTTGACCGCTCGGCGCAGCCGGCAGCTGTCTCGCAGATCAGCGCAGCTCCGCGATGACGCACCGTCTTCCTTCCTCACCATCGTCACTAACCAACGTACAGCGGTAGACACTTATTGTTTATACACTACACCCGCCTTTACTGGTAACACTGTTCCCACACTAGTTCAATTCAGTGTCCTGTTATTGCCTACCGAGTTCGTTACTTTATACCAATCGCTTTCACACATCGAGCACTTTTATTTGCTTTTAATTCAGTTTTCCCGGCCGATGCACCATATGTGGGGCGGCGAAGAAGTCGTCGAATGAGTTGTTTGAATGTTCATTTCACGTAACAGACTATTGCCGATGCAACATATGTGGGACGGCAAAGAAGTCGTTGTTTAATGTTGAATGAAAGTTGAACATTGCCACCTTAAATCACGCGAGCCTGGCAACTAATTTGGTGGCCAGTCAGAAAGCGAAGGGAAACTTACTGACCTTAGTTCCCAGTCTGCACGGCCACATTCCTGTACAGCCCAGCTAAACGAAAAATATCCATAGTTCTTCACGGGATTAGGGCTGCTTCAATAAAATTTAAAGTTCCAAACAAGATTTTATTATCTTAAAGGCTCACACAAATTACTCGAAACTTCTGAAAATGCTAAAGACATTAAATATTGTTAATTCAGCCAATCGTTTAATAGTTCAGAGGCGACTTCTACAGCAAGTTCCTCCCGAATAGTTCATTACTCTAACTAACGGTGCTCTATTAATAGTTCGCAATAATGTTAAAAAAAAGATTAATGCTCGCCTTAAAAGTGGAGTTAGTCACCACTTGCCACGCGGAATTATACTTCACACGGACGGCACAATAACAGTTTGTTACCGAAGTCTAAACGATCCAGGACGGTGTACAGTCCTCGCGATTTTTAATGTCCGTTTACATTGCTAAGTATGCGCATGTCACAGCCCGCTATGACGTCACCCGAGGCGAGGCGCGATCGGACGTTAAGCTCGCGTGGACTAGGCGTTGGTCTAATGCGGAGTGAGCTTACTACTGCCTCTGCCGCTCTTTTTATATAGCTCCGGCGCGTACCGCCAAGAGAGCATCTGTTCTTTCCGTTCATATGCAGATGCCTGCGGCCTCCAAATGACCGCTATCTCAGGCACATAATCTTAAATATCACATTTAATAATAGCTTTACAAACTTCTCAATTTTTGTATACATACATCTGAGCAGTACAGAAGCACGTAGAAAATCTCAGCCCGCTAAAATTAAAACTTTACTCTCTAGAATTTTTACAATGGAACTAACGGTAGATTGTTACCTCTGAACCATAGCTTTATCAAGACTTGTATCAGCTGTTAATTATGCTACAAGACTAAAACTTGGTGTAGCTTTGTTAATTGTCCTATCTGATCATTGGTCTTAAAGAATTTGTTTTATCATTAAAATTTAAAGTACTTAATCTATAATGCTTATGTACATTTTACTCACAAAAGTAGTTTTTACTAAATTACTAAAAAACTAGAAGAGGTAACTGATTGTGGTATTTCCATTATTATTATTAGGGTGAACTGAAGCATCCTACCAATTTTCAATATTGTAGCTCTATTATTTCGTGCCTCTGATTTTTCCGAAAAACGCGGATTCTGGAGTCAATTTTAGTTTTATGGTTTTGGAAACCAGCACCACTCATTAATGACTTCTTACTGCACCTTCTCACCAAATTTTGGCTTCCTAGCGTCATTATTTAGCGCCTCCTATTTTTCTTTCAAAACGTGAATTTTACGTAAACTACTAATTTTATAACATTAAGATTTGTTACCTGAAACATTATTACATAGAACTATACTTTAACAAAGTTTTACACACAAATCTTAATTTTTACTTTTATGTTAAATGTGGTGCAATACTATATGCAGGCGCGTTACGATGACGTGACGCTACTAGCAGTGAACTAGGGTAAGTCCCGTGCACTCGCTCGCCTCTGTATCTTATACATGATACAGCGCTTGCTTTGCTTCAGGAGGTTTGTCACACGCTTGTCTAGGTTAGAGACCGTGGGGTCGGGTCTTCCAGGAGAGGGACATATTGAAGCAGCACCTCTATTTTTGGGCATTACTGAGGAAACTAGCAGTTCAGCTGCAGCATCTGATGGCAGCCTTTGGGCGCAAAAGTGTTGGCACGCCATTTGCAGCAGTAGTGCTGTTTATGTACCACGAGATAGCCCAGGCCAGTCACCAAAATCCTGCCAGTGGTTTGATGAGGCGCTTGCAGGATGAGCCAAGCATTTTGTATACTGGCAGGTGAGAGATTTGATGTCCCGAATGTTGCTGGAAACAGCATATCGGCGGAAAAGCCGTTAAGTTTAGGACAGGCATCAGCAGTTTGGCAGTGCCTACTGTGACGAGAGTGCTAAGCCAGGTGACTGAGCGTTATGCAACAGCATACAGTTGCCAGGAGTCCAGGTCACCACTGCCACACCATCTTCTAGTACCAAGTTCTCCTTCTGGGACGTGGTGCTTCTCCACTGGCAGGCTGCCTGCTGACTCATTCCAGCACTGGACAGGCTCCTATTCTGGAGGGCAGGAGAAGGAGATTTGGGGGTGTAGCTACTCACCCTGCCTTGCTGGTGCGGGAGTGTAGGTGCCACTCGCCGCCACTTGTAGGGGCGATTTCCACTACTGGAGGCTGGCATCTCCTGCAAGCATCCGAGCAGACTTCCATACCCCTTTCGCAGTCCAGCCGCGGCCATGGTGTGCTAACTGGGCCGCACGCCGCTGAGTAAGCTTCTGGAGCCAACATTCCTAGATGCCAACGTCACGGAAGGGTTGCAGCCCTCCGGAGGCACTATGAGTTTAGTCGCATTAGTTGCCATCAGCTTGCATTCTCGCCACGACACAGTAACACAACCCATCGCTACACGGAAGTGAACCTACACCCCAGGTCCACTTCAAGAGGATACTGAATGCTGATGAAAAACTGTATGCCCAAGATAATAGAAAGTGTGATATTCCCTTTTCCTGGGCACAATGGGGAGATGCTAGTGTAGGTTTTTGGACACACAAATGAGTACATGTAAAAATCTGAGAAAGACGCAAGGGTTTCTTAATACACCTGACGGCAACCAAATACATTACTGGCCATTAAAATTGCTAACCCATGAAGATGACGTGTTACAGACGCGAAATTTAACCGCGCTGAGCACTATGGAACTTAACTTCTGAGGTCATCAGTCCCCTAGAACTTAGAATTACTTAAACATAACTAACCTAAGGACATCACACACATCCATGCCAGAGGCAGGATTCGAACCTGCGACTGTAGTGGTCTCGCGGGTCCAAACTGTAGCGCCCAGAACCGCTCGGCCACCCTGCCCGGCGATTAGCTTTTCAGAGTATTCACATAAGATTGGCGCCGGTGGCGACACCTACATTGTGCTGACATGAGGAAAGTTTCCAACCGATTTCTCATACACAAACAGCAGATGACAGGCGTTACCTGGTGAAACGTTGTTGCGATGCCTCGTGTAAGGAGGAGTAATGCTTACCATCACGTTTCCGACTTTGATAATGGTCGGATTGTAGCCTATCGCGATTGCGGTTTATCGTATCGCGACATTGCTGCTCGCGTTGGTCGAGATCCAATGACTGTTAGCAGAATATGGAATCGGTGTATTAAGGAGGGTTACACGGAATGCCGTGCTAGATCGCAATGGCCTCGTATCACAAGCAGTCGAGATGACAGGCATCTTACCCTCATGGCTGTAACGGATCGTGCAGCCACGTCTCGATCCCTGAGTCAACAGATGGGGACGTTTGCAAGACAACAACCATCTGCACGAACAGTTCGACGACGATTGTAGCAGCATAAACTACCAGTCGGAGACCATGGCTTCAGTTACCCTTGACGCTGCATCACAGACAAGAGTGCCTGCGATGGTGTACTCAACGACGAACCTGGGTGCACAAATGAGAAACGTCTTTTTTTTTTCAGATGAATCCAGATTCTATTTACAGCATCATGATGGTCGCATCTGTGTTTGGCGACATCGCGGTGAACGCACATTGGAATCGTGTATTCGGCATTGCCATACTAGCGTATCACCCGGCGTGATGGTATGGGGTGCCATTGGTTACACGTCTCGGTCACCACTTGTTCGCATTGATGGACCTTGAACAGTGGACGTTACATTTCAGATGTGTTACGATCCGTGGCTCTACCCTTCATCCGATCCCTGTGAAGCCCTACATTTCAGCAGGATAAAGCACGACCGCATGTTGCAGGTCCTGAACGGGCCTTTCTGGATACAGAAAATGTTCGACTGCTGCCGTGGCCAGCACATTCTCCAGATGTCTCACCAATTGAAAACGTCTGGTCAATGGTGGCCGAGCAACTGGCTCGTCACAATACGCCAGTCACTACTCTCGATGAAATGTTCTAGTATAATATATTTGCCCATGACTAACCTTATATCATCTGCATTTCTTCTTAGTGTATCAATTGTAATGGCCAGTAGTGTAGCTGTAGTGCGTACAGTGAATGCAGTGAGCTCTGTGAGTGGTGACAAGATGTGAATAAACAGAGAAACTTTAACAAGTTAATTAATTTATCAATGAAATGATAGCCTCTCTGAAACAAAAAAGAAAGCATACATACACACACACGCTCATACAGGTACAGAGAAACCCAAAGAGAGAATATAAACGAGCAGACCTTAGGTTATCATCGCTTATTTCGCTAGGCTGGTAACAATTACTGAAACAAGTACGAAAAGAGGCACCAGATGAACACACAGTTACAACATTAATCACTCACAGTTCTCGTAAGAATAATCTGCAGTTAATGCTAGACTTGTAGTGGTGTTCCACAGCAGTTAGCTGACGACAATTGAAAACTAGAAAACAAAAAGTTCAAGACGTAAATAAGTGTCGATGTTTCATATGTTTCATAGTTGAAATGACCATGATGTTACCCCTAGAAGGGGCAGTGCGACCTCTAACCTATGATCAGTAGATTTCGTTATGAATAACAGTAAGCAGGAATTTATTAATGTAAAAGGTATGACATGAACTGTTTTCTAATGTATAAGTATTAGATGGGAAAACGAAACTGTGTTACCCAGGTTAAATCCACAGAAGTATGACAATGTAAAAGGCAAAAGTAAAGTGCTGAAAAGTAATGTCTACGAATTTTTAATGCGAAAACTCTTAAAGTTTTTAAGTAAAACAAAGTTAATTACCATTCTACACTTCTATTCTTTATCTCTACATATTTGCAGCTCTCTGCCGCTAGAGCGCTCCGAATTCTAGTAAATAACATGGCGGTGTATAATGTAACTATGTCAATGCACGAGGAAAAGCAACCTGAAATAGAGTTTCGAACCCGAAAAGTTCATCCACACAGGAAACACCCTCTACTTCAGCATGATAATGCCATATCACACACGAGCAGTAAGACATCTAAAACATCTGACACCTGGGGTTTACTGCTATCCATCATCCTACGGACACCCCCGACTTGGCCCCATCAGATTTTCATGTGTCAGCAAAATGTAAAGAACATTTTGAATGATCTCACTTTCATACGACGAATGGGTGCAAGCAGAGGTGAGGTTAATGATTCATCAACAAAATCAATTATTCCACAGTGTACAGTGATGGTATCATTAAACAGGTCTCTCGATGGTAGAAATGTATTCGTCCCCAGGATGAATACGTTGAAAAATAAATATGCACACATGAAGAATAGAGATTCAGAATGTTAATAAAAGTTTGTTTTATTTGACAAGTAATAAAGAGTATTTATATAAAAAATTCGGAGGGGTTACTTTTCAACATGGCCTCGTATATACCTGTATAGTTTGTAGCAATGTAAATGCACTTTGGCTTATAAGACAAAAAGAGTAACATTTGTTTTGGGGTTATCTAGGGCTGTATATAATTGTACGAGTGTATATTCCTTAACTTTTAATTATGTTTCAGTGTTGTATTAAGCTGACATACCTAACATCGCTGTAAAAGTATCTACGTAAAAGTTTGGCTATATTGGAAATGTCTGTTTTTGTAATCCCCTGTAAAAACATATAATTCAGATGAAATGTAGGTTCCAAGGGAGACGAACATTCAGCTACGGCGAGGTTTGTGTCAATGCCACCGAGCGAGTGACGGAGGGGGAACAAAGACCCCTGCACTCTGTCACTAATTGCGCTGGGATTTCCGAGTCAGCCCCGGTCTTCAGCTTCAACTAAATTACCTGGCAGTATGAGTTCTTATTTGTATTAATAACCGTGCACCTGGGGAAGTTTCAAGTGGAGTCATAACTCATTAATTTTAAATAACGACGCAATTTATTCTGATTAGACGAAGCAAGCGCAGAAGCTGCTTGGGGTTACAAAAGTGAAATTCGTAAAGCCTTCTCGTTCCGCTCTTGTTGGACTTTCTTGCTGAATACCTGAGAGCAACATTGTGGACTGAAGGGAAAGCTCTTCTCCTCTGAGAAAATCCGTAAATGAATGTCAACGTTAGCTGCATTTGCCGTAAAAATTTGTGTATATTTTTTTGGCTTGAAAATGTCTGCAAATCCGTGCACGCTACCGGATAATGCTACAGGAATTCAAAGCTGTATAGTAATACTACTATCCTAGGAAGTTGCAATTTATAATCAGCAGACAGCAGATGCAGGCATATTACGGTATAAATCAGAACCGTAAACGGTGATAAAATACACAATTGTTTTTGTTTCGGTCGCGCATCATTTTGTGCTGCCACTCACTAATCTTATTTAATTTTTATTACGGATAACTCATTACAGGAAATAATTTTCATTCTCAAATGTATATTTTTTTAAATTACCTAATGACATCTGAGACGTGACGTTTATTTCGATTAAGTTACTCTTTCGAGCCACATCGACACACACTGTAAACTTTCAGTGTGTTCGATGTCTAGCAAGTATATTCGAAACGCTGAATCTGATTCTTCAAGATTTCAGAAATATCACGGACTTGACGGAACGTCTAAGTATATGATGTAGTTGCGTGTTTTCCAATAAACATTCTACATCTCGAGCTATATCCTTACTCCGCAACACATACGGTGCGTGGTGGAGGGTATCCTGTATCACTCAAAAATGGCTCTGAGCACTATTGGACTTAACATCTGAGGTCATCAGTCCCCTAGAACTTAGAACTACTGAAACCTAACCAACCTAAGGACATCACACACATCCATGCCCGAGGCATGATCCGAACCTGCGACCGTAGCGGTCGCGCGGTTACAGACTGTAGCGCAAGGAACCAGCTGTATCACTACTAGCTATTTCCTTCCCTGTTCTACTTTCAAACAGAGAGAGGGAAAAACGACTATCTATACGCCTCCATATGAGACCTACTTTCTCCTATCGTATCTCCGCGGTCTTTACGTGAAATGTACGTTGCTGGCAGTAAGGTCGTTCTGCAGTCAGCTTCAAATGCTGGTTCTCTAAACTTTCTGTATAGTTTTCCTCCAAAAGAACGTCGCCTTCTCTCCGGGGATTTCCAATGTGAGTTCCCAAAGTATATCTGTAACACTTGTGTTTGTTCAAACCTACCGGCAATAAATCTAGCAGCCCGCCTCTGAAAGGTCTTCCTTTAATTCAACATGGCGAGGATCCCAAACACTCGAGCAGAGCTCAACAATAGTGTCGCACTAGCGTTCTATATGCGACCTCCTTTAAAGACAAACCACACTTCCCCAAGGTCTTCCAATAAACCAAAGTCGACCATTCGCCCCCCATACCACGACCTCCACACGCTGGTTCCATTTCATATCACTTTGTAACGTTACGCCTAGGTAATTAAATGACATGTCTATGTCAACCAGGACAATAGTGATGCTGTATCCCAACATTACGAGTCTGGTTTTCCTACTCATCCTCATCAACTAACATTTTTCTACATTTACAGTTACAGGGTGTTTCAAAAATGGCCAGTATATTTGAAACGGCAATAAAAACTAAACGAGCAGCGATAGAAATACACCGTTTGTTGCAATATGCTTGGGACAACAGTACATTTTCAGGCGGACAAACTTTCCAAATTACAGTAGTTACAATTTTCAACAACAGATGGCGCTGCAAGTGATGTGAAAGATAATAGAAGACAACGCAGTCTGTGGGTGCGCCATTCTGTACGTCGTGTTTCTGCTGTAAGCGTGTGCTGTTCACAACGTGCAAGAGTGTTGTGGACAACATGGTTTATTCCTTAGAACAGAGGATTTTTCTGGTGTTGGAATTCCACCGCCTAGAACACAGTGTTGTTGCAACAAGACGAAGTTTTCAACGGAGGTTTAATAAAACCAAAGGACCAAAAAGCGATACAATAAAGGATCTGTTTGAAAAATTTCAACGGACTGGGAACGTGACAGATGAACGTGCTGGAAAGATAGGGCGACCGCGTACGGCAACCACAGAAGGCAACGCGCAGCTAGTGCAGCAGGTGATCCAACAGCGGTCTCGGGTTTCCGTTCGCCGTGTTGCAGCTGCGGTCCAAATGACGCCAACGTCCACGTATCGTCTCATGCGCCAGAGTTTACATCTCTATCCATACAAAATTCAAATGCGGCAACCCCTCAGCGCCGCTACCATTGCTGCACGAGAGACATTCGCTAACGATATAGTGCACAGGATTGATGACGGCGATATGCATGTGGACAGTATTTGGTTTACTGACGAAGCTTATTTTTACCTGGACGGCTTCGTCAATAAACAGAACTGGCGCATATGGGGAACTGAAAAGCCCCATGTTGCAGTCCCATCGTCCCTGCATCCTCAAAAAGTACTGGTCTGGGCCGCCATTTCTTCCAAAGGAATCATTGGCCCATTTTTCAGATCCGAAACGATTACTGCATCACGCTATCTGGACATTCTTCGTGAATTTGTGGCGGTACAAACTGCCTTAGACGACACTGAGAACACATCGTGGTTTATGCAAGATGGTGCCCGTCCACATCGCACGGCCGACGTCTTTAATTTCCTGAATGAATATTTCGATTATCGTGTGATTGCTTTGAGCTATCCGAAACATACAGGAGGCGGCGTGGATTGGCCTCCCTATTCGCCAGACATGAAGCCCTGTGAATTCTTTCTGTGGGGACACTTGAAAGACTAGGTGACACCGCCATAATCCAGAAACAATTGAATAGCTGAAGCAGTACATCTCATCTGCATATGAAGCCATTCCGCCAGACACGTTGTCAAAGGTTTCGGGTAATTTCATTCAGAGACTACGCCATATTATTGCTACGCATGGCGGATATGTGGAAAATATCGTACTATAGAGTTTCCTAGACCGCAGCGCCATCTGTTGTTGACAATTGTAACTACTGTAATTTCGAAAGTTTGTCTGCCTGAAAATGTACTGTTGTACCCAAGCATATTGCAACAAACGGTGTATTTCTATCGCTGCTCGTTTAGTTTGTATTGCCGTTTCAAATATACCGGTCATTTTTGAAACACCCTGTAGCTGCCATTTGCCACACCAACTAGAAATTTTGTCTACCTCATCTTGTATCCTCCTATAGTCACCCAACGACGGCACATTTCCGTACACCATAGCATCATTCGCAAACCCACTCTGTCCGTCATATCATTTTTGTATATAGCACGTGATAGCGATCGTGCCACACTTCCCCCGTGTCTGTGATGCACACTCGGCGGCGAGCGCAACGCACTGGGTTCTGTTATTTATTAGGGCTTCGAGTCACATATGTAGGAACAAATTCCATTTTCTCGTACCTTCGTTAACAACCTGCCGTGTCAAATGCTTTTCGAAAATCTAGAAATACAGAATCTTCCTGCTGCCCTTCACCCATAGTTCACATTATATAATGTGAGAAAAGGGCAAGCAGAGTTTCACAGGAGCGATTATTTGTAAAACCTTTCTGATTCGTGCACAGGAGCTTTTCGATATAAAGAAAATTTATTACATCCGAACTCAGGACATGCTTATGAATTCTGCAAAAAAACAATGTTAATGATAAAGGTCTGCGATTTAGCGAGTCCGTGCTTTTATACTCTCTTTATATACAGGAGTCACCGCGCTTTTCCCAGTCGCCTGGGACTTCGGGCTGGGCGGAAGATTCGCGATAAATCCAAGTTATGTAAATGGGACAATGCAGTAGAGTACTCAGTGTGAGACCGAATAGGGGTTCCATGCAGACCTGGTGACTTATTTGTTTTCAGCTCTTTCAGCTGTTTCTCTATGACAGGGATGCCTGATACTATGACGTCCTTACGGTAGGTAAAAGATGGTATGGTTGTACGATTCTCCTACATGAACTATTTCTTAACTGCGAAATTTAAAACTTCGGCTTTTCGTTTGCTGTGATCTACTGCCGCACCAGGATGGTGTACTTATTGTTGTTTGGTGGGGCATAGAATTCTACGAAACCATCGCTTGTTTCAAGAAGTCAGTTTTTGGTGTTAGCTGAAATATCATGTTTGACACAGACTATGAAGGTTTACCTCCACAGTGACTCGGAGGTTTGTTGATCATTTGTGCAAAATTGTCGAGACGAACATCATTTCGAATGAACAACAGAGAGCTGTATTTCCACATTCTTTTGAAAATTTTGCTGCGTCTCTTCATGAGCTGATAATGGAAAAGATTCCCACTTATCTGAGAACTCAGGAGAGTTTCTTACCACCTCGGAACTACGTAAACTCGATACGAAAATAAGAGTTAAGGTAATGCAACTGTGGAACCTGGGAGCAACGGCATTGTGTAATGCAACGAGGCACTTAGTAAAATGATTGCAGCGGAATGCAGCTGAAGCACAATTTAGGTAGGGTGAGCTACAGTACGACTTCGCGTCCCGAGATGTCCATGACACTAACCGACTGGCGCTTCACATTCAACAGTTTGAAATTTGCTATGACGAGGAGCAACTTGATAGACTGCCACACGGGGGCTCAGTGTTTCAATCGCGGGCTGGTTTACGTGGCTTGTTCCCCTACAGCAACGTTTACAGTGGACAAAAGATATTTTTTAACCAACACCTTAAAGCTGCATATAAATTATTTATTATTTTAGCAGTGTTCGGGAAAAGTGCGTCAGAAATCAGACAGAGGTGCTATAAAACAAATTAGACGGTTATAACCACAGTTGTAAAGTTATATAATAAAAGAGAAAAAGATAAAAATATATGACGAATACGTTTATCACACCAAAGGTACTGTCGGCTTTACTTTCGTCAGGCATTAACTGGAATGACTTACTCTGACACGAAAAATAATTATTTTTTAATGTTGTGGTGGTTAGACGTGTGATGTACACTAATCGGCAATAAAGATACCATAAAAAGTATAACCACATGGATACCTGCAAACTTGTAGGTAAAACCATCAGCTCATGAAAGCTTCCGTTGAAGGTCACTTGTACTGAATCCACGTGTTGCAATGCTCTGTGACGTACGTTGATACAGCACCGGCACCAACGTGAAACACGCTCGTAACGAAAATAACGCTGGCTGTTGCTTGGCAATAGACATGATGCCAACTTACATGTGGTAAGCGCCAGGTTTCATCATACCCTGTCCCTTTGATTAGAACTATCTAATTTTGTTCATCATTGTTCTGTCAGACTCTAGATGATGCGCTAGTCCCGATCACAGTTTAAATAATAAAAATTTTTTACGCAGTTTGAAGTTGTTCAAAAAACGTCTTTTATCGCGTATGTCGAACCTGCGGAGCGCTATCCATGTGATACGTTCAACGTTTGCAGCTGCACCCTGCGCGACGCTAAATACCGAACAATTTACGTTTTGGTCCATACAGAAAACTGGTAAAGGCAAGTTACGTAACAAAAAAGCGCTTTAGAATTGCTCAAAATGCCTTTTCCGGGCCGCAGCGATGTCGGAGATGTGATGTTTTGCCGGATTCCTGATATTCGCCGCAAAGTCGTGAAATGGACGTACTGGAAACCCCATCGCTGCCTCGGAGACGCTGTGTCCCATCGCTCGTGTGCCGACTATAACACCACGTTCCAACTCACTTAAATCTTGATAACCTGCCATTGTAGCAACAGCAACCGATCTAACAACTGCGCCACACACTTTTCTTATATAGGCGTTGCCGACTGCAGCCCCATATTCTGTATGTTTATATTTGAATACGGATGGCTAAACCAGATTTTTTGGCGTTGCGGTGTATTTGTCTATTCTGTGGTCTTACACATTCCGCCAAAATTTAATTTAGTCGTCTGGAGAGGAGGAGTAGGCGAGAAGAAACAATTTCAAATTAGATTTACATTTGCTCCACTGTATGACATTTTAGATTACTGGGTATTTGATCAAAACATTTTTTTTGTGACCCTTTTTTTCTAAATCTCTGACGTATTTAGTAATGAGTAACGAAGGTAATTTTTTCTTGTATTGTTTCAGATGCGAAGGCCGATGTTTTTAGGAAATTGAGATGCATCTTTTGCAAAAAAAAATCAATAACGCTTATATAGGTTGTACAGCTACTTGTAGACTGCCTAACTGCTTACAGAGGCAACGACAAGATAACTGGGGACGAAAACGATATATAAGTCTGACAGTAGCTTTTGAGTAGTGAATAGTTTCTGCCTAGGTGGGGAGTTGCCGCACAAAAAAGGTGATTTGTTTGTTTACAAAACAATAAATCCTGCTCGTGTGTTACATTAATTGTTGGTGTTATTCTATGTGTTGTGTAAAAATGGATATACTAAGTTTTGCATATAACCGCTTGTTAATTCTTTGGCAAAATACCAACAATTTTTTTTGTTACTGTCTCCTTAATCTGGTTTATTAGAGCACCTGTCTCACCTGCAACCCTGCTTGAAGTATGAATTTGGAAGTAATTTAAGGGATACGACTGGATTCAAAAACTGAATCCTGTGGGACTCCATTCATAATTCCTCCCCCGTCACTAACGTCTTCTCGTATTTCAGCATCATTAGACGCATTCAGCAACATCTTTTGCATTTATGTTGTTAAATATCATTCACACCAGTCGTTCATGAACATGTCAAATAACACTCTAGCGGATGAAATACAGTTCTGTTGTCACGTAATACCGTAACTGATTTGTATGAAACATTTGAATTCTACAACATTTGCAACTGCATCTCTCGTTTAAGTACAAAAAGATGAATGTAAATTAAATGCTGGTTTTTTCTGTTGTATAGACTCTGTTCCGTCCCATAAACCAGTCGTAAACAGAACAAAGCGTCTACGCGATCTCCGCCTGTGGAAAAGCCGTCTGCTAACGAAAAGGAATGGATACGGGGGCTTAGCGGCGCTTGACAGTCATGCCTTTCACGTTGGTGAAACATTAGGCAATAGAAAGCACGCTCTTTGGGTCTATAAAATCATACTGCTACAATACCTCATTTCCCTTTTAAGAAACTAACACTAAACAGCTCAGTAACAAAGATCTTCATCATTGTTGGTTCGTAGTATGTCTCCTTACGTCATTGTTCACAAGTGCTCCCGAAAATAAAATTGCTTCAGTCGGTCGGTATAGTATAAGTTACTTAAAATCTAGTCAACAGCTGTGTTGTAAACATGCATCCAGCATAAGAGAAACGTGTGAAATTTTAATTTAGTTGTAGGCTAAGAATGTTGCTGATCAATTCAGAGAAATAGTGTTGACAGCAATCGAGAGATTTATAACAAGCAAACTAATAAGAGATAGAACAGATCTCCCACGGTACACAAAACATTTCTAACTACCGTTGCAGAAACAATGAAAAAAGCAGGCCAGATTTGAAGTAAAGATAAATCTGCAAGACTGGCGCCGGATTATAGATGCAACAAAATTAGTCTAGACTTCGGCGAGAGATGTCTTTAATAGTTTCCACGACGAAACTTTGCCTCAAAATATGGCAGAAAATCCAAATAAATTCTGCTCGTGTGTAAGGTTTGCCACCTCCAAGACGGAATCAGTACTTCCACTGCGCGATACCAATGGTAACATTATCGACGACATCGTGCAACGAATATTATGGTAGGTGCTAAAACGTAGTCTCACAGTAAATGCAGATTTGAGCCCCATAAGCTGCACAGTGCATAACACTGCAACTGCATTTACGTAGCTCATGTAATCAAATACCAAATTTGGTTTATTACGTACTATGCCCCAACAGAACAAATAGTTCTGTGACGGAAAAGCCACGTATAACACCACCGTCTGCCACTACTATACCATAACCTCAAAGCTGAAGGCAGTTCGTATAATGAAATTATTCTTATTCAAGTAATTATAGTATGAAGAAGCAGAGCAGTGTTACCCTCTGACAGGAATTTTGTTATGTTGGCCGTGTTATACCTAACGGAGGTGGCTTATCGGAAGTGAAAGTCAGAATTACGTAAATATTCAAACGGCAACAAATAATATTTTACGTAGCTACACTGTTTAAGGAATAAAGAAAACTGTCGCCAGCCTAATTAGGCAAGAGAATGATTAACATTTTTTTAAAGAAATTAGGTATGAGTAACATTAACGGACAAACACAACCTATACTTTGCCACACGCGAGTGCAATGAACTCTGGCACCTGAATTCAGTGTGTTCAGGTTAAGGTTGGAGTTAACAGATCAGAACAAACTACTGGCATAAATATAACAGATAACTATACACACTATTACTTTCATGGATTATTCAAATTGAATGGTCCTTATAACCTTACTATTAATATTCACTGTAGAATCATAAATTGGACTTAGGTTCAGTATTATTTTCGAAACATTTTTTTAGCTGACATAAAACTGTAAATGTAGTTTATTGCAAAATTATGAACTGGCCACAGGTTAAGCCTCTCTCAGCTAAATACTTTTCTATTTAGAATGAAAGTTAAATGGAATTCACCAACAGGTTACTTCTCACTCTTCTTTTGAATAAAGAAATTATTGTTTTCATCAATACTGGTCTTTCTGTTAATCGTTATTTATCATGAGCATAACTGATAACCTGTGGATTCTATTACACTGTCAATACACTTTCAATATCCAAAAGAAACAAGTGCTTAGCAAGCATGAGTATACAACTTTCCACAACTGCAGTTATCCACTTTTACTACAGTGAGATACAAATTTAACATATTTGTAAGATACTGACTCACCTTCTGCGATTTACAACAGGCAGCAATGTGATCATTTACTAAGCAAAACTTTATAAGCCTCAGTCTTAAGATCATTTAATTTTGAAGTAATCGTTTACTTTAACTCACTCTCTTGCCACATTAAGTTTAACTTTCATTTTACTATGTTCGAGGTTCAAATGGCTCTGAGCACTATGGAACTTAACATCTGAGGTCATCAGTCCCGCCGGCTGGAGTGACCGTGTGGTTCTAGGCGCTACAGTCTGGAACCGAGCGACCGCCACAATCGCAAATTCGAATCCTGCCTCGGGCATGGATGTGTGTGATGTCCTTAGGTTAGTTAGGTTTAATTAGTTCTAAGTTCTAGGCGACTGATGACCTCAGATGTTCAGTCCCATAGTGCTCATAGCCATTTGAAACATTTTTTTCATCAGTCCCCTAGAACTTAGAACTACTTAAACCTAACTAACCTAAGGACATCACACACATCCATGTCCAAGGCAGGGTTCGAACCTGCGACCGTAGCGGTCACGCGGTTCCAGGCTGTAGTACCTAGAACCGCACTGTTCAAGAGGCATTAATTAGCGTAACACTGGACTTTAATGTTCTTTCAGTAAGGATACTCGGTAATCACTTTAGTTCAAACGGAGAGGAACATGAGAGGTGTTATGATAAGGAAAAAAATCAAGGTAGGTACATAAATTCAGTTATAAATTACCTTATATTTGAGCACAGTAACACATCCAATAAGCTGATCTTTCACTGTTCATTATTATAGTGTTCCGTTACAGTGATTGCGCAATGTGGTGGCTATTGCATGTTAGTAGGTGGATTTGGAGGTAGAATTGCTGAACCCTGTCATTTCTTGGTGGCGATGATAGATACCAATTTGTGAAAAATTCCAGCTTTTCATCCGTCCATTCGAGGCACTGGAAAGCGTCAGGAAAAGCCTCTCTCGGAACCAGCACAATATACAACTTTTACATGGGCAGTTCACAGTTTGGTAGCTCGTCCCCGACTGACTCTCAGTTCCACCTTTTCTACCTAGGCCCGAGGGGAACCACAACACCTTTTACATGCAGAATAACTAAGAACCCTAAGTGAAGGTCAGCAGTTTACATAACAGCAAACAAACATTTTAAATAAAATAGAACATTTGCATATATTGGTAGTTCTACACCAAATTATTTAAATAAAATTATTTAATTTTAAAGATAACCAAAGAGATGATATAAGGAAGACAAAAGATCATTACAGAGATTGTACTCCATTGCAGTATCGAATTAATTGTACACTAATTACAGAAGTTCCACGATGGGTTGTTGAACGAAATAGAAAGCTATATGAGTCAACAAAAGGTATGTAATGTCTAAGCTATGGTGCTACAAGTGGATTTCAGTAAATAAAAATTCCCACCTCAAAGATGTGCCAAGGTAAACGATCATGGTGAATTTTAGCAGGAAATGTCTGCGATCACTTTTCCTAGAATACCTGGAGGCACTTGCTCACCTCACGTCATCTAAAGATTTCCAGAAGCCATTGTCCCGCTTGGTTTCTTCTCTTTCGGTCCCGAGCTCTAATGCTTGTTCCATAAACAGTGCATAATACGCGGGTTGTAACTTTGAGTGGTAACTGTTTATTTACAGCTCGTACAAAATAGATTCATGTTTCAAAGTTTTACCGATCTTCAAAGCAGTCACCAGCATTGTGTATAACCCGTTGCCAGCGATGTGGAAGTCGTAGCATACTCTTAGCAGTGCCAGTTGTGTTGACAGTTCGAGCGGCGCGGTCTATTGCCCAACGAATTTGTACCAGTTCTGAAGCGAATGCCGCGAAGTGTTTTCTTCAGTTTAGAAATCGAGTTGAACTTACGAGGGCTTAAGTCAGGGGAGTGCAGTAGGTGGTATAGCACTTAGCAGCCCCATCAGTCAAACAAATCAGTAAGAGTTTGCACTATACGTGCTTGAGCATTGTCCTGGAAAATGATGGTCAGGTCGTGCAGAAAGTGTCATCACTTCTGCCTCTATGCTGTTCATTTTTGGAACACAACTTATGACCAGCTTAGAGACAGAAGTGATGAAACTTTCTGCAGGACCTGACCATCATTTTCCACGACAATGCTCAAGCACGTACAGTGCAAACTGTTACTGATTTGTTTGACTGATAGGGCTGCTAAGTGCTGTGCCACCTACTGCACTCCCCTGACTTAAGCCCTCGTGAATTCAACTCGATTTCTAAACTGAAGGAAACACTTCATGGCATTCGCTTCAGAACTGCTACAAATTCGTCGGGCAATAGATCGCGCCGCTGAAATTCTCAACACAACTGGGACCACTAAGAGTATCCTACGAATCCTATGATTTCCACATAACTGGCAACGGGCTATACACAATGCTGGTGACTACTTTGAAGGTCAGTAAAACTTTGAAACACGTATCTATTTCGTACGAGCTGTAAATAAATAGTTGCGTCTATTAAAGTTCCAACCCTCGTATATGACAACTAAGTAGGTTTAGATGCTAAGCATAATAAGAATCGTATAGGATGCAGACTAATTTTATTTCGTTAATCGCAATATTAGTAGAACGATTTCTAGAGCCAGTCTGTCGTTAACATTCGTAACAAGATTCCCTGTCATTAATCATTAGTTCCCGAGCCCAACACAAAAATGCTTCACACGATCTTAAAATCAAGATGAGATTGGATAAGTATATTTCCCGAGGCAACTACAACAATTACTTCCGTCTTTATGTGGCGTTGTACTTCACACACTAGTTGGCGTGTTTCCACCTAGATAACTGATCGTAGACTGCCTTGAATTAACACAACATCGCACAAGTACATCATCCGATGCAATTTCTCGACAAACTCCTCCGTCTTTTCCTGAGATCGTATTTCATACACGGATTCAGATATCACCTCCTCGGAAACCGATCCTAGACTAGGCTGAGCTATCTTAGCAATCTGGCTCCTCCCTCTCAAGGTGCACTTGTGACTGATCCATCATTCCATCAACAAGCACTGCAGTAATTACAATTTGTAATTATCATTTCCTGATAAATTGAATGGTACGGCAAATATTGTTAACAAGTTCTCGGTGCAAGTAACATCATCAGCACGGTTGGAGTTGTATATTAATATTCAAACAGTAAATGTAAACCTGCGGAGGTTCGAGGCCTCCGTCGTGTATGGGTGTGTGTGTTTGTCCTTAGGATAATTTAGGTTAAGTAGCGTGGAAGTTTAGGAACTGATGACCTTAGCAGTTAAGTCCCATAAGATTTTACACACATTTGAACACTTTTGAAGTAAATGTAAATAACAAAAGATTCGCTTCTTGGGGCCCCTCGTGGTTGGTGAATCCCCATTGTGTCTCTCTGATCCTGTGCTAAATGGTTCTTGCTCGCTCTCCCGTTCTCAGGCTATGTGGCTATCTGGCGCGTCGTTCGATGAGTCTGCCTCATGATCCTACGTAGTCGCTAATGCCCCGTTATAAAATCTCCCTATATTGTGCACTAAAACACAGTAACAAAATGTACGAAACGTGGGCAGCGATGTGGCAAAACTAAACAAGAATCTGCCTGATCGTGCAGACGGAAAAAATCGCAGCGGCAAGAGGGAGCATGCGACATAAACTAAACAAAAGTTGGTAGGAATGTTTCTACATCTGAAAGATGGTGTCAATTCAGATTTCGAGCTGGTCCGATAAAACCAGTAGCGCTACTATGAACACGAATTATGAACACCTGACTGAGTTTGAACGAGGTCGTGTAATAGAGCTACGGGGAGCTGGATGTTCCTTTTGCGACATTGCACAAAGACGTGGATGGAATGTAACCCCTGTACATGATTGCTGGCAGCGGTAGTTACGAGAATGTTGATCGGGCTCCAAAGGGCCACGTAGCACTACCAAGAGGGAAGGCTATCGTGTTAAGCGTATAGCTCTGGCGCATCGTACTCCATGAGCAGCAGCAATTTCAACAGCAGTTGTCACCATAGTGACACAAAGAACTGGTGCAAATAGGAGCAGCTCCGAGCGAGACGCCCTTATCAATCATTGTACTGACCCCCAAACCACCGACACTTGCAACTTCAGTGGTGTGAAGCAGGAGCTCATTGGAAGGCAGGGTAGAGCTTTGCTGTATTTCCTGATATAAGCAGGTTCCTCCTCGGTGCGAGTGATGGTCTCGTGTTGGTTACAAGGTGGCCAATTAAGGGCCTGCGATTAGTGTGTCAGCGGTCGAGACACAACGGATGTACGCCTGGAGATACGGTGTGGGGTGCGATTTCGTATGATAGCAGGAGCACTCTCTCTATTGTCCGACGCACCTGACTGCTAATTTGTACGTCAGTCTGGTGATTCGACCTGCTGTGATGCCATTCATCATTCCAGGGACTGTTTTCCAACAGGATAACGATCGTCCACGTACCTCTGCTGTAACCCAGAATACTCTACAGAGTGTTGACATGTGCCTTGGCCTGCTCGATCATCAGATCAGTTTCCGATCGAGCACATACTGAACATCATCGAACGACAATTCTAGCGTCATCCACAAAAAGCATTAACAGTCCCTGTATTGATCGACGACGGGTAACTGGCATTGAACTCCATCCCACAAAATGAAGTCCGGAACCTGTACTACACAATGCTAGCACATCCGCATCCTTGCATTCAACATTTTGGCAGCTACGCCATTTTTTTATGCTCTACCATTTCACATTTGCAATGGCTTATTTCGCGCTTACATTAACGTGTGATCTTTTATTGCTGATCACTTAAATATGTTACCTAGACAAATGTATTCCCGAAATTTCATTACGCAACATTACTTATTTTGTGGCATTCAGATTTCTTTTCCGTCAGTGTTAGTCACTAAAGAAGATGCATCAATATTCCAAAATCTAATCAATAAAAGCTGCGAATATGAACAATTTCTTCCCTGCATCGTAGTCTTTGGGGGTTCGCAGACCTTATGTGGAGTTATGAGGGAAGGAGACGAGGTACTGGTGCAAGAAAAGCAGTGAGAAAGGATCATCTGTCGCGCTTGTGTACCTCTGTCGGTAGAGCACTTGCCCGTGAAAGGTACAGGTCGCGAGTTCGAGTCTCAGTCCGGTGCACTGTTTTGATATGCAAGGAAGTTTAATATCAGCGCACTTTCTCCTGCAGTGTGAAAATTTCATTCTGGGAACATCCCCCATGTGTGACTAAGTCATGTCTCTGCAGTATCGTTTCTCCCAGGAGTCCTGGTTTTGCAAGGTACGAAGGAGAGCTTCTGTGAAGTTATGAGGGCAGGAGACGAGGTGCAGGCGGAAGTAAGCCTGTGAGGACTGGTCGCCAGTCGTGCGTGCGGAAGCTCAGTCGGTAGAGCGCTTGCCTCTGACAGGCAAAGGTCCCGAGTTCGAGTGTCGGTCCAGTACGCAGCTTAAATCTTCAAGGAAGTTTCAATTTGGAGGTAGATGCTCTCGGTGTAGCGATAATAAATCTTAGCATGTAGAGGGCACGTTTAGCTGTAACAGTTCTCTTTCTTTCTTTTTCGTGCTGGATCTGTTGTCTACTGTTGTCTTACTTTTAATTTGTTTCAGTTGCATGTCAGGTGACCCTCTCATTTTTCATTTGCTCAACATCATAATTTTGGTTGATTTTAAGTTCAGAAGTTTTCATAATTCCTAAAAGTTTAGTAAGTATTTTTTGCATATGCTGTTAAAAGAGTATCGTCTGCAAATCTTCTACAGAGATTGAGACTTCTATTACCTTTAACTCCCTTTGAAAATCTTCAGAGCTTTTTCATAGAAAAAGGTTAAATAAACAAAGGAATGATGAGCCTGCTTAACTCATCACGTTTCTGATTTGGATTTCACATTAAGCTCTACCCTTACTCTTCTGCTCTTGTATATGTTTCTTCTTTATACGTGCTATTCTGTCTTTCCAGTCTATAATCGTAATTTTGAGAATAGTGAAGTGTTTCTTCCTGCTAATATTGTCAAATGACACTTCTGTATCAATAAAAGCAATGTAAATATCTTTGCCGGCCGGAGTGGCCGTGCGGTTCTAGGCGCTACAGTCTGGAGCCATTTTTAGCTAGCCCAGCTCGTGAGCGCTTAACTTCAGTGATCTGATGGGAAACGATGTTACCACTGCGGCAAGCCCGTTGGTGAGGAAAATCACTGTCTACATAAAATTTCGTATCTGACTTGAAATATGTATGTATGTAATATACAAAGGGGAAATGTTGTTACCAAACATCTCGAAAAGTTCTTGGCCGATTTACTCCAAATTTCTACACTGACTACAACTGCAATACCCCGTCTTGGAGATAGAACCATCAGGCGACACTAGAACATGGGACGAGCAAAAACTCGAGAATTTGAC
Source organism: Schistocerca gregaria (assembly GCF_023897955.1). Taxonomy (NCBI): domain Eukaryota; kingdom Metazoa; phylum Arthropoda; class Insecta; order Orthoptera; family Acrididae; genus Schistocerca; species Schistocerca gregaria. The sequence goes on from NC_064922.1 coordinate 815,707,814, forward strand.
AGAAAAGTGATTGCAAACTCTTAGTTATTGATTAGTTGTTTTTGTTACAGTGACATATACCTTGGAATATATTCCACACTTACATTTTATTAAATTCAACACTGCCGTTCAAACGGTAAGGCAGGTCGTGGATATAGTACCAACAAAAGTTACTTGACTGCTGCCTGATCAAAAGATCGAACAGAATCTGACATTTCCCGAACCCTGACGCAGACTGGTCGAACAGTTCGAGTCGTGCTCGAACACAGCCTTACTTGAAACAGTGGCAACTGAGCTGCAATGATAGGAGACGAATCCTCCAAAAACAATTAGATTTTAGGTACATTATGCATTACAGATATATTACTTTAATTTGTAATTTCAAAATGTATCAAAGTATGATTTATGATGTAACTGTTACTACAAAACTTTTTGTTTGAAATTGGTGTATATTTACAAGAATTGGAATCCGAAGACTCGAACCTGATTTTTATGAATGTCGGAGTTAAAGACGTATTCATTCGTCTCTTCCCGTTGACACCCAGTAATTCAAATATACTCTTCGATTTGAAGCGACTGCAGTTTCCCATGCGGCATGAATTCGCTATGAATAAGAACAAGGCACAAGGCTAGTCACTTTGTATGACATCCAGGGCACTGCATCTAGTAACAAATAAATAAAAAAATGTGAGTAGGCAGCTCGACTACCTGTTTGAAGCTATTTATCAGACGTCATATCGGCCTGCTGTATTCGGCTTTTCTGTGTTCTTTGGATTCTGCTTTGGTACCTCTTGGACTGCTTACACCACGTCCACAGCTCTGGTCCACGTGTCCGGATTTGACGGGCTCGGAACTACAACAGTTAGACTGCTGCTAATTCTATCCAGTATCGTCCAAGAATTACACATGACTGTAGCATTTCTGACCAAACAGTGACTTTAGCTCTTGTTATTTAGCGTAATATTACATTTTTTGTTATACTGGGCAGGTGATTAGGTTTTTAACACGACAACAAAAAATGGAGACCAGTATGAAGCCAACGTATTGACGCAAGGTTCGGTGTTAGAGTCCCTGTACGACACACAGCTTTAATAAATATCAAAACAGCGCACAGTCCTCTGAGTGAAAGATTCATTCTCTCATCCGACAGCCTGTTGAAACACTGCACTGTTTTTCACGAGGTGAAAGTTTATGAACAGAGTCCTGCCATAAACTGATCGAGACAGTCGCCTTCAATATAATGCTGATTACAAATCTGATTTAACGTCTTGATCCAAGGACGATCTAAAAGCATTAAATGAACACATCAAATTTTAAACAGATTTCGTTGTAGTACGATTTCAGTCGATGGTTCTAGTGTAGAGACCGGCGCAGTTTGAAATATGTGAGCACAATATTGACAGATTAGACCGCCCCCGGTAGCTGAGTGGTCAGCGCGACAGAATGTCAGTCTTAAGGACCCGGGTTCGATTCGCGGCTGCGTCGGAAATTTTCTCCGTTCAGGGACTGGGTGTTGTGTTGTGTTGTTCTAATCATCATCATTTCATGCCCATAGACGCGCAAGTCGTCGAAGTGGCGGCAAATGGAAAGACTTGCACCAGGCGAACGGTCTATCCGACGAGAGGCCCTAGCCACATGGTATTCCCATTTCCATTGACAGATTATGTGGGATGTGCTGTCACCTCTCAACCAATTTCCGGAGAACTACTATCACCAGTTTGCCAGCATGAAGACTTTTACGGTGTGCTGTTCATTTGTTGGAGCTCAGCCATTTTTACATCAATCTTTTACTGAGGTAAATGTGTCATCTTTTGTCGATATGAACAATCTGGCGGGAAAAGCTCTAGGTTGCATTCTTAATTATCAGCATCGTCATCATCATCTTCATGCATTAAGACCTTCGACCTGTTGAGAAGTTCAAGCTTAATCTTCGCAAATTTCTCTTTGATCTCAGTACTCCGCAAAAACCTGTAAATCGGTTGTAGCAAACTTTCGTTGCTCATCTGCTCTGTAAGAGAGCTCCACTTTTCATCTGTTCTATACTAGATCTCCAGATTCGACGTTATTTTAAAATTTTGTCGTTTACACTGTAAATCTCGAATGTCTGTCGTATGTCTTCTTTTCTTTTCCTGTCTACCGTTGTCATCTTTGCAACTGATCGAAGGAAAAGTATTTGGTAACTTGGATTCTAATTTCGTCCTTGCTAGTAAAGACCCACATCGCAGCCCCGTATAAACCTGCTGGTATCGCCATTGTTCTCTAAGCCTTCAGCGTTGTTTCCTTCCTTACCTTTTTTTTAGCCTTTAAACTTTTCAGTTTGCTTGCCCATATCAAGGTCTTCAAAAGGTGAGTGTGTGCAACCAAGAAAAGTAAGTTACCTGACCTCTATAACGGATTTGTTATTAATAACAAACTTGCAGAGGACTTGAGATGGACCCATAAAATGCCACGGATTTTGTATATTCGGTGAAATTTTGAAACTGTACTGCTCCATTACTTCATTCAAACTGAGCTCGCTGTAGGACCAATATATCCTCAGAATTTCACTCTGTTACCTGATCGTCGGCAAAAACGCAATACTGGGCACGTATGGTGAACCAGTCATCAATATTCTAACAGAATAACACTGAAAGGCTCCCCTAGTTTCAATAAAATGAAATCTAAGAACATAGACTATATTGTCGACGAGTTAATTAGTGATGACCAACATGATATCTACAAGGGGTCTCGGGGAAATTTTATAGTTTGCAGATGCGGTACTGTAACACTGCCATTAAGATATTAACGGCAGTATGTTTCTCCAGTCACATGTGTTCCTCCAGTAGCAAATTACACGGTTCAGTCACATTAATGTGACTACCGCCTGCGTTCGACGTCAACGTGCCATAACCACTCACAGACGGCGAGTGGCAGCATCAACTGTGTAGAGTACGCAAGCGCGTCGAAGGACGCAGAAAACAGTGCAGTGGCTGTAGCAGTGCGGAAACGGAGCTAATTATCTGACGTGCAATGGCTTCGTGTCAAGGGTAGAAGTAGGAGGTGCATTCAAGTTCTAAGGCCTCCGATTTGTTTTCTAATTAACTACTCACCCGAAATCGATGAAACTGGCGTTACTTCTCGACGTCATCGCCCTGCAGACGTAGACATTTTTCACAACGCTGACGCCATGATTCCATGGCACCGGCGAAGGCTTCTTTAGGAGTCTGTTTTGACCACTGGAAAAACGCTGAGGCAATAGCAACACGGCTGGTAAATGTGCGGCCACGGAGAGAGTCTTTCATTGTTGGAAAAAGCCAAAAGTCACCAGGAGCCAGGTCAGGTGAGTAGGGAGCGTGAGAAATCACTTCAAAGTTGTTATCACGAAGACGCTGTTGCGCAACGTTAGCTCGATGTGCGAGTGCGTTGTCTTGGTGAAACAGCACACGCGCAGCCCTTCCCGGACGTTTTTGTTGCGGTGCAGGAAGGAATTTGTTCTTCAAAACATTTTCCTAGGTTGCACCTGTTACCGTAGGGCCCTTTGGAACGTTATGGGTAAAGATTACGCCCTCGCTGTCCTAAAACATGGACACCATCATTTTTTCAGCACTGGCGGTTACCCGAAACTTTTTTGGTGGCGGTGAATCTGTGTGCTTCCATTGAGCTGACTGGCGCTTTGTTTCTGGTTTTAAAAATGTCATCCACGTCTCATCCATTGTCACAACCGACGAAAAGAAAGTCCCATTCATGCTGTCGTTGCGCGTCAACATTGCTAGGCAACATGCCACACGGGCAGCCATGTGGTCGTCTGTTAGCATTCGTTCACCCACCTGGATGACACTTTTCGCATTTTCAGGTCGTCATGCAGGTTTGTGTGCACAAAACCCACAGAAATGCCAACTCTGGAGGCGATCTGTTCAACAGTCATTCGGCGATCCTCCAAAACAATTCTCTCCACTTTCTCGATCATGTCGTCAGACCGGCTTGTGCGAGCTCAAGGTTGATTCGGTTTGTTGTCACACGATGTTCTGCCTTTATTAAACTGTCGCACCCACGAACGCACTTTCGACACATCCATAACCACATGTCTCCTTCAACTGTCGATGAATTTCAATTGATTTCACACCACGCAAATTCAGAAAACGAAGGATTGCACGCTGTTCAAGTAAGGAAAACGTCGCCATTTCATGTATTTAAAACAGTTCTCATTCTCACCGCTGGCGGTAAAATTCCATCTGCCGTACGGTGCTGCCATCTCTGGAACGTGTTGACAATGAACGCGGCCTCATTTTAAAACAATGCGCATGTTTCTATCTCTTTCTAGTGCGGAGAAGAAATGCACCTCGTGTTTCCAAAATGACCAAGTTTGTAAACCGTTCGCGTGCCACCGTAGGTGAACTACAGTGTCCACGGCAAAATGGCGCTATCCAAAACTGGTGGCGAGGTAACTATGGTGCACCATGGGCCATATATTATGAAGCGGTGATCGACGGCTGTGGAAGCACAAGCGGCCAAAGACACCGCTAGTTAGGGCACAGCCACCTATGGTAAACTAACATACGCAAACAAACGACAAGCGTCGGCAAGCCCCTGCATATCAGCAACACTGACTGGTAACTACCAGCTGCTCTTAGAGCCGACCAACAGGCCACAGCAGGGACACCGACGAACTCGCCCACAGACGCACAAACAATCCGACAGCATTCCCTCACACTGTGCGTCCGGTATATGACCTATCGGACACAAGATCGATAATAAACCTAACTGTTGCAGGTTGCTGACGCTGAACGAGGACTCTGTCCAGCACCCAGTGCCGGCCGCCGAGCAGCACAACCGCACAACGTCAATGTATCGACATGCATGATACCCACTACTAACAAAGCCTACCCTTGCACGACCTATCGCAGGCAGCAAGACAACCTCTACTGCTCTTACTACCCGACCTGATTATCGCAGAGGTTTTCTTCCCTTGGCTCTTGCCTTGCACTTGGTTTCCTCTGCCCTTCAAACCGCTACCCTTCGTTCGATTTGGACCCAATCTATCTCCAGATGAGCGCGTATTAATAGTTAGCGCTAACCAGCCGTACGCAAACATCGCAGTACCCAAATCCTGCGACACCTCACTTTAGTGAATACTAACCCTTATGCAGAGATGGCTGTAGACCTATTGTGTTGGCCGTCATGCCGGTGTGGGCGTGAAGGGTTCCACCTCTTTTAAAATTAAAAAAAAAAAAAAAACGGCTGTGGAGGTGTGTACGAGCGAAAGGACGCGCAGCTGTTGAGCAGGTGACAGCCCAGATGAGCTAAGGGGCTACCAAACAGCATCTCCTCAACGACCGTTCAGTGAACGTTTCTGCACATGATCCTTCACAGAAGGTGCCTGGCCACGCAACCATGTTGACTGCTGTTCATCAGCGACGAAGGCCGGACTTCGCACGACAATACCGCAACTGGACCTCCACTGAAATGTGACAGGTGGCCTTTTCACATGAATCACGTTTCACACTACATTGGATAAATGGCCGTTGTCGTGTACAGCCCCGCACCAGTCATCGTAAGCGTCCAGGCAAGAGGAGAGAGTGTTACGGTATGGGGAATATTTTCGTGGCACTCACTGGGTGATCTCGCAGTTCTGGGAGGCAAAATGGATCAACACAGGTATCTATCTACCTTTGTGGACTGATCATGTCCTATCCTACACGCAGTTTGTTTCTTCCGCGGCACAGTGCCATTTACCAGCAGAACAACGCAACGTATCACACATCTCGCAGTGTGCATCCGTGCTTCAAAGAGCACCGTGACAAGTTTAACGTGCTTCCCTTGCCAACGAACTCCACGAATTTACACCCAATCGAGAATCTGTAGTATCACCTCTATCGGGCTGCCCGCGTCATGAGTCTTCAAGAGAGAAACGTAGCACATCTGGCCACATCAATAGAGTCGGCATGGTTTCACATCCCTGTCTGTATCTTCCAGAATCTCATTGACTCTCTTTCCGCGCGTCCACACTGCAAGAGTAGGTTATTCAGACTTTTGACTGGTGGTCACATCAATATGGTTCGACTGCGTATGATAAGGACGATAAAATATTATTTGAAGACAATAGCAGAGCCGCGCGGGATTAGCCGAGCGGTCTCGGGCGCTGCAGTCATGGACTATGCGGCTGGTACAGGCTGAGTTTCGAATCCTCCCTCGGGCATTGGTGTGTGTGACCTTAGGATAATTTAGGTTAAGTTGTGTGTAAGGTTAGGGACTGATGACCTTAGCAATTAAGTCTCATAAGATTTCACACACACATTATATATATATATATATATATATATATATATATATATATATATATATATATATATATAAACGCAAAGTATATTGTTATTATTGAAATTGTCGTTTATCCAAAAATCAGTTCGAGGAAAGTACCATATGCCACAATATTTAATGAATGTCTCCACATTGAGATTTCAGGTATCGCACAACTGTGGCCTGAATAATTAAACTGGCAATGGCAAGGAAAGCGTTTCTCAAGAAGAGAAATTTGTTAACATTGAGTATAGATTGAAGTGTCATGAAGTCATTTCTGAAAGTATTTGTATGGAATGTAGCCATGTATGGAAGTGAAACATGAACGATAAATAGTTTGTACAAGAAGAGAATAGAAGCTTTCGAAGTGGTGCTAAAGAAGAATGCTGAAGATTAGATGGGTAGATCACATAACTAAAGAGAAAGTATTGAATAGGATTGAGGAGAAGAGAAGTTTGTGGCACAACTTGACTAGAAGAAGGGATCGTTTGGTAGGACATGTGTTGAGGCACCAAGGGATCACCAATTTAGTATTGGAGGGCAGTGTGGAGGGTAAAAATCGTAGAGGGAAACCAAGAGATGAATACACTAAGCAAATTCAGAAGGATGTAGGTTGCAGTGGGTACTGGGAGATGAAGAACCTTGCACAGGATAGAGTAGCATGGAGAGCTGCATCAAACAAGTCTCAGGACTGAAGACCACAACAACAACAACAATGTCGAGATGGGTGCAGCTTCATGTAACTGAAATGCACATGCATAAACTGTTCTGCATTTCAAGAATGCTGCCAACCAATTGTGGCTGGTCAAATACTACACCCAGCAACCGCACAACATGGCAACAACGATAATTCACAAACTATTGTTGCCAATTGAGGGGCTGATTGACCGACTAGTAGCGGCTCCAGGTCATGCAAACTGAGAACAGTCGGGAGAGCGATGTGTTAATCCCACGCCCGTCTGTACTGCATCTGAAGACGCATTTTCGGGGGAGAACATAGCGGTTGGTCGGTGTCGATGGGCAGCCAGACACTGTCGATGGAGTTAAGACACAGAGCTTGATCAGCTGTTAATGCTTAATATGCAGCCAAGCTGAAGAATAAACTTAGAAAATGCCAACAACGCTAAATAAAATGACATGTGAGGATGCAGGCTCCTCACGACTTCAAAAACTTAATCTAGTTGAAGTCTAAGGTAAATTAAAGTATCGGTGGAAAATCAAACAAAAAGGATCCCAGCATGGAAGAAAAGAAAACGAACTAAAGACTACAGTACTATAGAATAATATACATATAAAAATATGTACACTTGGCGAATGTTACATAAGAACATAACTTCAAAAAACATGCACAAAAATGATACCTCAGAAAAATCTTAAGAAATGTAATGTTTATGAAAAACTATGAAGGATAAGCACTGGAAATAATAATTTATAGAGCTTCCCAGAACTTTCCTACCATTTAGAAAATGCAGAAAATAATATGAATGTAACCAATTATTAGTCAGTATGCACATTTAATGAGAATATCTTCAACTGTGTGTCTCTACAACAGAAAATACATATACATATTTATAGTCTCAACTGATGTTATTATTCATTTAATTATTAAAGGTAGATGGCGAAATTAGTCAGTTATCTATAACAGCAATGCGATATAAACATTATTTTGTCAGTCTACTCTTTAAATGGTCATTCATAATAGAAAATAAGAAAATTGTCTCAAATCGGCAATTTTAGTCATTCATATTAAGCAAACTCATTATGTTACGAGTGTCTACTTATAAAGGCTCACTAATCATTAGTATTACTTGTATTAGGGAAAAGATCAAAGTATTATATAATCAGTAAACAAGATTAATGTTTGTAAATATCTGTAGCATTATCAGAATCTCAGGATACTTGTGAAAAAGTCAACCTTCAAAAGGCTAAACAGCAGATAAATTAACTTTAAAACTGAGTCATATAAATAGTAAAGCTTATTAATATCAGAAATTAAAGTAGAATATAACACAGGGCAGAGATAAGTTTGTGACAAATGGTTCCATTCGTAAAAAAAAAGTTTGTGGGTACCTAAATACATCAAAAGTTCTTAGTATACATCTGTAAATCCACCCCAAATCGCACTATTTTATTTGAAACATTCACTTCTCTTGCGACTGCCCTGTTTTATTAACCCTTTGCCGTCCGCACGTCTCGTACAAATGTATTCGCTTGGCGCCGCCAGCGCTAATTCGGATTACTTGGCTTGTCGCCAGCCGTTCTTGGCATCGGGAGATTACAAATTGTTAAATTTTACTTATCTCATCGCTAGTTCTGATAAGTTCACAACCCTGTTCCACTACTTTCATAAGATTTCGAAGATATACATACGTAAATAAATACAAAATTTTTTTGTTAAATGTATTTGTTCATTTGCATTGTCTTTGGTACTTCGTATTTCTCTTGAGTATGATATGCGGCAAAACAGTCTCCTAGATGTAACGCAACCCCACAAGACTTGCATATTAAGCTTGTTGTTCTCCTTTTTTTGTTTCTGGAACATACATGGTAGTTTCTTCGTTTTCGCTTATTAGTTTCGGAAATAAGTAATAGCTGGTGTTGCTTTATGTGTCCGGGAAGTCTGTCAACCGGATCATGATGAGACATACGCGATGCAGTGGCAACCCCCAAGTTTTGCTCAGGTAAATGGTCTTTTATCCACGAATCAAGCACTTTTAATTTTAAAAAAAACGTGAAATCGGAGACGGTTGTGGTCCGTATTGAAATATTGCCATGTACGGAACGCATTAAACAATGCGCTATTAAAAAGGTACATAAAACCTTTCTTAATCATTTCATAGTTTTTCTATATATAGGGTAATAACTCAAAAATTTTTCAGCCCAATCCAATCCTTTTATGTATTTGTTGTAATCTAATACACTTTCAGGTTTTTTATTGTGCAATTGGTTTTCCTACATTTTCTTTGAATGTCCGTCAAAGTGGCATTATGTATTGTAGAGATCATTCGTATCGTTTTGGTTTTCGATGCTCTCCATACCTTTCCGTTGATGACAAACTTCAAAAACATTGACTTTCCCGCGCTTTAATTTTTGCGGAAATATTCTATTTTGTCGCATCGTTCCTCAAACTCGAATTTTCTTTTCAGGTAACTTCTCCGCAACTGTTGTAATAGTTATCCACATACAGGTGATGCCACTTTCCATAACAAGGCATCAATAGTTCCATCACTGTTTTTTCTAAAGGCTGTCGAGCGCCGGAATATATCTTGAATGAGGAAGTGTATTCCGTACTCTTATCACACAGCATCCGTATGAGTGTGCCATATTTCCTAATTTTCGACGGATTGTAAACTGTAAAATTTAATCGTCCACGAAACGGTATCATTCATTCATCAATTGAGATGTTTTGACTTGGATTAAAGGTTTCTTTAAACTTTTTGGAAAAATAATCAATTACGAATTGAACTTTGAAAGGCCAGTCGGCATTATCCGATTTAATGTTGTTGTCGGAAAAATGTAAAAAATGTTAATATTTGTCTCAATCTTTTGCGGGACATGGTTTTGCGAAATATCGGTGTTTGTATCAACGAATTCGTCGACCAATAATCATCGATCCTGGCTTTTTTTTTTATTTTTATTTTATTTTATTTTTTTTTTTTTTTTTTTTTTTTTTTTTTACAATTCTCATTAGGACAGCAAGCCCAAACCATTTTCTAAGTTCGTGTCCCGTGACGTCGACAAATTTTGAATTTTTTATTCAGTTTCCTTCTATTCTAATTTTGACTGTAGTACTTGTTGGTTTCGTTGCTAATATGTTCAAATAGATCGTTCCCAATATATAATTCTATGATATCCTTGATGCTCTGTGTATCTGTGGGAAATATGTTTGGACCTAGAGATCCTTGCTCTGGACACTGCGAGAGGGCTGTACAAACAATGATCACACCCACGGCACAGCGTACACACCAGGAACCGCGGTGTTGGCCATCGAATGGCGCTAGCTGCGCAGCATTTGTGCACCGCCGCCGTCAGTGTCAGTCAGTTTGCCGTGGCATACAGAGCTCCATCGCAGTATTTAACACTGGTAGCATGCCGCGACAGCGTGGACGTGAACCGTATGTGCAGTTGACGGACTTTGAGCGAGGGCGTATAGTGGGCATGCGGGAGGCCGGGTGGACGTACCGCCGAATTGCTCAACACGTGGGGCGTGAGGTCTCCACAGTACATCGATGTTGTCGCCAGTGGTCGGCGGAAGGTGCACGTGCCCGTCGACCTGGGACCGGACCGCAGCGACGCACGGATGCACGCCAAGACCGTAGGATCCTACGCAGTGCCGTAGGGGACCGCACCGCCACTTCCCAGCAAATTAGGGACACTGTTGCTCCTGGGGTATCGGCAAGGACCATTCGCAAGCGCCTCCATGAATCTGGGCTACGGTCCCGCACACCGTTAGGCCGTCTTCCGCTCACGCCCCAACATCGTGCAGCCCGCCTCCAGTGGTGTCGCGACAGGCGTGAATGGAGGGACGAATGGAGACGTGTCGTCTTCAGCGATGAGAGTCGCTTCTGCCTTGGTGCCAATGATGGTCGTATGCGTGTTTGGCGCCGTGCAGGTGAGCGCCACAATCAGGACTGCATACGACCGAGGCACACAGGGCCAACACCCGGCATCACGTTGTGGGGAGCGGTCTCCTACACTGGCCGTACACCTCTGGTGATCGTCGAGTGGAGACACTGAATAGTGCACGGTACATCCAAAACGTCATCGAACCCATCGTTCTACCATTCCTAGACCGGCAAGGGAACTTGCTATTCCAACCGGACAACGCACGTCCGCATGTATCCCGTGCCACCCAACGTGCTCTAGAAGGTGTAAGTCAACTACCCTGGCCAGCAAGATCTCCGGATCTGTCCCCCATTGAGCATGTTTTGGACAGGATGAAGCGTCGTCTCACGTGGTCTGCACGTCCAGCACGAACGCTGGTCCAACTGAGGCGCCAGGTGGAAATGGAATGGCAAGCTGTTCCACAGGACTACATCCAGCTTCTCTACGATCGTCTCCATGGGAGAATAGCAGCCTGCATTGCTGCGAAAGGTGGATATACATTGTACTAGTGCCGACATTTTGCATGTTCTGTTGCCAGTGTCTATGTGCCTGTGGTTCTGTCAGTGTGATCATGTGATGTATCTGACCCCAGGAATGTGTCAATAAAGTTTCCCCTTCCTGGGACAATGAATTCACGGTGTTCTTATTTCAATTTCCAGGAGTGTATTATTGGTCATCGGTAAATTAAAGTCTGCCAACGTGCACTCTCTTCTTCTTCTGATTCATCCGAATCAGTTGACAACCGTAGCGTTCGCCGTATTCCTCTTGGACGTATTTCACTATCTTCCGACGATTCTGCTTTACTTTCATTTTTTTTTATATTCACTGTGTTCTTCCAAATCGCCTAAGTTGTCCGGAACGCAGACAAGACGTCGACGCATTCATCGTAAATAATCGTATCGCCTCTTTCGTCTGCCAAGATGAAAGGTCACAAGTACACATAAAAACAAAAAAAACCTGTTGACTTCTGTGACTTATTGTTACCTAAAAAACACCAACAGAATGCCAAAGATACAAAAGTGCTGTCGCCGGCCACTACGCGATACTATGATCACGACACCACTGTGTTGTCGCCGACCACTGTGCTATACTGTGCACACGGCACCAATATGGTTTCGCCGGCCATTGATCGCTATTTCGCGCACGACACCACTGTGGTGTCGCAGGACCGCATAGTGTTAGCGGGCGGGCACTCGGTCTGTCACATATAACTAAGGTCTTGCGGTAATGTATACTCCACGGGTTTGTGTTTACAAACACACGGACAGCAGGATCGCGTGTAGTGACACTCCGAATTTCGTCCCGCAATGGACGGACCAGAATGCAGCCTATTCCTCTCACATTGGGATTGGCAGTTTATACCGCGGTTGATAACGGATTTCTGGCTGAGCTACTCATCCAGTACACATTGCTGGGTTGGCAGTTCACATAATGTTGCGACGTGGACTGGTAGCTTGGCAGCATCGCTTAGCAAGGTGCGGGCCAATCTATGGTGTCATATGAGCTGACGTCCCGTTATTTCCGTCAGTCAGTTGCTCGTATCTGATGACGTAGGTGTCACTGTGCCAAAGCCTCGCAAATAACAACAGAAGAGACTTCAGTATCATATAGAGACAATTCTTGTACCACTATTGCCGTCGAACACCTAGGTACCACACGCAAAATATTCAACGAAAACAATTTTATCAGTGATGAAATGTTCCATCTGCTTGATAAGAATGTCACACGCCCCACACAAAGACGTGATTTTCTTACAGTCATTAGGAGGATTCTCAACTGGGCTACTACACACTACTCACAACAGATTTGTACAAAAGTCAAAGTTTAGCAATCCATCGAAACTCATTACCACATGAAAGTAAAGATGAAGTTTCTTCCTCCCCCCTTTCCTGCCACTTTTTCTCTTCTTCTTTCCGAAATTAACGACCCGTCTTCGTTCTTTTCTTCTTCTCATGCTGCCTTTTAGTCTGGTGTTCCACCTGAATTTCTTCTACCAAACCTCGGACAAATATTGATCTGGAAATGTTGATTTTAACTCTGCAGATGTGGGGAATTTCCACTCACCACACTTCCCCACATCTTATCCGCTTCATTGAGGATACGAGAAAATGCTCTTTAAATTATATAAAATTATTTGTCATATTATGGTGTCCATACAGGTCAGACACTCAAATGGTTCAAATGGCTCTGAGCACTATGGGACTGAAGTTCTGGAGGTCATCAGTCCCCTAGAACTTAGAACTACTTAAACCTAACTAACCTAAGGACATCATACACATCCATGCCCGAGGCAGGATTCGTACCTGCGACCGTAGAAGTCGCGTGGTTCCACACAAGTGCCTAGAGCCGCTCTGCCACCCCGGCAGATCAGACGCTTTCGATTGTCTATTGGCAGCCAAATTGTCGGTTGCACGCTGGGGTATCACTTCAATATTGTGGCCGTCTTGCATTACGAAACCATTTTCCTCTCGTATCAAACTTCGATCAACGTTAGCACAGCAGTTTCGCATGGTCTTGATGAACTGATTACATAAATTTCAAGATTACAAGAAGGTTGTCGTACACCATAAATCAAATTCACGTCTCAATTAATAGCGTCACACCACTTTCACATGATAAAAATGGTATCTTGAGTTATTCAACACGTTTCAGTAATCTGACGAATGTCTTGTTGTCGTGAGATTAATTAAGAATGCACTTCTACCACCTCTGATTCTTTCTTTTCATAATGCCGTTTGCTTTCCTGAGTGTAATCAGAATGTTTCATGTTCGTCAATCCTATAAGCTCGTTTGTCAAATCTGTGAATCACACTCACATCTCTTTCTTTATCTCATGCTTCGTTTTCTGTAACTCGCATGTCCTTTTCGTCATTTTTATTGTACAATTCGTGAGTATTTACGTCTATTCACCTCACGTTTCTTTGCATCCCATTTGTACATTTCGCGTGTGTTTGAGACTAATTTGTTGTTCATTTCATGTGCGTGTGATGATACTGGGAATTTTACAGTATCAGCGCAGCAACGACGTATGGCAAGTGCCCGGCTGAACTTTTTCATGTTAAGTGTAGTATAAAACAGACAATGTTTGTATAGTGTGATTCTTGAGTTTCTCCCGGCGGTATATTATCAAATACGCCGGGAGAAACTCAAGAATCACATCATACACTATACACGACTGTGCTTAAACTGACACACAATAGTTTTTAGTGCAACGCAATCTGACTTTCAAAAATCCCTACGAAAGAATGGCCCTGACTAACATTAACCTATACGTTTCACAAATCACTTACCTCACAAAAATCTTCGTTACTCAAGCTACTGCAATACAGCGAGCACCACCAATAAAAGATTCAAACTACGGAAGGCACTATCTACTGATAGGCATAGTTAGCAAATGAAAGATTTTAATAGAGAAAAAACAATGTATTTACCTCACTAGTCATAATATATATAGCAGTTCATGACACCAATTCTTACAAATTTCAAAACTCCGCCATCTCTCTCCCCACGTCCACCACTGCTGGCGGCTCACCTCCAACTGCGCAACGCTACGCGCTATTAGCATCCAGCTGCCGTTGCCCAACACTACAATAGCAGACAACAATGCAAACCAGCCACAGACTGCACACACCACAGCCAGTGATTTTCTTACAGAGCGCTACGTGGCGTTGGCGTTACCAATAAAAAAAACCTAAACATCCTACTTGCAACACCTTTACGGGAAGGAGATGTATCGCAGCATGAAGAAATTTGAAAAGTTGCGCCACCATAGATGTCGTTTGCTAAGTACTCTTGCCTTTCTAAAGAGATGTCGTTCCGAGAATGTTGTTCCAAATTTTGCTAAGGTTATGCATCACATCGATTCTGCAGCAGCTAGGAGAATCAAGAAACGAGCCACCCTCACATTGGTACGTGAGAGAGTGTAATTCACCCGCCGGAGCCTTGAGTTTATCTCACAGGAATTACTCAAATTACATTTGTAACTGGCTACTAAGTTCACTTCTTTTTCCTGGGATTGGATTGATGATGTCACCTGGGTGTCAGCTGATTCCGCCCATAAGAAGGCTACGAGACGTCTCCTTAACAAACCATCTCTGCAGGTTCCGTGCAAGACTCTCATCAATTTGAGTGGCATGGTGTTGAGTGATGATGCGGTCTCGGTTTTGCAAAAAGGTCTCAACTTCGCTCCCACCCCCAAGTTCACTCCGGTCGCAGAAATTGTTAATGCTGTTGAACAGGTTGCAGCTCGACTTCCGCCCGAATCAGCCGAGGAAATACGTCGTGAAACTTGTCGTGCGTTGACGAAATCCAAGCCGATGAAGTCAGATATCAGCAATAAAGAGAGGGCGGCCATTCGTGATCTGAGGGAACGGTCTGAAATTGTTGTCTTACCGGCTGACAAAGGCAATGCTACAGGTGTTGTCTCCCATAAGGACTACACTGATAAGATGCAGAGCCTGCTAAATGACTATTCCTACCGGAAGATCAGCGTTGACCCTACAAAGAAGGTGGAGAACAAGACGAGGGTTCTTCTCAAGGACGCAGATTTACCGGAGGGTGACGCTAAGAAATTGTTACCCCAAGGTCCGGTACCGCCTAGACTATATGGACTCCCGAAGGTTCACAAAGAGGGGGTACCATTACTCCCCATTGTCAGCAACATCAGGGCACCTACATATTTGTTGGCCAAATACCTGACGGGAATATTAAGTCCTTATGTGGGTAAATGCCCTCATCACATCCGTAATTCCGTGGATTTTGTTAAACTCCTTGATATCTTCAGGTTGGATGAGTCAGATATCATGGTGAGTTTTGACGTCGTTTCCGTGTTTACGAGGGTACCCCTTCGAGAGTCGCTAGAGTTGATTGGTCAGAGGTTTGACGAGAATACCACTGAACTTTTTAGGCATGTCTTGACTTCCACGTGTTTTTTTATGGAGAATACTACGAACAAACGGACGGAGTCGCCATGGGTAGCCCACTCTCACCGGTGGTAGCGAATTTGTACATGGAGAACTTCGAGGAGGAAGCCCTGTCGTCATCCGAATGGAAACCTACTTGCTTTTTCCGTTACGTGGACGACACGTTCGTCATCTGGCCACATGGTATGGATAAACTTCTTGACTTCCTTACACATCTAAACTCCATACACCCCAACATCAAATTCACTATGGAGACTGAAACGGAGGGTAAATTACCTTTCCTTGACGTCTTCGTCAGGAGAAGGGCTGACGGCACCCTAGGTCATGGGGTGTATCGAAAGACAACACACACTGATCTGTATTTGCACGCAGACAGCTGCCACCACCCTTCACAGAGGAATGGGGTACTTAAAACTCTAGTACATAGGGCGCGCACTATCTCTGACACAGAGAGTCTACCCCAGGAATTGGAACATCTGAGAACGGTGTTTTGAAAGAATGGGTACTCAGAGTGGCAGATCCAACGTGCTCTCCGCCCAACCACTGCAGCACAGCCTGTTGAGATGGATGAAGTCACGAGGGAGGAGGTAGGCACTGCATTTATTCCTTACACAGGCGCACTCTCGGGGAAAATCGCCCGCATTCTGAAGAAACACCGGGTCGGAACTGTGTTTTGTCCTCCGAATAAAACTCGTGCACTGGTGGGGAGCGCCAAAGATGACCTCGGTTTGAGGAAGGCCGGCGTGTACCAGATTCCGTGTCAATGTGGCAAGTCGTATATTGGTCAGACGATGCGTACCGTCGAGGATCGATGCCGTGAACACCAGAGGCACACTCGACTGATGTATCCGAGCAAGTCGGCGGTCGCTGAACATTGTTTGTCGGAAAATCACGCTATGGAGTATGACCGCACGAGGTTCCTGGTACAGACGTCGAGATACTGGGACAGCGTTGTTAGAGAGGCCATCGAAATTCGCACCAATGACGACCTCATAAACCTTGACTGTGGATATAATCTTAGCAAGGCTTGGGAACCAGCGATTGGGTTAATCAAGAGTAAATCGAGCAAACGCATAATTGTGACGACCACGGCGGACAGAGCCATCACACCGACGTCATCTCAGAGGCCGTCGCAATCTGTTCCACCGCGCTACCGTGGCGCGAGGCGCGGACGGCGGAGGGAGCGCGCCGCGGGCGGAGGGTATTTAAATCGGCCGCCGCCGCGACCGAACCAAGTTCCCCCTGAGCAGCCATAGCGTACGGATCTCCGTGCCGGCACGTTCACAGGAGCACAGTCCGTCAGTTCACCTGATGATGGCGACATGTTTGATCGCCGAAATATTGTGCCCGTTGGACACTATAGACCGGCAGTACACCCGTGGATATTTTGATTAATGTTTGTATAAATTATGTTAATTTCTGTTCTGAAACCTAAAAGTCTGTGTGATTGTTGTTTCTTATGTTTCGTGGGCGGCGCAGCAGTTAAGTGGCAGCGGAAGGAATCTCCCACCTGGGCCTGAATCTTCAAGTCGCCTGACGCAGACGTCACACAGCCGAAGGTCGTGTACCGGAAGAAGATGTCGGAAGCTTCACTCAGATGCTGCGGCCTACGTTTTTAACAATGAAATTATGTTTCTTAAACGTAAGTGTAATGTGGTAGCTTCAGTCCTTTGTCAGAGTTCGATGTTAGCTGTTCCGAAAGAGCCACGCTTGATCGCAGATGAACTTTGAAATATTTGCATAGCAGCCATCTGTGGTGTTAAGAAATAAAACTTTTTGTATCTTCTAAAAATAAAAGGGTTAAAGTATTAATTATTCTGGAAATTGGTGACTCCTCTTTATTTATACTGAGATGTGTGTGACGATCAGGAAGAGCGGCGATTTTTACTGGGTGATAACTTGATGCTAAAAGAAATTGGTGTTTAATCTCTGATTTATCGAGTTCACAAGAAATGATGTAAATTGCGAATCTAGGAATCATTTTCATAGCATAGTGGTCTGACGGTCTATATCAGTGAAACATTGGTTTTATTAGCCAAGAGGCGTCTAAATTCATCACAAATTACATAATTAATAATTTCCTGCATTTGTGAATTTTAGTACGCTTACGAGAGATAAACTGAGCCCTGGATCTTAGTGTTAACAGTCGTCCTTGGTTCGCATAGTAACAGATAAACAAATAAAATCAGATATTTAGTTTCAGCTCGCGTAATTAAGCCCAAAGGTAGTACTTCTGGAGCATTTGTACTGTTTAGCGCCTATATACGTATAAAGAGATTGGGACGTGAGTCACCCTGAGATAGTAACATCTCATTCGTTTGCGTCTTATTTATTATCCATTTGTTTCAAATACTGCAGAATTATGTAAATATTATCAATGTTTCTAATGGTAGAATAGTTCATCAAAGTATCTGGATTCAAGACACTAGAAACTGAATTTAATTCACCATGGCAATGAATCTAAGGGTTCAGTATCAATTTCATCCATTACACTTATATCACTGCTCCAATTTCTCGACTATCAGCATCCCTTTCAACAATTAGATCACAATTAAAACATCTGTCAGCCATTTTTGAGACTAACGTTTCACATACGAATACGCAGGAAATTACAGAACATATTTCATGCAATCCAACCCCATAGTTCCCATTTTTCAGCCTATCTAACGTAGCAACTAATGATATTGTGAGACACGTCTGTAAACTTTAATTCACACACATCGTTACTTTCTGTCCGTAATCGGCCCGTGCCTCCTAAGATTACTTGCATAGTGTCTCTCGCACTATCATAATCGCGATTTGTACCACTGTGTACCACGATCGTACCGAAAATGATACATTTAATTCAGAAGAGTTAATGAGGGACCACAAAATATATTTATTATTATTGGAACCGTTTCTTCTAAGAAAATCATCTCGAGCTACACTATGATTTGCACTGAAGCGCCAAAGAAACTGATACAGGCACGCGTATTCAGAGATATGTAAACAGGCAGAATACGGCGCTACGGTCGGCAACGCCTATATAAGACAACAAGCGTCTGACGCAATTGTTAGATCGGTTACTACTGCTACAATGGTAGATTATCAAGATTTAAGTGAGTTTGTACATGGTGTTATAGTCGGCACACTAGCGATGGGACATGAGATATCCAAGGTAGGAATGAAGTGCGGATTTCCCCGTACGATCATTTGAGGAGTGTACTGTGAATATCAGGAATCAGGTAAAACATCAAATCTCCGACATCACTGCGGCCGGAAAAAGATCTTGCAAGAACGGGACCAACGACGACTGAAGAGAATCGTTGAGCGAGACAGAAGTGCAAGCCTTCCGCAAAGTGCTGCAGATTTTTAATTCTGGGCCATCAGCAATATTATCAGCGTGCGAACCATTCAAATAAGTATCATCGATATGGGCTTTCGGAGCCGAAGGCCAACTCATGTACCTTTGATGTCTCCACGACACAAAGCTATACGCCTCACCAGGACCCGTCAACACCGACATTGGACTACTGATAACTGGAAACATTGTATCGAGCGGACGGACGTGTATGGAAAAAGAGACAACCTCTTGTGTCCATGGCGTCTGCATGTCAGCAGGAGACTGTTCAAGCTGGTGGAGGCTCTCTAATGGTGTTGGAGTGATATAGGACCCCTGATACATCTAGATACGACTCTGACAGGTGACACATACGTATGCATCCTGTCTGATCACCTGCACCCATTCATGCCCATTGTGCGTTCCTACGGACTAAGACAATTCCAGCAGGACAATGCGACACCTACACGTCCAGAATTGCTACACAGTGGCTCCAGGAACACTCTTCTGAGCCTAAACAGCTCCGCTTGCCACCAAACTTCCCAGACATGAATATTATTAAGTACATCTGGGATGCCTTGCAACGCACTGCTCAGAAAATATCTCCAGCCACTCGTACTCTACGGATTTAATTCATAGAGTCAGTTTCCTCCAGCACTGCTTCAGACATTAGTAGAGTTCATGGCACGTCGTGTTGCGGCACTCCTGCGTGCTCGCGGGGGCCCTACACGATATTAGGCACGTGTAACAGTTTCTTTGGCTTGTCGGTGTAAAAAAGTCTCGTAGCTGAAAGCACACAGTGAATCTCTTACACAGAAAGTTCACGTATCCTACAAGCGCGGGGCGAATAAAAAACAGAATAAAACTTCTATATGAGTGCAACTTTATCCGTGTTCTACCGAAATACACACGCCTAAACACGGCAGCATCTTAATAACTCTGCCGACCAACTGGGGCTGATTCACATATTCTGATTGTTATACTGTATCTAATGAAGTGGCGCAGTGCTTATTGTCCTGTGATCCATTTTTAGTCTTACCGCAGTTTCTCCAAACCACTTAAAGTAAGTGCCAGAATGGTTCTTTTGAAAAATACACGCCTATGTTCCTTCCCAGTCCAAACTTCTGCTCCGCCTCTACGTCATTGACAACCGTACGTTGAACTCTTAACCCTTCCCGAAAATTGCGGGTAGTTTACGTCATAGCGACCATCTTTGAATTTACGAGAATATTTTATTGTGATTCCTGTAGCCTTTATAGCTGTTTCATTGTTTTTCAGATGTCAGATAGTGCAACACTCCGAAAACGAATGATAAATGAGAAAAGTAAAACAATGTCCTTGTAGCATATTGTTCTGGTGATGAACAAAAGCGCTACGAACTTTTGCATCAATATACTCTAATGGAAAATTGTCACGTAAGGTTTCAGTTGAGGGCCAGCTATTGTTATATTTTGCCTCAACGTGCTGCGGATTTGGTTATAAATTTCTGCGTGGTATTAATAATGAATGAACGTTTATAGAGTATTTTTCTGTTATTATTTTCTGTGCTGAAACGTTCCATACGAACAAAATCGTGCAAAGCAATTATACTGCGAAACCGCAGAACTGTATGTTCTATGGCTCCTGCACAATTCGGGTTGCCCTTAATACTGAATTACGCTTCCTTTTCTTCTATGGCACCACTTTCATTAATTACCTTTGGTAAATTTATTAGATGCTCTACAGGGCCCACTAAAAGCAGTAAGAAGAATGGACGTGCTAAACGCCTTCAAATTACACTGTAAATGAATTCCCCTGGTAATGTGTCTCGTCGGTAACACGTTGGTGGGGATCGTGGTATCTAATTTATACCTTCATTCGACTTCCACTGTATATTTAAGCAGACAGCTGAGTACCGTGATGATCAGCATTTAATTATTTCATATCTTTTCTACTTCACGAGATTTTAATATTTCACACAGTATTATGTGAAAACAAGCCTAGACCGAGCGCATGTTGGGAAACCATCTGAAGTTACTATATTTGATTTGAAAGTAGTGTGAATAAAAAATGTTCCAACTCCGTGGTCTGTTCTTCCGCTTCTTCTGCACCCCTAATTGCAGCAATAACAGAGAGGCTTACTTAAAGAGAATTCTCGATCGTTGCTTAATAGAACATGACAGCAATAACATGAAAGTTACGCTCTCGGTTTTCTGAATCTGTTTTGCTAGTTCACGGACTGATTTTAGAGTTATTTGACCATCATCAGGCAACTACTCCTTGACGCAATCGCAGTTATAGTAACTGATGAGAGATGTAGTGACTGTCTTTATTCCTACCCAGCTTCTCCCATGACCAAAAAAACTAATTATACTATCTATTTTAACTGAAGTGAAGCTAGACATATTACATTTTAGGGATAATATGAATTCACATTTAAACTGGTTTTATTTAATTTGTTTGCAGTCTGGTGATATAATGTAGACTAAGGAAGAGAACGTCACGGTAATAGTATCATTCAACCGATATTTCATAATGTGTTTAGTTTTCGGTAGTCCCGATAAACTTCAAACCATGTACACTCCTAATCCGAACATAACTGCATTAATTGCATGGTATTATCAATATTAAGACGTAACAGTCTTCATAGTAGGTGGTACGTTTAGAACTGTGAAGTTGGTGTTAAAACATATTTCACGCAAGAGAAATTCTTTTATTTTGAACATTGATTTTCTTTGTACTTACCTATTTGTCTCATATGCTTACGAATAATTCCGTCAGAGGGAAAAAGGAACTGAGCTTATCTGTTTCAAAGTAAGTTAACGTTCTGTGACATATGCAATATAATCTTTCTCTTTGTTTATTGAGTGGAAGTGCTACGTCGCACACATTACTGCTGAAAGCATACGAAAATGGCAATCTTTCTGTGTGAGATTTTGTGTCACTCGGAGTCTGTATATACACTCCTGGATATTGAAATAAGAACAACGTGAATTCATTGTCCCAGGAAGGGGAAACTTTATTGACACATTCCTGGGGTCAGATATATCACATGATCACACTCACAGAACCACAGGCACATAGACACAGGCAACAGAGCATGCACAATGTCGGCACTAGTACAGTGTATATCCACCTTTCGCAGCAATGCAGGCTGCTATTCTCCCATGGAGACGATCGTAGAGATGCTGGATGTAGTCCTGTGGAACGGCTTGCCATGCCATTTCCACCTGGCGCCTCAGTTGGACCAGCGTTCGTGCTGGACGTGCAGACCGCGTGAGACGACGCTTCATCCACTCCCAAACATGCTCAATGGGGGACAGATCCGGAGATCTTGCTGGCCAGGGTAGTTGACTTACACCTTCTAGAGCACGTTGGGTGGCACGGGGTACTTGCGGACGTGCATTGTCCGGTTGGAACAGCAAGTTACCTTGCCGGTCTAGGAATGGTAGAACGATGGGTTCGATGACGGTTTGGAAGTACCGTGCACTATTCAGTGTCCCCTCGACGATCACCAGAGGTGTACGGCCAGTGTAGGAGATCGCTCCCCACACCATGATGCCGGGTGTTGGCCCTGTGTGCCTCGGTCGTATGCAGTCCTGATTGTGGCGCTCACCTGCACGGCGCCAAACACGCATACGACCATCATTGGCACCAAGGCAGAAGCGACTCTCATCGCTGAAGACGACACGTCTCCATTCGTCCCTCCATTCACGCCTGTCGCGACACCACTGGAGGCGGGCTGCACGATGTTGGGGCGTGAGCGGAAGACGGCCGAACGGTGTGCGGGACCGTAGCCCAGCTTCATGGAGATGGTCCTCGCCGACACCCCAGGAGCAACAGTGTCCCTAATTTGCTGGGAAGTGGCGGTGCGGTCCCCTACGGCACTGTGTAGGATCCTACGGTCTTGGCGTGCATCCGTGCGTCGCTGCGGTCCGGTCCCAGGTCGACGGGCACGTGCACCTTCCGCCGACCACTGGCGACAACATCGATGTACTGTGGAGACCTCACGCCCCACGTGTTGAGCAATTCGGCGGTACGTCCACCCGGCCTCCCGCATGCCCACTATACGCCCTCGCTCAAAGTCCGTCAACTGCACATACGGTTCACGTCCACGCTGTCGCGGCATGCTACCAGTGTTAAAGACTGCGATGGAGCTCCGTATGCCACAGCAAACTGGCTGACACTGACGGCGGCGGTGCACAAATGCTGCGCAGCTAGCGCCATTCGACGGCCAACACCGCGGTTCCTGGTGTGTCCGCTGTGCCGTGCGTGTGTCATTGCTTGTACAGCCCTTTGGCAGTGTCCGGAGCAAGTATGGTGGGTGTGACACACCGGTGTCAATGTGTTCTTTTTTCCATTTCCAGGAGTGTATATATATTGAACAATTTCTTACTCTTCGGGAAGCGTGGTATCAGTAGTAGTCTTACAAATATTTCGAGTCAGCAGCCGAGTTTACCGAATGACTACAGCTCTGCTAAGGTTGGTAGAACTTTATCGTCTATGCGAGTGCAACATCGTCATGTCAGTTATTAATGCTCTGTTTCGTAGTATTAGAAGTATGGTAGATTTCAGTATTTACTGAACAAGTTAGATTATTTCTGATAATTTTTGCGTGTTTATGAGACGGAACAAGTGACGCACTCCCTAAAGTCACATACATTCATTTATTGTGAGACCATCAATGGCAATGAACGCTATAATGAAAACAGCTTAGTCGAATAGTTGCACATCATGAATCCCAAATGAAAATGTCTATAATATTTTAATTTGCACACTGCACTGGTCTGTATTTTTCTCAGTTTGCAGAGGACGTGAGATCCCCTGGTAGCCACGCTTACACCCACAGCTGACAAACTCTTTGATGAACTTTAACCCAGGAGCCTGGCTACCAGCAGATTTCATCTTCTGGCCTGAAGCCAGAATGGCTCTAATGATAGGTCTACACTCGAAACGTAAGACCTTAACTTCAAATACTCATGGCATCATTAGAGCCGTCGACAAATACGCAAAGAAAAATTTATTGCACTGCCGAGGCTCGTAGCGCTAGTTATTCATCGAGATAGTCAAGTAAAGACACCGATGAGCCAAAACATTATCACCGCATGCTTATTACTTAGTTATCCCACCCTTAGAACGATGTAAAACATCAATTCTTCTTTGTATGTAGTTCTCAGCAGGTTTCCGGAGGTGTATGGCACGACATATCCAACGACAAGTGACGCAGTGCCCTTGAACTAACTGCCGGTAATTTGGGGAGCGGAGCCAGCGCTCGACATGTACTGAAAGAGTTCCATACGGTTCATATCAAGTAAATTTTGTGGCCAAGAGAACTAGTTGTGCTCATTATTATGCTCCTCAAAACCACTGTAAAACGGTTCTGGTCGTATGACTCGCACATTTGCTCTGTCTGAAAATAGTAGCGCCTTCGGAGTAAACATCCGCGCTAATGTTCGTGTAATTAATTGAAACGCTCAGCTGCCGACAGGTGTTGTTGATATACCTCGATGGGGTCAGCTGAAAATGTGTGCCCCGACCGGGACTCGAACCCAGGATATCCTGCTTACATGGCAGACGCTCTATCCATCTGAGCCACCGAGGACACAGATAAAGGCGCCACTGCAGGAACTTATCCCTAACACGCTTCTCGTGAGACCCACATTCCCGACTCTCCACAGTCTAGATACGTAATTTATCTACACTACTGGCCATTAAAATAGCTACACCAAGAAGAAATGCGGATAATAGACCTGTATTCATTGGACAAATATATTATACTAGAACTGACATGTTATTACATTTTCACGCATTTTGGTGCATAGATCCTGAGAAATTAGTACCCAGAACAACCACCTCTGACCGTAATAACGGCCTTCATACGCCTGGGCATTGAGTCAAACAGAGCTTGGATGGCGTGTACAGGTACAGCTGTCCATGCAGCTTCAACACGATAAAACAGTTCATCAAGAGTAGTGACTGGCGTATTGTGATGAGCCAGTTGCTCGGCCACCATTGACTAGACGTTTTCAAATGGTGAGAGATCTGGAGAATGTGCTGGCCAGGGCAGCAGTGGAACATTTCCTGTATCCAGAAAGGCACGTACAGGACCTGCAACATGCGATCGTGCATTATCCTGCTGAAATGTAGGGTGTCGCAGGGATCGAATGAAGGGTAGAGCAACGGGTCGTAACACATATGAAATGTAACGTCCACTGTTCAAAGTGCCATCAATGCGAACAAGAGGTGACCGAGACGTGTAATCAATGGCACCCCATACGATCATGTCGGGTGATACGCCAGTTGGCGATGACGAATACACGCTTCCAATGTACGTTCACCGCGATGACGCCAAACACGGATGCGACCATCATGATGCTGTAAACAGAACCTGGATTCATCCGAAAAAATGACGTTTTGCCATTCGTGCACCCAGGTTCGTCGTTGAGTGCGACATCGCAGGTGCTCCTGTAAAGGGTAACCGCAGCCATGGTCTCCGAGCTGATAGTCCATGCTGCTGCAAATGTCGTCGAACTATTCGTGCAGATGGTTGTTGTCTTGCAAACGTCCCCATCTGTTGACTCAGAGATCGAGACGTGGCTGCACGATCCGTTACCCTCCTGAACCCACCGATTCCATATTCTGCTAACAGTCATTGGATCTCGACCAACGCGAGCGGCAATGTCGCGATACGATAAACCGCAATCGAGATAGGCTACAATCCGACTTCTATCAAAGTCGGAAACATGATGGTACGCATTTCTCCTCCTTATACGAGGCATCACAACAACGTTTCACCAGGCAACGCCGGTCAACTGCGACGACAATCTGCCCCACGAACTGAGCCACCTACGCAAGGTTTTCAGGAATAACGGCTACAGCACCCATCAAGTGAAAGAAGTGATTTCTGGGAAATATCAGAATAAGACCAGCGACGAAGAGCAGGAAAAGAAACTTGCTTTGCTGCCATTCTGTGGCTCTGTGTCGGCCAAGATAAGCCGCCTGTTAAAAAAAACACAAGATCAAATCGACCTTCAGGCCTCCAACGAAAATCCGTCTATTACTGAGACCATTTTAAGACGCAGTAGGTCTCAGAACACCTGGAGTTTACGAAATACCTTGTGAGTGTGACCAGGAGTACATCGGACAAACAGTGCGCACTGCGGAACAACGCAGGAAAGAACATGAGAGGTATTATCGCCTACGCTATCCAGAGAAATCTGCGTTAGCTGAGCATGCGTTAGAAAACGGTCACCACATAAAATTTGACGATACCTCTATCGTGGCCCGCACTAACGGCTTCTGGGACAGTTTAATACAGGAAGCTATTAAAATAAAAACTACCAAAAACACCCTGAATAGAGACGGTGGCTTACAGCTCAGCGCTGCGTGGGATCCAGCGATCGCGCGGTTGAAGAGGGCACATCGAACGCCGACTCAAAACATGCCCATTTATGGCAATGTCACGGGCACCAGTGACGTCACAGCCGGCAGCTGGCGTATATAAGGGTGCACCAACAGCCCACTGGCAGTCATAACACTTGACAATGGCCAAGGAGTGCTTAGCCGAAAGCTCGTGTAGTTTTAACCAATTGACGCGGTTGGAAACCCGAGAACATTTTATTCAACTGCTGTTCGTGTATGAGAAATCGGTTGGAAACTTTCCTCATGTCAGCATGTTGTAGGTGTCGTCACCAGCGCCAGCCTTGTGGGAATGCTCTGAAAAACTAATCATTTGCATATCACAGCATCTTCTTCCTGTCGGTTAAACTTCGCGTCAGTAGCACGTCATCATCGTGGCGTAGCAATTTTAATGGCCAGTAGTGTAATAGATATTTGCCCACCTACTCAACTGTCCCCATCGAGGTATATCAACACCTTTCGGCAGTTGAGGGTTTCAATTAATTATAATTTATTCTAGAGAAGCTGCACGGTTATAAGGGGTATCTGTTCTTTCGAGAACAGTTGCTACCTTCATGTATACGGTTAAAGGCTACCCAGCCATTGACCTTCGTCCGTGCGAATGAGCACAGGTTGCCTGAACTCTTACGGGAAACGTCACCTTAGTGTGCCCGAGTAATGAGTGGATGGACAAATATCTGTTAGGTACATTACTCATGTAGATTGTGGACAGTTGGGAATGTGGGTCTCACGGGAAGCGTGCGAGGGACACGTCCCTGCAGTGGCGCTATTCATCTGTGTCCTCGGTGGTTCAGATGGATAGAGCGTCTGCCATGTAAGTAGGAGATCTCGGGTTCGAGTCCCGGTCGGGGTACACGTTTTCAACAGTCACCATCGACGTATATCAACAACATCTGTCGGCAGCTGAGAGTTTTAATGAATTATCATTTATTCTGAAGAAGATGCACGGTCATCAGCGGTATCCGTTCTTTCGAGAACAGTTACTATCTTCATATATAATATTCATGAAGTCTACAGCAGTCATGGGGTTCTTGATTACCACCCCAGGTCTCGTGTACGCCCGGGTGAATGTCCCTCCTAGCACCGACATTCTTCTATGGGACGCTGCATGTTTAGAACAGTCGTTCGCCAGGATGATGGCCTATCTGAACCCGACTGCAGAGAAGTTATAACAAGAAACGTGATTCATCCGATCCGTTCCCGTTGACCTACGGGCCATTCTAGATGATTCTGTGCCCACTGCAGTCGTAATTGATGGTGTGTTTGGGATAACAAGGGAACACGTAGGATCTTCTTCATCAGAGCCTCATGGTCGACAATGTCCGCTGAACAGTGTGCTCCGAAACACTTGTTCCTGAAATATCATTTTACTCTGTCGTCAAATGTGCCACAGATCATCGTCTATCCTGCTTTACAGAGTGGACAAACATCTGACGTCCACGTTCTGCGATGAGGTTGCCTACTCGTGCATGCACCGTAGTTCAGCCACTTTCCAAGAACGCTCATGTAGCAAGTGAACGGTCAGCACCTCCGTTTCAGAGATGCTTGTTCCCAGGTGCTGGACCTTAACGTTCCGCCTTTCTGCCAACATCGCTTATGTCAGTGGATTTCCCCAGTTGCTTCCCATATTGTCGCTAGAATGATTCCCCATTCCTGTCTGCTCCACTTACATACACTGCTCTGCGAGACGAGACGAGTAAGGTACCATAACGTATTAACAACTTGGTGGAATTGAATGAAAATGCCGGAACATGTTGCCAGAGGTCGCCTAGTCGTGCATAGAAAGCTAGACACTAAGTGGCATGGAGTCAGCTTGGTTATAGACTAAAACGAGACTGGGGCCGCAACACGAGGCAGTTGAAGGAACGGGAAAATATAGTGTGTGTGATGTTATTCATTACAACGTCATTCGGGAAAGAAATGTCGCCAAATTGGGAAAAGTACGAAGTGTGGCTAATGTAGTCCAGGAGTTCGGTATTGCTCACTACACTGTTTCAGGTGCATTGGGAGCGTTCGGAGCCACAGGAACTCGTGCCCGAAGGAGAAGCGGTGCTCGAACACGGTCAACTACAGCAGCAGAGGACCGGTAAGTTGATCAGCATGAAAGACAGCAGTCACGTCAAATAGCAAGTGTGGTTGCAACCACACCTAACAGGACTGCGTAATAGAAAACTATGTTCTTCCTAGGTGGATGCGGCATCCCCGAGACGTATTCGGCTATTTGTAAGCACGTCAGAAATGTGCCCAAGCATTACGATAGACTTGCCAGTGAGAAACTTCAGTCTACATCTACATCTATATCTACATGGTTACTCTGCAATCGACATTTAAGTGCCTGGAAGAGGGTTCATAGAACCATTTTCATACTACTTCTCTACCATTTCACTCTGGAATGGCGCGTGGGAAAAAGGAACATCTAAATATATAATTTTAGGTGCCGGAACGTACCTTTTCAGTCATACAATCCGCCTCCCCCGCGCCAACCCCTAGCCATAGAAATCAGAAGTCCCAATTTTGGAAAACTTGTGGCAACACAACGAAAAAGCATTTTTTACTAAATACTGTTCTGAAACTCAGGTTTTCAAAACACAGTTTCCTATAATCAAAACAATAAAACCACAAAATTAAGCGTAAACAACAGCTACTAACCTATATCTCTGCAGCAGTGTAACTCAGCTCCCTAGTCCTGATCGATACAAATCGGCACAAGTCGATAGTCTTCGTGATAATGACGTCACGTTTTGAATTACCGCTGGCTGCAGTATTCAAAAAGTCTCGTTGTAGCTGCTCGGCGAAGGAGAAGTTTTAGATGTACCACTTGAGTTCCTTTGCTGTCGGAAAGCTCACCATGAATTTTCTCAAAACTTAAATTTCCTGATTGAAATAATTCATTAACTAACATGTTATTCTAATTATACAGTTCCTCGCCCCTCGTCATCTCATCACGCCCCTCGTATGACGTTGCTCACCTATTCTCACGTTCTCTACTACCAGCGCAGCGACAAATTGTAGTTGCCGTGCGGTGTAATACAGGCGTAGTGCACTGAAGCGCCAAAGAAATTGGTGTAGGCATGCATAGTCAAATACAGAGGTATTTGAACAGGTAGAATACGGCGCTGCAGTCGGAAACGCCTATATAATACAAGTGTCTGGCGCAGTTGTTAGATCGGTTACTACTGTCACAATAGTAGGTTATCAAGTTTTAAGTGAGTGTGAACGTCGTGTTAGAGTCGGCCCATGGGTGATGGGACAAGGATCTCCGAGGAGGCGAGGTGCGAATTTTCCCGTACGACCATTTCACGAGTGTACTGTAAATATCAGGAATCAGGTAAAACATCGAATCTCCGACATCGCTGCTGCCGGAAAAAGATCCTGCAAGAAAGGACCAACGACAACCGAAGAGAATCGTTCAACATGACAGAAGCGCAACCCTTCCGCAAATTGCTGCGGATTTCAATTCTGGGCCGTCAACAACTGCCAGCTTGCAAACAATTCAACGAAATATCATCGATATGGGCTTTCGGAGCCGATGGCCCACTCCTGTACCCTTGATGACTGCACGACACAAAGCTTTACGCCTTTCCAGGACCCGTCAACACCGACATTGGACTGTTGATGACTGGAAACATGTTGCCTGGTCGGACGAGTGTCGTTTCAAATTGTATCGAGCGGGTGGACGTGTACGGGTATGGAGACAACCTCATGGACCTTATAATGGTGTTTGGCGTGTGCAATTGGAGTAATATGGGACACCTGATACGTCTAGACACGACTCTGACAGGTGACACGTACGTAAGCATCCTGTCTGATCACCTGCATCCATTAATATCTATTATGCATTCCGACGGACTTGGGCAATTCCAGGAGGACAATGCAACACCCCACACGTCCAGAAACACTCTTCTGAGTTTAAACACTTCCACCCGCTACCAGATTCCCCAGACTTGAACATTATTGAACATATCTGGGATGCCTTGCAACGTGTTGTTCGTAAGAGATCTCCACCACGTCGTACTCACGGATTTAGGGATATCCCTGCAGGATTCGTGGTGTCAGTTCCCTCCAGCACTACTCCAGGCATTAGTCGAGTCCATTCCACGTCGTGTTGCGGCACTTCTGCATGCTCACCGGGGCCCTACACTGTATTAAGCAGGTGTACCAGTTTATTTGGCTCCTCTGTGTATTTTAAACCCCCAGCACCGACTTGCTCCAGTGAACAAAAAAAATTACGTCGGAGGCCGGAACTCCGTGTTCCTGGACGTACCGTCATATGGCGAGAAGTCGGAACACGTAATGCTCCCAGGAATGTGGTCGAATGTTTGGTGGTCGAGGTGTGATGGTGTGGGGAGGCATAATGTCGCTTGGCTGTACCGCCCACCAAGTCGTTGAACCCAGTACATCCAGAGGTCAGCGTTTTTGTGACGCTGTACTCCAATCCCATGCCCTTCTTTTCAGGGGTGCATTCAACCCTGACTTCGTTTCTGTGGGTGATAATGCGCGGCCGCATCGAACAGCGCAGATGAAGGAGCTTTTGGAATGAGAGGCGTTGTCCCGACTTCAGCACCATAAAGCACATGTGCGATGTGTTGGGGAATAGTACTGCATCATGTCCATATGCACCAACGAAGATCCAACCCTTGTCAACAGTCCTGGTGAAGAATCAATATCCACACCCATGTTCCGCAAGCCACCTGACGCTGTGTGGCAGAGGGTACCTTGAGTACCTCTATCGGTTCTCCCTTCTATACCGGTCTCGTTTTGTTCGTGGAAAGAAAGATTGTCAGTATGCCTCTGTGTGGGCTCTAATCTCTCTGATTTTATTTATCCTCATGGTCTCTTCGCAAAATATACGTAGGAGGGAGCAATATATTGCTTGACTCCTCGGTGAAGGTATGTTCTCGAAACTTCAACAAAAGCCCGTACCGAGCTACTGAGCGTCTCTCTTGAAATGTCTCCCACTGGACTACTACCACATTAATATTGTCATTCCCTGTCGCGGTTTGCCTACTGCTTCCTTGTCGCGTCTCAGGAGGCGTCTTGTCGGGCCTAGGGAGGGAATTCTGTAACCTACTAAAAGAACTTCTCATCAACGTTGCGGCCAGGGTGGGAACACTTTGCACGGTGTGCTTTGTCGTCCGTGGTGATCACACACCTCATAAATAACCCTGTCCCTGCTCTTGCAATGTCATGGGGACCATTATAAATCGCCATAGGTTCAGGGTAAATATTGTCTTTGATTAGGAGTGTTAGTCCTGTTCGTGTTATTGTGTATTTTTTCCAGTTACCTTCTGTGCAATACCACGTTAGTTCTTTCTATGTATGGCCCCAGTCTCATCGAGCTATATTACTTGCCTATAGTTACTTTCCCCGTTAAGTTCTGCACACTGCTGCTGTTTCACTACCTGGCTGCACGCTCGGCATGCTGCCAGGTGCATTCAATCTTGCAGTGGGCAGTAGTCGTAATGTTCTGACTCATCTGTGTGGTGGTGGTAGTTAGTGTTTAAAGTCCCGTCGACAACGAGGTCATTAGAGACGGAGGGCAAGCTCGGGTTAGGGAAGGATTGGGAAGGAAATCGGCCGTGCCCTTTCAAAGGAACCATCCCGGCATTTGCCTGAAACGATTTAGGGAAATCACGGAAAACCTAAATCAGGATGGCCGGAGACGGGATTGAACCGTCGTCCTCCCGAATGCGAGTCCAGTGTGCTAACCACTGCACCACCTCGCTCGGTACTCATCTGTGTATTTCTGTACCCACATACCTATCTTCACCTATATCAGGGGTTATTTTTTTCCATCCACGTATGAAGTGCGATAAGAACAACTTTTTAAAAGCCTCAGTGCGCGCCGTGGTTAGACATATCTTGTCCTCACAGACCGTGCGGGGGCAATACGTAGAAGGCGGGTGTATGTTCCTAGATTCCTTACTTAATATTGGGCCTAGAAACTTTGTAAGTGGGCTTCTGCGTGGTAGTGGCCTTCTATCTTCAGGTCTCTACCAGTTCCACTGTATCAGCTTTGACGTGTTTCCCTTCTTTTCATACGTTCAATATTCCCCGTTATTCCTACACTGGTGTCCAAAATTAAAGCAACAAACGGAAATTTTAGAGGATTGCGTCACCAAACAGTATAAAAATATGATATTAAAGTAGAAACAATGTAAAGAATACAGAACGGAAACAACTGCAACATGCGTAACGATGACAAAAATGTTCTTCGTTTCTTCCAACTTAAAGGACTTGCACACGCATTCCGACATCTGATGTTTGACCACCTCTGGCAGTAATATAGGCCTAACAACGATAGGGCAGGCTATGAATGGTGTAATCAGTCTGATATTGAGCAACAACGTCCATTCTTCCCAGAGAGCTGTAGCAAGTCTTGAAGAATAGTCGATGGATGATGACGTGGTACAACCCGTCTCCCAAGTGCACCCCAGAAGTGCTCAGTAGGATTCAATCTGGGACAGAGGGTAGACCACGCCATGTGTGCAATATCTTTCATTTCCAAATCCCGTGCTCTATCGTCCGTTAATACGAATTTTGGGCGCAGAGCACCTCGCAGTAACCGCACATGAGGTCCCAAGATCTGGTCGCCGTATCTGACAGCAGTTAAACCTCGCCTATTCCCCCGTACAATTTCACGACGATATGTTCGAATGGTCAACATAATCCCTGCTCACACCATTATCGATCTTCCTCGATATCGGTCTCTTTACACAATGGTTGGGTCCCGAAATCGTGTTCCACGTTCGCTTCAGATGCGAATCCGTCGAGATCACTCTCCAGACCAGACGCATCTGTGAAGATAACATTGGCCCACTGTTTGACCGCCAGGTGGCATGTGAACGACTTAATTTTAGACGTTTCCTCCTGTGAAGACGCGTCAGAGGCACACGTACAGCAGGTCTCCGACAATAAAGGCCAATCTGCAGAAGCCTTCTGTACACCGTTTGTCTCGATACAACACGTCCAGTGGATGTTGGGAGGTCAGTTACCAGCTGCCGTGTAGTACTAAGGCGGTATCGTGGTACCCTTACAGCCAAATAACGGTCCTCTCCTTCCAATGTCACATGGTCGGCACTGCCTCGTCTTCGGAATACAGTTTCGGTCTCCAAATCCGAGAAACAACAGAACGGTTCACGTTAAGCCATCGGGCCACATCACTTTTCGACTGCCCTGCTGCCATTCTTCCTATGGCAACCCACCGTAAAGAGCCTGTGCCATAGTGCACCGTCTGTGACTGTGTGCACAGTGACTATTCCGTTTGATAGCTGCCCTGACGTCATCGTTGGTGTTGTTGGCCGTTGTCCGGAATGCCATCTACCGTGCATAACACGATCGTACCGACATCTATTCACAATTTGTATGATTATATCGTGAATCTCACACAGGACAGTGAGATAGCGGTTTGTTGCTTTAATTTTGGGTAGCACTTTATTTGATACAGGTTTCATGCACTTCAGAAATATTCTAACACGGATCACAACAGTGTCTTGTCAGCAATCTACTTTGCAGATTGAGTGCGTTTTTGCTTTATTGTACGAGTCGATCAAAGTCTAATAGATGCTAAATGATCATTCCATTTCGTATCCCTTCAAATAGTTTCACCCAAGTATTTGTATGTTTTTGCGGATTTCAGTTGTGAATCATTGGTACTGTGGCACATTATGCTCCATTACTTTAACAAGTATGCAATTTTATTAGATGTACAACTTTGCTTCCGCCGTTTTTTCGAAATTCGAGACTTTAATGTGAAAAATTTACAAAATATTTACAATTCAAAATATTGGTCATCTCTGGCCACTGCCTTCTCCCATATTTCGGGCAGTATGCGATTCCCGGGCCGGAAGAGCGGGGCCTCTTTTGACGAGAGCAATGAATTTCTCCAATTTTGGCCTTTTTCATGTCACTTGGAGCACAGGTCAGTGAGACCGTGTGCCACTGATCGAGAAAGGTGATAGTCAGAGGGAGCAACGTGAGGCAGGTGAGGTAGGACTTCGCATTTTTTGGCGAGTTTTAAGACATGGGCTAGAGCGCTGCCATACTGCAAAATCACCTTTTCATGGCCATCGCTGTATTGTGGCCCTTTGTCTTTCAATTCTAGGCTCAAACGCATCAACTGCTTTCAGTAAAGATCTCCTGCGGTTGTTTACAACGGTTTCAGTGGCTTCCAGAAACCTTCTCTCCTCCACCCCGGTCTTCGACGTCAAAATCAACGTTCTTGAATCGCTGAATCCATTCACTGCACGTTCTTTTCCTAGTAGACCCCTCCTCATACGTCTTACCCAGTTTACCCCGCCGAAGATTCCTCCGTCTTAAAGCAGAAAATTAAAAATTCCCACAAATGATGGGAATTTCGCTCGTAAGTTGACATATTCAATCGATTTTAACGTTATGATGCAGACACAACTCGAATAATATTTTAACGGTGTTATGTCTACATATGCCTAAGCTTATTGTATGAAACCACCACTTGTCCCTACTGCCATCTACCGCAAAACGGTGGAAGCAAAGTTGTAAAACTAATACATTTCCGGACATTTCAAACTGCTTGTCAGTCTTTGCACCACTCTGAAATATTATCAAGACCTCACAATATTTTTGATGCGAATAGTACTTTATGATAAATCACTGCATAGTCTGCAGCAACTCTGTCACTATTAATGTGGTTGACAGGTGATTAACACACAGTACAAAAGGCTAGGGTTCTAACGCACTTCGCTGGAGCACGCCTGAATTTACTTCTACATCCATCGAAGATTCTCTGTCCAAGAAAACATGCCAGGTCCTCCCTCCCAAGAAAGCTCGATTCCAGTTAAAAATTTCGTTTAATAACCTGTACAATCGTACTTTCGTTAATAAGATTTGTGTTGCGCTGGATCAAATGCTTTTCAGAAGTCATGAAGTTTTAATAACAGAAAATACGTATTATTTCACTGAGATTCTCAGTTTTTACTGTGAGCGAAGTATCTGTAACTTATGTGTTACGTCTTTTAATATACGATACGCAGATACAAAGTTGACTCTTTTTGTTAAAGTGTTTCACACAGATTTTTATCCACTTAAGTATCTGTCTCGCATGCAGATGTCTCTTGGTCTTGTAAATTCTCTTGTCTAATTTTATTTCCGATTTTAAATTACAGGCACACGAAATCGCCCGTGTCTACACTCAGTGTTTTTGTAAGCCGGAAACAACGGAACTGTTACATCCTTTTATTTGCTTCTGTGTTCCTCTTCACTAGCGACAAGCATTTCACTACATAATTACGCGAGTCCACACTGTTTTACGTGTCAAACGCACTCTTTTATGCATGGAGAGCGGTTTGTTTGCTGTGTACGTGTTGGCGCCGTTATGTACAGGAGTATGGCTGGAGCACACGTGTACGCAAGTGGCACATTGGCTGAATTCGTTTCGCGATGGTATCCCACGCCACACACGCTACCTGCCGCTGCGGTGAGGCCCGGAATTTTCCTTATCCCGGTACCTCAATGCTTACATCGATAGTCTGGCCACACGTCCGTATCGGGTCCTCTGTTTTTCATAACAGAGCAGGGTCACCTAAATATGATACAAAATCAAAAAAATTTCCAGCATTTTGGAAATAAAACAGTAACTTTTAGGAAAAAACTATAAATGTTAGAGAGTATACACTGCTTTAAAATTATACCGTATTTAATTCTTTCACGTTACGAACATACATCATAAAAAAGTGCATCATTTTTTGGACTCCAATGCTGAAGTATGATATAGCTGGTCCAAAATATGACACACGTGTGATATTGTTACGTATACTGAAGACAGAAGGTTAAGGACTAAAAAATGAGGCAGAGAACACACAAAACGATACATATCTATCACAGCGATTTTTCCCTGAGGGATATTTTTAGGATTTGTATGGCATGAAACGTACATCATAGCAAACCTTGTTTTTGTCCTATCAGTAATATTATAAAGTCCAGCAGAAAAGTGTAGCTGGTCCAAAATATGACATTCGTGTGATATTGTTACGTATACTGAAGATAGAAGGTTAAGGACTTAAAAATGAGGCAGAGAACACACAAAACGATACATATCTATCACTGCAATTTTTCCCTGAGGGATATTTTTTGTATGGCATGAAACGTACATCATAGAAATCTTGATTCTCCTTTCCTTAATATTATTAAGCCCAGCAGAAAAGCATAACCACTGTTTACAATTATATTTAATTTGCTGACGCTAATATAAATATAAGATATACACAAAAGAAAATTATTGCCCTTTTTTATAAACATTAACAGGATTGCTAAAAACAAAGCAGATTACTCGTTTGGTATTTCCCATTCAATTAGCAATTTGAGGAACTAACAATTTCCCTATCACACCACTCTTATTAATAAGAAAAATGTCTCTTTCATCTGTGTTCTTGTACACAGACTCTACCTTCATAATTTTTAGGTCATTTTTCTGTACTTTTCATATGGTGCGAACATACCCAGAACTGTATGACTTCCTCCTTCCTCCCTGAAATTTCTCCAAGATGAAATCTCCTCCACCTGCATGTGGTGAACCATTCAGTAAGATCTGACGTGGATTCTCCAAGGGGATTTCTATATCCATGTTGTCGTCACTCTTTAAAAAAATGTCTGAATCAGAATCTGCTTCCTCAGTTTCTTTTCTTCTTTGTGTACTTGCCACAGCTATGGCCACAGGCATAGCTTTTTCACTATTTTGCTCTAGGCCTACTCATTTTTCGTTGGAAATCTTTCCTTTTCCAGCTAGAGATGTGGTCTCCTGGGGGGGTTGCATTGCTGGCTAACGGAAAGGGCAGCAACCAGAGGTAGATTACTGTGTGGCTGGTGGGTGGACCATAGGCGTCATTTTATGACTGTTAAAGAATCAACTGCATCATATTTTGAAACGTAGTACATAATATTTAAGGGTTATATTGTCTGCTTACTAATAAACTTCACTTAATAAATACGACATTTCAGTTACCAGTGCACAATTTTCTGTATAAAAAACACAAATGTGGTAGGTACATAGTCGATATTTGTATAAATGAGACAAACGTTCTAGAACTGTGTGCACATTTGTTGTCCAGTCTGAAAGTGCTGTTTGTCAAAAATATTTTTTACCTCCAAAGCGAAGTTTCGAACGGAATAACAAATTATGACCAACTATTTCTAAGCAACTGCAGCATTTGGCATTGTCTTCTTATAAACAGACGGAATGTATCATTTTTTGGAAAGTTTTGGCTGGATGCATTTCGTATGGCCTCAGTCGTCAGTTACCAGCAGGGGGGAGGGGGGGGGGGGGGAATTCGATTGCGCTATGTGTCTGTTAATTGTCGTGTGGTTATAGTATTTCAACTGTTTTGTATTATGGTTCAAATGGTTATGAGCACTATGGGACTTAACTTCTGAAGTCATCAGTCCCCTAGAACTTAGAACTACTTAAGCCTAACCAACCTAAGGACATTACACACATCCATGTCCGAGGCGGGATTCGAACCTGCCCCCGTTGCGGTCGCGCGGTTCCAGACTGTAGCGCCCAGAACCGCTAGGCCACTACGGCCGGCGTTTTGTATTATGTTTTCTGAAACTAAAACTGAGGCAATGCCCAGCATTTGAATAAACGGAGGCGGAAAACCGCCTAAAAGCCACACGCAGGATGGCTAGTAAGCAGACGAGCGGTTGTTAACCCTTAAATCGAAACATCGGTCGGAGAGACCTTTAGGGTTTTTTTTTTTTTTTAAGGTTTCCTGTGGCAACACTGTTCGGTTTCCCAGTATCCCCTCCACAGCACCTTCTCATTGACAAATTATATACGTAACAGAAGCACTGAATTCAGTTTATCGCTTCTCGCTGTACGGTGTGTATTAATTTCATAAAATGTACATATCTATCCGACCGGGTGTTTCGTATTATGTGTGAAATGACTTCGTCTGATAACCAGATGTCTCGTATATGTAATTATTTATTTCTGTCACTCCTTTTCTTTTGTGATAAGTTTTTCGAATGTTTGAGGAGACGCCACGTTGGAGAATGCTTCATAGTGAGCTCATAAATCGACAAGAGGCTCAAGAAATGATGAAATTTGGGGAAGCAATGCCAATTTTGAGAAGAAACTTCCGGAGTCGTTACAGGAGAGCAGTGATGAATCCGAGGTGAAAAATGATAACTCAAATGTCGATTCTGACTTTATAGTTACCGACTCGAGAGAAAACGATCACAGAAGAAAAAAAGATCACAATTCGGTGGTAGTAAGTGAAAATAGTGATATGATGATGATGATGATGATGACGACGACTGCAACAATATACTGGAAGATGAACAAGAAATAGTTACTGACAATACAAATGGAAAACAAGGCAGCATGCTACATATTTTTGTTGTAAAAAAAGAACAAAAAAGATTTTGAATGGAAAAACATGGAACCAAAAAGAAGACCAAGTCATGAGGTAGTGAGACAATTACCTGGACTGACTAGGAAAGCTACTATCTTAGGTACTCCGATCATTCCTGCAATTTGAGGCCTGCATCTCGTGGTCGTACGATAGCGTTCTCGCTTCCCGCGCTCGGGTTCCCAGGTTCGATTCCCGGCGGGGTCACGGATTTTCTCTGCCTCTTGATGGCTGGGTGTTGTGTGTTGTCCTTAGATTAGTTAGGTTTAAGTAGTTCTAAGTTCTAGGGGACTGATGACCATAGATGTTAAGTCCCATAGTGCTCAGAGCCATTTGAACCATTTTGCAATTTGGGAGTGTTTGTTTGACTAAGCTGTGATTGACAGTATTGTTTTACATACGAATAGCAAACTTTTGTCAGTGAGAAAAAAATTGAATGACACAACAAAAGATCTAATTATTGCAACGCTGATTTTGTAGAAATTCATGCCCTCATTGGGGCTCTAATGTTCGTATCCATTTTCAAAAAAGGGGACATGAACATGTGATTTTTCTGTTCGCCAAAGATATGACTGGAAGACTAATATTTAGAACAACGATGTCTGTCAAACGATCTGAAATACTGATCTTCCTACGGTTTCATGATTCTACCACACGTGAGGCGATGAAATAAAGTGACTGTGCAGCTGCCAGCTCTGAATTCAACAAGTTCATGTATAATTCCCCAACAGATGTATTGCCTTAGTGAGAATGTGACAGATGACGAAATACGTGTTCCCGTCAGACCTAAACAGAACCAAAATTGGAGATGTAGGAGATGGCTTTTAGCTGTTTTTTTTACAAAATTATAAACATTAGTTGTGTAAACAGTTTCATACCATACTTGTGCTATCGGCAAAACCCTGTTGTCAAAAGCATTAGGTTCATCAAAACATTGGCCCACTCTCTGATAGAACAAAACGTCAGACGACGGCTTGCTATTCCCAGTCTCCACCATGATAACAAGGACCTCACACGGCAAGAAATCCATGAAGTTAAATATGTTGCTGGAGGCGATGGTTGTCTTCCATGCGATAAATTTGAGAAGAGGAAGACCTGCTCTAAGTGTCCATCTTCTTGAGACCAGAAGACTTCTTACACCTGTATAAAACGCAACAAGCCGTTACGCAAGGAGTGTAGCAGGAAAGTCTGCACCACATGTGCAGTCAGAAATGACTAACCGCTAGTTGTCATAAGCAATTACTATACTAATCTTCAGTAAATGAAGCCTCAGTTAATTTGGAATAAATAAAACTTAAATAATAGTCAACTTCATGTGTCATGCGAAAAGAACAAAAATATTGCCCTAAACACATGAATAAATAATTGAAAACGATAAATCTATAAAAAGTTATGGAGGAGGAAGTATCAGATCTCTCAGACCCGATAAACCTACTTATTTAGTATCGATCTATGTTTCAGATTAAGTGTTAATCCGCCGTAGTTCTTCGTTTTTCGTTTACGTCACCTCCCTGTATCGCAAACCAGAGAGCTGCTGGTTGCAATGGGGTTCACTGAACATTATATTTCACTTGTGCTACAACAGCAACTAAATGTGTTCCCCAGTTTCTATTTTTTGTGTAATACTTTGACGGAAATCTAAAGTGAGCTACATAAATGCCTTGAATGAAGGTAACTAAATATACTCAAATTTTGGTATGCTATGGGATGTGCTGATTAACATTTCGTAATTTTAAATAACCACAAAACATAATAGCATACGACATAAGCGAACGATCACTCACTTCAGATACCTTTCTAATAGTAAAAATGGCAGCATTAAGTCTTTGAACAAGATCCTGAACGTGGGCTTTCCACGACAGTTTACTATCTATCTGAACACCTAGAAATTTTAACTGCTCAGTTTCACCAATCATATGCCCATTTTGTGAAATTAAAACGACGGGTTTTATTGAATTGTGTGTTAGAAATTGTAAAAACTGTGTCTTACTGTGATTTGGCGTTAGTTGGTTTTCTACAAGCCTTGAACTTAGGTCATGAACTGCACTATTTCAAACCGAGCCAAAGTTGCACACCACATTCTTTACTACCAAGCTAGTGTCATCAGCAAACAGAAATATTTTAGAGTTACCCGTAATACTAGAGGGCATATCATTTATATGAATAAGGAACAGGAGTGGCCCCAACACTGATCCCTGGGGCACCCACATTTGACCATGCCCCACTCAGACCTCACATCACAGCCATTCTCAACACTGTCAATAATGACCCTTTGCTGTCTGTTGCTAAAGTAAGACGTGAAACAATTGTGAGTTATTCCCCATATTCCGTAATGATCCAACTTCTGGAACAATATCTTATGATCGACACAAACAAACGCCTTAGTTAAATCAAAAAATATGCCTAGTGTTTGAAACATTTTGTTAACCCATCCAGTACCTCACAGAGAAAAGAGAACGCAGCATTTTCAGTTGTTAAACGACTTCTAAAGCCGAATTGTACATTTGATAACAAATCATATGCTATAAAATGATCAATTATCCTTACATACACAGCCTTTTCAATAACTTAAGCAAACACTGTTTGTATACAAATAGGTCTAAAATTGACTACTTATCCCTTTCTCCCTTTTTATAAAGCGACTTTGCTACTGAGTACCTCAATCGTTCAGGAAACTTACCACTTCTAAAGGAAAAATTACAAATATGGCTAAATACAGGGCTAACATGTGCATAACAGTACTTTAGTGTTCTGCTAGGCACTCCTTTGTTTCCATGAGAGCCCTTAATCTTCAGT
Source organism: Schistocerca gregaria (assembly GCF_023897955.1). NCBI lineage: Eukaryota > Metazoa > Arthropoda > Insecta > Orthoptera > Acrididae > Schistocerca > Schistocerca gregaria. The sequence goes on from NC_064922.1 coordinate 815,749,495, forward strand.
GATTTAATTATTGACTCAATCTCCCCCTTGTCTGTATCGCAGAGGAGTATTTCAGACATCAATCTCGGAAAGGCATTTGCCAAGGAAGTTATATGATTCCCTGTAGAAACTAAATTTTTATTTAATTCACCAGCAATTTTCAGTAAATGATTGTTAAATACTGTGTATATATCTGATTTATCAGTAACAGAAATATTTTTACTATGAACTGACTTTATATCGTCGCCATTGCGCTGCTGACCAGACACATCCTTCACAACTGACCATATAGTTTTAATTTTATCCTGTGACTTAGCTATTCTAATTGCATACCACATACTCTTTGCCTTCCTAATAACATCTTTAAGCACCTTACAATACTATTTGTAATGGGCTACTGCAGCTTGATTGTGACTACTTCTGACATTTTGAAGTAATTTCCACTTTGTTCTTCATGATTTCCTTATGCCACTCGTCACCCACCCGGGCTGCCTATTACTGCTGGTATCCCGTTTAGGGCATTCTAAAGGATAACAACTTTCAACATGCATGAGAAATGTGTTAAGGAAAGCATTATATTTATCATCTAAGTTATCGGCACTTTAAACATCCTGCCACTCTTGTCCCTTGACAAGGTTTAAAAAACTCTCTACTGCCGTTGGATTAACTTTCCTACATAGCTTGTAATTATATATGACATTTGTTTGAGTACAAAGTGTTTTAGTGTTAAAAATTTGTGTATCTTGGTCTGAAAGGCCATTCACCCCTTTACTAAAGGAATGCCCAACTAGTAATGAAAAATGGATAAAAATATTGTCTATGGCTGTGCTACTGTTCCCCTGCACCTAGTTGGAAAAAACCCTGACTGCATCAGATCGTATGAATTTAGGAGATTAATCAACATCCTTTTTCTGGCACCATCATGTACAAAATTTACATTGGAGTCACCACGTACAACTAATTTCTGGTAGTTCTTACAAGGTGAATCAAGAACCCTCTCTATCTTGAGCAGAATTTCTCTGAAATCAGAGTTAGTGGACCTATAAATAACAACAATTGGAAGTTTAGTTTCACTAAATTTAACTGCCCCAGTACAACATTCAAATATCTGTTCAGTGCAGTGCCGTGATACGTCTATGGACTCAAATGGAATTCTGTTTTTTACGCACATAGCCACTCCACCATCACGCAAGAAACTCCTTGGAAAGCAGCCAGCTAATCTGTATCCTGGTAAAGGAAGCCTCTGAATTGTCAAGTCATTTACGTGGTGCTCCGATATACCAATAATTTCGGAGTCAACATCTATAAGCAGTTCACAAACTCTAATACTTCTCATATTTTGAAGAAATACGGTAATTCCTTCTCTACTTGGAAACATTACGTCCTCTGAAGGTGAGGGACTTACCTTAAGCAGGTATACATATCAGCTGACTTCAGTCTAAAAAAGGTCCAGCTCTAACACCAACTACGACAGGAATTTTTCCATGTGTGTGTGTAGTGTCTGTTCTGTTATAGATGTTTATGTAATTTCATGGATGTCACTCCACATACACGTAAGTGTAATATAAGGTAACCATCTCATAGTACCGTTGCATAGACGTAGAATAAAATGCATTATAAATGTAATTTCAACAGGAACACTAGAAAAAGGAACAAATGCAGAAACGAGCTTGTCGTGAACATATGTAAAAACAACAAGAAATAAACTATTTGCAGCTAATTTTGTAAAAGTATATAGAAGATCTTGTAATTTCATCCTTATGCACGAAAAAGCCATTTCTAAAATGAACAGTGGTGCTAGTATGTGATGGCTAGTGGTTTTGTCTGACGTTAATGGAACATTTGTGGTAGGAATCGTAACACAGCATGCTCAGAGGACATGCATGTGCTGCTTATCGCCAACTTTCAGACACTGAGGAAGATCGAAACATCGGTACGACGAACATGATAGCGTCTTACTGCAGTTCGCACACAAAGTCGGCTGTAGTGCACTGATTTCAGAACTAGTGGTGACAAGGTGGACTGGGGACTACAATAAGAGTGAGTACAGATCACTGGAAACTGAACCGATATCTCGAGTGCTATGTGTCACGAACCCCTGAGTCCATATCACTTACAACAGGGACTTGCATGATGGACAGCTAGATACAATCTGGATATTGTACAGATTTCTGCGGCGGTCAGCTACAAGTATCTTTTCATTTTGGAGCGGTAAGGTTGACACCAAACAGTCGATAGACGAGTTGGTAAAAGGTCACAAGTCTCAAGACCCTTAACTATCCAGCTCCTGGAACCATTGTTTGAAAAGGTGATAGATATGTCAACAAGGCTGCTTTGGTAATTGCTGAAGGCAGGCTGAAGCTGAATGATCGCCAGAATGTGGCAAAAATAGTAAGCCTTGTTTCTCTATGACCACACTTTTGTTTCTTTTTTTCAATCTCCTGTCGACCGCGAAATTAAAACAGATGAAACTTTTCGCATATGTGTTGGGGAATATCATCGGTATGGCCCTCTATTGCGTCACATTACACTTTTCAGTTACGAACACACAGTGAGCACGTACAGATACACAGAAGAAGAGGGTCTCCCGTCAAGTGTGAGGTGCCTGCTGAGCGGTTCAGCTTGATTTCATGCAGCCCACACAACATAGCTGTCTCGTGTTTTCTTCTTCATTATAATGATAGGCTGCACACTGAAAGTGCAACCAACGACACTACTGCAGCGTTTTAGATGGGAAGTGTGTGATCACCCGTCGCACAACTCAGACTTGGCTCCCTCTGATTTTCATCTCTTCGCTCACATGTACCGCTGGTTATGAGGACAGCATTTTGGCACAGGCAGCGAGTTGCAAGCACAGGTGTCTGCCTTCTGTGACAACGGTATTCGAAAGTTGGTATCGTGTTTACCAAGTTATTGCATTTATCTAAGTCGGAGCTGCGACAGTGTAGAGAAGTAGCTGGAAGGTGTGGTATGTTGCATATGAAACAGTACTGATTTTCACTGCGGTTTCCATTTTTCGTTGAAAAACAAGCCTTCGTGACCTTAATGATCATGGTTCCAAATCATGCATCCCAGAAAGATAATGCAATACCTACGCTGCAATTCACACTTCAAAAGCCGTTAGGAACATACGGAACCATGACTGACCTTGCTGGTCCATTGATTTAACGCGCACAGAGAATGTCTGCGATGCAGCGGGAAGATGTATACTTTCACAGCAGGCTTCAGGCAAAGGTCTTCGTGAACTTACTCAGAATGTGTTGCAGGCAAGGTAGGTTCAAATGGCCCTGAGCACTATGGGACTTAACATCTGTGGTCATCAGTCCCCTAGAACTACTTAAACCTAACTAACCGAAGGACATCACACACATCCATGCCCGAGGCAGGATTAGAACCTGCGACCGTAGCGGTCACGCGGTTCCAGACTGAAGCGCCTAGAACCGAACGGCCACATGGGCCGGTGGCAAGGTATGAATTACTCATTATGACATTCGCAGGCTATGTCCTTCAGTATCAGAAAGGATGACAGAAGCGTTCAATGATTCTGAAAGTAAAACTTTGTCAACCGATCTGAGCCAAAACCGTAAAAGATTTTGGTCGCATGTAAAATCAGTAAGTGAGTCAAAATTATCTATTCATTCACTCAATGACCATACTAGCACCGAAACGTAAGGTAACAGAGAGAAGGCCTAAATACTGAATTCGGTCTTCCCAAATTGTTTCACTACGGAGGATCGCATCAAGGTCCCTCCTGTAAGCCGTCGTACGAACGCCAAAATGGCAGATATTGAGATAACCGATTAGAAAAACAACTACAATTGCTTACTAGTGGAAAGACGCCATTACCGAATGAGATACCTATAAGATTCTGCTAAGACCACGTTAAAGAATTTGCTCCGCTTCTAGCTGTAATTTATCGTGAATCGCTTGAGCAACGAAAGATACTTAAAGACTGGAAGAAAGCACAAGTCAGTCTCATTTATAAGAAGGGCCGTAGGACAGATGCACACAGTTACGGACCTATATCGATAACGTCAGTCTATTGTAGGATTATGGAATATGTTTATGCATAATATTTATGACGTTCTAGGAGAAGGTATATTTCCTCTATAAAAATCAACACAGATTTCTCAAACAGAAATCCTGGGAAACTCGGCTCGCTCTGTTCCTCCATGTGATCCACAGCGCCGTAAACAACGAAGTTCGGGTTGATGCCGTGTTCTTCGGCTCCAGGAAGACATCTGACACCCTCCCGCACTGCAATTTACTGAAAAGATACGAGCTTATCGCGTATCGCAGCAGATTTGGGACTGGATTCTAGACTTCCTTGCAGGCAGAACTCAACACGTCGCTCTTAGCGAAACAAAATCGACAGTTATAAAGGTAATTCCCGGAGTACCCCAAGGAAGTGTGATAGGTCCATTACCACTAACAAGTGATTGGGACAGTTAATGTGGCGTCGTAGTTATGATACTAGACTGTCGCATGGAGGATCGTAAGTTCCAAACTCACCTGAAGTGTGAAATTTTAATTTTGATATTCGGTTCGCGTACATTCTAGAAGTATCCACAAATGTCAAGAATAATTGCACTGGAATGTTCTGTAACTGTATATATACCGTATGTGTTCTGGCCGGAGGCAGTTCGCTCCGCGCTCTTGTATGTGCAAGTGGTGAATAAACCTTCGTTAAATGAAGTTAGTGTTCGTCATTCATCTAATTACATCTTCTTCTACTTGATATTGCCGGCCGGAGTGGCCCTTGCGATTCTAGGCGCTGCAGTCTGGAGCCGAGCGACCGCTACGGTCACAGGTTCGAATCCTGCCACGGGCATGGATTAGTGTGATGTCCTTAGGTTAGTTAGATTTAATTAGTTCTAAGTTCTACTCGACTAATGACCACAGAAGTTAAGTCGAATAGTGCTCAGAGTCATTTGAACCAACTTGACATTATTCTGGTGAAGACGCTGGGTATTGGAAATTGTGATAGCGCACATTATCGACGACACAGTGGCTCCCATCAGGCCACGTCAGAGCTGCCGTTTACGTGGAGAGAAACCCGAGTTCGAACCATATTCAACACTTCGCAGTCTATCGGAGACAGAACAAGAAGAGGACGTGACGATGACAGCAACTGTGTGCCACCACATGAGACATCCTTCCGGGTTGTCTGGTGACGATGGCCAAGATTCAAACAAGTGGCTAAAGGTATACAAATTTAACAAATGGAATGACACCGTGTGATTGGCTAACGTATTTTTCTACATGGTGAGAACTTCCAAGCAATGGTATGAGAACAACGAGGAGAAGTTCATAAGCTGGGAAGTATTCCAGGCGGAACTGCGCAAGTATTTCAGCGACACACAACAACGGAAGTGCATGGTTGAAGATAAATTAAAGTGCACGGCACAGCGTTCAGGAGAAACTACAGCATCCTACATTCAAGACGTCTTAGAGCTGTGTAAAACAGTGTATCCTAGAATGAAGGAGGAAGAAAAGATTGCACGTCTCATGAAGGGTGTTACTGAGAACATGTATCAAGTCCTACTCCTGAAGGAGGTTTCGACAGCAGACGACTTCATAAAATGGTGTCAGTAAATCGAGACAATGGATAAAAAAAACTACACGCAAGAAGTTTGATCAGCTTCCAAACGTCGTTTCTATGTCTGTGATTGAGGAAGGAACTGATTTCACAAGTGTTCTTCGTCAGAGAGTAAGAGAGGAAGTTCAGGAGGCACTTTTATTGCACGGTGAGCAAAAAACCGAGACGCTTCAAGAGGTCATAACGGAGGAAGTAGAACAGACATTGAACCCAAACTCTCATCCTTCATTTCCGTTTCAAATGGTGAAAGAATCGAGACTCAGGCGAAGTTACGTTCCTACAATGCCGCATGAGGAACCTGTTTGGGCACCAAGGAAGACTGACGTCTGGAGGACCCAGGATAACCAATCAGTATGTTTCCACTGCGGACGACCGGAATATGTGGTACGCTATTGTCCAGAAAGGTGGCGGATATTTGATGAGGACCATGCCAGAAAACAGCAGATCGATATTAGTCGGCGCCAATTCCGGGACGACGAAGATGAACAAGAACACGTGGGTGTAGGTCACCATCGCTGTAAGCTAGCCGCTGGAGAGGACGCCCCCCCCCCCCCCCCCCAACACGCCCCCAACACGCCGATCAAGGTCTCCATCGCCGTTTAGAAGCTCCAGCCGATCACCTCCTTGGAGGTGAGGCCGCCGAAGAAAAAAATCCTCCGCTGTCGATCACTCCAAAAATGATAGGAAAATACGTCATATCCTGATGGACGGCCGACCACCCAAAGCTCTTGAGGCCTCTGCAGCATCATATTCAGTCATTTCGGAGAAGTACCGCCGCCAGTTGCAGAAAACCGTATTCGTCGACAACAAATCATCTCTGCTGAAGGTGGCTAGTGGAAAATATGTAAAACCTGGCCGACTCATACCTATCCAGCGTGTTGGGATTGACCTCCTCGGACGATTTTCAACGTCTGGTGGTGGCAATAGATGGACTATTGTTTGCACTGATTATCTGTCACACCATGCCATTATAAAAGCCGTGAAAACAGCCGAAGCGTTCGAGGTAGCACAATTCATCGTGGAAGACATTGTATTAAAACACGGTGCACCAAGGTCGTTAATTACGAATGGAAAGTTTTTCAGTTGAGTCTTGTGACAGAGATAAACTGTCGGTGCAACATTACTCATCACATGAAGATTGCCTACCATCCGCAAACTAATGGGCTTACTGAACCCTTAATAAGACCTTGACTATCAATGTTCGTCAATGTTGAGCAGAGCAACTAGGTTGAGGTGCTACCTTTCGTGACGTTTGACGGTAAACAAGACACCATAGGATTTACGTCATTTTCCCTGGTGCATGGGCGTGTGGCGACTACAACGATGGACACTGTTTCCGTTACATCCTGATGACGTGGAAAACGACTACATCGGCCAGTTGTTAAAAACAGCTGAGGAAGCTCGGCAGTTAGCTCGACTCCGCACGCTGCAGGCTCAAGAAAGCGATCGCCGAAGGTATGACGCGAGCCACCGCCCTTTTGTCTACCAGCCTGGTTACCTCGTCTGTATCTTCACTACTGTTCGGAAGGTCTCACTGAGAAGCTCCTCAGGCGCTACTTTGGACCTTACAAGGCTGTAAGACAGGGCGAACATCAGTTATCGGGAGTCGGAGTATGCAGGACCGATGACTCGTTCCCGGACTAGGAGGACGTAACACCGAGAAGCTGTTCTCTTAAGGAGGGAGCAACGTCGCAGAAAAAATTGAGTAGTACAGTTACCGTGGTGTAGTGGTTATTATACTAGACTGTTGCATGGAGGGTCGTGAGTTCAAAACTCCCCTGCACCATACAATTTTAAATTGTTATATTCGGTTCGCGTACATTCAAGTAGTATCCACAAATGTCAAGAATCACTATACTGGAATATTCTGCAACTGTATATGTACCGTACGTATTTGTTCTGGCCGGAGGCTGTTCGCTCCGCCCTCTTGTTTGTGCAGGTGCTGAATAAACCTTCGTTAAGTGAAGTTAGTGTTCGTCATTCATCTAATTACATCTTCTTCTACGTGACAATAAATATAAATGATCTAGTGAAAAGCGTCGAATGCTCTCTAACGCTGTTGTCTATAACAAAGTAGCAACGTCTGAAGATAGTAATGATATGCATAATGAGCTCCAGAGAACTGATGAATGGTGGAGACTCTGGCAGTTGAACCTGCAGGTAAATAAAAGTAACTTATTGTGATACATAAGAAAAGAAATAATCTAATGTATGGCTACTATCCAGAGCGACCTTACGTGGAACGGCCAGACTCAGATCCATAGGAAGAATCTTAAGGAAATGTAACTTATCCACGAAGGAAGTGATTTATTATGCGTTTGTTCGATCGATTCTTGAGTACTGTTCATATATACGGGATCCCTATGTGACGGGACTGACAGAATAGATATAGAAGATCCAATGAAGGGCGGGCTCCTTTAGCCTGAGCAAGAGCGTTACGATACAGCTCAACAAACTCTGTTAGCAGACGTTACAAGAGAGGCGTTGTGCACCACAGAGAGAACACTTTCGGGGGACTCGGAGAACGATTACTCTCCCCCTTCACACACACCCCCTCCCCCCCGTACGTCTCGCGTAATGACCACGAAAAGAAAATTAGAGAATACAATACAGAGGCTTACCGACGATCATTCTTCCCACCTGCTATTCGCTAGTGGAACAGGGTTGGAGAGCTCAGTTAGTGACACAAAAACCACGCTCCGCCACACCATTACGGAGGCCTACGGTATCTGATGTACATGTAAATGGATAGAATACTTCATTCCTACCCATCTTGGTGACACTTTACACAGATGTCGATAACAAACATCAGTCCCGAACGGCATCAAAATTTAGTCATTTACCACCCATTATGTAATAAACATCTCCACCAAGTTTGACAATCGTTACACTGGCCATTCATGGAGTAATATTTTGCACGTGTGTAAGTACAGATTTAATTGGCGTAAATACAGAATTGCAGACGATACAGTACACGCATGAACTATTTCGTCATGAAGTAAGTGGATAGATGGTGAAGAACCACATTACGCTACAGTCATAGACTGTGCGGCTGGTCCCGGCGGAGGTTCGAGTCCTCCCTCGGGCATGGGTGTGTGTGTTTGTCCTTAGTATAATTTAGCTTAAGTAGTGTGTAAGCTTAGGGACTGATGACGTTAGCAGTTAAGTTCCATAAGGTTTCACACACATTTGAACATTTAAACCACATTACAGAATTACTGTTGGAGATGTTATCTGAGTTGAAGCAGTTGTATAGGAAAACACGCTGTTAGTGGGAGCGGGGATTTATCCGCCTTCTGACTGTTCTGATACAGACTGCTTTCAGCTGTACGTCACATTTTCCGTGGAAACACATAATGTGTCCTAAACGCACTAGTTCCCGTTGCCTTCAGTATTCTCTTGCCATTGACTGCCGCTAATTCTTCTGTATTTAGGGTCTATCCCCTACGCGAATAGCAAAATGTGTCCGGAACTAGTATGTGTTTCACAGCCTTCTTTCGACAAGGCCGTTGCCTCAGTGAGGATGGCTCATTGTACTGGAAATCTTTGGCCATTGATTGTGAGATTCGTTATCTACAATGTTCTCATTAAGACTGCAACGCAAGAAGGAATAGTAAATAACGGCATTTTACGCATGGTGGTTTACAACACAGTAAAAAGAATACACGATAAAATATATCCAACTCTCATTTTACCAATCCTGAACTACATACTGTGCATTTTTTGGAACTTTAGAGAGAAAGAATTGATTAGGAAGTATTTATTATTGTCCTTAAAATTTCTAAAACTGTACCACCGGCTGCTCTGGCAGAGCGGTTCTAGGCGCTGCAGTCCGGAACCGCACGACCGCTACGGTCGCACGTACGAATCCTGTCTCGGACATGGATGTGTGTGAGTTCCTTAGGCTAGTTAGGCTTAAGTAGTTCTAAGTTCTAGGACACTGATGACCTCAGATGTTAAGTCGCATAGTGCTCAGAGCCATTTGAACCATTTTTGAAAACTGTACCTGATTTGCTATTTATTGCATCAATTGCAAACAAAACAAACTTAGCGCCTGGCAGTCTTACTGACGATACATTATTAACATACGTAACAGAGGATAAGGGCCCTAAGATGGAACCTTAAGTGGTGCCACATGTAATTCAACTAAATACCTAGGAATTATTATTACGAAAACCTTAACCTGGAAGGAACACATATAAAATGTTGTGAGGGAGGCTAACCAAAGACTGCGTTTTATTGGCAGGACACAGATCTACTAAGGAGACTGTCTACACTACGCTTGTCCGTTTTGTTTTAGAATACTGCTGCGCGGTGTGGGATCCTTACCAGATAGGAGTGATGGAGTACCTCGAAAAATTTCAGAGCAGCACGTTTTGTATTATCGTGAAATAGGGGAGAGAGGGTCAGTGAAATGAAGCAGGATATGGGATGAACATAATTAAAACAAAGGCGTTTTTCGTTGCAGAAGAATCTTCTCACGAAATTCCAGTCACCAGCTTTCTCTTCCGAAAGCGAAAATATTTTGTTGACGCCGACCTACATAGGATGAAACTATCACCGTGATACAATAAGGGAAACCAGAGCTCGCATGGAAAGATATAGGTGTTCGTTCTTTAAGCGCGGTATTCAAGATTGGAATAATAGAGAATTGCGGAGGTGATCGATGAACCCTCTGCCAGGCACTTAAATGTGATTTGCAAAGTATCCATGTAGATGTATTTGTAGATGTGGTTCCCTGTTGGATGATGACTGACAGCTTAATCCAATGTTCTTTCCTGCTGATACTGTTCATTACCTGTCACAGAGACACATTTTGAGCCAAAGATGATAGCTAGGCAGCCAGTTTTGGCACCGTAGTGTTGGTTAGCTGCATGTTTTCTGGCTTTGAGAGTAAATGGAAACAAATTCGCGAGTGACGTGCTGCACCTGGTTGCCTCAGACAATCAGCGACTGTGCTGTGAATGGAGCAGCACTCTGCAGACACCGCCGTTGTCCGGCAGTCCGCCGCGGCAATGGGGACTCGTCACCTGGAGCTGGAGTGACGCCTGCCCCCACCCCCACCGCACCCCCCCCCCCCAACCCGCCCCCACCAAGCCTTTGTGAGCAGACGGCTCCCAGGAGACTCGTTAACGCCGCGGCTCGCGCGAGCTGCGTCCGCAAAATCCAGCCTCGCTGCCTGCCAGCACAACACGCGACAAAGCTCCCACCGTGCCGACTGAATAATTCCGACAGCCTGGTGTTTCCATACTAGGCGCACGTCCCCTCTAATTACGGATTAATAGCTCGCCGCGCCGGAGTCCGTCTCAAAGTCTGCAAGGGGCGGGATTTGCCAACTCGCGTCGGCCGTACCCGCCAGCGCCGCTGTCACGCTTGCGCCGGGGCGTTGTCTACCTGCCAGGCGTTAGAAAGAGGCCTTGGAAAATAGAGAGGTTAAAACAGAGGAGAGCAGGCGAATAAGAGAAGCGAAACAGAAGACTGTCGAGGGAATTTTGAGACCACTCGCTCTCTCACGATTTGACGTCCTTACTGAGTGGTTAGAAGGCACACTTAATTAAATGCTGCGAATAATTTGCTAGTGCCAAGTACGTCCTTTCTTGAAATGTGAAACCCACTGCTTATTTCAGATTGAGTTACTGTTATGCAGTAGCTGGAAATTCTAAATCACTCGTTAAACAATTCTCCGAAAAAATCAGACACTTCACTTCAGTTAACCATCTAAATTTATATGAAAGCACCTGTAGGGCACAATCTAGGTAGGAGTGCAGTTTGACTCACGATCGAGCAAGCGTACTTTGATTTATTAACAAGAACTTAGCAGTACCAGAGCATATGAATAAAAACACAAGGCAGTCCATTGCAGTCAAATTTTCAAATTAGACAACTTCTGCCAAACAATATAATTTTGATGAAAATAATTACTGCCGCGCGGGACTAGCCGAGCGGTCTCAGGCGCTGCAGTCATGGACTGTGCTGCTGGTCCGGATGGAGGTTCGAGTCCTCCGTTGGGCATGGGTCGGTGTGTTTGTCCTTAGAATAATTTAGGTTAAGTAGTGTGTAAGCTTAGGGACTGATGACCTTAGCAGTTAAGTCCCATAAGCTTTCACACACATTTGAACAATCACTCGCTTCACAGTAATCAAATCATCAAAGGTTCAAAGCTGCACCAAAGAATGTACAACAGGAAACGTAACCAAAGATATATGTATACGTGTTATTCTTAAGAAATGTTGATTCGCCCCACTGAAACTAGGTTTATGAATAGGGCGCTGAAAAGATTTTGCAACAATAAAACTACCTCACCAAAGACAACTTAATCACACACTGACCGAGAACGATTACGAACAACAGAGTCAACATTGATACCACAAACTAACGTATCAACATCTAAACCTATAGGCGTACCCCGCAAACCAGCGTATGGTGCGTGGCGGAGAGTGCACCATACTACAATTAGCCGTTTACTCCCCTGTTCCATTCGCAGACAGAACGAGGGAAAAACTATTGTCTATATCCGTCTGTACAAGCCTTAACTTCTCTAATATTATCTTCATTATCCAAATGCGAAATGTACGTTGGCAGCAGTAGAATCGTTCTGCAGTCGGCCTCTAATGCGCGGCTCCCTAAATTTTCTCAATAGTGTTCCTTGAAAAGAACGTCGCCTCTTTCCCCAGTCATTCCCACTTCAGTTACCGAACCACATTCGTAATACATGCCTGTTGTTCGAATCTTCCGGTAACAAATCTAGCAACCCGCCTCTGAATTGCTTCGGTATCTTCTTTTAGCCAGACCTGGTGTGGATCCCAAACATTCGAACAGTACTCAACAGCGGGTCGAAATAGTGGCCTTTTGCACTCTCCTTTACAGATGAACCACAGTTTTCTAAAAAAAAAAATCCAATAAACCGAAGCCGTCTTTCTTACTACAGTTCTGACGTGCTCATTCCATTTTACACTGCTTTACAACGCTACACCTAGATATTTAATCAACGGGACCGAGTCAAGCAGCGCATTACCATTGCTGTATTCGAAAATTATGGGTTTGTTTTCCTACTCGTCTGCATTAACTTACATTTTTCTAGATACAGAGCTAGCTATCATTGATCGCACCAACTAGAAATTGTGTGTAAGTCGTCTTGAATCCTCATACAGTCACTCACTGACGATACATTCCCATACAAGACAGCTTCATCAGCAAAGAGTCACAGATTGCTGTTTACCCTGTCTACCATATCATTTTTGTAGTTGTTGTTGCGGTCTTCAGTCCTGAGACTGGTTTGATGCAGCTCTCCATGCTGCTCTATCCTGTGCAAGCTTCATCATCTCCCAGTACCTACTGCAACCTACATCCTTCTGAATCTGCTTGGTGTATTCATCTCTTGGTCTCCCTCTACGATTTTTACCCTCCACGCTGCCCTCCAATACCAAATTGGTGATCCCTTGATGCCTCAGAACATGTCCTACCATCCGATCCCTTCTTTTAGTCAAGTTGTGCCACAAACTTCTCTTCTCCCCAATCCTATTCAATACTTCCGCATTAGTTATGTGACCTACCCATCTAATCTTCAGCATTCTTCTGTAGCACCACATTTCGAAAGCTTCTATTCTCTTCTTGTCCATACTACTTATTGTCCATGTTTCACTTCCATACATGGCTGCACTCCATACAAATACTTTCAGAAACGACTTCCTGGCATTTAAATCAATACTCGATGTTAACAAATTTCTCTTCATCAGAAACACTTTCCTTGCCATTGCGAGTCTTCTCCGTGGATTTTAATACCTACTCCGAATTTTTCTTTTGTTTCCTTTACTGCTTGCTCAATATACAGATTGAATAACATCGGGGAGAGGCTACAACCCTGTCTTACTCCCTTCCAGACCACTGCTTCCCTTTCATGTCCCTCGACTCTTATAACTGCCATCTGGTTTCTGTACAAATTGTAAATGGCCTTTCGCTCCCTGTATTTTACCCCTGCCACCTTTAGAAATTGAAAGAGCGTATTCCAGTCAACATTGTCAAAATCTTTCTCTAAGTCTACAAATGCTAGAAACGTAGGTTTGCCTTTCCTTAATCTTTCTTCTAAGAGAAGTCGTAAGGTCAATATTGCGTCACGTGTTCCAGTATTTCTACGGAATCCAAACTGATCTTCCCCGAGGTCGGCTTCTACTAGTTTTTCCATTCGTCTGTAAAGAATTCGAGTTAGTATTTTGCAGCTGTGGCTTATTAAACTGATTGTTCGGTAATTTTCACATGTGTCAACACCTGCTTTCTTTGGGATTGGAATTATTATATTCTTCTTGAAGTCTGAGGGTATTTCGCCTGTCTCATACATCTTGCTCACCACATGGTAGAGTTTTGTCAGGACTGGCTCTCCCAAGGCCGTCATTAGTTCCAATGGAATGTTGTCTACTCCGGGGGCCTTGTTTCGACTCAGGTCTTTCAGTGCTCTGTCAAACTCTTCACGCAGTATCCTATCTCCCATTTCATCTTCATCTACATCCTCTTCCATTTCCATAATATTGTCTTGAAGTACATCGCCCTTGTATAGACCCTCTATATACTCCTTCCACCTTTCTGCTTTCCCTTCTTTGCTTAGAACTGGGTTTCCATCTGAGCTCTTGATGTTCATACAAGTGGTTCTCTTTTCTCCAAAGGTCTCTTTAATTTTCCTGTAGGCAGTATCTATCTTACCCCTAGTGAGATAAGCCTCTACATCCATACATTTGTCCTCTAGCCATCCCTGCTTAGCCATTTTGCACTTCCTGTCGACCTCATTTTTGAGACGTTTGTATTCCTTTTTGTCTGCTTCATTTACTGCATTTTTATATTTTCTCCCTTCATCAGTTAAATTCAAGATTTCTTCTGTTACCCAAGGATTTCTACTAGCCCTCGTCTTTTTACCTACTTGATCCTCTGCTGCCTTCACTACTTCATCCCTCAAAGCTACCCATTCTTCGTCTACTGTATTTCTTTCCCCCATTCCTGTCAATTGTTCCCTTACGCTCTCCCTGAAACTCTGTACAACCTCTGGTTCTTTCAGTTTATCCAGGTCCCATCTCTTTAATTTCCCACATTTTTGCAGTTTCTTCAGCTTTAATCCACAGGTCATAACCAATAGATTGTGGTCAGAGTCCACATCTGCCCCTGGAAATGTCTTACAATTTAAAACCTGGTTCCTAAATCTCTGTCTTACCATTATATAATCTATCTGATACCTTTTAGTATATGAAGGGTTCTTCCATGTATGCAACCTTCTTTCATGATTCTTAAACCAAGTGTTAGCTATGACTAAGTTGTGCTCTGTGGAAAATTCTACCAGGCGGCATCCTCTTTCATTTCTTAGCCCCAATCCATATTAACCTACTATGTTTCCTTCTCTCCCTTTTCCTACACTCGAATTCCAGTCATCCATGATTATTAAATTTTCGTCTCCCTTCACTATCTGAATAATTTCTTTTATTTCATCATACATTTAATCAATTTCTTCGTCATCTGCAGAGCTAGTTGGCATATAAACTTGTACTACTGTAGTAGGTGTCGGCTTCGTATCTATCTTGACCACAATAATGAGTTCACTATGCTGTTTGTAGTAGCTTACCCGCACTCCTATTTTCCTATTCATTATTAAACCTACTCCTGCATTACCCCTATTTGATTTTGTGTTTATAACCCTGTAGTCACCTGACCAGAAGTCTCGTTCCTCCTGCCACCGAACTTCACTAATTCCCACTATATCTAACTTTAACCTATCCATTTCCCTTTTTAAATTTTCTAACCTACCTACCCGATTAAGGGATCTGACATTCCACGCTCCGATCCGTAGAACGCCAGTTTTCTTTCTCCTGATAACGACATCCTCTTGAGTAGTCCCCGCCCGGAGATCCGAATGGGGGACTATTTTACCTCCGGAATATTTTACCCAACAGGACGGCATCATCATTTAATCATACAGTAAAGCTGCATGTCTTCAGTTAAAATTACGGCCGTAGTTTCCCCTTGCTTTCATCCGTTCGCAGTACCAGCACAGCAAAGCCGTTTTGGTTATTGTTACAAGGCCAGATCAGTCAATCATCCACACCGTTGCCCTTGCAACTACTGAAAAGGCTGCTGCCCCTCTTCAGGAACCACACGTTTGTCTGGCCTCTCAACAGATACCCCTCCGTTGTGGTTGCACCTACGGTACGGCTATCTGTATCGCTGAGGCACACAAGCCTCCCCACCAACGGCAAGGTCCGTGGTCCAGGGGGGGGGGGGCATATCATACTTCTTAAGTATGTTACTTAAGAAGTGTTTGAGCCACTCGTATGTCTAGGAAACTATACCATATGCTCGTACCTTCATTAACAATCTGCAGTATAGCACCAAGTCCCTGCATTATAGAAATCTAGGAATATGGAATCTGCCTGTTGTCCTTCATCCATAGTTTGTAGTTAATCAGGTAAGGAAAGGGCGAGCCGCGCGGGGTAGCCGTGCGGTCTTGGGCGCTTTGCCACGGTTCGCGCGCCTCCCCCCCTCGGAGGTTCTAGTCCTCCCTCGGGTATGGGTATGGGTGTGTGTTTTGATCTTAGCGTAAGTTAGTTTAAGTTACATTAAGTAGTGTGTAAGCCTAGGGACCGATGACCTCAGCAGTTTGGTCCCATAGGAACTTACCACAGATTTCCAAAAGCGCGAGCTGAATTTCACACGAGCTATACTTTCTAAAACTGTGCTGATTCGTGGACATAAGCTTTTCGGTCCCTAGGAAATTTATTATATTCTAACCCAGAATATGTTGCATAATTCTGCAGCAAACCGATGTTAAGGATATTGATCTGTAATTGTGCTGGTCCGTTCTTTTACCCATCTTATGTACGGGAGTCTCCTGCACTTTTTTCCAGTTGCTTTGGGACAATCAGCTATGAAGGCACAATGACTCACTAAAGCTTATAACTGGGATACAATTGCTTTATCAAATCAAACACAGGTATAATACAAACAGAGCACATGACGGTCTTGCTGTAACTTTTCTATTTAGGAACACTTATATGAGGCACTCTTCTATCAATGCAGGCGCAACAACGGTCCTACGGTTTTTCGTAAATTCAGCTCTTGGCGATACACTGACACAAGCACAAATGCAGTTATGAGCACCACTCAGGAGCACAAATCAGTCTCATACTCTGCTGGCCAATCGTCACAATGGAAACTTCCTGTTGGCCATACAAAGCGATGCCCTGCCTCACAGCCGTCCACATCCAGTGTTGACTGGCACTGTGACTGTTGACTCCACGGCTAAGTTAGGCTTGCCTAGGGTCCGTATTCTTCCGCCGGCGTATCCCAGCTCACTGCTTTCCCAGTCGCGCCTCCTGTCTTATAGCGACAGGTACGCTTCCTTTGACCACTAGAAGCTACTCTCACACCTGTAGCTCCCTGGGCAGCTCACTGCTTTCCCAGTCGCGCCTCCTGTCTTATAGCGACAGGTACGCTTCCTTTGACCACTAGAAGCTACTCTCACACCTGTAGCTCCCTGGGCCATAAATGCCGATCTACAGGGTGTATCAAAAAGAATCATGATTTTTAAAAAAATCATAACTGTTATGTTATTTGAAATAAGTGCGTGAACAGCGTACTGTTGAAAAGAGCAAACTCTCGAGTTTTATTCTTCAGAATTTAATGTGTCATGTGCAGGTTCACAGGAAAAGGTGCATGATCGAGTTTTCTTTGCCGAAAGCCCTGTTATTGGAAGCACATATCTCGACATGCTTGAGAACTTCCCTTTCAAACGATGTAGGCTGATTTCAACGGCATCATTTACCAACATAATGAGGCACCACCGCACTAGCATCTGTAAGTGTGGAAATTTTTAAATCGAAGCATTACTGAGCGATGGATCGGTAGCACTGGACCAAATGATTCAGCCTTACATTACTAGCCTCCAAGGTCACCGGACTGAAAGTATGTGATTTTTTCTTGTAGAGACTCTGATTGTGTGCCTGCGTTACCAACCTTCTTGCTTTCTGTCCTTTCTGAATTTTTCTGTTAATATATCTGTAAAATTATAATATATCTGTAGAATTTAATCAAATATATTATTTCTCAAGTCAACTACCCTTCTTCTTCCCAACACACACCAATCGTACAGGGATAAATGTGGCATCGATTGAAAAGCTTTTTAACCTGCTTCTGACACTGTATACCGATTCTGAGCTAAACCTTACTGTTCGTGGAAAATCCTAACATGAAAGAGCCGTTTCAGTATAATAGACCAAAAGGTCATCACGGATGCCAAGATTCAGACGTGTATTCTGAAGAAGCTAACTTACTAAACACGAATAAGAGTCCCTTTCATATTATCTTACTAGGAATATCAAGTTATACTTTTTAAACCACTTATTAGCTGGATAATTAGCATACTGCATTGTCATAGATGGTAACCGTGACCACTGCGGTAGTCAATTATCTTTGACCGTCGTATACAATTTGACTTTTTAAACGTATATACTTTCCGAAACGAATTTGTCACTGTCATCTTAAATTGTATTTTACCTATTGCTACTACGACCTCGCTTACTTACATTAACTGAAAATGTTTGTCGAGTTAAAGTTATAAGTTATGTCGCCTTGCCAGTTACGAACCTCTTAGATATATATGCGACCGGTAGATGTATGATGGCAGCCATCTTGAAAGGTTAATATTACGTGAGCCACTCAACAACCGATAATTTCGAGTTTCGCATAATTATTAACCGTTTCGTCTGAAGATGCGCACAGGTAAAATGGAGTTGGCTAAAGTTTATACCGATTCTTGATTGGTATAAAAGAAAATTTGTCCGGAATTAGAGCGTTTCAACATAAAACACAGAAGCACATAAAGTGAAGATGATTAATGGAAATCACTCAGCAGAGAAAAAAATTGTTAGAAAGTCGTAATATTGTAAAAGACGATTCGTTAGGACGTAGCTGAGATTATGGGAACTAGACGAGTTCTCTACTAGATTCTGCACGAAAACTTCAATAAGAGTGTGTTCACTCTGGTCGCCATTGCTGATATTTCACTCAGACTAAATGATGAAGGCAATTGGTGCAGAATATAGCTATTCGGTACGTGAACGCAGTATGGTGACCTCGTGCCCACCATCACAAACCTCACACCAAGAAATAATATCTCCAATGACGAAAGTGTAAGACAGAAATCAAAGAACGTGGCGCCTCTTGGAAAGGTCATTGCGACTGAAATGTTTGAAATAGGATATCATTGAAAAAATTGGTTTAGATAGTAGACATCAATCCAATGCATACAATGAAACTGGATTACGAATTAACAGATCTCTATTGCAGCAGCAATATGGAAACAAATAATTAATCATCTGTGCTATAATTATTAGTAGGTGTCCGAGAGATAATAGGAAAGCTCCATATTTTCTCATCAGAACTGGGCAGGACAGTGTCACGTTAACAGAAATAAAAATTTCCGTTTTAAAACATAGTCTGTGAAGTATCCATGACCACAGGGCTGAGTTTTGTGATCATGGCGGTGAGGGTTGGCAGATAATGAGGGTGTTGGGGCTGATGAGTGGAGGAAGAAGTAAGGGAAAGGGTGAGGAATGCATGGGGACCAAAAGTCATGCAGAAAAGGAGCCAGAGGAGATCAGTATGGAAAGAGGGAGATGAGGACTTGATGAAAACAGTCTCTGTGAGGGATAAATTGGGTAATGGGTGCACTGAGGACGTATTTCCAGATTTCAAGGGTGAGGGTACAGGCACCTAGAAACTTTGGATCAGGGTTTTGCAAGGTCAGAGGTATATAGGTTGAGGGCTGGGGAGGCGGGAGGAGGGGTAGTATCCATGGCGGGATCAGAGGGAAGTGTGGCAGGCAGTGGTTTCTTGGAGGAAGGGGTGGAGGTGCGGTCGCCATTTGGGCGCTTAGACGGTTTTTTGGCGGGTGTCGCATTGGAGGAGGGAGATGGGGGAGGCAGGCCCCTCTTGTGAGGCTGTGGCACTAGGTATGGGGATGGGGCGCCCTGTGCCAGCGACTGTGGCGCAGTGGGCGGCTACTCGGGCTGGGGAAGCAGGAGTAGTTGTAGCAGGGCGGGTGGGGAGGGGGAAAAAAATGGTCTCGGCAGGTGACAGCAATGGAAGGGGGGTCAGTACCAGGGGCTGGAGCAGGGAAAAGAGCAGGGTAAGGAGCAGGGGAAGGAGCAACGTACAGGTGAGGATACAGGGAGGAGGAAGAGACCGAATGGGAGGAGATCATGAGTAGGGGAGGTGGATGAGATGGGTTAAGCCCAGAGGAATCACTCCATGAGGTTGCAGTGGGGGCAGGTGAAGGGGAGGTGTAAATGATGGTGGTAGTGGGGATGTCCATGGCGAAAGTACTCGCTGAAGTGCGAAAAGAACTAAAACGGGGGGCGGCGGAGGTGGCGGCGGCGTCGTGGTGAACACTGGGTGGCAGCGGCGGTAATGGCGGCAGCGAACACCGGGGGGGCGGCGACTGCGGCGACGGCTGCGACTGGATGGTGGCGGCGAACTCCAGGATGCAGAGGTGGCGAGCGGGCTGCAGCGACGGCGTGCAGATGGAAGAAAGGACGACAGTGGCCTGCAGACAGACAGACACCAATGGAAGGAGGCTCTTCCAAAGCGACAAGTACACCCTCAGTGTAGCCCAGGCAGTGAATGTCCTTGTGTGGAACTAAAGGGTGCAACCCTTGAATACAATATCTCTAGGACCAGCAAACCTGTATAAATATCAGCAAGCAAAGAACTTCTGAGGACACAAACCACAGATACCAACTCTTCCTCATAGGTATTGGCAACGGGGCCGCAAGACGGATAGTCGATACTATCCTTGAGCCAGTGGCGACAGACAGAACAGTCTACTAACTTAACGGAGCTATGGCTCACCCTCCCCCTCTCAAACTGGAACAAGCCTCCCCTGGGATAAGAACCCCTCACTACACTGGAATGTTCAATCTGACTGTAATGAGCCTGTATGAGCTTTCCCTATTCTGGGTTCTTGACCAATGGATTGACTAGGCTTAAAATTTTGATAATGCAATATGGACCAAGGAAGCGCAGGGCAAGTGTCCCTAAGCGCTTTTCCCGGGAATTCTGCACAGGAACGTTCCTGATGTAGACGAAATCCTCTACCTTCCCTTGAAAGGGGCGGTTGTTTTTATTACAGATACAGGCCTGATGATCGTGAGCGTTCCTAATATCCGTCTGAGCTCGGCCCATTTTTCCCTAAGAATCTTCAGAGTGATAGACGGTGGTAAAAGATCATTTATCTTCCATAAATTGGAGAGCGGGGAATTCATGCGATGTACGAGAATTAGGTTAGCTGGGGTGGCTTTCGATGCTTCACGCCACACAGAGTTAAATGCTAAGCTTAGCCAGGCCAAGGTAGTATCCCAATTCTTGGGCGATTTATCGCGGTAAATAATCAATACTGACTTCATGTTCCTTTCGGCAAAGGAACCCTGGAGATAATAAGGTATGATGGTACCATGTTTTATCCCATTACCAAATCCATCTCAATGGATCCACGGTGCATCATGGCAGTTGCTGATTGGTGTCGATGACAGCCAGATCGATAGGGACAGCCATGCGATGAGCGGTCATCCATCACAAATGTTGCCAATCAGCCAACAGGATGTCAGCCTGCTTCTTGTGGTCGATGCTGACCCCGGTGAAGTTCTCTGGCATCCCTCCTCTGATCAGGTCCTCCTTGCATAGCTTGTGGCTTCGGCCACTCGGACCTCATGACTGCCTCTTGTCACTTCGCTAGTGCCAATCCCCAAACTTGGTGCCTCACCTCTCAGGCCAGCAAACCCGTATATATATATTGGCAAGCAAAGAGCTTCTGAGGACACAACCCACAGATGCAAACACTTCCTCACAGATATTGGCAACATTGCCGCAAGAGGCATATTACATACTACGTTTGAGCTAATGGCGCCAGGCAGAAGAGTCTACTAACTTAAAGCGCCACAGGTCAACCATAACTCCACCTTTTTACTACACTGTTGTTCGAAGCATGAGGATTAAAGTAACTTTACCATGCAGTGACTTTTCGCAAAGTGCAATCATACACTATGTGATCAAAAGTATCCGGACACCCCTAAAAACAAACGTTTTACATAATAAAATAAACTGGTAGCTAAGATCGGAGGAATTCTTTTTATTCCATGATTACCGGTTTCGGCGAAACTAAAGCCGCCATCATCGGATCTTAGAGCACATACATACATTGTTTGCCTTGATGTTGTAACCTGTATGTATAAAAAGAATTTCCTGTGATCCTGGCTACCAGTTTATTGTGTTACAAGCATCAAGATCGCTCCCACACGAGCGCGATGTGCTCCCTACAAAATACGTTTTTCATATTAGGTGCATTGTGCTACCATCTACTGCCGGGTGCTGCGTATCAGCGACCTCAGTTGTCATTAGACATCGTGAGACAGCAGACTGGGGAACTCCGCGGAACTTGCGGACTTCGAACGTGGTCATTTGATTGGGTGTCATTTGTGTCATACGTCTGTACACGAGATTTCCACACTCCTAGACATACCTTAGTCGACTGTTTCCGATGTGATAGTGAAGTGGAAACGTGGAGGGTCATGTACAGCACTAAACCGTACAGGCCGACCTCGTCTGTTGACTGACAGAGACTGTCGACTGTTGAAGAGGGTCGTAATGTGTAATAGGCAGACATGTATCCAGACCATCACACAGGAATTCCAAACTGCATCAGGATCCACTGCAAGTAATTTGACAGCTAGGCGGGAGGCGAGAAACCTTGGATTTCCTGGTTCATAAGCCACACATCACGCCTGTAAATGCCAAACCACGCCTCGGTTGGTGTAAGGAGCGTAAACATTGGATGATTGAATAGTGGAAAAACGTTGTGTGGAGAGACGAATCACGGTACACAATGTGGCGATCCGATGACAGGATGTGGGTATGCCGAATGCCAGGTCAACGTCATCTGCCAACGTGTGTAGTGCCAACAGTGAAATTCGAAGGCGGTGGTGTTGTGGTTTGGTCGTGTTTTTCATGGAGGGGGCTTGCATCCCTTGCTGTTTTGCGTGGCACTATCACAGCACAGGCCTACTTTGATGTTTTAAGCACCTTCTTACATCCCACTGTTGAAGAGCAATTCGGGGATGGCCATTGCATCTTTCAGCACGATCGAGCACCTGTTCATAATTCACAGCCTGTGGCGGAGTCGTTACATCCCTGTAATGGACTGACCTGCACAGAGTCCTGACCTGAATCGTATAGAACACCTTTGGGATGTTTTGGAACACCGACTTCGTGCTAGGCCTCACCGACTGTCATCGATACCTCTCCTCAGTACAACACTCCGTGAAGAATGGGATGCCATTCCCCAGTACCTGATTGAACGTATGCCGCGAGGGTGGAAGCTGTCATCAAGGCTAAGGGTGGGCCAACACCATATTCAATTCCAGCATTAGGGATGGAGGGCACCACGAACTTGTAAGTCGTTTTCAGCCAGGTATCCGGATACTTTTGATCACACAGTGTATAAAGAAACAATTGCTGCAGTAGACTACAGAAGGTACATGAAAAAAAGCAATGAGATGATCATAAATGACACTTTTATTCCTAGACAATAATTAAACTGTAGTCTTTGCGATATATGACATGGTTCGTAACAGGGTATGAGATCATCACAGACGGAAATGCATGCTTTTCAATGTGATCCAATGCTGGCAGCAAGTTTGGTAAGTTCTTGTGGTAGATGGTTCCCTCTTGACAACTGCTGGATGATCGTGATGCAGTACACCTCCACATCGCGTCCCACATGTACTCGCTGGGATTTAAATTGGGGGAACGTGCACGCCAGTCATTTGTGGAATATCTTCTCCTTCAACGGTTCCTCCATCTGCGCATTTCAATGCGGTCGCGGATTGTCATCCATAAAAATTATATCATGTCGAATGTGTCCCTGAACTGAGGCAAATGTGTAAGGAGTACAGTATTACAATAACGCTGAGTGTATCGTGATCAGAGATTTAGAGGTTACTATTCTCGATACATCACCACACCTTGATCACCAAAAACGATCATGTTCGATAATTCTGGGCGTACATTTACTCGTATATGGCGAGAGGTGAAAACACGTAATGTAATGAATTCACAGGAGGAAACTTAAAATGTTGCTCGCAACCATTTACCGGGATTAGGGAAAGTCCGGACCATCATCTCAAGCTGAAGAAAACCCTCTTTGCTCCTGTTACTGAATATTGTGCCTGCCATCCTCAGTAGGATGAACACAAGGTCACAGTAGGAAGATGCATATCTGACAGCTTTCAAGGCAGAAAAACTAAATTTTCAGGGTTTCATATAACTATTCACCTAATCTAAAAATTTAAAAAGCTGCAAAGTATAATCATTGAAAGGTACAATCTTACGTTAAACGTTTAACACAATAAGTCGAGTTGCGACAAGGCGGCTGTTCACCTCTAATACTGAGAAGATACGGAAACGTAACAACATGCTAACCACCAATCCCTGTAACTGCATCAGTTGGTACAATGCTCGATTAATAACAAATCTTTGGTACTTCTCCAACTGTAAATGCGCAGCATCGATGAGAAAACGACTTCAGACTTCAGATCAACTTCTCAATGAAAACTAACTGAACTTACAATCCATTTATACAATCTGTATTTCACATTCCTCCAGATACAATGGAAGTACATGGACTACAATTCAACAGCTTTTAGCGAGCAACTAACTTCCATCACATCGGAGAATGAATAATGAATTTCACAACATATTAACCACAGAGTTTACAATAATTAACAAGTAATGCACGTTACTCCATTACTCCACAGGTGAAAATCTAACATTTAAGTCAGATAGTTTTGTTGGAAATAAATTATTTGAAGTTACATCCCATTATTAACACAATAAAAAGAAAACCCAATGCCAAAAACCTGCAGAAAGTGGAGCTGCGACTCAAAGTGTACGTTCCACTCCCCACCCATCTGACTTCCGTGATGGCACAACTAACGACAGAAACTAGCGCCTTCACAGTCGGATTACTTCTAGTAATAAACATTGCACTGTACACCATCGAATATTACTTTATACAACATTAACTCCTTTTCAATCACAATTCTGTTCTAGAATTACTTGAAATATTCTCATTTGTCGTTTAGTCTGGTGGTGGTAGTTTGTGACTTCGCCGTTATTGGTTTCTTCTCTTGACAGGATATGAACAAATTCTGGTACTCTACAATCAACCGCTCACAGCCCCGGGCACCATCACTGCATCAGTTAGCAAACAAACCAAACAAATATTAGTATTAGTTGCAGAAGCTGATCTTTGCTATGAATCGGAGAGATTAAAGTGTTTGCTGAAACTCTGTAACAAACAGCTAAAGGACATCGACATCGCTCTAAAAACTTATTTAATTATAACTAGCATTTGAACACATGAGCCTGCCTCATTGATCAAACCATCGGTTCCACAGTAACGACTCTTCTCATACTCATTCGAAACCAACATTTTCTTAAAGGGAAGAGAAAACAAGGAAGAAATTGTCAATGCCTCCATTTCACCTGCTCACAAAGAAACTCCTTGCCAGGTTCAGCCTACACTTACTTTTATACAAACATACGTTGTACATTTGTATTCAACCACATAATTACACACATAAAAATGTTTTGCATCACCCCAGTTCCCAGAACTCATGATGATAGACGTTGACTGTGGATATTATATCACAGACATAGTCCCTTTGACTCTTCAGAGACGTTACTAAACCCGCCGAAAGATGTGGACAACAATGCATGACAGCCAATTAGTTCAAGTCATTTCACCAGGAAGGAGGTACACGGCTCGTGTTATCTGTAGTTCAACAATGCCTAGACTGTCAATAATGCGGTTCTATCGCGTCCGCATTGTTATTTTGCGCCGGGAAGGGCTCTCAACAAGGGAAGTGTCCAGGCGTCTCAGAGTGAAGCAAAGCAGTGTTGTTCGGACATGGAGGAGATACAGAGAGACAGGGTTTATTACATGCCTTGCTCCAGCCGCCCAAGGGCTACTACAGCAGTGGATGACCGCTACCTACGGATTACGGCTAGGAGGAAAACTGACAGCAACACTACCATGTTGAATAATGCTTTTCATACAGCCACAGGACGCCGTGTTACGACTCAGACTGTGGGCAGTAGGCTGCATGATGCGCAACTTCACTCCCGACGTCCATGACGAGGGCCATCTTTGCAACCAGGACAGCATGCAGCGCAGTACAGATGGGCCCAACAACATCCCGAATGGACTGCTCAGAATTGGCATCACTTTCTCTTCACCGATGAGTGTCGCATGTGCCTTCAACCAGATAATTGTCGGAGACGTGTTTGGAGACAAACGGGTCAGGCTGAACGCCTTAGACACACTGTCCAGCGAGTGCACCAAGGTGGTGGTTCCCTGCTCTTTTGGGGGGTCATTTTGTGGGGCCGACTTACGCCGCTGGTAGTCAAGGAAGGCGCCGTAATGGCTGTACGATATGTGAATGCTATCCTCCGACCGATAGTGCAAGAATAACGGCAGCATATTGGCGAGGCTTTCGTCTTTATGGACGACAATTTGCGGCCCCATCGTGCACGTCTTGTGAACAACTTCCTTCAGGACAACGATAACGCTCGACTAGAGCGGCCAGCATGTTTTCCAGACATGAACCTCATCGAACATACCTGGGATAGATTGAAAAGGCCTATATATGGACGACGTGACCGACCAACCACTCTGAGAGATCTACGCCGAATCGTCGTTGAGGAGTGGGACAAACTGGACCAACAGTGCCTTGATAAACTTGTAGATAAAAATGGAAATTCCGTGAGGCTAGGGCCTTTCGCCTGGTGCAAGTCTTTCGAGTTGACGCCACTTCGGCGACTTGCGTGTCGATGTGGATGAAACTGCGAGGTGCTGGGCTAGCAGTGTATTTAACACTAAATTCTTCTCGAAGCTTTATATGGAAATGATGCTCTAAGACCCCCTTTTCTAACTCCGACTTTTGCTGTTACACGTGGGTTAAGAAGAAAAGCGAACTGACTGTAATGTACCCTTCAAGTGGAGTAGAAAAGAGTTTGGCACCCGCAATAATTTAATTAGATAGAAATTAAGAAAAGTTTCATTAACATAGTGAGAAATGAAAGGGTTGTTCTACCGATTAACAGAATGAAAGTTCTGTCCAAAATAACAATTTGATTTATAATGACTACACTCAAAATAGTAAACAAATCACATGAAACGTTTACAATACATGAAACTGAATACGCAAATAAGTACAGTGAAGGTGAAGTTGTCCATAAACTAGATTGTGACATTTATGACCATGTGGTATGTGGAGCCAATTCCTTGCAACTCAAATCTTAAGAGAAACACCCAGCCAATCCAACATTAATTGCTGCTACAGTAGTGAGAACTCAGGCAATGAACATTCAAGACAGAACCACGTAAGAAAAGACGGGAACAGGTGCGCTCTGCTGAGCTCTGATTATCACAGAGCAAAATTCCTTAATCTGCCGGAGCTGCGGACATACATTACCAAGCTGTCTTCTTAGCTGCAAGGACACGATCTGGCATACCAGAAGCGATGGCTGGTTGCTTCGACGTCCCGTCGCGGTGATGATAATGTCGCGAGTATAGCCCGAAACAAATTATTCTGGTCTGGTTGTTCCAGACTAAAGATTTCCTAGCAACAAAAATGCGCCTCTAAGGGAGACGATGGAGGCTCGCTACACAATCACTGACGGTACAGTGAGTGATATTAACAAGCGAAGGCACATAGTAACTCCGATATAGTCAACTTTAGCCAAAACTGCTCAAGACGGAAAACATAGGTCGCTTGTATGCAGAACGCTCATTTGCCAACTGTACTCGGAAAGTTACTTTGAAGTCGAAACTTCAGCAACTTCGTCAAACAGTTACAATTAAATTAAAGTATATTAGACAGCCAACGGAAGGCAGGCTGTCCAGAGCAGCGAGAGCTCAGTCTTGTAACCTACTTCGACTGAAAGGCGAGAGCCGACTCTTACAAGAGCACCCGTACAAACCGAACACAGAACATTTCCGCTCCCACGACAGTGGCCATGGTTAAACATTCCAATCAGCAACCCGAAAACCGGCGGGAAATTCCACTCTATTGCCAAAGCACTACCATTCCACCAATGGAGATTCTTGGCGCCAATTTCTTCGCCGATTTTGCTACGTCACGGAGCTGTGCCCTGAGCAAGCCAATCACAGTTACGATTTTGCAGAAAACGCGGGAATTTGCCCGCCAAGACTGCCTGGGAACACAAGTCATTCCCACGCCTCACTGGTGGCCCGCCAGATACGGTTTTCACAAAGTTTCTGCGAATTAACGGAATCTCTAGCCCAGCCACCCCTTCTGGCCCATCTGGGCGTGTCACTCTCACTCTTATGACAATGGCGGCGTCTGGAAAGCATCCACTCAACTCCCTCACACCCGTTGGCTTAACCCTATCAAGCTCAGCAGAACTCGCCTGTCACCAGACCACCCGACTGACGAGAGACGCTGCATGGGAAGTCTGCGTGAGCGAATAGCAAATTTTCACCACATGCAATCAGAGAGGAAAATCGAATTACTCAGAGTAAGATAGAAATATGAGGGGGGCTTATGCCACCTCTCAAAATGATGATGATGAGGACAACATAACGCCCACACCCTGAGCGGAGAAAATGTCCAACCCAACCTGGAATCGAACTTGGGCTGTTACATACGATATTCTGTCGCGCAGACCACTCAGCTACCAGGGACGGACAACTTGTGGATAGTATGCCACGACGAATGCAGACATGCATCAATGCAAGAGGACATGCTACTGGGTATTAGAGGTAACCCAGACATTCCGGAGGGCTGAACGGAAGACCTCTCCAGTTTGTCTGACGAACCGGTTTCAGGCTCTGTCTCAGGCTGATACTGATCTTCGGTCAGACATGGCTGCTTGTCCTGTTCCAGAGGTTGCCCCTCAGTCTTCAAGATCCGAGTGGTCACAGAGGGTGGGCTTACTAGTAGTTGGGAGTTCCAACGTCAGGTGCATAATGGGGTCCCTTAGGGATATGGCAGCAAGAGAGGGGAAGAAAACCAATGTGCACTCCATGTACATACCGGGGGGAGTCATACCAGATGTGGAAAGGGTCCTTCCGGATGTCATGAAGGGTACAGGGTGTACCCATCTGCAGGTGGTCGCTCATGTCGGTACCAATGATGTGTGTCGCTATGGATCGGAGGAAATCCTCTCTGGTTTCCGGCGGCTATCTGATTTGGTGAACTCTGCTAGTCTCGTTAGCGGGATGAAAGCAGAGCTCACCATCTGCAGCATCGTCGACGGGACTGACTGCGGACCTTTGGTACAGAGGCGAGTGGAGGATCTGAATCAGAGGCTGAGACGGTTCTGCGACTAGGGTGGGCTGCAGATTCCTCGACTTGCGCCATAGGGTGCTGGGGTTTCGGGTTCCGCTGGATAGGTCAGGAGTCCACTACACGCAGCAAGCGGCTACACAGGTAACAGGGATTGTGTGGCGTGGACTGGGCGGTTTTTTAGGTTACATGGCCTTGAACAGGTGCAAAAAGGGCAACAGCCTCAAAGGGTGCGGGGCAAAGTCAGGACATGCAGTAGGCCAAGCAGATATCGCTATTGTAATTGTAAACTGCCGAAGCTGCATTGGTAAACTAACCGGAACTTCAAGCGCTGATAGAAAGCACCGAAGCTGAAATCGTTATAGGTACAGAAAGCTGGCTAAAACCAGCTAAAAATTCTGCCGAAATTTTTACAAAGGCACAGACGGTGTTTAGAAAGGATAGATTGTATGCAACCGGTGGTGGCGTGTTTGTCTCTGTTAGTGGTAGTTTATCCTGTAGTGAAGTAGAAGTGGATAGTTCCTGTGAATTATTATGGGTGGAGGTTACACTCAACAACCGAGCTAGGTTAATAGTTGGCTCCTTGTACTGACCTCCCGACTCAGCAGCATGAGTGGCAGAGCAACTGAGAGAAAGTTTGGAATACATGTCACATCTATTTTCTCAGCATGTTATAGTCTTAGGTGGAGATTTCAATTTTCCAGATATAGACTGGGACACTCAGATGTTTAGGACGGGTGGTAGGGACAGAGCATCGAGTGACATTAAACTGAGTGCACTATCCGAAAATTACCTCGAGGAATTAAACAGAGAACCGACTCGATAACATCTTGGACCTACTGATAACAAACAGACCCGAACTTTTCGACTCTGTAACTGCAGAACATGGAATCAGTGATGATAAGGCCGTTGCAGCATCCCTGAATATGAAAGTTAATAGGAATATTAAAAAAGGGAGGAAGGTTTATCTGTTTAGCAAGAGTAATAGAAGGCAGATTTCAGACCACCTGACAGATCAAAAGGAAAATTTCTGCTCCGACACTGACAATGTTTAGTGTTTATGGAAAAAGTTCAACGCAATCGTAAAATGCGTTTTAGACAGGTACGTGCCGAGTAAAACTGTGAGGGACGGGAAAAACCCACCGTGGTTCAAGAAGAAAGTTAGAAAACTACTGCGAAAGCAAAGAGAGCTTCACTCCAAGTGTAAACGCAGCCAAAACCTCTCAGACAAACAGAAGATGAACAATGTCAAAGTTAGCGTAAGGAGGGCTATGAGTGAAGCGTTCAGTGAATTCGAAAGTAAAATTCTATGTACCGACTTGACAGAAAATCTGAGGAAGTTCAGGTCTTACGTTAAATCAGTAAGTGGCTCGAAACAGCATATCCAGACACTCCGGGATGATGATGGCATTGAAACAGAGGATGACACGCGTAAAGCTGAAATACTAAACACCTTTTTCCAAAGCTGTTTCACAAAGGAAGACCGCACTGCAGTTCCTTCTCTAAATCCTCGCACAAACGAAAAAATGGCTGACATCGAAATAAGTGTCCAAGGAATAGAAAAGCAACTGGAATCACTCAACAGAGGAAAGTCCACTGGATCTGACGGGATACAAATTCGATTCTACACAGAGTACGCGAAAGAACTTGCCCCCCTTCTAACAGCCGTGTACGGCAAGTCTCTAGAGGAACGAAGGTTCCAATTGATTGGAAAAGAGCACAGGTAGTCCCAGTCTTCAAGAAGGGTCGTCGAGCAGGTGCGCAAAACTATAGACCTACACTCCTGGAAATTGAAATAAGAACACCGTGAATTCATTGTCCCAGGAAGGGGAAACTTTATTGACACATTCCTGGAGTCAGATACATCACATGATCACACTGACTGAACCACAGGCACATAGACACAGGCAACAGAGCATGCACAATGTCGGCACTAGTACAGTGTATATCCACCTTTCGCAGCAATGCAGGCTGCTATTCTCCCATGGAGACGATCGTAGAAATGCTGGATGTAGTCCTGTGGAACGGCTTGCCGTGCCATTTCCACCTGGCGCCTCAGTTGGACCAGCGTTCGTGCTGGACGTGCAGACCGCGTGAGACGACGCTTCATCCTGTCCCAAACATTCTCAATGGGGGACAGATCCGGAGATCTTGCTGGCCAGGGTAGTTGACTTACACCTTCTAGAGCACGTTGGGTGGCACGGGATACATGCGGACGTGCATTGTCCTGTTAGAACAGCAAGTTCCCTTGCCGGTCTAGGAATGGTAGAACGATGGGTTCGATGACAGTTTGGATGTACCGTGCACTATTCAGTGTCCCCTCGACGATCACCAAAGGTGTACGGCCAGTGTAGGAGATCGCTCCCCACACCATGATGCCGGGTGTTGGCCCTGTGTGCCTCGGTCGTATGCAGTCCTGATTGTGGCGCTCACCTGCACGGCGCCAAACACGCATACGACCATCATTGGCACCAAGGCAGAAGCGACTCTCATCGCTGAAGACGACACGTCTCCATTCGTCCCTCCATTCACGCCTGTCGCGACACAACTGGAGGCGGGCTGCACGATGTTGGGGCGTGAGCGGAAGACGGCCTAACGGTGTGCGGGACCGTAGCCCAGCTTCATGGAGACGGTTGCGAATGGTCCTCGCCGATACCCCAGGAGCAACAGTGTCCCTAATTTGCTGGGATGTGGGGGTGCGGTGCCCTACGGCACGCCCCACGTGTTGAGCAATTCGACGGTACGTCCACCCGGCCTCCCGCATGTCCACTATACGCCCTCGCTCAAAGTCCG
Organism: Schistocerca gregaria; assembly: GCF_023897955.1. Lineage (NCBI taxonomy): Eukaryota > Metazoa > Arthropoda > Insecta > Orthoptera > Acrididae > Schistocerca > Schistocerca gregaria. Next base: position 815,781,265 of record NC_064922.1, read on the forward strand.
TCAACTGCACATACGGTTCACGTCCACGATGTCGCAGCATGCTACCAGTGTTAAAGACTGCGATGGAGCTCCGTATGCCACGGCAAACTGGCTGACACTGACGGCGGCGGTGCACAAATGCTGCGCAGCTAGCGCCATTCGACGGCCAACACCGCGGTTCCTGGTGTGTCCGCTGTGCCGTGCGTGTGATCATTGCTTGTACAGCCCTCTCGCAGTGTCCGGAGCAAGTATGGTGGGTCTGACACACCGGTGTCAATGTGTTCTTTTTTTCCATTTCCAGGAGTGTATATCTCTTACATCGATCTGTTGTAGTATTTTAGAACATGTTTTTTGCTCGAGTATCATGTCGTTTTTGGAAACCCAGAATCTACTCTGTAGGAATCAACATGAATTCCGGAAACAGCGATCGTGTGAGACCCAACTCGCTTTATTTGATCATGAGACCCAGAAAATATTAGATACAGGCTCCCAGGTAGATGCTACTTTCCTTGACTTCCGGAAGGCGTTCGATACAGTTCCGCACTACCGCCTGATAAACAAAGTAAGAGACTACGGAATATCAGACGTGCTGTGTGACTGGATTGAAGAGTTTTTAGCAAACAGAACACAGCATGTTGTTATCAATGGAGAGACATCTACAGGCGTTAAAATAACCTCTGGCGTGCCACAGGGGAGTGTGATGGAACCATTGCTTTTCACAATATATATAAGTGACTTAGTAGATAGTGTCGGAAGTTCGCGAATGATGCTGTAGTATACAGAGAAATTGCAGCATTAGAAAATTGTACCGAGGGAGGAAGATCTGCAGCGGATAGGCACTTGGTGCAGGGAGTGGCAACTGACCCTTAACATAGACAAATGTAATGTATTGCGAATACATAGAAAGAAGGATCCTTTATTGTATGATTATGTGATATCGGAACAAACACTGGTAGCAGTTACTTCTGTAAAATATCTGGGAGTATGCGTGCGGAACGATTTGAAGTGGAATGATCCTTAGAAAATGTAGTCCGTCAACAAAGGTGGTGGCTTACAAAACATTTGTTTGACCTATACTTGAGTATTGCTCATCAGTGTGGGATCCGTACCAGATTGGGTTGACGGAGGAGATAGAGAAGATCCATAGAAGAGCGGCGCGTTTCGTCACAGGGTTATTTGGTAACCGTGATAGCGTTACGGAGATGTTTAGCTAACTCAAGTGGCAGGCTCTGCCATAGAGGCGCTCTGCATCGCGGTGTAGCTTGCTCGCCAGGTTTCGAGACGCTGGGTTTCTGGATAAGGTATCGAATATATTGCTTCCCCCTACTTATACCTCCAGAGGAGATCACGAATGTAAAATTAGAGAGATTCGAGCGCGCACGGAGGCTTTCAGACAGTCGTTCTTCCCGCGAACCATATGCGACTGGAACAGAAAAGGGAGGTAATGACACTGGCACGTAAAATGCCCTCCGCCACACACCGTTGGGTGGCTTGCGGAGTATAAAAGTAGATGCAGATGTAACGTTGTGTGCAGTAATCTGGACCACCACCTCTGAAGGTGGTACATCATGCAATGAGCGGTTTTCATGAGTAATAAAAAGGGCGAAAGTGATCTTTATGTTGATCTCTATTCCAATTTTCGGTACAGGTTTGGGAACTGTCTGAGTTGAGGTGATGCAAAAGTTTTTTGATGTGTGTGTAATACAATGAATGCAGGTGACTGTCTCTGTCAACCACTTCCCAAGAATTCACAAATGACTCACAATAAAACAAAACAACAAGCACGAAGACCTAAAAAGTCACTCTGAAATTTAAATCTGACACAACAGAACAAATATCTTTCAGACTCTACATGTGTAACAATACTGTAGAAAACTGTCGTTTTCATTCCCTCTTTGACTGTAATTTTTAGTGCTCAGTAGTATTTTTCACGTTAGACCATTCATACTGAAATCATAGTCATTCAAGTTTATTCACATGTCAATTGCTATTGCTACCATATTCGTTTAATTCTCATAGCTAGACAAATAAGTCTGAGTGACGCCACTTTCTGGTCAACAAAATTTTGAAAAATTCGTATAGCGTGGGCTATAACTATCCCTTTGCAGTTTCAGAAGAAATCTTTACTACAGGAGCCACGTTTAATAGCAACAGAAATCAACCTTCCAGTATCCTACTTGACACTGTACAACTCGTTACCACAACTTTTCATTTCCAAAATATTTGACCAAAATTCTCGATTATTACTTAAATCGGCTACACAGCCAATTACAGCTTTCAGAGATGGCATTCTAGCTAATATTTTAGTCAGATTCTCACAACCAAGTCTCAAAACAAATAGCAACATTTAATTATTTTTTTACTATTTTATATGCAGTGGCGACATGGAAACTGTTGTATAGATACTACTCTTACACAAACAAGAATCATGACAGACTCCTCACTTAAATCGCTACACAAAAATCAGAGCTTTTACTACGTTAGATAATTAATTTTCTAAAATGCAGGATCGATTAATTCAGATGAGTCAAGGTAGCATAAAGACAATGTCTATTAGATAAGGTTTCTACAAGAAAGAAAAGAAATGGCAGTTTACCTCAGAGTCGCCTGACAGGTGAAGGCCAATTTGTTAGGCTCTGTTTCGGTACGGTATTTACGACGTGATATTACCACCTTCCATACTACAAATCAAATATTACTTACACTTCGATCCTGGTTTCGATTTGCAAGTGCTTGATCTACAATGATTTTCCATTTGTAACTCCTTTTCTGCTGGGTAATTTCATCCCACTGCTACTGAATTACGTCCAGCCGACTGAGAATATGTATCCCAGGGAGCAGAGTAGCAAAAACAAGGCTCGCTAACCGTGCTATCTCAAGCACTCATATCATTCACCTATCATCAATAAATCCATAAATTAAATACCGTTTTCAGAAACTATTGCCATAGTCTACTGACAATCGAAATTATCAATTTATCCCCCTAGTTTTAGTGCAGAAAAAACTAACTACCCATGCAATAGATACCCTTTAGCAACATAAAAAAAAAACATCCTTGCTTTGCGTCTTATCCAACTGTACATCATCATCCTTATCATTTTTCACACAGTGCTCTTTTTACAGTGAAAATGTCACACAAAGCAAACCATTACTTATCAACATATTTCTGTCGCCTAAGACAACAGTAGAAAAGAAAAAGAGGCTGCAGAAAGGAAATCCGCAAGCAGCCCAAGAAAACCTCACTCACTAACCATGTACCTGTTACAGAGTGGCAGATTATCTAGGAATTCTAGATATTTCTTTGCACGTAGACTTCAGGTCTATTATATTTCTGAGCCCCAGCTCTTCCCCTAATTTTGAATATAGGCGCTGTCATTTGATTTACCTACCACCTCAAATGGACGGTTACAGATCACCCAGAATTTCTTTATTTCACCATTTATTCGCTTGGATTTCTGTTTGGTCTTTACCGAAGCTAGGTACCGTTCTTCAAAGCTGATAAGCTTGACCTTTTCTCTCTCCTGCTTTACCTATCACTTATTTTGTTCCAAGGTCTTCTAATAACGCTACAAACTGTTCTTGCCCCATAATAACGTTACTTGGTTTTCATTTAACATAAGCTTAGATGGGGCAATTTCTCTGACTTCTTGATAAAAGTTATTAATAATTCTCTCAGTGACAGTAATGTAAGTAGCCCCTTCTGAATGCTTTTTGGAACAGTGTGTGTTTTGTAAGCTTTTTAACTGCTACACTGTTCTTTCAATCTTATTACCTTGCTGAAAGTTCCCAGAAACACGAATAAGTTTCATTTTATCTTTTTTCAAGCACTTCTGAAATACTATAGAATCAAATTGCGCCCCTTACAAGACAATAATGTTGTTGGATAGTATCGGGATATAACTAGTTATAGCTTACTAACATTTATTTAATCAATACTTCAAAAGAAACTTAGCTTCAAACTATTTAACTGATCGACATGCCACTTCATGTACAGCCGCCACCCTCCTCTTCCACACCCAAGAGAAAACTTCACCACTATTGATAAAAGATACCTTCTCCTGTTCATTCCAACTGGATAAAAGTCTCTAACATCTTTCAGAAAAGCTCCAGCATGAACTGATACCACTGGATCAAACTTGCAAAAACTTTTACACTTAACTAGAATATTTTTCTCAGCCAAATTCGTACAGGTACAAGATTTAGATACCAGTACACTGACACGGTGCTCTAGGCTTCGCTTAACTTCTTTTAGCACTTCAGTACGTTGCCATTCTATGCCTGCTGTAAGTCGAGCCTGCAGCTAAATTAAACGGTCTTCTACAAATGGATTAACTTCTGTGCATCGTTCCTCTAATTTTCTTGTGCCTGCTTCTACAATCTTCACCTACCATTCTCAACTGCTCGTTACAATAAACTTCTACTGCTTAACTCCTACTTTCCCAGTTTCTCTACTTCCTGATCCACCTTCCATCTCCAAGAATTACCAGTTTTATTCAGTTCATCTGTCACATACTGTATTTTATGATCATTGTCACTCTTAAGATCTACAACCTTCAGCTATGAATCTTAATTAATGCTAGAAAATTTCTGGTCTAAGTCGTGCTTCAAGATAGAAACATCTTGCTTAACGAAAGTAAACGCTTGCTTAAAACTAGCAAGCATTTGGTCTAAATCTTGCTTAAAGCTAGAAAGATCTTGCTTAAGATAGAAAACTCGTGCTTAAAGCTAAAAAAACATTCGACTCAAAACTAGCTCGACTGCTTGCAATCTTATGACCTTATCAGATATTCACGCTTTACCAACGCTTGCTACCCCGACGTCGACCGTTGTCTCTGCTTCTACTTTAATTTACATTTGTGCATTACTTTCCAATGCAGACCCTGGCTGCCTTTCAGAATTATCGACCACTATACTGTGGCGATATCCTACGAAGTTAGATAGCAGTTCAAGTTTAATAACATTTGCACTCCCTAAATCAACAGGCTCCTCCCTCTCTCCACGCTCAACATAAATAGGTTCAAAAGAACATAAAAAGCTCTTATTGGTTTACCTTAGAACTTATTTCACTATCCGCTATTACTCATTATTTTCCAGTCCAGAATCTGTTGTCCCTTTGTAACTTTCACGCCGCACACCATCAGATCACCGACGACGGAGATGGTATATTCTCTGGTCACAGATCTTTGCTACAGTGTCAACTAATAATCTCAGAAAATGGCGCTGAATTTCCCTGAAACTCTTGCGCATAAGCACATTAATATAGCACGCGTAAAAAGTAGTCCTGGCAAACTTCCTTAAACAAAAGCTTACTTCACGTATTTTTCTTTTTGTTTTTCTTTCATGTCGTAAGCGCCAGAATTGCGACTTGTTGGCTATTTACGTCTAATAATGTTAATAATGTTGGTAGAACAATTTGGTCTTTGCCACTCGGACGTTAAGAGGATAGGAGTGTAACAATATGCTTACAGCCAACGTCTGAAATTGTAGTCAGCTTTTAATGAAAAGTTAACTTCTAGCACACATGGAGGCAAGAAAAGTAGAGAGATTGCACTATAGTCTTTGTACGTGTTTTAAAGCCAGAGTGGGCGGGGCCTGTTACCATCTTAAAAACATTAGCAGACTATTGTTTACAGTTGCTCCTTGTTCGTTATTTATGTATTGTGCACGCAACAGATCTTTCGAATACCAAAAATTATAGTGCTTAAATGAATAAAATAGTCTCAGGGAGGCAATTTCGATCTTTTTCTGTTTTTTTAATGCGTAGTTGCCCTAGTAATACAACACATTGGCCTCGTTAATGTAACATATTTTTTTCTTGGTGGGTTTTAATAACCAATGAGAGAAGGTTATGATGTGAAAAGGATGTTTCCGTAATCCAGTTTTTTTTAATTTTATTGTTCCGTGGAACCAAATTAAGAAGAAGTCTCCATGGTCATGGAACGAGTCAATACTTGAAATTATAACACGATAGTAGAAAGAGACAAAATTAAATAAAAAAACATATTCAGGCGACAAGTCGTAAGTTTAAATAAAGAAAATCAACAATGTAACACTGGAATACGCTTAATTTTTCAGCTCTTCCAGGAGCTCCTCGACAGAACAGGAGTAGTGAGCCATGAGGAAACTCTTCAGTTTAGACTTAAAAGTGTTTGGGCTACTGCTAAGATTTTTGAGTTCTTGTGGTAGCTTATTGAAAATGGATGCAGCAGAATACTGCACTCTTTTCTGCACAAGAGTCAACGAAGTGCATTCCACATGCAGATTTGATTTCTGTCTAGTATTAACTGAGTGAAAGCTGCTACCTCTTGGGAATAAGCTAATATTGCTAACAAAAAACGACATTAAAGAAAATATGTACTGTGAGGGCAATGTCAGAATTACCAGACTATTGAATAGGGGTCGACAAGAGGTTCTAGAATTTACACCACATATAGCTCGAACAGCCTGTTTTTGAGCCAAAAATACCCTTGTTGAATCAGAAGAATTACCCCAAAAAATAATACCATACGACATAAGCGTATGAAAATATGCGAAGTAGACTACTTTTCGTGTTGAACTGTCATTTATTTGAGATACTGTTCTAATGGTAAATAAAGCAGCATTTAGTTCTGAACAAGATCCTGAACATGGGCTTTCCACAACAGCTTACTATCTATCCGAACGCCTAGGAACTTGAACTCTTCCGTCTCGCTTATAATAAGCCCATTCGGTCTGATCAAAATATCGGTTCTTGTTCAATTGTGAGTTAGAAACTGTAAAAACTGAGTCTTACTGTGATTTAGAATCAAATTATTTTCCACAAGCCACGAACTTATTTCATGAACTACATTATTTGATACTCTTTCAATATTACCAAGCTGGCGTAGTCAGCAAGCAGAAATATTTTTGAATCACTTGTAATACTAGAAGGCATATCATTTATATAAATAAGAAACAACAGTGGCCCCAGCACCGACCCTTGGGGAATGCCCCACTTAACCGTGCCCCATTGGCACTGAATATCACCACCACTCTCATCATTACGGAGAATTACCTTCTGCTTTCTGATCTTAAAGTAAGAGGGGAACCAATTGAAAGCTACTCCCCTTACTCCATAATGGTCCAACTTCTGCAGTAATATTTTGTGGTCAACACAGTAACAAGCCTCCGTTAAATCAAAGAAAACACCTAGCGTTCGCAACCTTTTATTTAATCCGTCCAAAACCTCACAGATAAAAGAGAATATAGCATTTTCAGTTGTTAAACCATTTCTAAAACCAAACTGAAAATCTGACAGCAAATTATGTGAATTTAAATGCTCCACTAACCTTGTATATACAACCTTCTCGGTAACTTTAGCAAACACCGATGGCATAGAAATAGGTCTAAAATTGTCAATATATCAATGTCTCCTTTTTTATAAAGTGACTTCACTACCGAGTACTTTAATCGCTCAGGAAACCGACCACTCATAAAGGAAAAGTTACAGATATGGCTAAATACTGGGCTAACATACATAGGTCAATACTCCAGTATTCTGCTAGATACCCCGTCATATCCATGAGAGTTCTTGGTCTTTAGTGATTTAAATATTAACTCAATCTCCCTCTTGTCAGTACAATGGAGGAGCATTTCAGGTAACAGTCTCGGAACACTTTTTTCTAAGAGCGCTATGTGATTTCCTGTTGGGACTAGGTTTCTCTTTAGTTCACTTGCTTTATTCAGAAAGTGATTATTAAATACTGTACATATATGTGACTTATCAGTAACACGAACATTCAAGGGATCACAAATTTAGCATTAGAGGACAGCGTGGAGGGTAAAAATCGTAGAGGGAGGTCAAGAGATGAATATACTAAGCAGATTCAGAAGGATGTAGCTTGCAGTAAGTACTGGGAGATGAAGAAGCTTGCACATGTTAGAGTAGCATGGAGAGCTGCATCAAACCAGTCTCAGGACTGAAGACCACAACAACAACAACAACATAGGAAATATTATCACAAAAACCGTTAAAATATGTATCTGAAACCTAAAAATATGTAAAAACTTAGAGAGGGATCTCACACGCAGTCACGCGCTTGTTACGTCACACCAAAGATCTTCGCTTTTAATATATTTGTATTGACACCAAATGCAGATGGAACTCCGAATCCAATGCTTGTTTGCTTACTGGTACTGCTTCCTGTTCGTTACAATTTCAGTTTTCGGCTCGTATGCACAACATTATTTATACTCACGTTTGCATGCCGCTCGGGGCAGCCGTGCGGTCTCAGGCGCCTTATCACGGTTCGCGTGGCCCCCTCCGTCGGAGGTTCGAGTCCTCTCGTGCATGGGTGCATGTGTTGTCCTTTGCGTAAATTAGTTTAAGTTAGTTAATTAGAGTGTAAGCCTAGGGACCGGTGACCTCTGCAGTTTGGTCCCATAGAACCTTACCACAAATTTCATAAATTTCCACGTTTGCATGAAACGTACTTGCGAGTTCTTTCTTATACCATTAACGCGTGCAATGAGGAAGGAAGCAAGGTATGCTATCGCATCTTGTGCATGTCAACAAAGTAAACGATTATTTAAATGCCTTTTTTAAATGAAAAACTACTTCTGCACCCAACAAACCACCAGATATTATTTGGAATACTACCATGCAAGTCGATAGTTATTCTTAATGGTCGAAACTTGGCATCGGCAGTCAGAGTGACATCACGGGGAAGTATCACCGCGCTGAACCATGGAGGTATAAATGCGGTGAACCTGATGTTTTTGGACTAAATAAGATGACGGACACCTGCTTCAATGACAGCTCCCTTCTTTTTTTACTTCCATGCTAGCACGTCAGAGAACGAAAAATGAACTTCACAGCACACCAACCACAGAAATTACAGTAATTAATGTCACCGAAGTTACTCCATCTAACATTTATATCAGGTAGTAGTCTTGGAAATTACTAGCAAAATAAAAGAAAAAACAACAATGAATAATGTTCCGGCGTAACGAAAGCACCGGCACGAAGGTGAAGAACGTAAGAGCAGAGAAGGCTGTGAGACGATGTCAGCCAATAGATCGCTGACTAGGACCGCACCACGACATCAGCGGTCTCTAACCGAATAGAATACAAGCGCCGCTCCTGCCAGCCTCGGACGGACAGTTGAAGACGGACAACAGTAGACCCGGAATAGAAGAGATCCCTTGGAGAGCTGTTACTTGTGATCCATATCCATTACTTGAATGGACATTCTATATAGCGAAAGACATTGATTATTTGCATGTCGTCAATACCTTGCGACACGACATTGTAAACCATAGTTAAGTATTTTCAATCTACTTTATTGTAATAAAAACCATTAATATGATTTGTATGAATTGTTTCATAGCTACCCGAGAAAGCAGCGTCCTTTAGGCACCCTATAAGTGGGCAGGACACAACATTCGCCGCGAGGAGTTACAAACACTGCGACTGACGGCCACGGATTTTTGTTTTGTGTTTAGTGGCGCCTTAATTCTTTCTTGTATTTACTTTGCAGGGACAGTTAATTGCTTTAACAGTTTCTTGCCGTTTTAACTAATCATTGTTTTCAGGTGGACGTTGCAGAAAATTTCCTTGCTTTTATACTTATTTTGCCTGCTTGCCTTGTCTGTTTGTTGCATTTGTCTCCCTCCAGCATGGATACCTGGCCTGTCCCTCCCCTGCTCAGGCGCCACAGCCGCAAGCGTTAGATGCCACACAGCTAATGCAGGTGTTCTGTTCCAGACGCAGCAAATCTCCACATCTCCACCCTGCTAAACACGGTGCAGCAGCTACTGGCCAACGCTGCGCGCCCGACGGAACAATCAACGCCTTTATCAACACCTATTGGTATACCACATTTTCGACAGTTTCGTGAACAACAAGAGGAATGGCTCGAGTGGTTGTCACATTCTCTCTCACAACGAACCAGTTACTGTGAAACTTCCATGTCTATTATCAAAGGTAGGATCTGCAGTGTTCCGCCTTTTCAACAAACTATTTCCTGAAGCCACTCCGAGTGAATTTACGTATGAACAGGTGATGCAGTCGCTAACTAACTATTGTGACAACAAGTGAATGTGGTAGCAGCTCGGTATCAATTTTTTAACTACAAAAAACGGTCAGAACAAACTTACTGAGAGTGGGTAACAGATTTGCTGGGCATGACAAGGAAATGCATATTCAAATGTGTTTGCAGTGACATACATTCAGATGTCACGTTGTGTGTCGTGATCGTGTACAATGTATCTGATGTCAGACTCAGAGAACAGATTCTGAAACAGTCCAATCCATCATTTCAGCAGGTACTGCATATCTTAAATCAGTACGATTGCAGTCCCCTGTCAGCTGCTAAATTTGAGCTGCCAGTTATTTGTCGGGTTGCATCAAATGGTTCAAAAGGCTCTGAGAACTATGGGACTTAACATCTGAGGTCATCAGTCCCCTAGAACTTAGAACTACTTAAACTTAACTAACCTAAAGACATCACACACATCCATGCCTGAGGCAGGATTCGAACCTGCGACCGTAGCAGTCGCGCGATTCCGGACTGAAGCGGCTAGAACCACTCGGCCACACGGGTTGCATCCCTTGGTAGCTATTGGCCCATTCCGAGGCAGCTTGCACTAGCCGAACCGAGTAAACATCACCTCTCCACGCCGCATAAGCAGTTCGCTAAACAGGCGGCTGCACAGGCGAACAGAATTAAGCCTTGCCCTCGGTGTCATTCACGGCACAAACGCCAAGACGCCCCCCTCTGGCAAGCTCAGTGTTATGCTTGTGATAGGAAAGGACGTGTACAATACGTATGTTTGCAACGGAACAAACATAAGAATTCGGCCCACTCACAAAAATCTAGTCACAAGGCCCATGCATTAATGCAGTATATTCAAACTCCGCAACAGGCATTCGCGAACCCGGCGCGAGCAGTTTCTTCAGCTATACACCAGTCAAACAATCTTTTTGTTTAATTACTTATTGGTGGGAAACGTATGAAATTTCAGATGGACATCGGTGCCCCTGTCACATTCCTAAATCTTTACACACATGAACTGCTAGACTTCCCACGCAGCTGACGGCTAATAATGAACAAAACATTTCTCTTCTAGCAACATGTACTTTGCGTGCCATGTATAGCTCGCATACGCGCTCAGTGACTTTTACAGTGCAACAATCACGCGATTGTGAGAACATACTTGGTCTTGATTCTTTTGATTTATTTGGCTTTAACATTCAGTACAATATGTTGTCAGTGGCTGAATTCAATGCAAAATACAGTGTAGCTAGTTTGCTAAGAGAATTCCCTGAACTGTGTTCTGAAGGTTTAGGAAAGGCTAACAATTTTTTTGCACATATTACTCTGAAAGACAATGCTCAGCCTAAATTTTGCCGAGCCAGAACTGTTCCCATTGCATTACGGGATAAAGTCGCTGCTGAACTTAAAGAATAACAAGATAGCAGAGTTATTGCTCCCATACAAGCTAGTCAATGGGCAAGTCCACTGTTTTACTCTCCAAACATTCAAGTCGCATTCGCCTCTGCGTCGACTTTAAGTCTACAGTCAATCGACAAACTGTCATTGATACTTATTCATTGCCACGCCCAGAGAATCTCATGGACAGATTAGTTGCTGGGCGAACCTTTTCAAAAATTGATTTGCGCGACGCGTATCTTCAAATACCGATGTGTGTAGTAAGCAATCAACTGAGTTTGTTTAAATATTTGCGTTTGCCTTTTGGCAGTGCTTCCGCATCCGCCATTTTACAACGATATTTGGAACAGCTGGCTGCACAACAGCTCAACTGTTCAAACTATTTGGACTATATTGTCGGAACAGGTCGTACACCAGAAGAACATATTGCAAATTTACATGCCTCGTTTCGTGTGTTGTCTGATGCAGGACTATAAGTGTAGACTAGACAAGTGTGAATTTTTTTAAAATCTGAGTTGCAATATCTTGCTCATGTCATAAACAGTCAAGGTGTACGTCCTCTTCACTCGCATTTGTTAGCCATACGGGATTTGCCAGTTCCTCTTAACGTCACAGAATTGCAGTCAGTCTTAGGGAAAATGAACTATTATATACGGTTCGTACCGATTTCTGCGCAAATAGCGGAGCCACTGCATCGATTGCGTCGGAAGAATGTCCTCTTTGTTTGGGTAGATGAGTGCCAAGTAGCCTTTCAAAAACTTAAAGATGCATTGCTCAGTGATCGATGTTAGTTCACTTTGATCCTGACAAACCACTGGTGTTGACGCTTCGTCTTACGGAATCGGTGCAGTGCTTTCGCACAGAATTGTTGCTCAAGACAGGCCTATTGATTTCGCATCAAAAGTGTTGCCCAAAGCTCATTGTAACTATTCACAAATCTAAACAGAGGCTTTAGCTATTGTGTATTGAGTCACCAAATGTCAACACTATTTGCATGGCAGAAAATTCTACTTAGTAACGGATCACAAGCATTTGCAGTCCTTGTTTCATCGGATGAAACCGGTTCCTGTACGAACTGCCCAAAAATTGCAAAGATGGCCTTTGTTGTTGTCTCAGTATCAGCACGAGATTGTGCGTCGTCCGATGGCTCAACACGGTAATGTGCACGAACTTTCACGTCTTTCGATTGGCCTGATACAGACTTCGACGTTTCTGCTGCATCTTGTTGTCACATCGACGCTGAGCATTCTGAATTGCTTCAGTCATTTTCCCAGAACTATAGGGAAATTGCACAGGCCATAGAAGCTGATTCGCCGGCCAGTGTGGCCGAGCGGTTCTAGGCGGTTCACAGGTTCGAATCCTTCCTCTGGCATGGATGTGTGTGATGTCCTTAGGGTAGATATGTTTAAATAGATCTAAGTTTGAGGGGACTGATGACCTCATATGTTAAGTCCCACAGTGCTCAGAGCCATTTGAACTATTTGGAATCTGATTCAGATTTGAACATTTTGCTAACATACATTCGCACATCTTGGCCTCGTTCCTTGCATAGCGTAAAGATTCTGTAATGCACCGATTCTTTGCCCGTCGGCATAGCCTCGCTGTACATAAAGGTGTGATTCTTGTTCAGAATAACAGTGCACAGTCACGTGTGTCGATCCCCAAAGCTTTGCAAAAACAAGTGTTGCAGTTACTTCACCAAGGACACTGGAGGGTTGTTCGTACGGAACTGTTAGCTCGTCGACACAGTTCCTGGCAGGGTATGAACACAGAAATAGAACAGATGACGTCACAGTATAACACACATAAGGGAAAATCAGTCCGCTCCACCACAAAATGTCTCTGCTTGGCCTGAGTCACAATCGCCATGGCAACGCTTGTACATAGACTTTGCGGGACCTTTTCAGAACACTCGCTGGTTGATTATGGTTGACTCGAATAGAAAGTTCCCTTTGGCTGTGCCAATCAACTCCACAACGTCACGTTGTGTGTTGTCCCCTATTTCTTGCCTCAAAGGTTTACTTGGAGTCACAGTGTCAGACTATGGCCCTCAGTTCACGTCAAATGAATTTGAAACATTCTGTGAACGCAATGGCATACAGCATCTGACTAGTGCACCTTTCCAGCCACAGTCAAACTGCGAAGCTGAACGTTTTGTCAGAACATTCAAGCAGTAGATGGCCAAATTTCGCTCTGCACACACCAGGGATCAAGCATTGCAATTGTTTCTTGCGTCCTATCGTTCCTACCCATGAGATGGATCATTGTCGGCGGAATTGCTTCACGGCCGCCGCCGTCGCACACTGCTCCACCTGCTCCACATCAGGCGCCGAAGGAAGGCCGGAAGTATCGCTTCCCGCCGCATGATATTGTATTTTACAGGATTTTTGCGGCAGCAGACGGTGGACGCGAGGCGAGATCGTCCGTCGACTTGGCGCTGGCATGTCTCTTATTTCAGGTCTGGGCGGGACGCAGCACCGACATCACAATCAGCTTCGCCTCTGTCGTGGGCTTGATGATCTTTCAATGTCTCTTCCCCCAGATTCACGAATCCAGAAGACAACGCGGCCACAACAGCAGTCGGAGGGTGTCATCTAGAAAACGCGGGACGACCCGATAGGACGGAGCCTTCGCCTTCTCCGCCTCCTCTCGTGGAGATGGACCCGCCCACGCCGCAGCAGCCGACGCCTTCTACATCTGGTCCATGGCAGCAGGAGGTGGACGCGTGCCCTTCTGGTCGCTTTCCGGAGGACATTTCCGCCGGAGCGAAGGCCGGACGGCGGGGTGCGGCCGGAAGCTTGACGTCCCCTGGAGCCACAGCTTTCGGTCCAGCGATGCGCTCACACTCCTGCCTCCCCCGCCGTGGTCGCACTCCCTACCGACGACAACCGTCGCTTTGTGTGTGTGTGTGTGGGGGGGGGGGGGGGGGGAGGAAAGTTCCGGCGTAACTAAAGATGAAGAATGCAAGAGAAGAGAACGCTGTGAGCCGACGTCAGCCAATAAGTCGCTGACTAGGGTCGCACTACGACAAGAGTGGCCTCTATCCGAAGAGAAAATAACTGCCGCTCCTGTCAGCCTCAGCTGCACAGTAGAAGACGGACACTTGTAGCCTCGGAATAGAAGAGAGCCCTAGCCGAGCTGTTACTTGTTATCCATATCCGTTACTTGCATGAGCCTTCTATATAGCGAAAGACATTGATTATTTGCATGTCGCCAATAGCTTGCGACATGACATTGTAAACCAAAGTTAAGTATTGTCAATGTACTTTATTGTAATAAAAACCAGTAACGTGATTTGCTTGAATTGGGACCCTATAAGAGCGAGTGGGCAGGACACGACAAATAAACTGCAAAAAGTGGCCTACGCCTCTAGATGACCAACCTTAGTACGTTTCAAAGTGTTAAGTTAGAGACTGTCTTGAGGCTGTTCACAGTGCACAAATTATCCAGATAATAAGCATTAAGTATCTGAGAACGAGAGCACAATGCGACTTCCAACAAACTTTACACATAATTTCAACCTATTCTAACCTTTATCTTTCAGATGTCACTTACAAAATAATAAAAGGAAAGAATTTTCTGTCTTATTATATGTTAGCTGTTCATGCAGTAAAACTCAAGTACGTGGCATGACGTTTTACTATATTACTTCTTTAGTACTAGTTCTACTCGCAACACATTTTGCAGACACCGTCCATGTATACCACTGAACATACTTGAAAAATTGTATCATTGTGCGACACATAGTTCAGAACACATGACAAACATGGAGGAGCATGAAAGGTAGCTTTCCTTAAAACAGAACGACTGGAGCTATTTTATACATGAGAATTCAGTTGTTTACAGAATATGTGGTAGCGGTGGGCCCCCCTTGTCTTGCTCGTATGTTGTCAACTGTGTTGTGAAACTGCGTGATAACTGTGCACTTATTCTGAATATGAGAGATCAGATCCTTAACCGACGCAAACTTCGTACAAGACATGGGCTTTATTTAATCATCATTCAAAAATGTTTATTAAATCGTCGTTGTATAAAATATATAATATCAGCTCTTGAAACATTTTAATTGATTTCTTGGGAAGAGAATATAGTCGCAGCGAAAACGGCTGAGAGTAACGATAAAAACTGAACTTGTAGAATTATTTCCTAAAATTGAAATAGTATACCACCATTTGAAAATGTCCGAAACCACAATAGTAGCTATGATTTGGCAGATCAATGGATAGCTGCAACATTTTCATATACACTGCCTAACAGAGAAAGCGAAGCACCCCAGAAGACAATGTAACTTCATACTCGTACACACCATCGGTGGATACGTAGGTGATTTGAGGAGCTATCTTCTGTGATAGAAAGGCCAACAGGGTGCATTACTGTTGTTCCTGCCTAGGTAGCAGAATTCCTTAACTTCATCTACGTCGTGACCAAAAATCGTGATGCTAAGTTTCTCACTGTTCTCATTTGTGCTACTTCTCATTACTTTCGTCTTTCTTCGATTTACTCTCAGTCCATATTCTATGCTCATTAGAGTGTCCATTCCATTCAGCAGAACAAATAATTCTTCTTCACTTTCACTCAGGATGGTAATGTCATCAGATAATCTTATTGTTGACGTCCTTTCACCCTGAATTTTAATTCCACTCCTGAATCTTTCTTTTATTTCCGTCTTTGCTTCTTCGATGCACAGATTGAATAGTAGAGACGAAAGACTACGTCCCTGTCTTACTCCCTTTTCAATCCGAGATCATCGGTCTTGGTCGTCCACTCTTATTATTCCCTCTTGGTTCTTGTACATATTGTATATTACCCGTCTCTCCCTATAGCTTACCCATTTTTTTCTCAGAATTTCGATCATCTTGCACCATTTTACATCATTGACAAATCCTATGAACGTGTTTTGATTTTTCTTTAGTCTTCCTTCCACTATCAACCAAAACGTCAAAATTGCCTCTCTCGTGTCTTTATCTTTCCTTAAGCCAAACTGATCGTCATCTAACATATTCTCAATTTTCTTTTCCATTCTTCTGTATATTATTCTCCTCAGGAACTTGGATGAGTGAGCTATAGAGCTGATTGTGCGATAATTCTCACACTTGTCAACTCTTGCAGTCTTCGGAATTGTGTGGATGATATTTTTCGGAAAGTCAGGTAGTGCCAGACTCATACATTCCACACACCAGCGTGCATAGTCGTTTTGTTGCCACTTCCCCCAGTATTTTAGAAATTCTGATGGAGTTTATCTATCCCTTCTCTATTATTTGATCTAAAGTGCTCCAAACCTCTATTAAATTCTGATGCTAATACTGGATCCGCTACCTCTTCTAAATCCACTCCTGTTTCTTCTTCTATCATCAGACAAATCTTCCCCCTGACAGAGGCCTTCAATATACTCTTTCCACTTATCCATTCTCTCCTCTGAATTTAAGAATGCAATTACTCTTGCACTCTTAATATTATCACCTTTGGTTTTAATTTCGACAAAGGTTGTTTTAGAGAGAGGATAAGTTACTCTGTCACGTATTTTTCGCTTACAGAAAATTATTAAAGACTTCATTACAACCTGACGCATCTTGAGCGAGACTCCAGAAAGTTAACAGCCTGAGGAGATACTGATGGAGCCTGGTAAGGTGCTAAAAGCATGAGGCATTTTTTATGATTATTAGCATGTAGAAAAGGCTTCTTGGGGGTTGAGACCAATTGGCGGCGAGTCCATCCCGTAGTAAATCAGTCTTACAGGGCAGACAGCGCAGCTCCTTGTCGGGACAGGGCTCCAGCAGAACAATGCTGTGTTACCTGCCACAGCACCAGCTAGACCAGGAACGTGTATACACAGTGGAGCCATAAACTGGGCATTGTGTGCATGTTTTCCTGTTCACTGATACTGCAAGAAGGCCAGTGAGCCACTTCCCTCAGCTGCCCATGTTGTATAAGAAAGCTCTGGCATCTGAGAAATGTTTAGAAATGAAATCTTTATTCCACCCCATAGCTAGGACTAACAAGCTCCAAGGCAGAGGCGATTTAGATAATGATCTTTGATATTGTATCTCTTCACTTGTTGTCATGGGAAGAGACATGACTTCAGAGAAAATCATCTTTTCACCCTCTGAGAAAACTTAAATAAAGAGCCAGTAATTGGAGGTTCCTTTTTTTTCATAGATGTAGGTTACTTAACACTTGCCCTGGTTCGACATGAGTTTGCGCTGTCATGTGGGAGGAAAGACTTAGCTCCTCTATAGCCATGTGATAGGCTCAAGACGGTGTGAAGGCGGTGCCGTTTATGCACTTTGCGGGGAAAACGAAATTTTTTTCTGGATAGGTACGAACGGGTGTGTCACACACTGAAATCAAACGTGATTTCAGGGCTCTGGTAGAGAGTAAGTTGCGATTCGTCTGCCTGATCGCTAGACCGTGACATTTTTTTCATTTCTTTTGTGGCCGCGATCGATTCACAGGTGCCACTTCCACGTCTCACCTCCTCTGCCGCACACAACTCGACATCTGCAAGTCACGTCGCTGTACAAAGTAAACAGGATAACGTACTGCCGCTCCGGCATTGTCAGGGCGTACAGATCTTAATCGCCACTTTCTCTCAGCTGCACCTCTGTAGAGAAACTTCAGTAGATTTGATCAATCAAAGTCTGCTCAGCATCCGATCAATTCAGTTTGTGTTATCCACATTTTTAGGGCCAAAGTACTTGACTCACTGATCACACTGATCACCTAGTTAAACTGTCTTTGCCAACCAGGCGCCACGCAGTGGAGTTTTTAATCTTCTGTTAGTTGTTTAGGAAATTCAATCTATAATTTGTTTAGTATAGTTTAAATCTTGTTTGATAAAATAAATGTTGTTAGTACACTAAATTTCGTCAACATTCTCAATCAATTCAGTAGTCCAAACAAGTTGCCTTTCACTTTGACTTCCTTACACGCTGTGTCAGCCCTTCTAACAATCATTTCTTTTTCGATTTCTTCACATTTTTCATGCAGCAATTTCGTCTTAGCTTCCCTGCACTTCCTATTTATATCATTCTTCAGCGATTTGTGTTTCTACATTCCTGAATTTTCCCGTACATTTCTGTGCTTCCTTATTTCATCGACCAACTGAAGTACTTTTTCTGTTACCCATGGTTCATTCCCAGTTACCTTCTTTTCAACTTCTGAGATTGTCCTTTTTAGAGGTACCAATTCCTCTTCAACTGTACTGCCTACTTAACTATTCCTTACTGCTGTATCTACAGGCTCAGAGAACTTCATATGGGTCTCCTCACCCCTTACTACTTACGTATCCCACTTCTTTGCATATTGATTCTTCCTGGATAATCTCTTAACCCTCAGCGTACTGTTTACCACTACTAAATTGTGATCTGTGTCTATATCTGGTCCTGGGTAAGCCTTAAATCCAGTATCTGATTTTGGAATTTATGTCTAACCATGATGTAATATGACTGAAATGTTACTGTATAACACGGCCTTTGTTATAATTCTTAAACACAGTATACACTATCACTAGCTGAAATTTATTACAGAACTCAATTAGTCTTTCTCCTCTCTCATTCCTCGTCTCAAGCCCATACTCTCCAGTAACCTTTTCTTCTACTCCTTCCTCTACAACTGCATTCCAGTCCCCCATGACTATTAGATTTTCATCTTCCTTTACGTACTGTATTACCTTGTCAGTATCCGCATATACTTTATCTCTTTACCGACGTCGGCATGTATACCTACACTATCATTGGTGTTGGTTTCTGATCAGAACAACCCCCCTCCCCGTTATACCATTTTCTGCTGCTGTTGATAGGCCGGCCGCAGTGGTCTCGCGGTTCTAGGCGATCAGTCCGGAACCGTGCGACTGCTACGGTCGCAGGTTCGAATCCTGCCTCGGGCATGGATGTGTGTGATGTCTTTAGATTAGTTAGGTTTAAGTAGTTCTAGGTTCTAGGGGACTAATGACCACAGCAGTTAAGTCCCATAGTGCACACAGCCATTTGAACCTTTTTTTTTTTTTTTTGCTGTTGATATTACCCTACGCTCACCTGACCAGAATTCCTTGTCTTCCTTCCATTCCACTTCATTGCCTGCCACCAAATCTGCATTGAGCCTTTGCATTTCCCTTCTCAGGTTTTCTAGCTTCCCTATCACGTTCAAGCTTCTGACATTCCACGCCCCGACTCGTACAACGTTATCCTTTTTGTTAATTATTCAATCTTTTGCCCGTGGTCACCTACCCTTGGCAGTCCCCGCCCGGAGATACGAAAGAGATACTAATAGCGGACTATTCCGGAGCCTTTTGCCAATGGAGAGATCGTCATCACCCTTTGTTTCAGTTATGGGCCACATATAATATAGATACACGTTATGTGTCTTTAATGTAGTGGTTTTCATTGCTTGCTGCAGCCTCATGAC
The DNA here is from genome assembly GCF_023897955.1 of Schistocerca gregaria. Taxonomy (NCBI): domain Eukaryota; kingdom Metazoa; phylum Arthropoda; class Insecta; order Orthoptera; family Acrididae; genus Schistocerca; species Schistocerca gregaria. Next base: position 815,801,058 of record NC_064922.1, read on the forward strand.
GTGGCTCATTGCTGATTCTTCCGCCTTTAGGGGCAGATTATAACCCTTGAACCTCTGCCTGCTCCTCCACCCTCTTTGACAAGGCCGTTGGTAGCATGAGTGTGACTTCTTGTGCCGGGAGTCATCAGCATAAGCATAAAAAGTCAGTCTTCTACATAATAGAGGAAACGTGTGGATCAGTATTCAGTTACGCAAAGGAAAACGAAGTAGGATGTGCCCTAGAAAACACAGATTCGCATGTGTGGGATAATTTACTAGCAAGAAGGCTGAACTTCAGTTACAATTGCATGGAACATCTATTAATTCCTGAATTTTTATAGAGAAAGCACGAAACATGTACGTTAGACATAATGAGTTGCTGGTGTCTGATTTACTAAGCAACTGAGTGCAAAAATGAACAAAATACGTTGCTTCATAGGCTCATGGACTACTGATAACTTCTAAAATAGGGATAGTTTGGTGGACAGTTATCACACATGCACGTCCACATTCACACTGGCACCACAGAGAGAAAAGAAAATAAACGAGAAGCGTGAACGTATACGCCATAATCACATGTGTTTGGCAAAAAGGTGTGTTCTCATAGGTCTAACTCATCAATAAGGAACAGAAGCATGCATTTATCCAAACGTCCAGAAATGAACGACGTGGCCGAGCCGAGTAATACGCAGGGTAAATCGAGAAAGCTGTACAATTTCGGAAGTAATAAAAAGAGTGGACAAAAAATGTAAAACGTAAAAACACGCTGCAGTACTGAAATAACCACACCCTCAATCATAGACTAGCCACTTCCGTTGGTACAATCACACAAAGCACCCACTCAGGTAAAATAATCACGGAATATTGCGAAAGTTGCAAATGGCCAGAAACGCAAATCAGAAATAACATAGGAGCGAATGTAATTAATTTAAAAAGTGGCGGTAAAGAAAGGAATCGCAGGACACGAAGTTGCCGGCTCATTAGTTTTTCAAGCACGTAGTCCAAGTTACCAGTAGAACGGTCAGAAATTCAAATCCGAAATAACATAGGAGCGAATGTAATTTAATTTAAAAAGTGGCGGTAAAGAAAGGAATCGAAGAACACGAAGTTGCCAGCTCATTAGTTTTTCATGCACGTAGCCCAAGTTACCAGTAGAACTGACATCCAAGTACGTCACTTTAACACTGCTCAAGAAAGCAACTGCACAGTTAGTACGTACAGCATTCTGCAAGGATTTCCTCAAGCAAGTCGACCATGCCGATAGGATCATCTCCTACAATGGACCTCAGTTCCGTCCAGAGAGGTGGAAAGAGATTTGCGGGAACACAGAATCAAACCCATATTCGCTTCCATACGACATCCACAATCGACGCCAGCAGAGAGAGTGATGAAAAGTCTGGGAAACCTCTACCGTATCTACTGCACAAAACGTCACGCCACCTGGGATGTTTTCCTACGTGACTTCCAGGACGTGATGAACGAGTTGGGCACACGGTGTCTCCAAAACAGCACAAGTAACAGTTCTCAAGAACAGGCAACCCACAGATCTCACCCGTGAAGTTGTAAATTTTCCCCAGCGAACTCGAGAACAACACCAACAAGTTGCTGACCTTGCATTCAGGAGATTGCGTGAGGCAGGGGAGAAATGGAAAGAGAGTTGAGATAGAAAAGCACGCGACAGTGAGTACCGAATTGGCCAAAAAATGCTCGTTAGAAGTTTCCGTCTATCTAACAAACAGAAACAGCTGTGCCACAAATTCTATCCAATCTATTATGGACCTATCCGTGTCAAAAAACTGGTTGTCCCAGAAAAAAAATCTGTAAACACAAGAAAATAACTGCAAGGTAGTGACAAAAGAAAACAGGCAGATAACTGAGCCATACATGTACACGTAAAATCGACCGAGCGAGGTGGCGCAGTGGTTAGCACACCGGACTCTCATTCAGGAGGACGACGGTCAAACCTGTGTCCGGCCATCCTGATTCAGGTTTTCCTTGATTTCCCTAAACCGCTTCAGGCAAATGGTGGGAGGGATCCTTCGACTTCCCTCCCCATTCTTTCCGTAATCCGATAGTCGGTGACCGCGCTGTTTGGTCCCCTCTCCCAACCCAACCAACGAACCAACGTACAGTCCTGGAAATTGAAATAAGAACACCGTGAATTCATTGTCCCAGGAAGGGGAAACTTTATTGACACATTCCTGGGGTCAGATACATCACATGATCACACTGACAGAACCACAGGCACATAGACACAGGTAACAGAGCATGCACAATGTCGGCACTAGTACAGTGTATATCCACCTTTCGCAGCAATGCAGGCTGCTATTCTCCCATGGAGACGATCGCAGAGATGCTGGATGTAGTCCTGTGGAACGGCTTGCCATGCCATTTCCACCTGGCGCCTCAGTTGGACCAGCGTTCGTGCTGGACGTGCAGACCGCGTGAGACGACGCTTCATCCAGTCCCAAACATGCTCAATGGGGGACAGATCCGGAGATATTGCTGGCCAGGGTAGTTGACTTACACCTTCTAGAGCACGTTGGGTGGCACGGGATACATGCGGACGTGCATTGTCCTGTTGGAACAGCAAGTTCCCTTGCCGGTCTAGGAATGGTAGAACGATGGGTTCGATGACGGTTTGGATGTACCGTGCACTATTCAGTGTCCCCTCGACGATCACCAGAGGTGTACGGCCAGTGTAGGAGATGGCTCCCCACACCATGATGCCGGGTGTTGGCCCTGTGTGCCTCGGTCGTATGCAGCCCTGATTGTGGCGCTCACCTGCACGGCGCCAAACACGCATACGACCATCATTGGCCCCAAGGCAGAAGAGACTCTCATCGCTGAAGACGACACGTCTCCATTCGTCCCTCCATTCACGCCTGTCGCGACACAACTGGAGGCAGGCTGCACGATGTTGAGGCGTGAGCGGAAGACGGCTTAACGGTGTGCGGGACCGTAGCCCAGCTTCATGGAGACGGTTGCGAATGGTCCTCGCCGATACCCCAGGAGCAACAGTGTCCCTAATTTGCTGGGAAGTGGCGGTGTGGTCCCCTACGGCACTGCGTAGGATCCTACGGTCTTGGCGTGCATCCGTGAGTCGTTGCGGTCCGGTCCCAGGTCGACGGGCACGTGCACCTTCCGCCGACCACTGGCGACAACATCGATGTACTGTGGAGACCTCACGCCCCACGTGTTGAGCAGTTCGGCGGTACGTCCACCCGGCCTCCCGCATGCCCACTATACGCCCTCGCTCAAAGTCCGTCAACTGCACATACGGTTCACGTCCACGCTGTCGCATCATGCTACCAGTGTTAAAGACTGCGATGGAGCTCCGTATGCCACGGCAAACTGGCTGACACTGACGGCGGCGGTGCACAAATGCTGCGCAGCTAGCGCCATTCGACGGCCAACACCGCGGTTCCTGGTGTGTCCGCTGTGCCGTGCGTGTGATCATTGCTTGTACAGCCCTCTCGCAGTGTCCGGAGCAAGTATGGTGGGTCTGACACACCGGTGTCAATGTGTTCTTTTTTCCATTTCCAGGAGTGTAGAATCGATCAGACAAGAGCTCACGTATGAAACACACATAAAATGCAGAGCAAAATGAAACTAGTGAAAAAGAAAGAATTATAACGCAAGAAATAGAAATACACGTACATTCACAATGAGAACACAAGAGTACTGGCCGAAAGCAAGCGTGGTTCGCCCACCGCGCTTCCACAATCCTCTAAGTTGACTGAATAAAGTAACTACGCATAAAAATCAAATAATAACAAAAGTCCTAGTTCACCTTATGTTGAATAAACTATACCACGTGATTAGCAAGACCTAAAGCTGTAAAAGGCTTGGGCTAGACTGACACTTACACAGTCTCAATCACCATACTTAAGCTACTGTATCCTTGCACACTAACAAAATCAGGCTCTGTATCGCAGGTAGCGGAAATCCGCAGAGAAACCGTTTCCGCACCATGAAAACGCAAAAAGAATAGCAGTTCGGCTAGATGGGTCATCTAAGTCTACATAAGAATTGGCTAAACTTTCACAACAGCAGATGAAACCTACAACCACAGCGAAACACTTTGTAAATGCAGTACACAGACACATTCACTCACTGTCATTCAAAGGGGTGAGGAATGGGAAGGAAACATAATAATACACGATTAAAACGTTATAAATAAGGATGTGGAAGATAGAGGAAACACAGAAACTTAATGAATGTACGTAATACCAGTAAACCAGCTACAAAACAGGCATAGCTGCAGGAAAATGTGAGATGATGTTTGATAAAGACACATTAAACTGCTCACTCTTTAGGGGACATGATTTACTAAATGCACCACAGATATGAGGTGCTAATGATTCGGCAAATCAAGTTAACTTGAGCAAAACATTTTGAAGTGGCTCATATAGGGGCTTTCCAGTGTTGTCCTAGTAAAGGATCCGGTCGGCCACGTCTGAGCACGACAAGGGAGGGTGGCCGTGTTGTGCACCAGACACACACGTTATAACCCCTTCGCATCTGCACTTGCCATCTAGGAGCAAGTAATGGACTACGTGCAACACTGTGTCATCACGGACCATTGGACACTAGCAGCAGCGACACACCAGGTTCAAATGGCTCTGAGCACTATGGGACTTAACTTCAGAGGTCATCAGTCCCCTACAATTTAGAAACACTTGAACCTAACTAACCTAAGGACATCAGACACATCCATGCCCGAGGCAGGATTCGAACCTGCAGCAGCGCGGTTCCGGACTGAAGCGCCAAGAACCGCTCGGCCACAGCGGCCGGCAGCGACACTATGGATTTACAGTACCATGTGTGGGCTGCCGTTGACAACACACAGCATACTGCTGCGTTTGGAGTGGTGCTAGGACCGGAAAGTATGGACTGCTCATCCATAGTGTCACACTGAGTTCAGCGATGAATCGATTTCCTGCACTATCCCAGCGACCTTCGTCAGCGAGTGTGGTGACAACGCGGGGAGAGCTCCATTCTTCCAATGTTTTGGAGATGCACAGCGGTGTTATTAGCGGCGTCATGGTGTGTGGAATCATCGTGTGTGATGCACGTATGCTAATGAGTGAGGAACCTATCACGTGACATTCTCAATCTTCGTGTGTTACCTCTCATGCGACTGTGCCGTGGTACTATTTTTCAAAAGGGCAACCCTCGTCCACACATGGCACGTTTCTCTGTGAACTGTTTGGGTGATGTGAAGGACTCTCGTGGCCAGCAAGATCCCCAGATCTCTCCCTCATAGAACATGTGTGGGACCAGTTGGGATGTCAACTCTGTCCCAGTTGTAGTACCCAGGATATCAAGAACCAGTTGAAATAGCTGTGGGCTAGTTTGCACACAGAAGAGGACACAATGGTTCCTAACCGAATTAGTGCATGCACGCAAGGTAAACATGGTGCAAAGTCACACTGACGATTGCGCTCATACCGCCAAGTTCTGTGTAATTTTCACTTGATTTTAAAATCGTTTTAATATCACGTACGCTCTCAACTTGTGAAGTTTCACTTCGTTTCCTTCTCCAATTCAGAACGCTTCAGTTTTGTTGTCAGTCAGTGTATTTTCTGGATTCCCTTACTCGTTCATTACTGATGATTACAACAAAGTTCCTCATACTGCAGGTAATACAAAATCGAATGTCAAATAAAATATTTCTTAGAAACGTGCTTTAAACAAATATTGACACCGAAAATCTTTAGGATGGATTACCTGAAAATCAAATAAAAATCTGTCGCTCCTACGTCACTTTGGTTCATGTTGTTCCACATTGTTGGAATTAATGTCACGAGCAAAGATTGGCAATCAGCTCTCAATGTAGGGAAATGCAAAAGTATGATACCGGGAAACCGCAGTTTGTCTGCAAAAGAGACTGCATACAAAACACTTGCATGCTGAAGTGTGTGGGGCCGTATGAGGTCGGACTAGCAGAAACGTGGGGCGTAAGCAAGAAAATAACGGTGCTAATGGTCATAGCCTTATTATACAGGCGAGAGAATGTAATAGTAATGCTGGAAAAATTGCACTCGCATACACTGAACGAAACGTGCCGTACATCTCGTAAGATCCTGTTTATGAAGCTGCGAGAACCATTTCCCACAACACTGACCACATACATTCTTCAGGCTTCTGCGTATGTACGACGTAGGTATAGTGCACAAAAATTTAGATAAATAACAGCTTACTCACAGGCATAGAAGTAGTCATTCTTTGCAACTTCCACCCCTTAATGTAACAGAAAGAGTTCTTAAAACGCTGACGGAAAAAAATCGTAACATAATGAACGTGTCGTATGACGTAAAGGAAATTTTGTAGGCTTGTTTCTTCATCTGACCTGTGATGTCTATTCCAAGTAACATTAGAGTGGGGCTAGTAGCGCTGCTATGAGGATGAAAATCAGATTTACTTTAAATATACGCTGTAGCAATCATGAGCGTTATTTACTTTTGAGACTAGAAGTGGTCAGCTGATATTAGTCAACAATACCTTTAAGCCAAGCGACACCGCATTATCAACACCGCACTGAACGAGATCATGTAACAGAGTTACAAGAAGCTGGATGATCCTTCTCTGTACGTGACTGCTGGCAGCGGCGATCATGAGAACGTACGGTCGCAAGAAGATCAGGCTCCGGAATGTCATGTGGCACTAAAGTGCAAGAAGATCATCGTTTTCGGCGTATGGCTCAGGCCATCGTGCTGCAGCTGCACCAGAAATTAGAGCAGCAGTTAGCACCAAAGCGACACAACGAACAGTTACAAATGGGCGGGCTACTTCAAGGACAGCTCTGAGCCAGAGGCCCTGTAGCGTGCATTCCACTGACCCCAAACCACTGCCATCTGCGACTTCAGTTGTGTCAAGCGAGAGTTCATTGGACGGCAGGGCGGATGTCTGTGTGTTTTCTGATGAAATCTGGTTCTGCCTCAGTACGAGTGACGGATGTATGTTGGCTAGGAGGAGGCCACTTGAGGAGCTACAACCAGACTGTCTGCATGCTAGATCTGCATCTGGAATCATGATCTAGGGTACGATTTCGTATGAGACATGGAGCACTTTCGTGAGTGTTACACACACCCTGACTGAAAAACTGTACGTCAACCTTGTGATTCGACCTGTCGTGCTGCGATTCGTCAACTGCATTCCAGGTGGTGTTTTCCAACAGGATGACGTTCGTACACGTACCGGTGGTGTAACACAAAATGCTCTACAGTGTGTCGACACGTTACCTTGGCCTGCTCGCTCACCAGATAATCCTCCAATCGAGCATGTACGGGGCATCATCAGACGATAACTCCACCGTCATCCACAAACAGCATTTACCGTCTCTGTATTGATCTATCAATTGCAGCAGGCAAGGAACACCTCCTCACAAAATGACATCTGGCACCTGTACAACACTATGCATTGCTTCATTCAACAGTGGCGGTTACACCGGTTATTAACGTACCAGCATTTCAGATTTACAGTGGCTTATCTGGCGCTTACATTACGCTATGACCCTGCATTGTTAAGCACTTACCCTGTAAATATATTACCTAGACAAATGTGTTCCCAAAATTTCTTTATTCTACGTTAACAATTTTTTGGTGTCGTTATTTTTTCCTTCAGTATATGTGTCACAGTAAGAAGTACTCTCTGCCGCGTACATCACAATGATTCACAGTGAAAAGATGTTGATGGAGATCCAGGTCGACCCTCTGCTTTACGTCGCGGGCTTCCCCACTCTCTTTTGCAACAGATCCATGCCGAATGACAAAACACTGCACACAGCCCCTGCTGCGTCTCTATAAATATTCCGCAGACTTTCGCGTCAAATGGGCTTTACGCTCTCCGCAGTGAGGAATTGTATCACAGGACGCAGTTGCAAATGCACATCGAAGAGTTCATCTTACGGATTTAGTGTGTTTCAGAGGGTTTTTTTGCCATATGTTTGAACCTAGCTAAACCAAAACCCCACAGTAATTATACAACTGATTTCTTTCCCAGTTTTCGTAGCCAAACATAGAGTAGGAAGTGAAAAAGTAGGGTATAAAACCAACCAGTGTGAAATCTAGTTTTACAAAAATTACGGAAAATAATGAAGCGAACTAACTATAAGTGATTTTAGGGAAAATTTTATCGGAATTTTCATAGTGAAACAAAGAGCGGGAAATAGATAAAAGTGGTATCATATTGAGCAGTGGGAGGTCTAGTTTTCTAAAAACAAAATTAATTGTGTGAAAGTAATCAGGCTAATTAAGAGAAACTTAATAAGTCACTAATTTCAACATAACTGGGAATCCCTCCTTTCTCTTAATCTATATACTGGTACTCGTAACGGCAGTAGAATGCCAAAAAATAATTTATTAAGTTATATTTCATACTTTCTTAGCAAAACGTGAAAATAAAGAATTTTAAAAAAACCAGTCAAATGTATCTGGAATGAATTGTACAAAAATAAGGACTAAAATTGATTTTATAAACATTTGATGTACAGTCGTGGACAAAACGAGCGAGACCCCTCGCCTTTTCGTTATGCTGAACCGAACAGCTTTAAAGTCTGCTACACAGCATAACAGGCAAGGCGGCGAAGTGGTACCAACATACTATGCACAGGCGTGAAATTGAAAAACTATCTGAACTTTGTCAGACTTTTTTAAATTATATCTAAGAGTATATTAATGCTGATTAGTGTGTTAAATGCAACACGTAATTATAAGATATATATGAAAGAAGAAACGATAATTAGTTTGAACTGTACTAATAAAAATGAATTTCAGCTTATCGAGATAACATAACTGTTTTAGTGAGACAGATCGATACGAATCAGCAAAATATTATGAACATTCTGCCGCGAAACGGTCTGTGCTTTGTCCACGACTGTACATGATTTCGAGCGTCACACGAAGGTGCGTCAAACGCTTATGTAAGCCGTTGTATTATTTTAATCAATCATTTAACCACGTACTATTTTCAATTTTTTTTTTTATTTCTTAGCCTGGATGACATTATTGTAGCTTGGTCATAAGAATAGAATTAAGTTAGATTTATTTCTACTTCGCATTAATTGCCTTGATAATTTCATTATAGACGATATGAGGGGTATTATTTTGGATTTACTTCTACAGAGGTAAGTTTACAGGAACCACTTGCACTCAACATCGCACGCGACAAGTTGTCTCCATCCGTCTCAATAAAGTGTTGAGGTCTCTCACTCATAGAGCTTGAGTCACCTGGTATCAGGTTCATTTACAAGAAGAATGGAGAATGGGTACTCTAAAACAGGTCAAAATGCAGTGATCAGAAGAAACAGATGCTCCGAAAAGACATCATTATTTACTGTGTCGGCAGTAATTCGCAAAAAATATATACTACTTTGAAAAAGCTTTGGATAATATGTGCCTTTCTTCCTCCCAACATATTCCGATGAGCGAAAATAGTGTAAACATTGCCCAGCATGACATTGAATGCTGCCTAGTGGCAGTTCGGACACATGATGCGCTAAAGAAACTACGCAGGGAGAGCAGAGGCGAATGTGGAATCATTCTAGCGGTGACATGGGCAGCAAATCCATTGTCATAAGCGGAATTCACAAAGGGCAGACAGCTATGGCGAGGAGGCCTAGGAGCGACCATCGAGAAATCGTCGCAGCTGGTCGACTGCTCACGTGCTATTGTCATGGGCATCTACGGAAAATGGTTGAAGAGGCCGGTGAAACCATGTGTATATGACAAAGTGTTGACGTCCAAACCTCATCACAGAACACAGAAGTCGAGAGTCTAACTCGTGTTCGGAAGCAGGATAGACACCGTGGACTAGCGATCAGATTCAACGAATTAAAGCTAACAACAATGACAATAATGGGCTTCGGTAGCTCAGGTAGTAGAGCTCTTGTCAGCGAAAGGCAAAGTTCCCGAGTTTGAGTCTCGGTCAGGCACACAGTTTTAATCTGTCAGGAAGTTTCATATGCGCTGAAACATTTCGCCGGCACGGTAGATCAGTGTGTTCGGTCAGAGAGCCGGTTGGCCTCTGTAATAAAAACCTGAGTGGAAGGATCAACCACCGAACTTGAACAGGACGCCTTGCGACGTCCGCTACGACCAAACACAACGATCAAAAAAAAAGTAGCATCTTTGATTCATAATCATAAACCTCTCGGTCCCGGGTTCGAATCCCACCAATGGTTAAATTTTGATTAATAATCAGTATTGGCGGCCGTAGACTTCCGGCATAAGGAGTCACCATCATTCTGCTTTTGTCCTAGGGGTGGGAAACTGCCGGAAGAAACAGAAGTCAATGGAAACCACTGCTTTAAAGAAAGGTAACGTGTATCCACGGGATATGTGGCCAGTAATTGGAAAAAAGTGTCATGATGATCTCTCCATTGGCAAAAGATTCTGGAATGGTCCACTATTCGGATCTCCGGAAGGGCACTGCCAAGGGGGAGGTGACCATGAGATAAAGACTGAATAATCAACGAAAGGATAACTTTCTACGAGTCGGGGCTTGAAATATCAGAAGCTTGAACGTGGTAAGGAAACTAGAAAATCTGAAAAGGGGAATGGAAAGACTCAATCTAGATGTAGTAGGGGTCAGTGAAGTGAACTAGAGAGAAGACAAGAATTTCTGGTTAGATGAGTGTAGGCTAATATCAACAGCAGCAGAAAATGGTATAACTGGAGTAGGATTCTTATGAACAGGAAGGTAGGGCAGAGAGTGTGTCACTGTGAACAGTTCAGTGGTAGGGTTGTTCTTATCAGAATCGACAGCAAACCAACCCCGACAACGGTAGTTCCGGTACACATGCCGACGTCGCAAGCTGAAGATGAAAAGATAGAGAAAGTATATGAGAATGTTGAAGGGTTAACACAATACGTTAAGAGAGATGAAAATCTAATAGTCATGGGGGCCTGGAACGCAATTGTAGGGCAAGGAGTAGAAAAGGTTACAGGAGAATGTGGGCTTGGGACAAGGAATGAGAGAGGAGAAAGACTAATTGGGTTCTGTAATTAATTTCAACTAGCAATAGCGAATAATCTGTTCAAGAATCACAAGCGCAGGAGGTATACTTGGAAAAGGCCGAGTAAAGTTTTCAGTTACATTACATCATGGTTAGACAGAAATCCCGAAATCAGGTACTGGATTGTAAGGTTTACGCAGTAGCAGATGCAGAATCAGATCACAATGTTGTAATGATGAAGAGTAGGTTGAAGTTTAAGACAGTAATCAGGAAGAAGCAACACGAAAAGAAGTGGGATACGGAAGTACTAGGGGATGTCGAAATAAGCTTGAAGCTCTCTAAGGCCTTAGATACAGTGATAAGGAATGGTCAGAAGGCTGTACAAATGAAGAGGAATGGGCATCTCTAAAAAGGGCCACCACAGAAATTGGAAAGAAAAACGTAGGTACGAAGGAGGTAACTGCGAAGAAACCAATGAGTAAAGAAGAAATACTTCAGTAGACAGATGAGAGAAGGAAGTACAACAATGTTCCGGGAAACTCAGTAATACAGAGTTACAAGTAGCTGAGTAATGAAATAAATAGGAACTACAGAGAAGGTAAGACGAAATGCCTCCATGAAAACTGTGAAGGACTCGAAAAAGAAATGATTGTCGGAAGGACAGACTCAGCATACACGAAAGTCCAAACAGTGCTGTTTTGCTAAAAACTGACAAATCGAGCCCTTGGCTATGTACAAAATATAGACTGACTCTTACACAGATCGCATTCCGGAGGACGACGGTTCAATCCTGCGTCCGGCCGTCCTGATTTAGGTGTTCTGTGATTTCCCTAAATCGCTCCAGGCAAATGCCGGGACGGTTCCTTTGAAAGGGCGCGGCCGACTTCCTTCCCCGTCCTTCCCTAATCCGATGAGACCGATGACCAAGCAGTTTGGTCTCTTCCCCGAAACAACCAACCTTACAAAGAAGATTACAGCCATGCACATAACTACCAACAGTCATGGAATAAAGAATATTGAAGACCATGTACAAGTATAGCACCATGCTGAGAAAGGTAGCGTTATAAATTTGCTTGAGGAGATTGAAATATATGTACATAAAAGCAAATAGCTACAAAATCTCCTCAATGAAAAACCGAGTTAGCCAATGCAGTCATTCTTCAAAATTTCATTCAGCTGCTTTCCTATTTACAGTAACAAATAAAAAATTAAAGAAGTCCACTTTTGTAATATTTACATTGCATATCCATACGAACCCATTTACTGTGCTTTCAACGTATGCCTGAATATGTCTATGGTTGTAACTTTTATTTATTTACTTCTGGCCCCTATCATTTATTTTTGTACCAATGTATACCGTAATATTTACGGAATATCACTGACTGCTTTATTTGCTTATCTTAATTTTAATCATTTCTCTTTCAATGTAAATAGTAAGTAACGTAACATTAGCAGTTTGTAAATTTCTAGTGTCACATACATGTGCATAATGTAATATCTCTGAGAGTTGAAGTCTTTGCTATTGTTATGGTTGTAATATCGCCATCTTTGTATACATACCTCCATGTGACGAAACTTCTACGTGAGTGAGTGGTGTGTTCCTCATACACAAATAAAGAAAAGATGTTATGTGGACATGTGTCCTGAAACGCTCAATTTCCATGTTAGAGCTCATTTTAGTTTCGTCTTTATGTACTGTACTTCCTCGATTCACCGCCAGTTGGCCCAATTGAAGGAAGGTAATGTTGACTTCGGTGCTTGTGTTGACATTCGACTCATTGCTCTACAGTACTAGCATCAAGCACATCAGTACGTAGCATCAACAGGTTAGTGTTCATCACGAACGTGGTTTCGCAGTCAGTGCAATGTTTACAAATGCGGAGCTGGCAGATGCCCATTTGATGTATGGATTAGCACGGGGCAATAGCCGTGGCGCGGTACGTCTGTATCGAGACAGATTTCCAGAATCAAGTTGTCCCGACAGGAAGACGTTCGAAGCAATTGATCGGCGTCTTAGGGAGCACGGAACATTCCAGCCTATGACTCGCGACTGGGGAAGACCTAGAACGACGAGGACACCTGCAATTGACGAGGCAATTCTTCGTGCAGTTGACGATAACCCTAATGTCAGCGTCAGAGAAGTTGCTGCTGTAAAAGGTAACGTTGACCACGTCACTGTATGGAGAGTGCTACGGGAGAACCAGTTGTTTCCGTACCATGTACAGCGTGTGCAGGCACTATCAGCAGCTGATTGGCCTCCACGGGTACACTTCTGCGAATGGTTCATCCAACAATGTGTCAATCCTCATTTCAATGCAAATGTTCTCTTTACGGATGAGGCTTCATTCCAACGTGATCAAATTGTAAATTTTCACAATCAACATGTGTGGGCTGACGAGAATCCGCACGCAATTGTGCAATCACGTCATCAATAAGATTTTCTTTGATCGTTTGGGCAGGCATTGCTGGTGATGTCTTGGTTGGGCCCCATGTTCTTCCACCTACGCTCAATGGAGCACGTTATCCTGATTTCATAAGGGTAGTCTACCTGTGCTGCTAGAACATGTGCCTTTACAAGTACGACACAACATGTGGTTCATGCACGATGGAGCTCCTGCACATTTCAGTCGAAGTGTTCGTACGCTTCTCAACAACAGATTCGGTGACCGTTGGATTGGTAGAGGCGGACCAATTCTATGGCCTCCACGCTCTCCAGATCTCGACCCTCTTGACTTACATTTATGGGGGCATTGGAAGTTCTTGTCTACCCAACCCGGTACCAAATGTAGAGATTCTTCGTGCTCGTTTTGTAGACGGCTGTAATACAATACGCCATTCTCCAGAGCTGCATCAGCGCATCAGGGATTCTATGCGACGGAGGGTGGAACCATGTATCCTCGCTAACGGAGGACCTTTTGAACATTTCCTGTAACAAAGTGTTTGAAGTCACGCTGGTACGTTCTGTTGCTGTGTGTTTCCATTCCATGATTAATGTGATTTGAAGAGAAGTAATAAAATGAGCTCTAACATGGAAAGTAAGCGTTTCGGGACACATGTCCGCATAAAGTATTTCCGTCTTTGTGTCTTAGGAACGTTTCCTGAAAGTTTGGCCGTACCTTTTTGTAACACCCTGTATATCCACAAAAAAGTACATTATACAGTTTTGGATGATGCAAGATGATAAGCAACCTGCACTGGAACGTAATGGAGCGGATTCTTCATTGTAAGTAACTAATTAATTCAATTTAACAATAATAATTTGTTTACATTACTTAACATTGTCGTGAGGCGCAACATCTTGTTTTGGTTGTAGGGCATCAGCACCCCAAGGAAGTTTCATCAGGTGGGGAAACAAAACACGAAATATAATGTAGAACGTGACATAGCCGTCTGAAGATAAACCTATCGGTTCGTAACCGGTAATGGTGCTGTTTAAATAATTAAATAGCACTGTAAAAAGTGGCTGGTGGCTGTAATCTTCCGTGCATGAGTCAACCTTTAAGTTAAAACAACCTTCGGTGACATTAAAACCAAGAGTGGTAACGTTAAGAGTGCAACGGGAATTGCATTGTTAAATGCAGACTATAGAGCGAATAGGTGGAAAGAATACACTGAGAGTCTCTATGAAGGGGAAGATTTGTCTGATGTGATAGAAGAAGAAACAGGAACCGATTTAGAACAAATAAGGGATCCAGTATTAGAATTAGATTTTAAGAGAGCTTTGGAGGGCTTAAGATCAGATAAGGCAAAAGGGATCAATGACATTCCATCAGGATTTCTAAAATCATAATACGAAGTGCCAACAAAACGACTATTCACGTTGGTGTCTAGAATGTATGAGTCTGAGAATATACCGTTTGACTTTCGGAAAAATATCCACACAATTCCGAAGACTGCAAGACCTGACAAGTGCGAGAATTATCGCACAATCAGCTTAACAGCTCATGCATCCATATTGCTGATAAGAATAATATACAGAAGATCGGAAGAGAAAACTGAGGATATGCTAGATGACAATCGTTTTGGCATTAGAAAAGGTAAAGGCACGAGAGAGGCAATTCTGACGTCGCGATTGATAATGGAAGCAAGACCAAAGACAAATCAGTACACGTTCATAGGCTTTGTCGACCTGGAAAAAACATTCGACAATGAAAATGGTGCAAGATGTTCGAACTTCTGAGGAAAATAGGGGTAAGCTATAAGGGGAGACGGATAATATACAATTTGTACGAGAACCAAAAGGGGATAGTAAGAGTGTACGACCAAAGATGAAGTGCTCGATTTCAAAAGCGTGTAAGATAGTGATGTAGTCTCTCGCCCCTACTGTTCAATATGTACATCGAAGAAGCAGTGATGGAAATAAAAGAAAGGTTCAGGAGTGGAATTAAAACTCAGAGTAAAAGGGTATCAATGACACGATTCGCTGAGTGAGAGTGAAGAAGAATTACATGAGCTGTTGAATGGAATGAACAATCTAATGAGTGCAGAATATGGATTGAGAGAAAATCGAAGGAAGATGAAAGTAATGAGAAGTAACAGAAATGAGAACAGCTAGAAACTTAACATCGAGGTAGATGAAGTTAAGGAATTCTACTGGCTGGCCAGTAAAATAACCAATGATGTACGAAGTAAGGACATCAACAACAGACTAGCACTGGCAAATAGGAAATTCCTAGCAAAGAGAAATCTACTAGCATCAAACATAGGCCTTAATTTGAGGAAGAAATTTCTGAGGATGTACGTCTGGAGTACAGCACTGTATGGCAGTGAAACATGGACGGTGGGTAAACAGGAGCAGAACAGCATTTGCGATGTGGTGCTACAGACGAATGTTGAAAATTAGGTGGACTGATAAGATACGAAATGAGGAGGTCTGCGCAGAATCGGAGAGGAAAGGAACATATTGAAAACAGAGATAATGGGAAAGGACAGGATGATGGACATCTGAATGACTTCCATGGTACTAGAGGGAGTTGTAGAGGGCAAGAACTGTAGAGGAAGGCAGAGATTGGAATACATCCAGGAAATAATCGAAGAGGAATTCGTGGCAAGCCGCATCAAACCAGTCAGAAGAAATGATATAAAAAACCGGCAATCTGTGGAGGATCTGGTGACGAGAACAGTGGTAGCACGGGTACACCAAACAGCACACATCGCCATTTGCAATTGCAGCGGATACTGTACCATCTAGACTGCACCGTGATCAGTGGAAACGCTTCGCCAGTTCGCATGAGTCACGCTTTTTATTACACTAGGAACATGCTCCTGTCGGGATACGCCATCGTCTAGACGAACAGCTGCTCGAAACCTACATGGACATAGGTTGGAGGGAACAAAGTTGTGCAATGGGAGACACTCATCAGAGTTTCTGTGGTCGTAAATGAAGACACCATGGACTACCTCAATGTTATTGCAGACTACAAGCATCCCTTCGTGCTTGACTTATTCCTCAACGGCGGTAGCAACTTCCAGTAGGACAACTCCCCATGTCACAAGACCAGAATCGTGCTACAATGGTTTGAGGAACATATTAGCAAACTCTCTTTGATGTCTTCGTCAGCAAATTCACTTGATCTGAACCCATCTGCACACATATGGGTCGCTGTCAGACTCCAGACCCGCGCCCAGCCAGCAGAGGCCTGTAATTTATTGTAATTGCGTGACCTGGTCCCACAAACTTCCAGCAACTGACAAAGAACACTGATTCGCTGTCGTACTGCACTCCAGAAACGGACCCGCGGGCTATTAAGAAGACGGTCATAATGCTGTGGCTCACGAGCGTAGGTAAGTAACCTCTTGGGTTCTGTTAAGGACAACCTCGCTCCGCGATAACTGTCAATGAAATTCCGCCGCATTTCTAATTACCGTATGTTGGAAAATTCTTAAAAACAGACGCCGTGAACGCCAGCGCCATACTCATTAGCACAACAAGAAAAATCAGAGTTTACCGAGAGCTGCCTAAATACAGGATGGTCTGCACAAATACTAAGATCCTCGCTAGTATTGATTTCAGGCTACTGTTCTTTCCTGGCAGGCTTTCTTCTGAATCCATATTTACAACAGCGTTCGCTGCAGTCCAGCATTGTATTACCAGATATCTGTCTAGGCACGTCACAGATATCTTGCACTAGTAGCTCTTTCAGTGCCTGCTGATGCATATCTTATCCGCCTGTGATAAGTGGAAGAGGGAATTTGTTGCTATTACGGCGTGAAAGCAAATTCTGATGTATTCGTTGTTGATGCTCGCTTGGCCCCGTCATCTCTAACGGTTCCCTTAATTCTTCCTCCGTGCATATTCTCCAGTAATTTGTTTTTCCTTTCTCTCCCATTTTAGAGCATTATCAGTACCGACATGTATCAGATTTTGACCTCACGCCCCATACCCCTTATGCCCACTACATGGACGAAAGTACAATATAGGCAACTTATGTACTGTCGTGAGTGATAGATGTTCTTCCCGCCTTTACATTACGAAGGAAGACAACACAAAATTATATGCATTGACTGTCATTCCTAGATACAGCATTTACTGTAGAAGTAGGCTGTCACAAAGCAGACGAAGTTAAAGTATTCTGCAACTTTGGAAGCAAAATAACACATGGCGGACGAAGCAAAGAGGACATAAAATGTACAGGATCAGAGGGCATTTCTGATCAAAAGCAGTATGCTAGTATAAAAAATCCCCCTTGATATGTGGTAGAAATTCCTGAGAATGTACGATTTGAGGATAGCATTGTGCGGTAGTCAATCGCTGACTGTGGGGAAAACGTAAAAGACGAGTTCGAAAGCGTGTGACATGTGGTACTGTAAAAGGATGTTAACATTAGATGGACTGATATGATATGGAGTGAGACGTTTCCCGGCAGAAATGGAAAAAAAAGGAACATGTAGAAAACGATGACAAGAAGAAGCGACAGGATGATAAGCCATGCATTAACACATTATGGTAACAGAGAGCGCTGTAGAGGGTAAAACCTGTAGGGGAAGACGGACATTGAAACATATCCAATAACTAACTGAGGGCATAGGTTGCAAGTGCTACTCTCAGTTGAAGAGGTTGGCACAAGAAAGGAATTCCTAATGGGCTCATGCAACGAGTCAGAGCACTGATGACTCCAAAAAAAGAATAAAAGCAAAAGAAAACTGAAGATATTACAGAGAGTTTTAGAGGGTAAAACCTGTAGGATAAGACAGAGAGTGGAATACGTCCAACAAATTACGATTAACTTAGCATCAAAATTAGGGGCCACGAAAAAGACAAAGTTAGGAAATCTGCTACCTTGGATGCAAAATAACACATGACGTACGAAGCAAGTGCTATTTTCAGATAAAGAGGTTGCCACAGGTCAAGAATTCATGGCGCTTGGAGGGTCGCATCAAAATAGTCCGAAGGCTGATGACCTAAGAAAAATACTCATAAATTTCCTGCTTCCCTTTAATGTAAGCCCACACACGTTTGTAGATACGCATGTCGTTTCGAGAGCGGTCGATAGTAGATTTTACTTTCCTTTATTACACATTTTATCACGCCAAGTCTTAGTGTCAGAAATGCCATTTTCCGGTAGACATTACCGTCAACAGACCATCATCTTTCTGTGCGGAGTCATACACGAACGATATGGAATCGTTCGGGCTCTCATTGACCACGATTTCCCTCGCCACTGTCGACCTTAGGACTGCTGATATTTTTTTATGACATCGGGAAACCGATGTATCAATATTTAAAAATGTTCCGTCATCGGCCCTCGACACATCGTAAACAGTATCGATATATCAACGGGAAAATGTCAACGTACCGGCCTATAAACATATCGGCCACCTAATGTAAACATACTGCCAGTTTGAGAGCTGTATATCTAAGTATGTATTTATTATCGATAGATATTGTGTACACCGACAAACTATCAGCCTGACTAACCTCCTTTGGGCAAGAATTGAAAGGAAAACGATGCAAATTCACGCTTAGCGTTAAACAGTTTGCTAACAATGATAACTGCAAAAAAGTGGCACAATAAAAGGCCTCCGATGGGTCCTTCGTTCGGTTACGTTACGTATCAGATTTCTCCAGAACACTTCAACTCGACATCGTTGCTTTTCCATTTCTGCCAATTCAAGCGTTCTAGCAGTTGTGTTGTAATTGCGTGGTGACGTTAAAAACTGCAGTTTCTGTTGGTAGCGCCGATTGCTGATTACGTCAGCATTTCCCGTCACACGTCTCCGCCCTCCTCAAAGACCAATCTTGTCCTTAGATTTTTGTTCATCATTTTCAGCAACTGTTTCTGAAGGATGCTGATGTGAAGAAACAGCACACTAGTCACATTAAAATTGTTTTTAACGCAACTGGTTTGCTATTTCTTCACATCGGAAATCTTGTTATTCCATTAACACCACAACCTTCCATTGCATTTGGACTTCTTCTTTGAGCCACCTATATTTGCTTCAAACAGTCTAAAAGAAAGATTGGACTTGATGAAAGCTCAGAAAGTAGACTCCATATAGTGAAAATAAAATTATGTTCTGCTACAATTTCAAAACAACAGTTTCAAATATTTAACGAAAATTGCGAAAAAAATGTAATATAAAATAAAATTATCCGCCATCGACATTGCCATTTCGTTAACAATCTTTTGGAAAAAATATCGGTAGATAGATATATCGATATTTTATCAACAGTCCCAGTCCATACAAGCTGGTTACCCCAGAAGCTAATCATCGCCTCTGTCCAAGCCAGGTACTTTGCGCTCTAGCAAGTTATATAGATTTTATGATTTACGGTAATAATGCGGGAGTACCGAATAATGTCTGTAATAATAATAATGATAATAATAATCAGAATAATTTTAACAGTGCTAGTTACTTTTTCCTTGTCAAATTCAGGGATGAGAATAATGACACCAATATCAAAAACACTGGGCACAAAACGTTTTGTAGCAACAGGATAACATTTTTTTCTGCTAGGAATGGCAGCTGATGCTGAAACAATCGGTTTTCGGTTATATTGTTCTTTTTTCAAAAGCCATTTTAACATGACTGTTAAAGCCTCTCAAAATAACCGGTTCCTGAAACAACCGATTTTCGATTTTTATACCTATTATTTTCTGTGATAGACTTAGAAATAGGAAAAAAATAGACTCAATTGGTTTCAAGACAGAGATAATCAAAATATTAAATTAAATGGGCCAATAAAAGAAAACTTAGTCCTTCCATTGTTCGCTGCCGTTCTCGAAAAGTCATACGCGGTTGATTGCTACAAAAAACATAAATATCATACAATATTCTATCAATTGCAGTTTTTTGAAACTTTGATTAGAAATCATGTTGTAATCAAGGATTATATCACTATTTGGGCATTACACATAGTCAGTCTTAAGGGGCAAAACCGAGATTGAAGAACTGTATTTTTCGTGTTAATTTGATTGTTTTCTAAATCTACAAGCACATGAAAGCATGTTATGTAGACACAGGCAACAGAACAGCTACTTTCTATTTTTATTGTAAACTATTAATGAATTTTTACGTATTCTCCTTTATTGATGTCGCAAGTTTGTAGTGGCTCGATTGCACTTATGCGATACTGCACTTCGTAAAATACTTTCGGAATAGGAGTGGTGCCATTCTGTAATGCAACTAATGTCTTACAACGGCGAGAAACTGCCGTATAGACACGACGGGACAAGTCTCGTGCATTGCATGTACACGCATACCATCCGATAGTTCGCGTCACAAGATAACAGGCACATTATTGTCTAAGCAATGCTGTACCAATTCTTATGCCATGTGTTTGTTGCTCGTTTCTGTCGATATCGTTATTAAAATAGCTTTGATCGCTTTTCCCATTATCTCTAACAACCCAATAATATTGCAAGCAGTGGAAATCTTGCCAATAAAAATTACTCACCGTTTAAAAAAGGTTTACTAAAGTACTGTTTATTACTGCTGCTATGACTAATTGATATTCCGGTTATTAGCAAAAAAAGCGCTTGTCATAACCGACGCCAAACAAATATCAAAAAAACACCTGTTATTGAGAACTAAAATACCGGTGTCAGTTTTAACAGGTCGGTTTTCCCCATCCCTAGTTTTTGCTTGTTCCATCGGATTAATTAGACTTATTCTATAACGCAGACCTAACAGCCTACTCCACTGGTTTGATTGCCATTTCGTTTCAGACGTGAATTTATGGACCAATTTTACATCTTACACTAAAAAATCGGTGCACAAAATCAATTTTGTTTGTTTTAAACCGTCCTAAAATTCCGAGAATTTTTTTTCGGTCAGTAGTCTACAAAACGCCGCATCTACCTTATATAAAGATTTTTATACTCCAAACCTTCATGTAAAATGTATATACCTTTCTTCTACTACGTCAGCGGCGTCATCTGTTTTATACAGCTGTCAGAATCAGTCCACCAGTACCATTTTTGTACAACACCTTTTTTCTCAGCTGTTTTCCGAAGCAGTATGGCAGCGTTTGATGTCAGTTGTCCACTTTTTAATTGTTGAATATGAATCATCGAACGTGTCTTCTGGAACACTGGATGTACTTGGTACCAAATCGTCTAAAACAAAACAAAACATTCTGCCGCTCAGATTTTCCAGGTTATCCAGGGAACGACGTGCACAAACAACGTACTGCTTTATAAGCCGTATAAACAACCTGTCACTAACCTAACTGCGCTACATTTACCAAGAAAGAGATAAAGCACTCCATTGGTGTTGCTGCCGAGCATTGGGTTCCCAGTTATAGCACACTTGGAGCTCGTAATACGCAATAGAACGTAACACAGATTAAACAGTCGACACTAATGCTGTATATTATACTCGTAGTACCGCGCGCGACCGCTACGTCGCAGGTTTGAATCCTGCCATGGGCAAGGATGTGTGTGATGTCCTTAGGTTAGTTAGGTTTAAGTAGTTCTAAGTTCTAAGGGACTGCTGACCTCAGAAGTTAAGTCCCATAGTGCTCAGAGCCATTTGAATCATTTTGAATACTCGTAGTAAACAACACCACTGCTCTAGACCAATTTCCACTTCGGTACGCTGAAAAAAGTACGTCCTTCTCTGCCGGCTTTGGCACAAACACACTGTGCTGGGTTCTTCGAAACTCTGTGAAAGAAAAACTTTTATTTCCATTTTCATTTCTCGTACCAAGCGTGGACCATTACATGTGAAGGTCAAACCTACAGAGGGCTCAATAAACCGCGTTATGACTTTCTGGCTTGTTTTATGAACGTTCAACAGACGGCCTTGTGCTGGCGACAAAATATCAACACAATTTTGGAGAGATGAGTGCGCCGCTGTGAAACTTTCTCGCAGTTTAAAACTATAAAACTGGATCGGTATTCGATGCTAAGCGTCCAGGTTCTCTTGACAGATCTATTAAAAAGAGAAGTCATATTCAATATATAATATAAAAGTAACTGTACAACGCGCGTGCCGCTAAATCTCAGAAACGAGTCCCGGTACGATCAAGGAAGTTATATTGCGTGGTAACCCTCTATCCCCCACCCATAAAGAAGGTTCCCGTTTTTACCAGAAAGGCGCGCTCTTGAAGAATTGAGGGCTGGGAAGTCTCACCTTCTAGAAATTTCCAGAGCATTTGAGAACATTCCAGGACATTCGAGGGTATTCAGGAGCATTCCACAACATTCTAGAATGTCTGATGAAGTCGATGTGATAATGAAAAAAAAAAAAAAAACGTTTTACCGAACTCATTGACCTTAAGTTGCTTCCTAATAAAACTTCATGGGAGATTAAAACTGTGTGCCGGGCTGAGACTCGAACTCGGGACCTTTGCCTTTCACGGACAAGTGCTCAAGGTTCGCAGAAGAGTTTCTGTGAAGTTTGGAATGTAGGAGACGAGGTACTGGAAGAATTAAAGCTGTGAGGACGGGTTGTGACTGGTGGTTTGGTAGCTCAGATGGTAGAGCACTTGCCCATGAAAGACAAATGTCCCGAATTCGATTCTCGGTCCGGCACACTGTTTTAATCTGCCAGGAAGTTTCACATCAGCGCACACTCCGCTGCAGAGTGAAAATTTCATTCTGTTTCTTTATACTTTCACAGAATCTTTATTTTCATCCGTAATTTAAATTCTATACAATTTTAATGATGATATTTATATGATGGTAGATTTTTATCATGCTCAGGGAATTTCACTTCCGATATTGTCATGTGCCCTTACAAATTTTAAGTTGTTAATATTTATGTTTGTATTTAATTTCAAATATTGAATACTAGACGATATTTTGACTAGCTTTTATTATATTTTCATTATCATTTTTCTTTTATACAGATCGCTACTTACTTCATAATATTAATACCAATACGATTTCAAACGTAAAGAAAACATTTTGTAATAGCCCCCCTCTACATCAGAAAGCCACAACTTTCAGCGCATTGATAAATATGGTTATACATCACGGTATTACATTTTTAGGCATCGCTTTTATTACCATTTATTTTTCGCTTTATAGTGTCATCACTTTAATGTCTGACTTTCTGGCTTCATTTATAAACGTTCAACAAACGGCCTTGTGCTGGCATCAAAATATCAACACACTGCCGCCAGCACAGTCAGTGTTGCCTTACTGTTTGCCGCGCGGGGCTGCCAAGCGGTCAGGGGCGCCTTGTCACGGTCCGCGTGGCTCCCCCCGTCGGAGGTTCGAGTCCTGCTTCGGGCACGGGCGTGAGTCTTGTCCTCACCGTAAGTTAGTTTGCGTTAGATTAAAAAATGCGTAAGGTTAGGAACCGACGACATTAGCAGTTTGGTCCCATAAGATCTTACCTTACTGCTTGATCCTTAGCGGTATGTATCGATAACCGCACGCCACTGTCTTAGCAACGTACGTTTCTTCCCGGCACATCTTTGCTTGCCAGCAGCCATCCTGAGGACGAGGTCTGTTCAGAAACAGCGTCCCTGAAAGAACCAACCGCTGCCACGAACTGATGTACTTAGTTATAAGCTACTTTCCATGTAATGTTATGTAAATACCTTTATATTCCTTTTATAATTTTGTTCGTTCATTTGAACGCATCTTACTTAAATCATTTCCCATTGGCTGAAGCTGATTTTATGAGGTGACAGCGCGCGTTTTCCACTCTATTTAAGCCGTGGCACATTATTCATCAGCAGCAGTAAACGCTCGTGACTTTGTCCAGTTGTTCCGTGTACCGCAGGCTGCGACCATACGCATAAACGCTACTCCATTTTTACTCTTGTTGGTCTGCCTTCTTCGCGCACACTGTATGTGTTCTGACTTCCCTACTTAATATGGCACTTTTTGTATCTTTACAATGCATTAGATCTGAAGTTGCCCAGCACAAAGGCTGAAATCGACCAATCGACCATAATTTTTACATAAATGCTTACTGCAATCTTGACTGCCTTATTAAATGATCATAGCGCATGTAGTAGGTTACTTTTCGACATAGTCTTCTACTGTGTTACGCTACTTCGATCTACGTAGAGTGGCGTGGCCTGACGTGATTCTCTTATGTATACTGACAGTACCCCTGCCCTCAAGACTACACACACCTAGTCCCAGTACTAATATAAATCGTTAAATTTTAGTCCAAGATGCTTAATCGTGTGAATGTAATAGGAACTGTGCACAAACTTCGCATCCGACTAAAACAGAAGCACACAGGTTACATGTCCCTATTATAAGGTAGACACTCTGTCAATATTACATTCGTCAAGTGTTGCAATGCGTTGAAGAGATGAAAGGTCAACACACGTTAGTATTGGCACTTCGGGTTACAGTAATTAGGATTTGATTAAATCTTGTGCACGCTGCAATTTATCTGAAACATAAATACGCTCGTTCAATGAGCCGTAACGTGGATAGCTACACCGAAATAACTATAGCTGTCACTCGTTGTCAGCCTCACTCACGTTAACGATCGGTATAGTACACTACGCGAAAATTTTTCACTCACTAGTTGTTGTTGATGTGATCTTCAGTCCAGAGACTGGTTTGATGCAGCTATCCATGCTGCTCTATCCTGCTCCTTCATCTCCCAGTACCTACTGCAACCTACATCCTTCTGAATCTGTTTAGTGTATTCATCTCTTGGTCTCCCTCTACGATTTTTACCCTTACGCTGCCCTCCAGTACTAAATTGGTGCCGGCCACGGTGGTCTCGCGGTTCTAAGCGCGCAGTCCGAAACCGTGCAACTGCTACGGTCGCAGGTTCGAATCCTGCCTCGGGCATGGTTGTGTGTGTTGTCCTTAGGTTAGTTAGGTTTAAGTACTTCTAAGTTCTAGGGGACTGATGACCACAGCAGTTGAGTCCCATAGTGCTCAGAGCCATTTGAACCATTTGAACTAAATTGGTGATCCCTTGTCCCTCAGAATATGCCCTACCGACCGATGCCTTCTTCTAGTCAAGTTGAGCCACAAATTTCTCTTCACTCCAATTCCATTCAGTACCTCCTCATTATTTGTGTGATCTACCCATCTAATCTACAGCATTCTTCTGTAGCACCACATTTCGAAAGATTCTATTCTCTTCTTGTCTAAACTATTTACCGTCCACGTTTAACGTCCATACATGGCTACACTCCATACAAATACTTTCAGAAACGACTTCCTGGCACTTAAATCCATACTCGATGTTAACAAATTTCTCTTCTTCAGAAGCGCATTCCTTGCCCTTGCCAGTCTACATTTCATATCCTCTCTACTTCGACCATCATCAGTTATTTTGCTCCGCAAATAGCAACACTATTTCAAGCCTCTCATTTCCTAATCTAATTCTCGCAGCATCACCAGATTTAATTCCACTACATTAGATTATCCTCGTATTGCATCTGTTGGTGTTCATCTTATACCCTCCTTCCAAGACGCTATCCATTCCATTCAGCTGCTCTTTCAGGTCCTTTGCTGTCTCTGACAAAATCGCTATGTCATCGGCGAACCTCAAAGTTTTTATTTCTTCTCCATCGATTTAATTCCTACTTCGAATTTTTTCTTTTATTTCCTTTACTGCTTGCTCAATATACAGATTGAATAACATCGGGAATAGGCTACAACCCTGTCTCACTCTCTTACCCACCATTGCTTCCCGTTCATGGCCCTCGACTCTTATAACTGCCATCTGGTTTCTGTACAAATTGGAAATAGCCTTTAGCTCCCTGTATTATACCCCTGCCACCTTCAGAATTTGAAAGAGAGTATTCCAGTCAACATTGTCAAAAGCTTTCTCTAAGTCTACAAATGCTAGAAACTTAAGATTGCCTTTCCTTAATCTATTTTCTAAGATAAGTCGTAGGGTCAGTATTGCCTCACGTGTTCCAGTGTTTCTACGGAATCCAAACTGATCTTTCCCGAGGTCGGCTTCTACTAGTTTTTCCATTCGTCTGTAAAGAATTCGTGTTAGTATTTTGCAGCTGTGGCTTAATAACCTGATAGTTCCGCAATTTTCACAACTGTCAACATCTGCTTTCTTTGGGATTGGAATTATTAAATTCTTCTTAAAGTCTGAGGGTATTTCGCCTGTCTCATACATCTTGCTCATTTGATGGTAGAGTTTTGTTAGGCCTGGCTCTCCCAAGGCTCTCAGTAGTTCTAATGGAATGTTGTCTACTCCTGGGGCCTTGTTTCGACTTCGGTCTTTCAGTGCTCTGTCAAACTCTTCATGCAGTATCATATCTCCTATTTCATCTTCATCTACATTCTCTTCCATTTCTATAATATTGTCCTCAAGAACAAACAGACCCTCTATATACTCCTTCCACCATCGTGCTTTCCCTTCTTTGCTTGGAACCGGTTTTCCATCTGAGCTCTTGATATTCATGCAAGTGGTTCTATTTTCTTCAAAGGCCTCTTTAATTTTCCATTAGGCAGTATCTATCTTACCCCTAGTGATATATGCCTCTGCATCCTTACATTTGCCGTCTAGACGTCCCTGCTTAGCCTTTTTGCACTTCCTGTCGATCTCATTTTTGAGACGTTTGTATTCCTTTTTGCCTGCTTCATTTACTACAATTTTATATTTTCTCCTTTCATCAATTAAAATCAATATCGCTTCTGTTTCCCAAGGATTTCTAGTAGCCCTCGTCTTTATACCTACTTGATCCTCTGCTACCTTCACTATTTCATCTCTCAAAGCTAACCATTCTTCTTCTATTGTATTTCTTTCCCCCCAATCTTTTCAGTCTTTCCCTAATGGTCTCTCTACAACCTCTGAATCTTTCAGTTTATCCAAGACCCATCTCCTCAAATTCCCACCTTTTTGCAGTTTCTTCAGTTTTAATCTACAGGTCATAACCAACAGATTGTGGTCAGAGTCCACATCTGCCCCTGGAAATGTCTTACAATTTAAACCCTGGTTCCTGAATCTCTGTCTTACCTTTATACACTATTGGCCATTAAAATTGCTACACCAAGAAGAAATGCAGATGATAAACGGGTATTCATTGGACAAATATATTACACTAGAACTGGCATGTGATTACATTTTCACGCAATTTGGATACATAGATCCTGAGAAATCAGTACCCAGAACAACCACCTCTCGCCGTAATAACGGCCTTGATACGCCTGGACATTGAGTCAAACAGAGCTTAGATGGAGTGTACAGGTACAGCTGCCCATGCAGCTTCAACACAATACCATAGTTCATCAAGCGTAGTGACTGGCGTATTGTGACGAGCCAGTTGCTCGGCCACCATTGGCCAGACGTTTCCAATAGGTTACAGATCTAGAGAATGTGCTGGCCAGGGCAGCAATCGAATATTTTCTGTATCCAGAAAGGCCCGTACAGGACCTGCAACATGCTGTCGTGCATTATCCTGCTGAAATGTAGGGTTTGGCAGGGATCGAATGAAAGGTAGAGCCACGGGTCGTAACACATCTGAAATGTAATGTCCACTGTTCAAAGTGCCGTCAATGCGTACAAGAGGTGACCGAGACGTGTAACCAATGGCACCCCATACCATCACGCCGGGTGATACGCCAGTTCGGCGATGACGAATACAAGCTTCCAGTGTGCGTTCACCGCGATGTCGCCAAACACGGATGTGACCATCATGATGCTGTAAACAGAACCTGGATTCATCCGAAAAAATGCCGGTTTGCCTTTCCTGCACCTAGGTTTGTCGTTGAGTACACCATCGCAGGCGCTCCTGTCTGTGATGCAGCGTCAAGGGTAACCGCAGCCATGGTCTCCGAGCTGATAGTCCATGCTGCTGCAAACGTCGTCGAACTATTCGTGCATATGGTTGTTGTCTTGCAAACGTCTCCATCTGTTGACTGAGGGATTGAAACGTGGCTGCACGATCCGTTACAGCCATGCGGATAAGATGCTTGTCATCTCGACTGCTAGTGATGCGAGGCCGTTGGGATCCAGCACGGCGTTCCTTATTATCCTCCTGACCCCACCGATTCCTTATTCTGCTAACAGTCATTGGATCTCGGCCAACACGAGGAGCAGTGTCGCGATACGATAAACCGCAATCGCGATA
Organism: Schistocerca gregaria; assembly: GCF_023897955.1. Classification (NCBI taxonomy): domain Eukaryota; kingdom Metazoa; phylum Arthropoda; class Insecta; order Orthoptera; family Acrididae; genus Schistocerca; species Schistocerca gregaria. The sequence continues at coordinate 815,829,467 of NC_064922.1, forward strand.
GGCTACAATCCGACCTTTACCAAAGTCGGAAATGTGATGGTACGCATTTCTCCTCCACACGAGGCATCACAACAACGTTTCACCAGGCAACGGCGGTCAACTGCTGTTTGTGTATGAGATATCAGTTGATAACTTTCCTCGTGTCAGCACGTTGTAGTTGTCACCACCGGCGCCAGCCTTATGTGAATGCTCTGAAAAGCTAATCATTTGCATATCACAGCATCTTCCGCCTGTCGGTTAAATTTCGCGTCTGTAGCACGTCATCTTCGTGGTGTAGCAGTTTTAATGGCTAGTAGTCTATAGTCTATGTGAGACCTTCCAGTATCTCCAGGCTTCTACCATGTATACAACCTTCTTTTATGATTCTTGGACCAAGTGTTAGTTATGATTAAGTTATACTCTGTGCAAAATTCTATGAGGCGGCTTCCTCTTTCATTTCTTTTCCCCATTCCATATTCACCTACTACTCTTTCTTTTCCTACTATCGAGTTCCAGTCACCCATGACAATTAAATTTTCGTATTCCTTCACTATCTGAATAATTTCTTTTATCTCATCATACATTTCATCAATCTCTTCGTTATCTGCGGAGCTAGTTGGCATATAAACTTGTACTACTGTAGTAGGCATGGGCTTCGCATTTATCTTGGCCACAATAATGCGTTCACTATGCTGTATGTTGTAGCTTACCCGCACTCCTATTTTCCTATTCATTATTAAACCAACTCCTGCATAACTCCTATTTGATTTTGTGTTTATAACCCTGTAGTCACCTGACCAGAAGTCTTGTTCGTCTTGCCACCGAACTTCACTAATTCCCACCATATCTAACTTTAACCTATCCATTTCCCTATTTAAATTTTCTAACCTACCTGCCCGATTAAGGGATCTGACATTCCACGCTCCGATCCGTAGAACGCCAGTTTTCTTTCTCCTGATAACAACGTCCTCCTGAGTAGTCCTCGCCCGGAGATCCGAATGGGGGACTATTTTACCTTCGGAATATTTTACCCAAGAGGTCGCCATCATCATTTAACCATACAGTAAAGCTGCATGCCCTCGGGAAAAAATACAGCTGTCGTTTCCCCTTGCTTTCAGCCGTTCGCAGTACCAGCACAGCAAAGCCGTTTTGTTAGTGTTACAAGGCCCCATTAGTCAATCATGCAGACTGTTGCCACTGCAACTACTGAAAAGGCTGCTGCCCCTGTTCAGGAGCCACACGTTTGTCTGGACTCTCAACAGATACCCCTCCGTTGTAGTTGCACCTATGGTACAGCTATTTGTATCGTTGAAGCACGCAAGTGTCCCCACCAACGGCAAAGTCCGTGGTTCATTTGGGGAGGGGGGGCACTCACTAGTATAAAACAAAATCACCTACAAACGCGTAGTAAATAATTACCATGACCAACGTTTCTCTTACTTACGGTAAATCTCACTTTCGTACACCATTATTCATTTCATTACGGTAATTCCGAACGTAGCAACGAAAGTTATAATTTCACTGCAAACCAGCGATATAGCGATAGCTATCTCTGCTATACTATTAACTTTTTACAATCTAAAACGTTATTTCTTATTGACCCTCTTCATTATTTCTTGCTCTTTAAATGCTTGAAATAACTGTTAAGTGAATAAAGAAGTTAATGCCTTTGACTTTTCTTAAATGAAATCTAATTAAATCCTTTTTCTCTAATTACTGATTTAATTAGAAATAAAGTCTCAATAAGACACTGTCTCTTTGAAACATGGAATAACCGACTTATCTTCGGAAGACCGATTTTAACTACTTTGCATCTTTGTTATTTACGCTACTTGCACATCATTCAGCGAGGACTCAATCCTTTCCACTGTAAAATTAGACTCCGAACTCAGAATTAAGTATGAATTTCCTTTATTTGAATCAAATTACTCTCTCGCATTCAACTTCCATGTGAAATAGTGACATTCAATAAATCTAAGCCCAACACTAATCGGGACAGGACAGACAAAACAAAAACATAAAGAAAACTCCTGCGTGTCACTGCCTCTTTTGTACTACCTGTAATACAGCAAACAAGGCCCATGCACTTCAGGTGTCGGCAACCGGGTTCTCTCTAACTGTCCCTAAGCTAAATTTGCCACTGGACACCCTACCAAGCGACGGAAATGAATATCATCGAATAACATTAATTGGGTCACAAAATTTAAAGGCAACAATAACTGTGTCGTCTTTTACATACGTCTTGCATATCTTGGTTCCTGGCTTTATAAAACACCAATTGAGACCTAATCTCAGTGGTACATAAAATCACAATTATTACAGCACTAACTCTGCAGTCGCTTTTAACTTCTTTTTCGTCTTCGTGTTCTGCGGTTCTGGTATGGGCGTGTCTGAATTTAGTTGTTTATGCACCCTAAAATAAAACAAAACGAAACCAACATAAACTACTCAGCACTCAACTACCTTAGAATGGGCGACCAAAATCACACAAATACCTCAACCCCTCAGTTACCTTAGAGCGTGCGTGAATACAACATCCACCAACCTAAACCACAACGGCTTCAAGAGTCTTGTGAGCACTAGGAACACCGCGAATGGCACACTAAGTCAGGAATACCGAGAATGGCACCGTATGCCCATTCCAGTTACTAACACTTTCAAATATCAATTTCTACAAACATGGAACACAATTTCACCAAAGTCAGAGCTTAACTTTACAACAGCACGCTAACCCGGTACTTCCTATACAGAGAACTCACTAACGAACTTCATTCACGCTATTGCCGCGTCAATTAACCAATTCCTCCACATATATGATCGTAGCAAAAATCTCTCCAGCACTACGACCCAAGCCAAACTCAAATCAATGACTTCAATGTACCCTTTTTCTCGTAGAACAATATAAATTGAAAGAGATACACTGCTAAACACGTCCAAAAACTCGGTCACACTAAATTCTGGTCTACAACACCGACTGAATACTATCTCAATAATTCAATATAAAACTTCTTGACGATATTCTAGCAAAATTTATTAGTCTGATCCCACCTGTATCTGCGAACTATTGTCTTTCCCGGTGACTGTTAGACACGGTAATTAATTGGAGCTTTCACCTACCAGCTCTAGCGTAGGTTTCCCTAGGAAGACTCAGATCAGAACTGATCTTCTAAATCCCAAAAAGTCCTCGTAGAATAGCGGCCAGCTGGATGTGATGATAATCTGTGGCTCGATAGCTGATGACTGCTGCTGTCAGCGCGAGAAGAATCTTTGTTCCAACTTGCTCGTTCTGTCAGTCGCGGTCGAAAACACGCTTTTCTACAACATTTGCACACATAGAGATTATAGTTACAGAACAGACACACATTTATAAGCATTCATCATGTATTTAATGCTTGTCGAAGCGAATCAAAGTCCGTGACGGCACCCAAACACTTTTGTACCGGCACAGTCTCCATACAATCTTAGGCACTTGTCACTTCGTGGGATGAGTTTAAATATACCCTCCTGGTAGAAATCCTATCCCTGCGTGTTCAGTGTGGCGTGTGGTAGTATCGTGTTAGGCAATTTCGGCAAGGACTACAACAAAAGCAGTTACTGATTATTAACGTAACATGAGGTTTTATTTAATCACTGCTTTTTCCGGCTAATGATCGTTACTTTGTTAAAGAAATCTCCACCTGGCAACGTGTAGCAATGTTGTCTGTCAAGCAGTGTAAATGGCACTAAGTTCATGCACAAAAGTGATCATGTACAACCATCAAACAAGCTAAATGAATTATAAGTAATCTCAACTATACAAGAGTAAGCAAATTAGTCTCTCACATACAACTTCCATGTGAAATAGTGATATTCAATTAATCTAAGCCCCACAATCATCAGTGCTGTTGCATAATAGTCCCATTACTAGTTACAGATCGTCTATCGAATTTACCACTACTTTTATTCGACGTGGCTACACTTTTCTTTAAGCACAATGAACAATTGTGTCACACAATACAACACGCACACGACACTAATGTGTTGCTTCCTGTCAAAATATTTCATAAAACAAGCCTTCATACATCAGCAGAGGACAATTTTTATCACGTAAGATGCTGTTTGGATAGACAGAAAAACACTATATTTAAAGATTATCCACAATGTAAGTGGAATTTACTACCTCTAAGTGGGTCCTGTGTCACCCATACACAATTACTATCGTAATAATGACCATCAAGATTTATGTGTGTATATAAATTCAGTTTAAAACTGCTGCTGCAATATTTCACTAAGATGGCGGCTAACATAAAACAATCACTTATCGATTCTCCTTCAGGCACTCTTTTACTACTAACAAATACCATAATATAAATCTTTCTTGTACCTTTACTATATGCATTAACATTTAAAATATTTCTCAGTATTATTCACTTATTATTCATCATTTACCAATAAACCGCGCTGTACATCAATAGCGCTAGTGGCTGCGCTCCTTTGTAGTAGATCAGAAAACTTAACATTTATATCGGACGAGAATCATAGTGAAATAAAAGTCCAAACAAAGTGGATTCATTTCAGTGACACAGAAACTCTATTTTTCAAGTATTACTTAGCAACATAACAGAGTTTGCTACAGACCTCTGTTACGAGACATCAGTCACGTCCGATCAGTACAACAGTTCGACCAAGAAGAAGAATTATCCTAAAGGAATCATAGATGACAAAAGATGGAGAGTATCATTATCTTTTTCCAAGAGTATTGTCTGAGATATAATTTCTTACAGAATATTAAATTATGTCATTGACAATAATTATTTATTATTTTGACGACATAAATCTCTGGTGAACAGCCTGGTATGAGTATGCATAGGACACAATATTTCGGCAATCGACCACGTTGCCACGTTGTCCTTCCGAAGACCGTGTTTCGGAGGAACGGTTACAAGGAAGGGAAAATTCGGAAGGCTCCACATCCCACGCCTGCAGCACCGGCGGAAACTGAGGATGAACCTCAGGAGGAGGCGGCCTTGGCTATTGTTCCGTTTTGTGGGGCGTTATCCGGAAAAATTGGTAGTGTCAAGGACAACCTTGGTCTACGTAAATCAGGGGTTTATCAGATACCTTGCCAATGCGGGAGTGTATACAGAGGTCAGACCATTCGTACCATTGAAGACCGATGCCGAGCACATCAACGGCACACTACACTGCAACAGCCCAGTAAGTCGGCAACCGCTGAGCAATGCCTCCCGGAACTTCACAGCATGGGTAATGACCAAACCAAAGTCCTGACACAGACTCCAAATACTGGGACTGAGTCATCAAAGAAGTCATAGAGACTAGAGTAAGGGAGCCTCAACTAAACCGTGACAGTGGTTACATCCTTATCAGGGCGTGGAAACACACGATCACCCAGATTAAAAAGAAAAAGGATGTTTCACAGAGTGTACCGACTTCGAGGAGGAGAGAAGAATAACGAGAGCGGTGCCCGCAGACCCTCCTGAACGCAGCGCCAAGACGGCGGGTGAACGGACGCTGTACCTGGACCGCGCCTGGGCGCGGACCGCCCCGACCCATAGGAAGCGCCTGAGGGAGGAGCGGGAGGGGGGATTGTCCTATACATACCTGGCGCCGGCCCACCGCCGGTCAGTACATCAGCGCACCTGATGATGGCAACGTGGTCGATTGCCGAAATATTGTGTCCTATGCACACTCATACCAGGCTGTTCCCCGAGATTTATTTCGTCATAAAATATGCCTGGAGAAATTGAAGAATCACATTTATTATTTTACTATCGATGAAGTCCTTTTTATTAATACCACGAGAATGTTCATTCGCACTCCACACACAACGCTGTCGCGAACATGATTCTTAATAACATACAGGCGTTGATATTACATCAGCTACGTTGACGCGAAGTCTTTCACCTCCCCACCTGATGCGAATCGTCCGCCTGCTAGGTGACCCTGCAAGTGAGGAAAAAAGTGGACGTACTTGGAGCGACATACGAGTTGTAAGGAGGAGAAAGTTGAAGAAGTTGCAGACTTGCCCCCATGTACTTTCCTCCTGTTGGTAGGACAGATTTAGGGAACCCAGCTGCAGCAGAATATCATGAGCAATGTGATGATCGCTTCCAAACGGCAATCCCAATTCTTCCTACATTTACTGTTTCTTGGTCCTCCTATTGCCCTGAATCAGCTCCTCTGCGCGAGCTGTGTTCATATCTGTCGATGCCGTGCTGGGTCGTCACTGAAACCATTTTCGGTGACATTTCCTCCACTAGCCGTTAACTTTGGACACCAATACGCAACATGGTAACGAAACATTAGGCCTATAGTCTCTCCGTAAACCTCTGCCAGCTGCCGGTGGATTTCAGCCGCGGCTACATGTTTCGCCCATAGAAATCGAACTGAGCTGATTTTTTCGTGAGACCAATCTTCCGAAGGAGTCACCATTTGTGTTTACTTACAACTAGCGCTGCACGTGGCGGGTGGCCAATTGCATGTATCAGAATTATCGCACACTACTAATTTCTCTGTAATAGGCGAGACTCCTGGAATACTGACCTTGTAATCTTAGTTACTACTACATGGCGGTCAGTGCCGCCCTCCTGGTCTCAGCGATTCCACACTCGCAATACAATCGTGGCATCCCGACTAGTGCTACCAACACTGCTGCGGAACAGTCTGGGAAGACCGCGATCCCGCCGCTGTTGAACTACTGCGACACCTGCTGGCACACGTTTCTTCTCACTAACAAAAAAATAGTTCAAACGGCTCTGAGCACTATGGGACTCAATATCTGAGGTCATCAGTCCCCTAGAACTTAGAACTACTTAAATCTAACCTAAAGACATCACACACATCCATGCCCGAGGCAGGATTCGAACCTGCGACCGTTGTGGTCGCGCGGTTCCAGACTGAAGCGCCTAGGACCGCTCGGCCACACCGGCCGGCTCTCACGAACAGCCAACGTTCAAACGCGATTTTTGAAAGAAAAACACGGTGCTTAATCTTTCCTTATGTACACAGTGACACCGACATTACTGCTATCTACTTTCTGATCGCACTGTATTGCTAATAATTTGCATATCCAAGTGTTTAATACACCTCATGCCAATTTGACGTATATTGCAGGCCCCCTTCCTCGTGGTACTGTAATTTTAATTGCCAGCTGTGTGCGTTTAAATCTTCTTCGTACTTGTTTGTTCGAAAGTATTTATTCTACGAAGCCGGCCGTTATGCCCGAGCGGTTCTAGGCCCTTCAGTCCGGAACCGTGCCACCGCTACGGACGCAGATTCGAATCCTGCCTCGGACATGGATGTGTGTGATGTCCTTAGGTTAGTTAGGTTTAAGTAGTTCTAAGTCTAGGGGACTGATGACCTCAGCAGTTAAGTCCCATGGGGCTCAGAGCCATTTGAACCATTTATTCTCGGAAATATGTCGATATGCCTCCAAAAGCACTTTATTTTAAAAAAAATGTTCAAATTTGTGTGAAATCTTTTGGGACATAACTGCTAAGGTCATCAGTCTCTAAGCTTACCCACTACTTAACTTAAATTGTCCTAAGGACAAACACACATACCCATGCCCGAGGGAGGACTCGAACCTCCGCCGGGACCAGCCGCGCACATTTTATTTCAACTCGATTTGTAACTCAGGTGGAATCAAAAGAACTCTCGATCTAGTTCGTAGCAGAACATTATTTAAAAGAGGAAACATTGTAATTAAAACCCTTATAGATAAGGATGAAAAACACTTGGGTGAATATTCAGAACTTCGCTCTTCAATGACATTAACGTGACTACCTGTGAAAAGTCTGAGCACCCACCTTTCACATCGCGGATCGCTGCGAGACGTGTAGAAAGAGAATCATTGAGGTTCTGGAAGATACCGACGAGGATGTGGAGCCTCGCAGACTCCAGTCCTGTGACCAGCTGCGCTAGCCTTCTCGGTCCAGCATTCATGGCGCGAACAGCCCGATCGAGATGGTCCCGCACGTTCTCGATTGCGTTCAATTTGATGAAATTTGGTGGCCAGGGAAGTACGCTAAACTCATCCTGGTGCTGTTCGAACCACGCACGTATATTGTGAGCTGTGTGGCACATTGCATTGTCCTGCTGGCAGATCCCATAGTGTCAAGGAAAAACAAACTGCATGTAGGGGTGGACATGGTCCCCAAGTATAGAATCCTTCCTGAATGACGTACTCACTGAGGGAATGCCATGAAAACATTCCCCATATCATAATTGTTGGCCGGCCGGTGTGGCCGTACTGTTCTAGGCGCATCAGTCTGGAACCGCGTGACCGCTACGGTCGCAGGTTCGAATCCTGCCTGGGGCATGGATGTGTGTGATGTCCTTGGGTTAGTTAGGTTTAAGTAGTTCTAAGTTCTAGGGGACTGATGGCCTCAGCTGTTAAGTCCCATAATTCTCAGAGTCATTTTGAACCATAATTGTTGAAGGGTGTTTACTTTCAGCCGTTTCACGCTGTACACATCAGAGATCATCTGTACGACGGAGCATAAAGACGTGATTCATCTGAAAAAGACAGCTGTCACCGCACAGTTGCGTGCAATTTGCAGCTGTCATCGCCCACGAACAGCAGTCGGCTTGGGCGCGTGAACAGGGCGCCTGCTGCTGAGGCCCATACGCAGCAACGTTCGATGAGGGACCACTGTTGGTAGCCCCTAGGGCAGTTGCTCAACAGTTGTCAGTCTGTTCGCCATTACACAAGGCCGTAACCGTCGTTCAGCCCTGTCATCTATGGCTCATGTTCCACCACAATTGTCTCGGCGCCAGTTCTTGGACAGCACAAATTTTACCATGCATGGTATACTTTAATCATAGCGCCAACTTAACCTATTCGAAAATGCTTGCGCCCTTGACCCAAGAGCCAATGATCACTCCCTTTTGGACGCCAGATAAATCTCTCCGATTACGTATTACTACGACGAGTCCACTGTTTTCCGCGTCCCCCCCCCCCCCCCCCCCCTTCCGGACACGCTTCACACAGGATGTTTCCGTAAGAGCGCGCAAAAATGTTACATAACATAGAGAATCCTCCACTGAACAATTTGAGATGCGGAACCTGGGGTTGGAGAAGCGAACTTAAGGATATATGGAACCAAACTTGGCTACCACTTTGTTTATCATTAATGTTTTCCAGCTTATTTACAACTAACATGTGTACAAGTTTACACGTACCGTGCTGCAAGGAAACAAGGAGGACGGCCCTGATTACCAGGAAGTCATGATGCAGGTTTTATTTAATTGTCCATAAGGTAGCTCTGTTGTATAGTATTTACGCTATCCCATGACAGAACGTGCAGTGAATCAACGACAGACCTATTTATTTCTCAGTACTCTTCAGAGACGAACAGTACAACACGATAGAGCAGTACCGGTACAGTGTTTCCTGGTCGCTGGATTGAGAGAGGAGGTCCTATTCCATGGCCTGCAAGTTCATCTGACGTGGGCCTCTTGCTTACTTCCTGCGAGGGCATATAAAATCACTTCCGTATGACACCCCAGTGGATATGGAGATGGAATTAGTTGCCACAATTGTAGCTGTCTGTTATGTGATTCGAAACACACCAGGAATATTTGCCAGCGTGCTTCAGAATCTTGTTCGCCGATGTCATGTTTGCACTGAGGTTGATGGCCGTCAGTTTCAGCACATTTCGTAAGATACAGTACAAATGGTACGTTCATTGTGTCAATTATGGTATTTACAGTTAACTAACGTAAATAAAACAGTACACAATAATGTGATTTCTTTCCTATTGATTTATTAAGCTGGTTTCTCCCACCCCAAGTTCCCTAACGCAAGTTGTTCAGTGGAGTATTCCCTATCTCCTGTTAAATATTTGCACGCTCTTACCCAAACACCCTGTATATCCTGCATTGCTAGTGCTACCACCTTCTGCCTGTGAGTGGTTGTTGTTCGTTGACATCGAACATAGCCGATGGTCACATTAATATGACTGGGCCGTGTGTGTGAAATTTTGGTTTATCTAAAAAACTGAATACATAACGGCAAAGATCATTTCAGTCACTGACATCGCAGTTGCTATTTACCTGTTTATTGCTGCCTTACTAATCTATACAGCGATACCAATGTAACTGTAATCCAATAGAAAGCGGCACACCTTTTCAAAAACAAATTCAGATTCCAGAGAAGAAGAAAGAAAGGTGTGGAGATTGTGACGGTACAAACCCCCGTTACTAGATGGACGTTTGTAGTATGCAAGGATTGCTTTGTGGAGAGCGAGCGCGCTACTCGGCGCGCGATTCGCGGAAGCGTGTGGCGCGCCCGCGCGAGTTTCTGAAACGGTCGGTCTTCGCGGCCGGGCGCCCACACGGCCTGCAGCTTGGGGCATTGTTCGGTTTTTCGCGCATTACGTGTAACTTGCCGTGAAGAGCGATGCGGCACTGGATTGTGGTCAGCAATATGCACCTTCTGAAAGAACAATATGTATTTCAATTCACGGGACGCAAAGGGTATAGTAACCTCAAAATCAGTTAATGTCACGAATACTGGAAGATTTTTAAAAAATAGTAAATAAAAACGTACAGAGATGAGTAAGGACTCATTAAAAACGTTTCGTCATAGCGGATCGAGTGCCATAGTCATATGTTAACATTCATAAATAATTAAGCCCGTAAAGAGCAATAAAAAAAGTTTGAGGGAAAATTGTTTATAAAATTAAACAGAAAATTCATGACGTAAGGAACGGCACTATATAATATTTTGGGTGGCATAACACCTATTTTAAACTAGTTAAGTTATACTATATATTTAACTTGCAATAGTTTTCATTGTTTGCAAATTATTATTAACATTTATCGCCCATAATTAATTAATTATTATAGATATGAAGATTTTGAGCAGCGCAATGTGTAGGTCGCCATAGATTACGTCTAAAAACGGAGCTATATGCAGTTCTATGTTAAAACTTTGCAGCACAGATGTCAACAAACAAATTGGCTCTAAGGGGCGAAATTTTGCATAAACTAAAACTTGATTTACGGGCGATAGAATAATTCTACAAATTAATGTAAAATAGTAAATTAGATGTACTTTTTAGCGTGGTTCTGATGCTGTACTTATTTCCGTCGAGGGATGTATATATCAACATTTGTAACCTTAACTGGTGAGATTGGTATTTGCATAACTAGGGGGTTGACGTCCGAGCCTATATAGGTCAGTCGTTTTGGAGGGTGGGTGGCGAGCAAGTCCCACTTGAGGGTCGCCCATGTGGTCGTTTGAGAGTTCTTTGTCGTTCCGATTACTTTCGACAAAGAGCATTGTCTAATAGTGCAAGTGTGCAGGCATATATTTGGTGAAATGGAAGTGCTACGATTATTTGTGTGAGTGCGATTTACAAAGTATACATTGTCGTAAGTGAATATATGGCGCCAAAACTGTTAGAACAAAGAGGACAGTGAGACTTGTGGTTCTGTTCGAATTGATTGAATAACTTTCGATTATAGCAGCCTACATTACTGCTATTGGGGGCTTGGAGTCAAATTATTATTAAAGTAAAACTGTAAACCATCTCACCAGTGATAATTTCGTTGTGTGAAAGAAAAGGACAACGCCAGTAAATAGTGATTGAACTGTGTCGTGAGAAACTGATTTTAATATAATAATCGCTTAATTCTTGTTACCTAACATAAATTCTACTTATGCCTGAGTGAATAATTGATTCAAAACTATAACAAATGCGAAGGTGTGGAAGTGTACTAATGCACCTAGTGTGGAAATCACCCCGTGAGACTTACGTGAGAGCCAAAATTTGCAATAACATTTTTAACCAACGTTTGTACACTCCTGGAAATTGAAATAAGAACACCGTGAATTCATTGTCCCAGGAAGAGGAAACTTTATCGACACATTCCTGGGGTCAGATACATCACATAATCACACTGACAGAACCACAGGCACATAGACACAGGCAACAGAGCATGCACAATGTCGGCACTAGTACAGTGTATATCCACCTTTCGCAGCAATGCAGGCTGCTGTTCTCCCATAGAGACGATCGTAGTGATGCTGGATGTAGTCCTGTGGAACGGCTTGCCATGCCATTTCCACCTGGCGCCTCAGTTGGACCAGCGTTCGTGCTGGACTTGCAGACCGCGTGAGACGACGCTTCGTCCAGTCCCAAACATGCTCAATGGGGGACAGATCCGGAGATCTTGCTGGCCAGGGTAGTTGACTTACACCTTCTAGAGCACGTTGGGTGGCACGGGAAACATGCGGACTTGCATTGTCCTGTTGGAACAGCAAGTTCCCTTAACGGTCTAGGAATGGTAGAATGATGGGTTCGATGACGGTTTGGATGTACCGTGCGCTATTCAGTGTCCCCTCGACGATCACCAGAGGTGTACGGCCAGTGTAGGAGATCGCTCCCCACACCATGATGCCGGGTGTTGGCCCTGTGTGCCTCGGTCGTATGCAGTCCTGATTGTGGCGCTCACCTGCACGGCGCCAAACACGCATACGACCATCATTGGCACCGAGGCAGAAGCGACTCTTATCGCTGAAGACGACACGTCTCCATTCGTCCCTCCATTCACGCCTGTCGCGACACCACTGGAGGCGGGCTGCACGATGTTGGGGCGTGAGCGGAAGACGGCCTAACGGTGTGCGGGACCGTAGCCCAGCTTCATGGAGACGGTTGCGAATGGTCCTCGCCGATACCGCAGGAGCAACAGTGTCCCTAATTTGCTGGGAAGTGGCGGTGCGGCCCCCTACGGCACTGCGTAGGATCCTACGGTCTTGGCGTGCATCCGTGCGTCGCTGCGGTCCGGTCCCAGGTCGACGGGCACGTGCACCTTCCGCCGACCACTGACGACAACATCGATGTACTGTGGAGACTTCACGCCCCACGTGTTGAGCAATTCGGCGGTACGTCCACCCGGCCTCCCGCATGCCCACTATACGCCCTCGCTCAAAGTCCGTCAACTGCACATACGGTTCACGTCCACGCTGTCGCGGTATGCTACCAGTGTTAAAGACTGCGATGGAGCTCCGTATGCCACGGAAAACTGGCTGACACTGACGGCGGCGGTGCACAAATGCTGCGCAGCTAGCGCCATTCGACGGCCAACACCGCGGTTCCTGGTGTGTCCACTGTGCCGTGCGTGTGATCATTGCTTGTACAGCCCTCTCGCAGTGTCCGGAGCAAGTATGGTGAGTCTGACACACCGGTGTCAATGTGTTCTTTTTTCCATTTCCAGGAGTGTATATGCACTTTCGCGTGAAAACATTGCAGCAGCACTTCTCTTAATTTTACCGCCCCGTCGCAAGACCTAATCGAAAATAAATGATAATACCGTAGCACTTTGAAAAATCTTTCACTTCAGAGCCAGTCCATCACTACTGAAATTGAAGTGCAGGACACGCGGTGCAGCTGTAGTTATTCTGACTCGCGCACCGATCACATAATCTAGCGCGTCCGCTCAGAATGACACACACTCGCCGAATCTCGTCCTGTGGCTACCACGCTCCGTGTACATGAGACAATGCACCGCGGTGCAGCTCCCACTAACGTCGCTCGGTAGCACTCACATACAAATGTTAATCAAAAATTCGATCGTACTATCCTTTTTGCGACGCAGATGACTACTATTTCTATCTCCAATTAAAATCAGTGCTGAAGTGAATTAATTTTCAGCGTCTCTTTCAAAGTCAATAGTAGCCGCTGGGAAAAAAACATGGGTTGTTATAATATTGCAATTGGCTCTTTCCACTGCCTGTCATCCGTAATTACTTTCTCCCCCGCACATTTGCGAGTAACAAATACATCCGCCCACGGAAGGCCAAATGCTACAATCACAAACAAATTTTGCGCCACGCAATCACATACACTCCAACCACTTGATTTACGCTTGATCGTGCACAAATTTATTAATTATCTATTCGCTTCGGGGCCTCACCCGCAAAATCATGCTAAATATTTCGGAGTGGCTCAACATAGCTTGCCAACAAGTAACGAAAATAACTGTGCTGGCAGTAGATTAACATCGCTAAATAGATGTTACAAGAATTCTAGTAACTACAGAAAGACTCTCGTTCCACCTATTCACTGGCCATTAGTAAAAGTCAAGGAATGAGTTAAAAAGGCACTATTTGCTGCGATTTCAAGCAGATAACGTCTATCACATACGGCAGTGGACTTGGAAGACCTGTTGAATGCAACTGATAGTGTCTTGTAAAAAGATTATGAGATGGAAATAAATGAAAGTAAGACAAATTGCAAACCGATTTAGACAAGATATTTGTATGGTGCGAAAAGTGGCAATTGACTCTAATAATGAAAAAAATGTGAAGTCATCCACATGATTACCAAAAGGAATCCGCTAAATTTCGGTTACACGATAAATCAAACAAATCTAAAGGTTGTAAATTCAACTAATACATAGGGATTTTAACTACGAATAACTTACGTTGGATCGATCACATAGATAATATTGTGGGTAAAGCAAATCAAAGACTACGATTTATTGGCAGAACACTGTGAAAAGCAACAGGTCCTCTAAAGAGATTACCTACATTACGCTTGAACCTCCTTTCCTGGGGTACAGCTGTGAGGTGTACGATTCGCAACAGATAGTATCGACGGAGAAAACCAATAAAGTTCCAAGAAGGGCACCTCGTTTTCTACTATCGTGAAATAGGGAAGAGAGCGCCACAGATATTATACGTGAATTGGGGTGGAAATCCTTTAAAAAATGGTTTTTCGTTGCGGCAGGACCTTCTCATGAAATTTCAATCACCAGGTTTCTCCTCAGATTATGAAAATATTTTGTAGGTGACCACCTACATAGGGAGGAATGATCATCATAATAAAATAAGAGAAATCAGAGCTCGCATAGGAAGATTTGAGTGTACTTTTTTCACTGCGAGCTGTTCGGGAGTGGAACTTGAACTTTCTACCAGGCACTCAATTGTCATTTGCAGAGTGAGTATGTAGATGTAGATGGAGTGTAGTCAATTCTAATAATGTGATCCTCAGGTAATTACTTTAGGGAACGAGTCGCTGAAAGAAATATTTCGACCCTAAAATAGCTGAGAATGTAAAGTAAATATGGGCAGTAGCAAGAAAAGCGTTCCTTTAAAAAAAAGCGGTGATCCAAAATAATAATGGACATTGTAATAGCAGATCGAGTAATTGATTAAAAGCTGCTCATTCAGTTTGGAAAAAAGATCTATATGATAAAATTCAGTTAAAAGAAGGCTTAGGTTGACAGGAGCCATCGGCCTTCTGATTCGTTTGGTGCGGGCCACCTCGTCGGTGTCAACTTTTCGTCGCACAGTTGCACTTGTAACCTATGTCTTCAATCATTTGCTGGAGGTATTCCAATCTATGTCTTTCTCTACAGTTCTTACCCTCTACAGCCTCCTCTGGTGCCATGGAAGCTATTCCCGGACGTTTTAACAGATGTCCTATCATCTTGTTCCTTTTTCTTGCCAGTGTTTCCTCGTCCATTGTCCAGAGAACCTCATGACTCTACATCTACATCTACATCCATACTCCGCAAGCCACCAGACGGTGTGTGGCGGAGGTTACCTTGAGGACCTCTATCGGTTCTCCCTTCTATTCCAGTCTCGTATTGTTCGTGGAAAGAAGGATTGTCGGTATGCTTCTGTGGGGCTCTAATCTATCTGATTTTATCCTCATGGTATCTTCGAGAGATATACGTAGGAGGGAGCAATATACTCCTTGACTCCTCGGTGAAGGTATGTTCGCGAAACTTTAACAAAAGCCCGGATCGAGCTACTGAGCGTCTCTCCTGCAGAGTCTTCAACTGGAGTTTATCTATCATCTCCGTAACGATTACTAAATGATCCTGTAACGAAGCGCGCTGCTCTACGTTGGATCTTCTCTATGTCTTCTATCTACCCTATCTGGTACGGATCCCACACTGCTGAGCTGTATTCAAGCAGTGGGCGAACAAGCGTACTGTAACCTACTTCCTTTGTTTTCGCATTGCATCCAATGAATCTCAGTCTGGCATCTGCTTTACCGACGATCAACTTTATATGATCATTCCATTTTAAATCGCTCCTAATGCGTACTCCCAGATAATTTATGGAATTAACTGCTTCCAGTTACTGAACTGCTATGTTGTAGCTAGATGATAACGGATCTTTCTTTCTACGTATTCGCAGCACATTACACTTGTCTACAATGAGATTCAATTGCCATTCCCTGCACAATGCGTCAATTCGCTGCAGATCCTCCTGCATTTCAGTACAATTTTCAATTGTTACAACCTCTCGATGTACCACTGCATCATCCGCAAAAAGCCTCAGTGAACTTCCGATGTCATCCACCAGGTCATTTATGTATATTGTGAATAGCAACGGTCCTATGACACTCCCCTGCGGCACACGTGAAATCACTCTTACTTCAGAAAACTTCTCTCCATTGAGAATGACATACTGCGTTCTGTTATCTAGGAACTCTTCAATCCAATCATACAATTGGTCTGATAGTCCATATGCTCTTACTTTGTTCATTAAACGACTGTGGGGAACCGTATCGAACGCCTTGCGGAAGTCAAGAAACACGGCATCTACCTGTGAACCCGTGTCTATGGCCCTCTGAGTCTCGTGGACGAATAGCGCGAGCTGGGTTTCACACCATCGTCTTTTTCGAAACCCATGCTGATTCCTACAGAGTAGATTTCTAGTCTCCAGAAAAGTCATTATACTTGAACATAATACGTGTTCCAAAATTCTACAACTGATCGACGTTAGAGATATAGGTCTATAGTTCTGCACATCTGTTCGACGTCCCTTCTTGAAAACGGGGATGACCTGTGCCCTTTTCCAGTCCTTTGGAACGCTATGCTCTTCTAGGGACCTACGGTACACCGCTGCAAGAAGGGGGGCAAGTTCCTTCGCGTACTCTGTGTAAAATCGAACTGGTATCCCATCAGGTCCAGCGGCCTTTCGTCTTTTGAGCGATTTTAATTCTTTCTCTATCCCTCTGTCGTCTATTTGGAATCTACCATTTTGTCATCTGTGCGACAATCTAGAGAAGGAACTACAGTGCAGTCTTCCTCTGTGAAACAGCTCCTTACCATATCAGTCACCTAATTTTCAGCATTCTTCAGTTACGGCACTTCTCAATTGCTTCGGTTCTCTTCTTGTCTGGTTTACCACGGTCCATGTTTCACTACCATACAGTGCTGCGCTCCAGATGTACGTTCTCAGAAATTTCTTACTCAAATTAAGGACTATGTTTGATACTAGTAGACTACTCTTGCCCAGGAATGCCCTTTTTGGAAGAGCTTCTCTGCTCTTTATGTCTTCTTTGCTCCTTTCGTCGACCGTCATCGGCTACTTTGATGCCAACAGAGCAGATTGCCTTAACTTCCTCTACTTTGTAATTCTCAATTCTGATGTTATGTTTCTCGCTGTTCTCCTTTCTGCTACATCACATTACTTTCGTCTTTCTGTGGGTTACTCTCAGTCCATATTCCGTACTCATTAGACTCTTCATTCCTTTCAAAACACCCTGCAATTCTTCATTTTCACTATGGATAGCAGTGTTATCAGCGATTCTTATCATTGATATCCTTTCACTCTGAATTTTAATCCTACTCTTGAACCAGTGTTTTATTTCTGCAATTCTTCATTTTCACTATGGATAGCAATGTTATCATCGAATCATATCATTGATATCCTTTCACTCTGAATGTTAATCCCACTCTTGAACCTGTGTTTTGTTTCTGTCACTGCTTCTTCGATGTGTAGATTGAACAGTAGGACAGAAAGACTGCATCTCTGTCTTACACCTTTTTGTTAATCCGAGCACTCTGTTCCTCATCGTCCACTCTTATTATTCCCTGTTGGCTCTTGCACAAATTGTATATTACCCGTCTCTCCCTATAGCTCACCCCTACTTTCCTCAGAATCTCGAACATCTTGCACCATTTTACATCGTCGGACGCTTTTTCCAGGCCGAGAAATCCTATGAACAGTTCCTGAGTTTTCTTTAGTCTTGCTTCCATTATCAAGCGCAACTTTAGAATTGCCTCTCTCGTGCCTTTACCTTTTCTAAATCGAAAATGATCGTCGTCTAGCACATCCTCAGTTTTCTTTTCCGATCTTCTGTATATTATTTATGTCAGCAACTTAGATGCATAAGCCGTTGAGCTGATGGTGCGATAATCTCGCACTCGTCCGCCCTTGCTATCTTCGGAATTAAGTGAATGATGTTTTCCGAATGTCTGATGGTACATCACCAGTCTAGAGTATATACATCAAGGTAAATAGCCATTCTGTTGCCACTTTCCCAATGGTTTTAGAAGTTCATGTGGTATGTTATCTATAACTTCTGTCTTATGTTGTCTCCAGGTGTTCTAAACTCTTTCAAATTCTGATTTCAGTACCAGATCTATCTGTTCAGACAAATTTTGTTCCTCATAGACGCCTACAATGTACTTTTGCACCTGTCCGCTCTCTCCTTCGCGTTTAACAGTGGAGTTCCCATTGCACTTTTAATGTTACCGCCCTTACTTTTAATTTCACCGAAGATTGCTTTGACTTTCCTATGTGCTGCGTCAATTCTTTCGACAATGAGCTCCTTTTCGATTTCTTCACATTTCTCATGGAGCCATTTCGTCTTAGCTTCCATGTACTTCCTATCTATTTCATTCCTCAGCGATTTGTAATTCTGTATTCCTGAGTTCCCTTTACATTTTTGTACTTCCTTCTTTCGTCGATCATCTGAAGTATTTTTACTGTTATCCATTGTTTCTTCGTAGTTACCTTCCTTGATCCTATATTCTTCTCTACAAATTCTGATGTTGCCCTTTTTAAGAGATATCCGTTCCTCTTCAACTGAGCCGCCTATTGAGCTATTCATTGTCGCAGTATCTATACCCTAAGAGAACTTCAAGCGTATTTCTTTATTCCTTAGAAATTCCGTAGTCTATTTCTTTGCTCACTTATTCTTCCTGACTTGTCTCTTAAACTTCATCACAACTAAATTGTGAATTAAGTCTGTATCTGCACCTGGGTACATTTTACAATTCAATATTTCATTTTGGAATTTGTGTGTGATAATGATGTAATCGAACTGGAATCTTCCCGTATCTCCAGGCCTTTTCAAGTCTACCTCCTCGTCTGAAACATCTAGGAAAAGTTAATATAGGACTTGATGGAGGTACGGGGCTGGGGGATAAAGCTGTAAAGAGAGATTTACGAGCGAACGTGGTAAATAGTAAGCAGCTTCAAATAGGTGCAGGCTGCGGGTGCTCTTCAGGTACGTAAAAATTGGCACAGGATAGCGTATTGAGATGTATCATACCAATCTTCAGAATGACGAGTTGTAAAATAACTCATCGGCCTCTCCTCCAAATGACAATCTGCATCCCGACCCGACGATCCAGGTGTTCACTTTCATTTATTAAAGGAAAGAAGTTGGTTGGTTGGTTGGTTGAGGGTCGGTGCCAAACAGCGAGGTCATCGGTCCCATCGGATTAGGGAAGGATGGGGTAGGAAGTCTGCCGTGCCCCTTCAAAGGAACCGTCCCAGAATTTGCCGGAGGAGATTTAGGAAAATCACGGAAAAAATAAATCAGGATGGCCGGACGTGAGTCTGAACTGTCGTCCTCCCGAATGCGAGTCCAGGGTGCTAACCACTGCGCCACATCGCTCGGTGGTAAAGAAGTAAAGTTTGAAAGATCTTCAATACTTTTCAAACAAACCATGTCTGTCGTGGCACTCGACTAGATAAACACGCCTCTGAATACACTCAGAACAATACGAGGATTTGACGCCTTGGTCAATGGGGCAACAGGCTGAGACAAAATAAACTCGCCCTCGTGTTGTCAGTGAACTGTATACGAACCACTAGGTCGGTCTGCAGCACAATACTACTCACGAAAAAGAAACATTTGACCTTCATCATTCGGCTGAAGTTAAAACGAATGATTTGCCTTCATTACAGCTAATGCTAACTTCGTTGGGTACGATGGGATTAATTCGAGTCACTACGACCACCTTAATTTTTTCTGCTCGATATCAGTAAGAAATGATGTTTACACAGCCTCGCGAAGCTAACTGAGATACTGTTTGAGAAAGTCAGCATTGTACTGATACACGAGCAACATAACTGGCTTGTTTGATGTAGCTGCCTTGTGTGCTAAATATTCTGCAAATTACGTTGAATGTTTTAACTTACTTGCTCACGTAGGAAGCGTAGGTTCTGCATGATACACGCCCATTGTCCTAGCCTTCTATTTATTCTCTCGCGCAGCAACACAAAACTACTATTGTTTTAACACCGTTTATGTAGAGTTGGAGACATAGAGATAAGCAACATAGTCCATTAGACAAGAGGTGAGTGTGATGGTGAGTGTTCAAACGTAAGTCACTTGCCATCACTCTGTGTCACGAACAAAACCCTCTGCCTCCGAAATGTTGATTAAACCGTGCGTTGTATGCTGTATTAAATTATTGTCGATCTATAGCGTGCAACAGTGTACACTCCGTACTGTAAAAGCTATGGGGACCACTACTATGTCTGAAAATGCATTGAGACACGTCACCACCAGTACGAGACCCCTTTTGACTTCTCAGACTCATATGCCGAAGGAGACGCAATACTGTTTTCTGGAAAATGTGGAACACAGCATTTATGTAATTGCAGATAACGTGCATAATACACTGAAGCGCCAAAGAAACTGTTACAGGCATGCATATTCAAATACAGATATGTGTAAACAGGCAGAATACGGCGCAGCGGTCGGCAACGCTTATATAAGACAAGTGTTTGGTGCAGTTGTCAGGTCGGTTACTGCTTCTACATCAACAGCTTATAAAGATTTGAGTGAGCCTGAACGTGGTGTTACAGTCGGCGCAGGAGCGATGGGACACAGCATCTTCGAGGTAGCGATGAAGGGAGGATTTTCGCGTACGACCATTTCACGAGTGTACTGTGAATATCAGGAATCCGGTAAAACAACAAATCTCCGGCATCGCTTCAGTGGGAAAAAAATCCTACAAGAACGGGACCAACGACGACAGCCATCAACAAATGTCATCGTGCTTACCATTCAACGAAACATCATCGATATGGGCTTTCTGAGCCGAAGGTCCACTCGTGTACCCTTGATGATTGTACAACACATAGCTTTACGCCTCGCCTGGGCCCGTCCACACCGACACTGGACTGTTGATGACTGGAAAAATATTGCCTGGTCGAACCAGTCTCGTTTCAAATTCTAACCAGCAGAGAGAAGTGTACGGGTATGGAGACAACGTCATGAATCCATGGACCGTGCATGTCAGCAGGGGACTGTTCAGCTGGTGGTGGCTCTGTAATGGTGTGGGCGTGTGCAGTTGGAGTGATATGGGACTCCTGGTACTTCTACATATGACTCTGACAGATGACACGGACGTAAGCATCCTGTCTGATCACCAGCATCCATTCACGTCGCTTGTGCATTCCGACAGACTTGGGTAATTCCAGCAGGACACTGCTACACCCCACAAGTCCATAATTGCTAGAGAGTGGCTCAAGAAACACTCTCCTGAGTTTAACCACTTCCGCTGGCCACCAGACTCCCCAGACATGAACATTACTGAGCATATCTCGAATGTCTTCAGAAGAGATCACCACACACACCCTCGTACTCTTATGGATTTATGGGCAGTCCTCCAGGTTTCTTAGTGTAAGTTCTCTCCAGCACTACTTCAGACATTAGTCGAGTACATGGTACGTCATGTCGCGGCACTTCTGCGTGCTCGTGGGGTCCTACGCAATATTAGGGAGGTGTATCTTTTTCTTTGGCATATCAGTGTAGAATGCAGCTAGATAATAATTATTAAATTGGATAATCGCACATATTAACTAGATATTAACGTCAGTTGCGTGTAATAGCATATAGTAAGTAGGCAGGGGGACTGCTCTGTCAAGAATTTTATCTGATAACACTTTCAAAAGGCAAATAAAAACACATCTTTGAGAACAACGATAGTATGTTCTTGATTCCCGTCCACAGTCCTTTGTCCCATTGTTACCATACACTCTTCTTTCCAATCAAACCTTCCTTAGTTCCCAAAGCCCGTAGCTGGTGTAGTCTACCTAAGATCTTTCCTTCACAATCCACTATACCATACACATGACTTTTGTGCAACTAAGAATACTTTTTGTAAAAAAAATTAAACACAATACAAAAGGATTAGGCTTGTTCCGACTATTGCCTAAGGGGCACTACAAGATGATGAGACATGTGACCAGTACGTCGCCAATCTTTCCAGCCCTTATTGCCAGTAGATGAATACTGATGATGCCACTGTTACGTTATTGAAGCTGTTCCTCATTTGGCTTCACGAGGTGTAAGGTTCTCACCTTAAACTTCTTTTATATTCTTCACGGCCGCAGTAGACAAAAACTTTTAATTTAGTCAATATATTCCATGTCAGATAGGAACCTTGGCGTCAGATTAGAGGATGTGTACCAATCACTATCAGGTATGGCTTTCACTGAAAGCAATCAATGTGCTCAGTCACAATATGCTTATTTGTTAACATGTGCAATTCAATGAGAAACACTTTTCATATTCTAACATAAACGATACACCTTGCAACCGTTACCGAGCTACATATTATTACGTCAGCTTGTGTAGACGTCGTTCCAGACCTCCCCACCACAGAAAAAAATCTGTGGAGATATCGGGAATTGAACCCATTCGCTCGTGCGCAAACTGCATCCGACGTGTTTCTTCTCGTTTATTTGTTTGTGGTTCTATGTGGATATGGCCTGGCATCTTTCAAATTCAGTCGACAAGAACTTGACTCAGTTGATCTATAACAGAGAGTGGCTAGTCCCTTGTCCGAACAAGCTGAGGTATCGTGCCGGCGCAAATCCGCTACGCAGGCGGTCCGCTATCATTACCATATCGTGTTTGGAAGACGCTAATATCCGGCAGAAAACCCGATTTCCACGCAATGTCATCATTGCTATTATTAATCAGCAACATCAGTAGTAGTAAAAGTACCGCCAGAATTAACACTATCAGTCCGAGTCGCTACTGTTAAGCCTATTGCCATTACACACATTCAGATGTTGATTCAAACAATTTTTAATTCCATTAACATCATTTCATTTCGATACATCATAGTAAAATTATTCTGATTTCTTAAGTCACTAAGATGTAAAAAGTACTGACGCGTTAAACCCAAGCCCGATGTAGGAAACGGCTTGAGGGTCCTATTCTGTTCACGTTAAATAAACATTAACAGTTCAAAGACTTGGCGAATTTACGTACAAAGTTTTCTTATACTCTCTGTAATTACAGTCTGCTGGCTAGAAACACTATGTGAACTACGTTTCTAACTGTTTAAACTCACTTACAGGAAGGTAGGTAGCTCTGCATCATGGCACGTCAGTTAAACCATCTGTATACACAATTTGCATTACTTTTGACCAAAAATTTCAAAATGAGGTTTTGAAGACCAAAGATTCTTTCAACTCTATGTCTTCGCTAAATATAGGCGTTTACATGGTATGGAACACTTCTGACTTCGTGCGTACCTCTTTATGACATAACCAAGTGGTATTTAACAATTGTGCAGTCAACACAAAGACTGAGCAATCACTGTAACTGGCAAAATATCAATTCTGGAACGTTTTAATGAGGGATGCTGATAAGTTACAATATACAGGCCACTCCCGCCGGAGGTTCAAGTCCTCCCTCGGGCATGGGTGTGTGTGTTGTTCTTAGCATAAGTTAGTTCAAGTAGTGTATACGTCTAGGGACCTATGACCTAAGCAGTTTGATCCCTTAGCAATTCACACACATTTGAACATACAATTTACACGTCAGTATCTAAGCGGCACGAGAGGCTATGATGACAGCTTAAAAGACTCACAAAAGGTCTTTCCAGTGTTCAAAATCGATCAACTCGCCGACTCGATACTGCTAATATGTTAAAAACAAAATCACTTTAAACGAAACCGTGTTACCTATCGGAGCTGATCACCGTTTCATTGCGCTGTGATGTTGATGAAACAATAAATTCAAATGGCGCCTAGCACTATGGGACTTAACATCTTAGGTCATCAGTCGTTTAGAGTTAGAACTACTTAAACCTAACTAACCTACGAACATCACACACATCCATGTCAGAGGCAGGATTCGAACCTGCGACCGTAGCAGCAGCGCGGTTCCGGGCTGAAGCACCTAGAACCGATCGGCCACAGCGGCTGGCTGATGAAACAACAGCTCGGCAGAACACCCGGAAGCACTCTATTACACAATCATTATTCTCACACATCCGCAATCAGCACTGATGCTCATAGGAAATCATATCGTCAATAAGACCAAATATTAATTGAGGAACCAGATTATAGAACGTGCTGCAGAACCGCGGCGTCGTAACAAGAAAATCACTATGCTGTCGATAAAGGAACGCCGCGCTATTAGGGGCAATGAAAAGTCTATTTTCTCGCTAAGAGTACCGTCCACCATAGGGAAAAGACATACGTGAACCGTAGCGGCGTTATAGAATCTTTGGATCCTCTGAATGACTGGCATCCCGGTAGGAGGCGCGAGTTCCGTACTGATTCACTCGGTTTATCGGTGTTTGCGAGTGAGGAAACAGGCGGAACACGTGCCGCGGTTAGAGGGTTATTGTTGGTGCGTGTCGGTGGTAGGTGCGGACTGGTGGACCAGTCCGTTGACATGATGGCCGTTGGGCCCTCATGCTGTATTCGGAACCGTATGCAGGATAGCATCCATTGTGGCTAATTTCTGGGTTCTGAAAAGAGAGTGCACCAGCAATTTGCCTTCTGGAATGTTCTCGCTGCGTGCAGTTTGGATATTGGTGCTCGGAATAGTGCTTCGAATGACGGCAAATGGAGTACTAAAGAAGTTATGGTGTGCGTTGAATTTATTCCCTCAGTGAACCTCGCCTGCGAAGTTTGAAAGATGGGGTTTGTGATGTCGTCAGTCATACAGCCACACCGCCGCCTGGGAGATCGATTCGCCGGATGCGATTCTCTCGTAGACGGAACTGAAGAAAGGCTGTGTTAGCCGAAGAGTACACAGCCAGTCGCGGTACTTAGCTCGCCGCGAGGCGCCGCTAGGCCACTTCATGCGTAGCAGGAGGGAAGTGCAGTTGTGCCAGTCTACAGCAGTTCATAGCCGCGCTCAGTGGTCAGCCAGCGCCGATGTTAGTCATCATCTGCAGCTCCGTCCTTGCTGCCATCAAGTCTTTGTAACCCAGTTCTAAGTTAGTCTTCAAATTCACCGGATACGACATTCAAGCATACGAGAGATTAATTCGTCACCGCAAGATTTGTGACTTGTAAATTATGTCATTCTACAGACGCTTAGTCTAGTCGCCACTTCTATAATTGTCAACCAACAGATCATGGACTACAACAAAATTACATAAAAATTACTTTCTTATTTTGTACTCCTGCTAATTAATTGTGTTTTCCTGTTGTCGCTACCAAGCAGTCTTGGCATAGTAGCACCCACGTTTCCACCACCTCGGCTACCTCATATTTACTACCTCATGCTGATGGACCCGGTTATGGTGTAAGATCGAGAGCCATCAGGGTTTTCTTCCAATTACTGTAATCTATTTAAAGCGACAATTATAAATTTCCTGATTTGTTTAGTGATTTATATTTATTTGTGTATATGAAGAGTTGTACGGGCATCTGGTCTGTTAGAACCTCCGAGTTAGTCTCAGGTGACGTGAATGTCTACGTAGATGGACCAATTACTGAAGTGTTTAAATTTTCTTTGAACCGTTCTGTTCAGAGTCTGCCGACGGTACTTACTGTGCACTGATGTTGGCATTCGTTGTTTTTCAGTTTTAAGTCATTACTTATCTGTTGTAAGTTTTGAGCAATACTGATTCGGCTCTTGATGTTCAAAACTAACGTTCTTTCAAATTTATTTTAGATGGTTTTCAATCTTGAGTGTCTGTGACCTCAATCTTACTTCTAAATGTTAAGCATAAATTCCGTACCAGACGGGTGAGCTTGAATCAGTTGTTCTGTAGTTTCAAAAGAGCAGTCTATGTCTGTAGGTAAATCTAGGATTAGTTATCACAAGTGTCTTATCCTTGTATTAGCAGTTACATTAACCGAAATTTCTGCTTGCAATTAAAAGCTTTAAGACTTCTTGACTTAACTTAGAATTTAAGTAGTTGCTTAGGGCACGTTACGTTACTTTAAGAGCTTTATTAAGTCTTGAAAGACCTTAACACTTTATTGTTGGAGCTCTCGATTTTCGTATTGTAATGTGTATGCTATTTGTTAACAGACTTGATTTCTGAGCCGTGACATTGTAATTCAAGCGGTGCCTGCGTCTCTGGTGGCCGTTAGCTCTCGCTGGACTTTTGATTCCAGCTGCAGCTGCTAAACAAGTTAACTTTTCAGTTATCCTATTTGACGAGTAGTTTTACGTCACAACTTTTTTGAGCTTGCTCTGTCTTGTGATCTAACGTAACGAATATAAGAATCTATTTTCCATACTTGAGTTTACGAACTGCACTTAAGTTTTCTGAACATTAAAATTCCATCTGTAAATGATTTCTCTTGGAAGTCAGCTTGACATAACTTGGTTCCACACTTCTTGTAACTCATTCCAACATTACTAGGTTTAAAGTTGTGTAATTTTATTTAGGACTCTTTACTTAATTCTACTGTCATACTTGTGTGGCTTTTATTTAAGGCCCTTATGGCCGCTTAAATTTTTGTGTGACTTTAACTTCTTGTCTGCTGAGTTTTAAGAGTGGCTCCTGCGGGGTAAGGATGGCTTCTGCCTACTTGTCGTGATAAAGTGTAGTTATTTCAGTTGTTGTTGTTTCACCGTTTTAAATTTGCTTCTGTTTAAATTGATATTCCTCTCGTCTAAAAACTGTGTATGCAAGAGAAACTTCTTATTCATTATTATATATTAGGTATAAAAGAAGATTAAGGTTTTCATTATCACTCTGATTATTTGAAACAAAATTGTAATTTTTTGAGGAAAAATGATGTGCTCAGCCTTAGTTCGCCCTTCCATGTCTTCTATCCTCTGACCATCCTATGTTTGTACACTAACCTGCGGTGACACATCAAAATCTGAAAATAAAACAAAATGTCATGTGACTATGGCCTCCCATTGGGTAGACAGTTCGCCGGGTGCAAGTCTTTCGATTTGACGCCTTGCGCGCCTATGGGGATGAAATGATGATGTTTAGGACAACACAGCACCCAGTCCCAGAGCGGAGAAAATCTCCGACCCAACCGGGAATCGAATCTGTACCCTTAGGATTGACATTCTGTCATGCTGACCAGTCAGCTACAGGGGGCGGACATCAAAAATCTGATGGAACAATAAGTACTATCCCGCTTACCAACAAAGGGAAGACATTATGAAGTTATACTACCAAGTATCCCTGCACCACCATGGTACTCCTCTGGTATTTACGACAGAGAGTTTCTAGTCGCAATGTTGCATCATCGCATTAACCATGGGTGGTCCACACTGCACTTCCATCGATTACAACTGACTGATTCAGTTCTATGCGATTCTGGCGTGGAAGAGTACATCGACTACATCATTCTAGGCTAGCCACTGTGATTCTAAGGGACAACTGATTTGCTGCAATGCTTGTCGCTTCGCAGACAACAGCTTCTCAGTAGGATGCAGACACAACTCACAGCACATGACGTGTCCTCTGGTGGTTGAACGCGGGATGATAGAGTTAACATGCACATATTTTATGAGTGTCTTGGGCGTATGTGTGTGTGATTGGATATGCCTTTTAGTGTGTAATATATTATGTATTGGAGGCTGGCTGAGTGGATCGTGTCCGAAGATCACAAATGAACAAAAAGAAAGAATCCCTCTCTGCCAAAATTGCCGTAACAATAGGATGAAAGAGCAGTCGAATGAATGAGGGTACTCGCTGCCGGTGAGATGGAAAATGCCCTTAAAAGTGGGAAAGCAGTCATAATCTGCTCAACTCTGATTCTCACCCCCCCCCCCCTCCTTTCCTCCGTCCTTTTCCTGGGCTCCCTCTCCCCCCTTCCATCCTCTTTTTTCCCCACCTACCCTCTCTCTGCCCCCCTTCTCTCCCCCGAGTCCTTTTGCATTTCCCTGCTCTGCCTTTTCCCATTCCCTCTCACGTCTGCCCTGCCCCTCCCCCCCCCCCCCCTTATGAGTCCTCTACCTCCTTCGGTTCCCCCCCCCTTTCGTTTTTCCTCTCCTCCCTCCTTGTTTCCCCCTCATCTGTCCAGGTGCGACATTTCAGTGCAGTGTTTACAGTGAGTGTTCAGTGTTGTGTGTCTTTTTCGAAGTGTTGCGAACAGGCATCATACTGTCGCTGGGTGTGATTTTTATATCTCTTGTGAACAGAAACCAGACTGTCGCTATGTTTTTTAATTGTCTGTCTACTACATTACCTTTCTATTTCCTGTGTATTTTATTAGCATTGCCAACCCTTTGTTTTATTTTTTAACTTTCCACAATTTTCCGCCGTTTTACAATTTAAGTCACCGTTTTATCGCCTGCTTTTATTGTTTCTTATCTTTCTTCTTACGTTTTAAAAAGTCTGTAGGTTGCAGAGCAGCGTACTAAGCTGCTGCCAGCCTGCTTCCTTAGTGGGGAATACAAATTGAATAAAGGAAAAAAACAAAATCTGCAAGAGGATTTGTTAAAGAAAACAGGGAAAGTGCATCCAGTGGAAATATGGCCACAAACTGAAACAAGTATCATGTTAATATCTCTCATAGTAAAAGATTCCCTATTAGTCCCGAACTAGGATCTTAAGAGTGGGACTGGTACGAGGGAGATTATGAGTAAAATATTGAAAAATCAACAAAAGGGGAATATTTTATATGTTGGAGCATGTAATGTTACAAGTTAAAATGGTATTGAGGGAGCTATTTGCGTGTAGAACGTTAATGGATGAGGGACCCTCCATTGCATCGTACGATATGTTGGAAATTAGAGTCGGTCATGGACCGTGTTTGGATGGCCGAACCGGTAGCTCAACATGTTCGGTCAAAGGGGCGGCTGTCCTTTGAGTTAAAAAATATATACGTATAAAAATTAGAAGAAACCTTAGGGAAGTATTCAATGATTAACTTGCAGGGGTGTCATGTAACGTCCACACAGCCCAAGTAAATCCGGGTTCGAATCACTGTCTGGCACAAATTTTCCACTTTCGTCGGTCCATTACCACAGCGCCTTGTTCGGCTGAACTCAAGCATTCTCACCCATTCCTTCTCTTTCTTTCCCCGTTCTCTGTTTCTTATAAAGGTACTGAACCTAGGAAACCTAAAAAAAGGAAATACAAATGCTGAAACTACGATGATACCGCAAAAAAGTGACTTACAATGAATGCTAAACTACGCTTACAAGAGGAACTCCCCATTGCATCCCCCTCAGATTTAGCGGTAAGATGGCCCATCAAAAACTGAACACAGATCAAGCATGACAACAAGAAAGTATGCAAAATTGAAAACTGTGAACAGTCTAACCAAAAGATGTGTAACATCGAGAGCATATTAAAAAAAAACGGATTCGTGGTTATGTGGTGACGGCGATGAACTGCGAAATGGGAGACCCGTGTTCAAATCTGCCTCGTGACACTTTTTTTCACAAAATTATGAACATTCCGTCCGGTCATTGACGTGGATGTCAGCTGTATTCAGAGTTGTTTCTGCGTAGTGTTGGTAGTGATGCAACGTCCGCTTGCAACAGCGAAGTGTTAGGAAGGGACTTGCAGACGTACATACCGTCCCATTTATTCTACTCAGTTGTCACATTTTACGGCTCTTGCGTTTGCAACCTAACATCCCAAAGATGTTCGGGCTCACATGCGGTTCCTCTTCGTCGGCTCAAACTCGTCTAGGAGTTGAACCGCGCGTGTCGCATTACATGCTCTAAATTAGACACTTGTTATCCTTTGGTTAAATATTCTGGTTGATGGCAAGTTTGTGAAAAACAAAGATAATGTAACTTATAATAACAGTAATTATAATATCAGGAACTAAACTAACGACCCATAAATGATGTAGGCCACACAGTTGCGGTTTGGTTAGAATAACGTGTATTCAGAAAGCAAATTAATAGTGACAGTGGTCGTATTTGAGTTACTGTTACATTCGAGCGCACATCCATTTGACACAGTTAGATCATTTACAATCTCATCGCGAAAGTTAACTACGCGAAAAGTTAGAGTTCGCACCATGCGTGCAGCTACTCACCGCTTAGAGACTAAAAAGTCCCGCGATACCAGACAACGCGAAATTTTCTAAGTCGTTTCACTTCCTAGCTGCCTAAAGACCGACTGTCCACTTCCGCGTCTGCATCCGAACTGTACCCTCTGGTGTCTGCAGCCGTCTGCAGCAGCACTGTCCTCTGTCCGTCCTCGGCTGCGTTTCCCGAGCACCAAATGTCCTCGCTCAACTGACTGGGGCAGGTCCCTCTCCTGAAGCCGTCCATCTCATTGGCTACAGCTATTCTACATTATTTTATATTTCAACTTATTTAAATAATCAAAGCTTGACTACTTTCACGTTCTAAATAAAGTAACAATAATATCCAGCACATAATAAATGTTAAATTCTTTTACATATAACCAATACAATTTCCTTCTTAGCTTTGAATGCCACGGCCAGTAGCCTTGCACCAGTGTGCTTTCTGATAAATAAATAAATAACAAAAGTAACTATTATGCACTAAACTTTACAACAAATATTCCATTACCCAGTGATTCAATCAGGTGTCATGCTGCCATCGTTCAGTGTGTTTTGTGTGGAGGAAATGATAACTTGAAGCTTAACTGTAAATACTGGTAATTTAAATTTACTATATCTTTTAAACAACTAAAATTGCAGAGCTGATATTTATAAAGTTTGTCATTTTAATGGTGCGCTTATATATGATATGTCGATCGTTAAGAGCAACCAAAGCGTTCAGATTTTAGCATTCAGGTCTTTGTTACAAAACTTGTTAATTTCACTTTAATAGTAAACCCTAATCTGTTATAGATATGATCAGTATTCACGTTTTATTGTATGGAGGATGGCAGATTAAAAAATTACTGTGGCTTCACTCTCTGCATTACTACAGAATTTAATAGTTTTCATAAACATTTTCTATTATGGCCGATCTTAGGTCGGCCATACTTAACACTGCTACGTCTCTTTGGCCACAAACGGCTTCTACTGGGTTTCCTTATGACGTGGATTCTTGTCTGTCTCACTCGCACTCTACAGCGCTTCGGCCTCAATAGACAATAGACGCCTGTGAATTTTCCCATCTCGTGGTGAAACTGCACGCTTTGTAGCACATGGCCCTCGACGAGAGGGTTCGTTTCACACTTCCTGTAGTCTGACACTTTCGGCCATATATTTAAATCAGAGCTCAATGTTCGCTAAATCACACGTTTCGTGTTTCAAGTTTTCACCCATGAATTCCTTTGTTGTAACATGGTTCACACCCATTTATTTCTTGTTGTTTTCATTTCTGGGAGAGGTCTATGTGGCATCTGCCCTGCACTCAGTATTCATGACATTTACTTGTAACGACAATACATTCTTACCACATGAATCACATTTTATGACCAATGTATGGTATGACAGTTCCCAAGGCTAGGGATAGATAACCGACACATCAATTACTGGACCGAAGATCCATAATTTTGTTGAAAGAAAATGATCAGGGCACGATGTAGGCTTGAATACGAATCTCCCACTTTGCAATCCAACACCGTGACCACACAGCCACGATGCCATTGCTCTGTCCGTTCCCTGGGTGTTGCAAGTCTTGAGCTTGGACAGTTCACTGTTTCAGTTGGGGTAATTTTTTCACAGTCCATTTCACCTTCTCCTGTTTTCGTTCTTAACCTGTGCTCAGGATCTGACGGGCTCTCCACTGGGCCATTTTACTACTAAATCTGAGGGGGTTGCGATGGGGAGTTTCCCTTGTTAGAAGTGACACAGCTACGTGATACTGTTTTGCAAAGGAATGACGCAGATACATGATACTGTTTTTCAACATAGTCCCGAAGTCTTTGCAAAGAACAGATGGAACATTCTACCAACCGTTCAGTTCATCGATGCCAAGAAAACCGGTCCTCAGTTACGCAGCCATTTCATAGCTGCTTCGTGAACGCCCGCATTGATGGAAAATATCTTTCCCCGCAAGATATTCTTTTAGCTCGACGAAAAGATTGCCTGGACATTGTCGTCTGCGGCCTTCCTTTCACATTGGCATCGCCTGCGTCTGGGGGGCCTTGGTGAATCTGTTGGATACATCTCACTGCAGCTGGATGAAACATTGCTTTTGGTCTTATACCACCAAGGTGAAACTGCGCGCAATGCAGACGCTTTGCCCACAATAATCGTACTGTCCCGAATTCTCCCTGTTTTCCGTATCCGTAGCGCAACAGATCTTCATTTCTGGAACACCAGGAACATTGGTATAGGTCTGCGGCAGTTGGTATGGGCAGCAGGTAGTATGGGCAGGTGTATTGTTTTTACTACGTATGTTGTGATCTTTTCTTTACGTCAAGTGGTGTGCTTCTGTTGCGTGTACATGTGCAGTTCATTAAACTGTATGATTTGTAGGCACATACACATATAGTGACACATTAAATAAAGCCGTACACACTAAAGTGATAACGAAACTTATCACAGGCAAATTACACAGTCTTTTTTTTAATGGAAATATTATTTCAGTGGTTATGCCCGCAAAATTAAACACACGAAGAGCGGTTTGAAGTATCGTACTAGCTCGTATGTTAACAAAACATCTCAATTTGATTGGAATTAATATAATGGGTTTTCATGGACAAATACTACTGTGTGACATGTTTATCACTGATCATTTAGGAGTAAGTTGATTTCTGTGAGTTTACGTAGCTGAGATAAAAGGTAGCCGCTAAACGGCAACCAAAACAATTTCATGAAAACTGCTATTAATCTTTGCAAGTAAATTAAAATTACACTGAAGCTAAATAACATAATTAAAATACAAACTTTGTAAGTTATTGCGGTGGGTCTGTGCCGTTTAATATTACGAGTATAAATATTCAAATAAGACGTTGCCGCCGAGCAAATGGCTGACAACAAACATTCATAGGCTCGCGCTGTATTGCGCGTTCTGATATTCTGAAAAAAAGTCATTAGTTTCCTAACGTGTAGGGACGCTAAAGGTACATAAATAAAGGTTATAAGAGCAGACAAAACCATATTTAACGAAAATGCGACGTAAGTACACTCAAAATATCACACACGTCCATCCTCATCCAAGATCAAGACTAAAGTAAATAATTATGTAAAGTCATTCGACTGTTTCGGAGTTATTAATATTTTTAACATAGAACTAAGAATAATATGCATTATAAAACGATATTGTTTTCAAATACAATTACGTTAAATGATAAATGTTTGCTGTACATTTTTATGTACTTCTTTCAAGAACTATAAAAGTCTTAATTCATTCCACTGTTCGTAATTCCATATAAATACCTCTCGAGTTTGCAAGCAGCACTTAATTAAAGTCCAGACCTCACTCCGCCATTTGCTAGAGGTTGGGTGACGTGGCTGCTGAGTTTAGTCGCAAGTAAATTCTATTTGCTTTCGAGGAGTGTGAAAGCTCTTGAACGGTGTAATTTTCAGTGTCAGTTTGAAGTAATATTACTGTTTAAGTAGTCAGTTCTAGATTGTATCGGAATGATGAAATTCTGCTCACTCAAGCTGGTTTCTATTTCAGCCATGTTGCAATTAGCAGTGTCAATCGCATAGTATGGGCCATAACAAAATGAGGTGGTACGACCCATACATGCATCTGTTTTAGGGCGCGATGCCGAGGATGAAGAAGAAGCTTGACGGTGAGAGTCCGAGACTGCAACGAAGCGAGCTAAGTGTTTTGGAAGTGCTGCTGGAGATGATTTAATGTCCCTGGCACTACACAACAAGGAAAATTAACATCACCTTAGGGAATCAGCAGACATCTGTGACACCTCAGACGGGGGTCTTCCAAACCAAAATGTGAAGAAAATTACAGATTTAGATTCCAGGTAATGCGCTAGACAAGATTGAGTTACTAAATTTGGCTTACGATTTGGCAGACAATTTGAAATTGACTCACAGAAAAGAAACCGGTAGGTAAAGATTTCTTTCCAAACTTTATGAAGAAGCACCCAGAACGGTCTGACAGAAAACCTCAGTTCTCAAGTTTAGTGCGTTGTGTCAGGCACAGTCGACCACAAGTTGAAAGTTTTTTTAACCAACTGTTATTATTATTTTCTTGTAGTTTTGATATGTACCCAAACTACTTTGTTTGTGCTTCACAATAACGGACTTCCTTATTTAAAGACCTATATTATGTTGTAGGCCCATACTACCCGACACTTTTTAAATTTCTGGGTGTTGTATCGGTTAGAAATCCTCTATTCACCTTTAATACGAAAAGAAATACACTCCAAGAAAACAAACGACGGCAAAGGATTTATACAAATTTGTCACTAATTGCTATTTATAGATGTTTCGATGGAAAATGCGAAACTTAACTTTGGCTGACGTTGGATGAATGTGTGACGCTGAAACATAATTTCACCGCGCAGCTGGCAGGGACAGTACAAAGGGGACATGTCGAACAAAATAAGATTGGGTTTAAGCTCCAATCGACATCGAGCTCATTAGAGACGAAGCACAAGCACGGATTGTGTCAAGGACGCGGGCGGAAATCGGCCGTGCCCTCTGGTGGGAACCATCCCAGTATTTGCCTGGAGCGATTTAGGAAAATCACGGAAAACGTAAATCTATGTGGCTGGACGTGGGATTGAACCGTCGTCCTCCAGAACGCGAGTCCAGTGTGCTAACCGCTGCACCATCTCGTTCGGTTGACATGTCGATACTTTGGCATAAGGTCTTTGCAAATTCCATTACATGTTGGACAGCATCTCAGACAGACGCGGGAACAGTATATGCAGATAGCAGCATTTGAGAAAGGGCGTAAAATTGGGCTCAAAGAAGCCTGTTGCAATAATCGGCGAATCTAGTAGTGATGAAGTCTTCCGAAGTAAGAGTGATTTCAGGTGTGCCGCAGGGTAGTGTCATAGGACCGTTGCTATTCACAATATACATAAATGACCTGGTGGATGACATCGGAAGCTCACTGAGGCTTTTTGCAGATGATGCTGTGGTATATCGAGAGGTTGCAACAATGGAAAATTGTACTGAAATGCAGCAGGATCTGCAGCGAATTGACGCATTGCGCAGGGAATGGCAATTGAATCTCATTGAAAACAAGTGTAATACGCTGCGAATACATAGAAAGAAAGATCCCTTATCATTTAGCAACAAAATAGCAGGTCAGCAACTGGAAGCAGTTAATTCCATAAATTATCTGGGAGTACTCATTAGGAGTGATTTAAAATGGAATGATCATATAAAGTTGATCGTCGGTAAAGCAGATGCCAGACTGAGATTCATTGGAAGAATCCTAAGGAAATGCAATCCGACAACAAAGGAAGTAGGTTACAGTACGCTTATTCGCCCAATGCTTGAATACTGCTCAGCAGTGTGGGATCCGCACCAGGTAGGGTTGATAGAAGAGATAGAGAAGATCCAACGGAGAGCAGCGCGGTTCGTTACAGGATCATTTAGTAATTGCGAAAGCGTTACGGAGTTGATAGATAAACTCCAGTGGAAGACTCTGCAGGAGAGACGCTCAGTAGCTCGGTACGGGCTTTTGTTAAAGTTTCGAGAACATACCTTCACCGAAGAGTCAAGCAGTATATTTCTCCCTCCTACGTATATCTAGCGAAGAGACCATGAGGATAAAATCAGAGAGATTAGAGCCCACACGGAAGCATACCGACAATCCTTCTTTCCACGTACAATACGAGACTGGAATAGAAGGGAGAACCGATAGAGGTACTCAGGGTACCCTCCGCCACACACCGTCAGGTGGCTTGCGGAGTATGGATGTAGATGTAGATGTAGATGTAGATGTAGATGTAGATGTAGATGTCACTATCCTACGACGAAAGCAGTAATGCATGAATCAGAGCCCAACAAGGTGTCAAGAAGAAACTGTCGACCTAGAGAGACCACAGAGCAGTCGTCAGAGAGCCATTCTCAACCCCGGACCCATCATTATCATCAATCCGCCGAGCAACTGGCGCTTCAGTAACCACAGCGTCCATTGACAGGCGGCTCACAGAAAGGGGACAGACATTACGGCACCTCCTTCGCCGCCTACCATTGACCTATGCACACCAGCAAACCCGTTTGCGGAGCTATCAGCCACATTCAGCCGGGAATATCCTTGACTACAGTTGACTTCAGAGATGCGTCCCGCTTCGAAATGAACCCTGATGACCAGCGAAAACGTCACTGGAGACGACCCTGGACAGTGGTGGGATATCTACCTGCCTGTTGCCCGCCACACAACCATTTCATTTCATTGTGGGACACCTTTGCTTGTCACCCAAATGGCACTGAAACAGAGGATGACAGACTAAAGGCCGAAATACTAAATGCCTTCTTCCAAAACTGTTTCACAGAGGAAGACTGCACTGTACTTCCTTCTCTAGATTGTCGCACAGTTGACAAAACTGTAGATATCGAAATAGACGACAGAGGGATAGAGAAACAATTAAAATCGCTCAAAAGAGGAAAGGCCGCTGCATCTGATGGGATACCAGTTAGATTTTACACAGAGTACGCGAAGGAACTTGCCCCCCTTCTTACAGCGGTGTCCCTTAGGTCTCTAGAAAAGCGTAGCGTTCCAACGGATTAGAAAAGGGCACAGGTCATCCCCATTTTCAAGAAGGGACGTCCAACAGATGCGCTGAACTATAGACCTATATCTCTAACGTCGATCAGTTGCAGAATTTTGGAACACGTATTATGTTCGAGTATAATGACGTTTCTGGAGACTAGAAATCTACTCCGTAGGAATCAGCATGGGTTTCGAAAAAGACGATGGTGTGAAACCCAGCTCGCGCTATTCGTCCACGAGACTCAGAGGGCCATAGACACGGGTTCACAGGTAGATGCCGTGTTTCTTGACTTCCGCAAGGCGTTCGATACGGTTCCCCACAGTCGTTTAATGAACAAAGTAAGAGCATATGGACTATCAGACCAATTGTGTGATTGGATTGAAGAGTTCCTAGATAACAGAACGCAGCATGTTGTTCTCAGTGGAGGGAACTCTTCCGAAGTAAGAGTGATTTCATGTGTGCCGCAGGGGAGTGTCGCATGACCGTTGCTATTCACAATATACATAAATGATCTTTTGGATGACATCGGAAGTTCACTGAGGCTTTTTGCGGATGATGCAGTGTACATCGAGAGGTTGTAACAATTGAAAATTGTACTGAAATGCAGGAGGATCTGCAGCGAATTGACGCATTGCACAGGGAATGGCAATTGAATCTCACTGAAGACAGGTGTAATGTGCTCCGAATAGATAGAAAGAAAGATCCCTTATCATTTAGCTACAAAATAGGAGGTCAGTAACTGGAAGCAGTTAATTCCATAAATTATCTTGGGAGTACGCATTAGGAGTGATTTAAAATGGAATGATCACATAAAGTTGATCGTCGGTAAAGCAGATGGCAGACTGAGATTCATTGGATGAATCCTGAGGAAATGCAATCCGAAAACAAAAGAAGTACGTTACAGTACGTTTGTTCGCCTACTGCTTGAATACTGCTCAGCAGTGTGGGATCCGTACCAGTCAGGGTTGATAGAAGAGATAGAGAAGATCTACATCTACATCTGCATCCATACCTCGCAAGCCACCTGACGGTGTATGGCGGAGGGTAGCCTGAGTACCTCTATTTGTTCCTCCTTCTATTCTAGTCTCGTATTGTTCGTGGAAAGAAGGATTGTCCGTATGCTTCTGTGTGGGCTCTAATCTCTCTGATTTTATCCTCATGGACTCTTCGCGAGATATACGTAGGAGGGAGCAATATACTGCTTGATCCAACGGAGAGCAGCGCGTTTCGTAACAGGATCATTTAGTAATCGCGAAAGCGTTACGGAGATGATAGATAAACTCCAGTGGCAGACTCTATAAGAGAGACGCACAGTAGCTCGGTACGGGCTTTTGTTGAAGTTTCGAGAACATACCTTCACCGAGGAGTCAAGCAGTATATTGCTCCCTCCTACGTATATCTCGCGAAGAGACCATGAGGATAAAATCAGAGAGATGAGAGCTCACACAGATGCATACCGACAATCCTTCTTTCCACGAACAATACGAGACTGGAATAGAAGGTAGAACCGATAGAGGTACTCAAGAAACCCTCCGCCACACACCGTCAGGTGGCTTGTGGAGTATGGATGTAGATGTGGATGTAGATGTAGATCCGCGGCACGGCTGTATGTCGAAGATATTCTACGCTCCATCTTGTTGCCCTTCGTGACAAGCCATTCTGCGATTAAATTTCATCAAGATAATGTTTCTCACAACCGGTCAGAGTTTCTACTGCTTGTCTTTGTGTTTGTCAGACCCCACTTTTGCCAACAAGGACACCCGATTTCTCCCCAACAGAGAACGTTTGGAGCATTGTGGGCAGGTCCCTCCAACCATATAGGAATTTTTATTATGTAACACACCAATTGAACAGAATTTGGCACGGTATCACTCGTCAGAACATTCAGCAACTCTATCAATCAACGTCAGGCCGAATAACAACTTCCGTAAAGGTCTTTCTCTTGAATAAATCATCAAGTTTTTCTGAAACTGTAAGCACTGTAATCATTTATTTGTCTGTACATACACATCAGATCTACCAACTTCTCTCCCATTCGGTGTCTTAAGGTTGTTTTAGAGTGTATTCTAGTAAACAATTTATGCAGTTATGCCTTATTTCAGAATACAGAATAACAACGGAAGTTTCATACGAATTTTGGCCTAAGAGGCCTGTACTAGCCCCCGTCCCGCTACTCTCTTCTAACAGTGCTACATTCCTGTTGCTCAATGGACTTAGCGTGGGTCGACTTATGTAACCCATTTCTTGAAGCTCTAACGTAGATGTAAATAGGCTCAATGAAATGATAAGGGAAAGGACAGAGATATCCCCTCAGGTGAATAGAGGATAACAACAGCAGCAGAAAATGATATAAAGGGGGAAAGAATAAAAATACGAGATGAAAAGAACGTCTTCGAAGGCATATGTGTGGTGGGCTACATGAAACTGACGACCCAACAATAATAGCGGGTGGCGGGGGGGGGGGGGGGGGGGGGCGGGAAGGGGGGCCAGTATAGTGGTTGAATGACGTGTGATAACTTCCTGTGTGGCGGGAATAAATGCAGCTTCACGATGCGGATGGTCATGGAAATTACTCAGCCTTGTCTGTTACTTCTATTATACTGTGACCTCCTGATGCACAGATATTTTTGCACTCTTGGCTACAACCGGCGTTCACTGCCGTTTCACGGACCGCTGCTGTCACCTCTTTGGAACGCCAGCCGTTGCGTCGTCCCAGACTCACGGATCATTTGCCGTGACGACCAGCTGCCTGCAGCCGCGGTGGAGCGACATGTTGTGTTTTCCAGACGGGTTTGCCATCGCCCTCAGCCGTATAGTGTGTACGGAGCAAACACGCAAATCTAGAAACTAACATAAGGTGTGAGAAAATCTAATTTTATACGACACCGCTGACATACAGTACAAGAATACCAACCTCTGACTCTGTAAGGGAATGTGCGTTGTTTTGAGACTTGAGAAGGGAGAAAATAGTGAGTATATGGCGTCACGAGACTAGCAGCTGCAAAGCCTGACATGCAGATAGCCTTTCAACGACAGAATAATTAAGTTTGTTGTTATTGATTATACGAAATTGTTATCGTTATAGGTATCTATACAAGTTTAGCCGAAATGATTCATTGGGTTTCGAAGCACTGTTTATTGACTGGTATGGGAAGTACCATGACGGGTAATACACGAAAAGATACAGTCACTAAGTTTCTAGTACATTCTACAAGTGTTCAATATGTTTATATATACATGGTCAGTCACTAGCTATTTCCACCTAGAATAACTCCGAAAGTGTGATAGTAGCTGAAAAATTGTGGGACAACAATAGCCATAATATGACGTTGGTTTTTTGTTGCTAGGTGGGGTCGCGTCAGAGATATGAAGGTCAACTTTGTCCTTTTTTTTAATGGGATATAACTTATTTTCTGGTAGCGGCTATCGAGACGAATCCAATGATGTGTAACAGTAAGGTCTTTGAAGGTCAATGAAGGTCAAAAAAGTAGCATGAACGACCATTTGCAGAAGGTGTTCCAAGTGATGGCCATTGCAATCAATGCAGTGCTGCAATCTTCTTATCATGGATTGACTTGTATTCCTTATTCACTTATCGAAGCACGAACTTTCCAGCTCCTACCATCCTTTCGGAGTTATTCTTGGTGGCAATAGTTAGTGTGTGTGTGTATGTGTGTGTGTGTGTGTGTGTGTGTGTGTGTGCGTGTGTGTGTGTCTGTGTTTCGCGTGTTACTGTGCGACTTCGGAACTACCGACATGGAGGAAAAGAAAGCACGTTGCGAGCACGCATCATACCGTGGATATTAACAGATGCCCTCAGCATCGAAGCTGGCCGTTAGGTAAGGCACGGACGACCACTACCTTCAAACTTAGTGTTGTTAATAGTGCTAAAAACGCTGTTACTTCGGTTTTTTTTATAATTCAGGCGCAGTCTACGATAAACAATCGTGAAAATTTACAGGAAAGAAATGCAACCCTTTGACATCTGAAGGAATGCTAGGGCTCCAAGTGTCTCGCTTGTAGCAACAGAATATGAAATGAGAAATTACTATTTTTGATGGTGTTACTTCCATATTTCACAGTGGCCCAACTTGTCGTCGATTTTTGCAATATGAATAGGAAAATGTAATTAAAATGTCGATATATAACCAAGTTGACTGAATAGTCTGTTTTTGCTCTACAGTATTACTTTTATTGTGTTAAGTGGTTTTCGGCTTAAAAGGCCGTCAGACATTTACTTACTATTGTCGCCATAAAAGTTTCAATGTTTGTAAACGACATTTGAAAAGAGGTTATACGTCTACATTGAAGCAGAAACGTACAGTAAATAATATATTTGACGGTGTAGTGATAACGCAATGTAAAAAGTTAAAAGTTGAACAGTAAATAAATATAATCGGAGGGAAAAAATGGAATAGCAAGCCTAAGTAGCAGTTTATATTAATAAACAAATTCAATAAAGTAAAATTAGTAACCGGCTAGGAAACTGAAGTAGGTATGAAACACGGAAAGTTATACACATACCAACTAAAAGAAGAAAGTATTATCAGTGTGACTACAGAATATATAAGGAACTTAAATGATATGGATAAGATAAACAGAAATGAATAAATGTAGAAAAGTGGACGAGAGTGAGGGAAGAAACAGTAAATGCTGACTTTGAGAGAGTGGTGGTACTGCGTTTTAAAAAGTAAAAAGATGAACATTAGACAAATATAAAAGCAGCAAAAAACAGATATTAACGCTATACTCAAAACTGTCTATGTGACAGTTTACACTAAATAAATGATCCAAGTAAAATAAAAACAGTACATGATGAAACAACTGCAAGAGGTCTTAAACATGGGAAGTAAGACAAGTACCAGCTACAAGAAAGACTTAAGAATTGTACCTAAAGTCTATATGGATTACATAGACAATTTCAATAAAATAAAAGAACTCAATGAACACAGCAAAATGGGGGAATAAGTAGGAGCAGTCAGTGTGGGGAGTAACGAAAAACAGAGAGGATTATGTGAAGTTTAGGAGAGGGGAAGTGTTAATTTCCAGGAAATTAACAAACATCTAGCTCACAGTCCAGATCTAATCTTAAATCCCAGGAAATTAACAAACACCTAACTCACACTCCACATCTTAAATGACCGATCTTAAATGACCAGACAGAGAAGTGCAGAGAGAATAATAGTGAGAATATAATTCTCTTCCTTTGAAACGAAAACCTATAAAAATGCCCGAATAACTATAAAAGTTAGAGACAGAAGAAGAGTAAATTTCATATAGATCTCGGAGTAATTACAAATTCATATTTAACTCTGAGATTAAGAGAAAAAGAATATGGAATGCAGAGTCGGTTGTAAATTAACAAACCATGTTCGGAAAAATAATCACCTTTTGGTGATTTATAGTAGAATCTTGTTAGCAAATACTAGGAAAGAGAGCGAGTCGTCTCTGACTGGGGTTAATAACCGCTTGATTATTTCTACGTTTTGTTGACAGACGGATTTATTCCGTGAATATCTGCTTTTCATAATGTTCTCTCATTAATGATTGAAATAGGATATGCTCATTATTGGATTATTGTACAATAAGTAGAAAACCTCATTGGCGAGGTGAGTTTTGTGGCTTATATATATTTCGTAACATACAGTACGTATAAGCCTGAAGCTTACATTAGCGTACCGTAATCAGGACCGATAGGATTTTAACAGAGTACAGCAAGCAAACTTTGTGCTCATAGGATTCATTTTTCTTTAGAGATCCCTTTTACACTAAAACGTCTACAGGGTGAAAAGTATTTAAACCGACAAATTCTGGGAGGTTGTAGGGGACATCAAAACAAATATTATTCCCTAATGTCATTTTTTTCCTATGAGAAGTATTTAAACCGGTAGAGGAAGATTTATCTGGCGGCAAATTAATTAAACCAACAAACACTTTTCCATTTTTTATTACTAAGAGACAACAACTAGGTAGCAGCTACGGCTCAGTTAAACAGTCTCCAACAACACCGACCCACACATTAACGAAGAATCGCTCTTGATGAGCGCTTGTAACTGTGGCATGTGCGTCATCCTCACTCCAAACATGCGAATTGTGCATGTTGAAGATTCCATTACGCCCGAACGTTGCTTCATCGGTAGACAACACAGAGCATGTAAACGTAGGATGCATTTCACACTGTTCCAGGTGCCACTGCGAAAACTGTGTGGATAATCAAGTCTTTCCAGGTTGTGGGCACGCTGTGAGTGAAATGGACGTAACAATTGCTCTCGAAGGACTGTTCTTACATTCGTCTGATTCGTCCCCATGTGATGTGCAATTGCACGAGTGCTGATTGATGGATCCCGCTCCACATGCTGCAAGACAGCTTCCTCAAATTGCAGCGTTCTTACCATGCGACGGCATCCCTGTTCAGGTAATCTGCTAAATGACCTGGTCTCACGCAAACGTTGGTACACAGCATTAAAGGTCGTATGATGCGGGATACGGCGATTAGGATACTGTTGTTGATGAGCCCGCTCTGCAGCTCGTCCGTTGTGGTGCGCTATGTAGCACGCACCGACCACATCAGTGTACTCACTCCAGGTGTATCGCTCCGTTAGTAAACAGAGACAATGCACTACTACACTGGTGGACAGCAGTTGCCTACAACTGAAGAGCATAATACGATCTCTAACTACCGAAGATCGTAATACGGCCTCCATCAACTGAAGAGCGTAATACGGCCTCCAACGGTTTAAATAATCCTCGTGGTAAAAAATGACATTAGGGAAAAATATTTGTTTTGATGTCCCCTACAACCTCCCAGAATTTGTCTGTTTAAATACTTTTCACCCTGTAGAAAGGACATAAATGCGAATAATACCAAAATCACTCGTGTTGGTTTGTATAATACAAACAGCGAAATGGTAGTACTTATAGCTACCGTAATGTATACTATTATATAAAGACAAGTCATAATTTAACGTTGTTACAAAAAAACTCGAAAAGTTCTGGATCAATTTTCTCCACACACACACAAAAGTCGTTCTTCTTTAATTTTTTTATGAAAAGACAAGAAAAGTGTTTATATGATACGTTTTTAACAACGTTTTTCCACTTCAGTAAAGTTACTTGGCAAAAATATCGAAAAGTTCTTGATCGATTTTCAGATTTTTGCTTCATACTCTAACAAACATCAGACGGATATGTATTTTTTAAACAACACTGTACAGGTTTTCTGTTACAACCCAGTGTTCGAAAAAAAGTTATGTGCTGTGCTGTGAAAATCTGTGGTTTAGTTTCTTTTCTCGCAGTCATTTAATTACTATATCATGGCATTTAAAGACTTAGGGAAATGTTTGTACTACATGAATTCTTTCTTCTTCTAAGTAATTTCTAGCTAAGTTTGTATACGCAGCAATGTCCTGTTTCGTTTTATTCCTCGCAGTCGATTTTAACAGAAAATCTGTGGCTTCTTCGCTTATGAATAAATTACCACTATTGAGTCTGAAATATCAGAATTTACTGTCATAGATCCAGTAGTTGGAGAGGTGTCTCTCCACGGGGGCCCAAATGGCCTGCGCAGATCTGCGAATATTTCGTCGTTCTGCGCATGACGTCAGCATAGGAGCACGTTGTGTGGAGGCGCCAAAAGAGCTGTTTTACCGATGTTGTTTTGCTTTAGTTTGTGGTGTTGTAGTGGTGCTTTGTAAAAGTGTTGAGTTAAAATGCCTGGGTGTGCTGTAAAAGGATGACTGTCGTACAGCCGAAAGACAAAAGGCACGGATATAATTTATCATTCGTTCCCAAAAGATCGCTTCAGTGTTGCGACGTTAACTGTTTGTTCGTTGCATTTCACATCCGATGATTATCTACGTGACTTTCGAGCAGAACTTCTCAATCTACCGCCGAAGAAAACACTTAAACCAGACGCAGTGCCGAGTGTGAATATACCAGGAAGTGTTCCCAGTGTTTGTGGAAATTCAGGCCCTGATGACACAGTTTCTCCGAATAGGGTAGACAGGTTGCAGGCAAGAAAGACAATGAAAAATGCAATTGAGCACCTGGTTAGTGTGTCTCCGAAAAAAGGAAAAATAGACCAGTCAACAGCGACAGATAACTGTGACACTGATAGTAAACAGATCAGCGAACTCTGTAAACGTATAGAAGAATTAGAATACAGGAACCACAGACTGACAGCTCTGTGTGCAAATCTCAGATGTAGTGAGAAGCGTTCGAAACTTGAAAGCTTGTGGTGAGAAAA
The DNA here is from genome assembly GCF_023897955.1 of Schistocerca gregaria. Lineage (NCBI taxonomy): Eukaryota > Metazoa > Arthropoda > Insecta > Orthoptera > Acrididae > Schistocerca > Schistocerca gregaria. The sequence continues at coordinate 815,874,450 of NC_064922.1, forward strand.
TAAAATATCAACAAAAGTGTCAAAAGAAGCAAGTGCGGGAGAAAGTGACTCAAATACTAGGCAAATTGTTTTCAAAAACACAGATAAACTGCTTGTTGAGTGGAAAGAAACGAGCAAAATGGCAAAGGGAAGATATTTGTAAAGCGGTTACACTTCTAGCCGTGTCTAGGAAGTGTTATTTGTTTTTAAGAAATCAGGTCGGTTTCCCACTTCCAGTACTGTCAACACTTAAGAGATGGACATCACGCTCTTTCAGATGCTTTCCTGGTGTGCTGACAGACGTTTTGCAACTAATGAAAGCACACTCATCTGCGTTGACAAATACTGAACTTGTGTGTGTGCTATCATTCGACGAAATGAATGTAGACAGCAATATTATTTATGATCCTGTGGAAGATCGTGTTGTAGGGCCACACAGTAACGTGCTATTTGTTATCGTACGTGGTTTGTTTTCTGGATGGAAGCAACCCATTTACTATGATTTTGACACACAAATAACAGCTGATCGGTTAAACAGTATTATCTGCTCTGCACAATATGTTGGTTACGATGTTGTTGCGGTAGTGTGCGACCTTGGAACAAAAAATCGATCTCTGTGGAAAGATTTTAATGTGACAGAAACAAATTCCTGCTTTTCCAATCCGCAGTATGAAAATAAACGAATCTGGGTGTTTTCAGATGTTCCGCATTTGTTTAAATTAATGAGGAACCACTTTCTGGATGACGGACTAAAGCTTCCAAGTGGGAAAATTGTTAATAAATCTATTGTAGAAAGACTGCTCGCATTAGATAGGAGTGAAATGAAGTTGTATCCTAAACTGTCACAGCTTCATCTCAGTGTCAAGGGGAAAGAGCGTCAAAGGGTTTATTTGGCAATTCAACTTTTTTCGAGTACCACAGCTAAAGCCATAAAGTACCTAATGCCTGAAGAGGAGGAATCAGCAATTTTTTTTCAGTAGCAAACGACGCATTTGACATTCTGAATGCTCGGAGGTACAATAAGAATGCTTTATCATGTGGTTATGGGATACATAAGGATGTTCAAGAAATAATATTGAGAGAACTGCATACGTGTGCCGAAAAAATGTGAGTAGGCAATGCAAATCACTTGCTCCCATTCCAGAAAGGCATTATGACAACTGTTCGGTCATTAAATGGACTGTTTTCAGGTCTTTAGCCACTACAAATGACATATATTTTAACAGCAAGATTGAAATAGGATGCACTGGAAAAAAATTTCTCACAGATCAGAGAAATTGGTCATTTCCATTTGAACCCTTTGTAAGTAGGCTGTTTAGATTTTTTTATTGGTAACACCACCTCTGTATGAAAATCACTGGTTGTGCTGTGTGCAGCCTGTGGCTGGTTGGCATTGTTGTAATACTCGCCATTGTAGTGTTGGGCAGCTGGATGTTAACAGCGCCGTTGGAGGTGAGCCGCCAGCAGTGCTGGATGTGAGGAGAGAGATGGCGGAGTTTTGAAATTTGTAAGACCGGATGTCATGAACTGCTATAGACATTATGACTTTTGAACACTATTGAGGTAAATACATTGTTTGTCCTCTATTAAAATCTTTCATTTGCTAACTATGCCTATCAGTAGATAGTGCCTCCAGTAGTTTGAATATTTTATTTAGCTGGCAGTAGTGGCGCTCGCTGTATAGCAGTAGTTAGAGTAACGAAGATTTTTGTGAGGTAAGTGATTCGTGGAAGGTATAGGGCCATTCTTTTGTAGGGATTATTGAAAGTCAGATTTCGTTGCGCTAAAAAAATATTGTGTGTCAGCTTAAGCACAGTCATGCACAATATTTCTAAGGGGACGTTTCACCTTCTCCAACAGAAGTAAAATATCGATTACGGCTGTTACTGCTGGGACACAATGCTCATGACATTCCTCTGTCAAGTGACATATCAGTAGAGGCAGAAGAGTGTGACGGATTTTTGACGTCACATCTGTTCACAGGAATTTTGCCTGACATGAGTGAAGCACTGCAAATGATAGATGGTGAAAAAGAGCTACGAGATATTAACTTTCCTGTTCAACCTGCACCAGAAGAATCTGCTGTCAAAGAGGGATGTGACTGCTCTGCAGAAGGATTCTGTTACCTGGCTGGCTAAATTGCATATCGTGCAAAGAACTGTGACAAGACACTGGGAACGCCGTCTTCTGATATTTTAATTCCACCAACTAATGAAAATTATGGTTGGATTGAATTTCTATCTCACGGTGGGCTTACAGTTCCAACAGATGAGTGGCTACAAAAGGTGTTTCAGTTTGAACTAATTTCTAATGAATTTAATGCATTGGGTAGTATTTCCAAGGAAAAAAATATAGTGAAAACAATATGCACTGCTGTCCATACCAAATACCCGGAATTTTCGTCACACGTTATAAAACTGTATGTCAGAACACGACTTTTCATTAGCATGCAGTTCCTCAATACGAAGCATAAAATGCAGAAAGCAGCAGCAGCACAGAAGCGGAAATCAAGACAGTGGCACTCTTCTTCTACTGCAAACATCTAAACAGGTAAATCAACTATTTTAAATAATTTCCTGAGAACTTATTGGTGTTATAAGTATTTGCTTGTCCTCAGTAAGAGTCGCTTGCTGCGCTAGCCGCTGCCTCGCTTTGCTCATACAGTGACGTCACTGCGCCAGCCAATCACAGCCGATTTAGCTTCGGGCCCAACCTCCCGATTTTAACAGAAAACAGGTGTATCTGTGGCTTCTTCACTTGTGAATAGATCACCACTATTGACTCTGAATCATCAGCAGCTTTGCAATGCTACGCTTTGCGAAGTACTGTCGTTGAACTTACTGTCCTCATAGATCCAGTAGTTGGAGCGTTCTCTCTCATACCCCACATACCAATGATCAAACCAGTTGACCCATTCATTTCACGTGACTTCATTTACAATCAAAGAGTGGGCAGAAGAGGAGCTGGAGAGAGAAGGGGGGAAGAAACGAAAATAGAGAGAGAGAGAACGAGGAGATGAACAGAGAGAGGGAGAGGAGGAGATAGACGGAGAAAGAGGAGGAGTAGGCGGAGGAGATGGACAAAGAGAGGGTGTAGAAGTTAGACAGAGCGAGGGAGGAAGACGGATATTAGGGCGTGCATCCTTTTTCCATACATATTTAGCAACTGTGAAGCATTGCCGGGTTCGCTAGTCTAGTTATATTGCCGAGGAAAAATAAGAGGTCGTCAGTTAAAGAATCTATTGATCATGTGTTTAGATCTATTATCAAGCACAATTCGGCTACTTGTCCATCAGATAAATTTGTGTACTGTTAGGTTAGGAAAGCGCAACAGTATACATTGGGGCAGTATAAAGGTACTGGTAAATTAACGCTGAGAGCCAAATCGAACACGTAAACTTTCCTTTCGTAAGCGAGGCCCTTACTGATTGACATCTCCAGGGATGGTTCACGACGCACCCTTCCTTCCAGGAGTGTTAGTCACGCAAAGTGTGAATAAGAACCTCCGTGAAGTTTGGAAAGTAAGAAAGAGGTGCAGTCAAAGAAAAGCAGTGAGGCCTGCTTGGTCAGCTCCGTTTGTAGGAGTACTACCAGCGTGAGGCTAGGTTGCGATTTCGAGACCCCGGTCTGGCACTCAGTTTTAATCTACCAAGAAGAACAAATTCAAAACAGGCCAAGGCGTGGTGGATAATTGCTAGTGGACCGAAGCAAGATGGTGAATATTGTGCAGTTCATTCCTTAAACAAACTCACGACGACCGAAAATACTTAATAAGATGTATCTACATTTCCTAACAAAAAACTGAAGCTCCCAGAATAGATGATCGGATGGCAATATAATGTTGTACACTTGCACGCCATCAGCAGTATATAACTCATTAGAGTTGCAGTTCTCTGTCACAGGTAGAGCGGCCACCAAAGTGCATTAATGTCGCTCAAGTTTAGTGTTGTTACCAAGTCTGGGAGGGTATGAAAGTGGTGTAAACAGTGTCACACGTTGAGTGATTGTCGTGAGTGACACAGAAATGATACATATTCATCTCAGCCAGTATACCAGCGATTCCAGGCCCGTCAGTCTGGAACCGCGCAACCGCTACGGTCGTAGATTCGAATCCTGGCTCAGGCGTGGATGTGTGTGATGTCCTTAGGTAAGTTAGGTTTAAGTAGTTCTAAGCTCCAGGGGACTGATGATGTTAAGTCCCATAGTGCTCAGAGCCATTTTAACCATTAGTATATCAGGACCTAACAGTGGCCAGCTGGTTGAATCGTGCAGTATCCGAATTTGTGAGGCATTCGAATTTTGGAGTGCAAAGTGAGAGCGAGCATATTCGGAAGGTTCTGGCGAACCATGTCTGACCACCACAAGCGCATCATGGCCCCTTCACATCTTTGCTTGTCGTATGAGGATAAGTAATGGACTCGTTACACTTTCTGTGTCATTTAACAGCACTGGTCAGTGGCTGGCAGTAGCAGGACTGCGGAATTAACGCCTCGTATCCGGGCTGCCGTTACCACTGTTGGGCTAATTATTGGGGTCGTGGCCGCTATTAAACAACAATCAAAATATATTATTGTGAGAGTGACCGCTAACTACCACCAACTACTGAATCAAAAGCGATATTGTAAATAACTTGTACTTATTGTAAATTATCTCACGATATAAATTAGATCATGTTGAACAAATCATGAATGAAAACAAATTAAACAAATTGTACACTGTTCTTAGATATACTACACTGGTAAGATTGGCTCTCAGCTCTTAATGTTAAGTTGATGCGAAGTTAGATTTAATTATGCCCTTGGATAAGCAAATGGTAAATGCGACCTGACTGCGTTCCTATAATCTCAATGTTAAATTGATGCGAAGTTAAATTTAATTATGCCCCTGGATAAGCAAATGGTATTTGCGATCTGACTGCGTTCCTATAATCTCTTTTGTGTCTCAAATAATACGCACTTCGGACACCACCACGAAGAATCAAACCACACATGCAAAAAGACAAATAACCAATAACGAATCGTAAGCAAAACTGCAGGGACGCCCAGTGGATGGCAAGAACACGATCCAGCAACTATTTCTGAACCTTACTGCCGCTGCTGTAAGTTTTACAATACCGTCTACCAGCGTGCTGGCTCCGTCGATACTACTGGGGTGACGACTGCTGCTGCGACGTCGCTGAATTAAGATAAGCCTCTCACATATCTTTAGCAGAATAAACTACTCAGAAACTACTATTACCACAAACCCTCTATTTCCTCTAAATGGTATGCAACGCTTTCAAGAGTGGCTCAGCAACCTTTAAGGTGCAGCCCAGTGTGTCTTGTACTAACGTGCAATACCAGTATGATAGCTCTGTGCACTGGTTGACTACGTTCAATGGTGACTGCCAGCCTATAAGGCGGAATCAACTGCAATTATACTAGTAGTCAATGCAAAGCTTATCGTGGATGCTGATGTCCTACTGTAGCTGCAGACTCTAGATCATACACAGCACAGTATTCAGAATGTAAGTCCCTATCTCAGAGCTACCGAACTTTGCGACTGTCCGCTTTCACGGCACAAGACGCTCTCCCACCTGTCGCTCTCTGCACGATGCTCTTCCGGCGCTCACCGGCCTTCGCCTCCCCGCATCCACTGGCAAATCCACTTTGCTTACACCTACAGCATGCAACTAAATATTATCATTACCAAAGCCCGTATTATTTCAGACATGTGTCTATCATCACGTATCTCTCTTTCTAATCCACCTAATAAGACTAATTAACCATTATATGGGTTTATTTACTCCAAATATGCAGTATAATCTGCGAAATGAATGTCACCTTTCAACACCACAACAAAGGGACTTGAGTCTGGAGTGGTACCGTGACTGTTGCTAAATAGCATCGAACTGCTTTCATAGTTGAATCGCGGTTCTCAACTGCCCTGAAAGAAATCCTGAGCGAGAAGTCGGTAACTTGAGGAGAGTTTCCATTCTTCCAACTTTTCTTAAGACGCACAATAGAGCTTCTCTTGGGATCACTGGGATCATGGTGCGGGGACCCATCGGGTATGACATCAGTAATTGAGAGAACTCTGACGCCGCCATAGTATGTCACTGACATCACGCTTCCTCATGTCTCTCAAGCGATATCAACCTGGTGCCATTTTTCAACAAGGCAGTGCTCGTCCACACATGGGACGCGTCCCTGCGAGCTGCCTGCATTATGTGTTAACCTACTTCCGTGGCCAACGAGACCCCCGTATCTGTCGCCAATAGAACACGTGTTTGACCAGCTCAGTTGTCAACTGCGTCTCAGTGCGAGTATGAAAGTTATCAAGGACCTGTGAGAACAGTTGTGGGCAGTTTACCTCAGGAGAAGTTGCAACGGCTTTTATCACACATTTCCCAACTGAAGTAGTGTTGCATCCAGGCCAGAGAAGGTGCAGGGCCATACTGATAAGTGGTCTCGTATTACTAAGTTCTTTGGAAATGTCACACGATTCTGTAATCACTGAATTAACACCGCAGACCGCCTCTTTCCCCCCTCTCCTTCTGAGACCGGTATTATTCCACCACAGTATTATTGCACCGGGGAGTGAGTACGCTTCTGTCGCCCTATCGTGATTTTATGTAGCGATATTTCACGAGTTCACAGTGAATCACTCGATTCTACGAGCGGTGTCCAATAACTAATGCAACACAATTTCTCTGACGGTTTTGGTTGAAAAATCGCGGAATTTGTTGTGGAACACCGTGGATATTTCCCGGTTGAGCCCCTACAGTTTTCATAAAGTTCCGATAGGTGGCGATGTTATAAGTAGCCTTCAAAATTGCGTCTGTAACAAAGTTGCGTTCCAGGCAGAGAGCTGTCATCAGATTCCTTTTGGTAGAGAATCGAATCATCACAGAGGTTCATAAGCGCTTGCAGAATGTCTATGGAGACCTGGAAATGAACGAAAGCACGGTAAGCCGTTGGGCAAGGTGTCTACTGTCATCGCAACAAGTTCAAGCAGAGCTGTCCAGTCTCCTGAGTGCCGGTTGACCCCACAGCTGAGATTCCTGCAATGTTGGAACGTGCGGACACTCTCATGCAAGGTGGTGGATGATTCAAAATCACACACCTCACTGCACAGCTCGACGTCTCTGTTGGTAGTGCTGACACATTCGTCCACCAGCTGGGATACTGAAAGGTGTGTGCCCGAATCTCGCAACTTCCGACTTCCATCTGTTTGGCCCAATGAAGGAAACAGTTTGTGGACGACAGGGAGGCTATTGTTGCAGAAAGACGTTGGCTCTGTCGTGGACCAGTGGAGTAGCACTGTGAGGGCATACATTGTAGCCTCCCCACAATAAAAAAATAATATAAATAATATTCACATTTAGTGTAACCTCCAAACAGAAAAATTCCTAAACCTCCCAACAGTAAAATATATAATTATGTCGTTCACATTATGTATAACCTACCAACAGAAAAATTGGGTAACCTATCAATAATAAAATGTGACTAATCTCTCAATAAAATTGTCGCTCAATTATAACCTTTCAATAATGATTGTGAATTTAAACTGGGAAATTTAGGACGTCAGCAGTGCTGCGTCATGGCCCTGAAAATTCATTCTGAATAAATTGAAAAATCTTACCTCAATTAGGTCGCCGGATAACGCGTATATATCTGCTCCTATAAGAAATTTTTCTGGAGCAGCTCTGTGCAATGCTGGCCGCTAGGATCTGTCATGTACAAAAAGAAACAACTGATTTTTCTTTACAATAATCGGGATGACCATGAATTGGAGAAATTAGTAAATTCTTTAAATTGAGATGAATGTCAAAAGTTACTTTTTATGTGAAAGATTATTATTAACAGATTTTTTTAACATTTACATGGGACTTCATATAACAATACTAATAAGCGCGACGCTGCTTTTACCGTATACTACAACGCTCAGGCTCCGCCATCGCTGCACACGACCGGCCAAGCCAACACGATACACCAGACTGTGCTCTAGCAACTTCTTACTGCTACTAACACACAGTTCCTACTGCAGTCAACACTGTTCTTTGGTCCCAGATTCTCTTATAGCTTACATATCGCAGGCAGTGTGTGAGAAATCCATCGAAATTACATCTGCTCAAGTGCGCTAACAACAAATTCCGTAATCATGGACCTCTTACATAACCCTCCACTGGGGGGGGGGGGGGGGGGGGACAAAAATTTGGCTGCGATGGTGAGTCAATTGGACTTGTTCTATTAGTTTACTAAGTCTACAGTCACAGAGTGTATACTTATATATAAGTGCAGAACATATTAAGAAATGAAATAGAGTGCACATGCACTGAGTTCAGAACATATTAACAAATGACAAAATGTATACACAATGAGTTCAAAATATATTAACAAATGACATAAAGTGCACATGCACAGATTAAGTCTCTACCATTTTACAAGAATTTAAACATATTGAAAAGTGAAATAAAGTGCACACGCACTGTATAAGTCTTTAGCAATTTTTACAAGAACTAGGAAAGGGATGGGAAGTATAGCATCATGGTTGTAGCACAGTGGATTGCACGTGGCTGCACTGAAAGTCCATATCTTTCTACAGAAGCACAACACCAAGTGAGACAATCTGAAGTTCTCTTCCTGAAGTATTTATCACTGTAACCAAGACACTGAAATGTTGTATTAATATTCAATATTATCATTTTGGTAGTACATTAGGTACACCAGACAGTACAACCATAATGACATCTCCATCGTTCAAGGTGGTGGACAGCTTGATATGTCAATACCACATTCTTGTAGAATCCATACTCTTACAGCAACGCGGAATTAGTACAAAAACCAAATATAGTGCTCCATGATCATGAGGTTGGACAGGGCATATGGATATTGCAGTAATTGCTATTAATTAGGTCAGAGGGTGAAGGACATTAAGTCTTATGCTAGTCATCATTCAGAATTACACTAGTGTATCAACCGATTTGAGTAATTATTGGCATTCATTGATTAGATACTAAACATTTCTGTACTATGTATGGAGTATTGCAGGACATTATTCATAAGTCATCTCGCTACAGTAATTATTACAGAACATTATGCATGTCATCTAATTACAGTAATTAATGGCAGAGCATATTCATGACTCATCTCATTTGGTAATTATTGGCATCATGTTGTAAGTAGGCTGTTTAGGTTTTTTATTGGTAACGCCGCCGCCACGTAGCACTCTGTATGAAAATCACTGGCTGTGCCGTGTGCAGTCTGTGGCTGGTCTGCATTGTTGTCTGCCATTATAGCGTTGGGCAGTTGGCTGTTAGAAGCGCGTAGCGTTGCGCAGTTGGAGGTGAGCCGCCAGCACTGGTGGACGTGGGGAGAGAGATGGCGGAGTTTTGAAATTTGTAAGACTGGATGTCTTGAACTGCTATATATATTTTGACTATTAAGGTAAATACATTGTTTGTTCTGTATTAAAATCTTTCATTTGCTAACTATGCCTATCAGTAGTTAGTGTCTTCAGTAGTTTGAATCTTTTATTTAGCAGGCAGTAGTGGCGCTCGCTGTATTGCAGTAGCTTGAGTAACGAAGATTTTTGTGAGGTAAGTGATTTGTGAAACGTATAGGTTAATGTTAGCCAGGGCCATCCTTTCGTAAGGATTTTTGGAAGTCAGATTGCGTTGCGCTAAAAATATTGTGTGTCAGTTTAAGCACATGCGCGTAGAATCGTTCTAAGGGGACGTTTCATATGTCAACCCTTAGCCGAGGTTACCTCACTGGAATCTTCTGATTTTTTCTTGTAGTTTGTGTAGTTAGTGTAGCCTTTGTTTATTGCTAGCGCGTAATTGTAGAGAGAATCTCCTTTTTAGTTGTAGTCTTTCATTGTTGTACAGTAAAACAGTTGTGGTATACACATAGATTTGCACCAAGTATTTTGCAACTGCGCTTGCAATTAACTAGATATTATTTTCAGTGCTATGTTAATGTGTTCTCTTATTTTTTCTCTTCAAATTGTCCTTTTTTGTGTTATCGTGTGAAATATTGTGACAGTAATGGCGTGTGAAAAACGCAATACTAGGCTCCAAAGTAAACTGAGAAATTACAGTGAAGACGAAAGCAGTGTGTTAGCGCCACCATGTAATGAATTAACTTATCTTCAAAGTAGTAATTTGGTAATTGTGCATAGGGAAATGGAGCGGGTTGCAAATAATGGTGTAGGCAGTCAAACAATTAGTGAACAAGGAAGCATTATCGATCGATCGGTCGACAAAAGCTCGCCTTAGGATTCCGAAATGACAGGACACAATCTTGAAAATACTGTAGATTCAGGTTTTGCGTTCTCACCGTTTTCTCAAATAAGTCAAGACACATTTTCTGTTTTTCAGACTGCGAATATTGCCGGTTCAAATGCATTGCCGAATAGCACTAAGGAACATGTTTCAGGCACCAGTGCATTGTTATTACAATTAATGCAACAAATGGGACAAAAGCTTCAAAAGTTAGACACAATGGAACAAAATCTTCAAACGTTAGACACAGTGGAACAAAATCAGAGACAAACACAGCAAAAGCTTCAAACGTTAGACACAATGGAACAAAATATTCAAAAGTTAGACACAATGGTACAAAATCTTCAAAAGTTAGACACAATGGAACAAAAGTTTCAGAAGTTAGACTCAGTGGAACATACGCTTGCACAAACACGTGAAGATTTAACTACTGAATTACATAAAATCGAATCGAAATGTCAAAAAGTCTGTCATGACGTAAAAACACAAATTTGTGAGCATTTCCAACCTATTTTTTCGCGGCTTGAAAATACATTACAGAATCACGAAGGAGCCATAAAAGAACTGCAAACTATTGTTCATGAAAATCATAAGACCTTGCAAGCTAAAATTGACTTAGTTGCATCTACCGATTTGGTTACGCAACTTGCAAAAACTCAAGAGAACTTAAAGGACACAGTAGATACTCTGAAAATTGGTTCAGAAAGACACATGGAGGAAATTAGTTCACTATCTGATAAAGTAGCCGAACTTTCAGATCAGTTCACTAACTTATCTACAAAGGTAGATGATGATCTGAATGACAGAAAACCTGTAGCCTTCACTGACACTGAAGAGTATGAACAAATTAGAAAATTCAAACAGAATCAAAATCAAATCAACACACAGTTCAAAAGAGAAATGCGGGAAGTACAAGATCAGTTGGCTCAAGTAATACAAGAATTACATATTTCAGAGGACACTCGCGACCCAGTATGGGAAGAGGGACATAGAAATACAGAACAACCACAAAATAATGACACAGGACATTTCGGAAATCATGAAAGAAATTGGCAAGGTACACCGAATTTTGAGGTGAAACCGCTGAAACGACGTAACAATGACCGACATGCGACTCGCCGATATGATGATTTTGACTATAAGCTGTTTATAACTACACGTAAATTCAAAACATTTAAGAATTCTGGCAACGACATTCATCCACAAGCGTGGCTTCATCAATTCTCTCATTGTTTTCCTCCCAACTGGTCATTAGAACACAGATTACAATTTATGTGTGGCTACTTGGGGGATGAACCAGCTGTAAGAATGCGATCGGTCATTCACGATTGCCACAGTGAAGGAGAATTTTATCATGCCTTCCTCTCATCATATTGGTCTCAAGCTACACAAGACCGAGTAAAACATAGCATCATTATGAGGAAACATTTCGAACAATCTGAACTTTCCAGTCTTGTGAAATATTTTGAAGACGTGTTACATAAGAATCAATATCTTTCAAACCCATACAGCCTCACAGAACTCATCTGCATTTGCTTAATCAAATTACCTGAACATTTACGACAGATTATTTTAGCAGGACGATGCAAAGACGACATTGAAGCTTTTCAGGGACTGTTACAAGAACTGGAAATTGACACAGACCGTAGCCGGATACGAAAACAGGAAAACAATCACTACAGGTCACATCCGTCACAATTCCGTGACGACAGAAACAATAACTGGACACGACAAGTCTATTCTTACAACGTAAATCGTGACCAAAACAGACACCACTCATATGACAACCACTGGCAGAGTAATAGCTACAGAGAAAGATTGCATTTCCGTAGTAATGATTATAACAGAGACAATCGTAGAAACAGACAATATGGGAGCCAAAACAATTACTATCAAGGGAGACAGAATAACTTCAGACGCAACGGTCCAGCGCTCAGTTACGATTCAGGGAGAAATTCTCCACCACGTGGCCGACAAGAAATTAATTACAGAAATTACCGACATGACGACAGACGATATGATCGTAACGACAGACCTGAATTGCATCAGAACTGGCGGGATTCAAACAGAGGAGGGCCCTCTCGGCAAGGTGAATTTGTAGAAGTTAGGTCTCCTAATCCCAATAACGACGCACGCCAACAAAGAAGCAGACAATGACTCGCACCGCAGGCAGCCACGTGCGCCGGCTGGCTTAGCGAAAAATAACATAGGCGCTAACCTTGAGAAAAACTCCAGTATTCTTTACCGACGTTTACCGCATGATAATTGCGTTCAAGTTGAAACCCTGAGTACTATGAAGAGTAAAGGATTGCACCATATTTCACATGTAAAACCGTTTATTGAAAGATAATCTGCTTTTTAACTTTGTCTTTGCCATATAACTTTTCACTTTACATTACTAGTATGCTTTGTCAGACTGGGAAACTGTTAACATGCAACCATGTTTTGAAGTTAACTATCCAGTCTAGAACCTAGGGAACATTTTTAAACAGAAATTAAGAATGCATTGTTATAGTGAACAGACGACACAGTGTTGTTATTTGTACATTCTTGCTTGTTAGTTGCACGATTACGTAACGACTATAAGGCTTACGTACTTAGAACATATACTGTTAATGAGGTTTTAATGCAACATTTTGGTTTAGTTGAAAGACATTCTTTATCTGAAGTACTTTCTGTGAGATTAAAGATGACTTAGCATTTGGTTTCTTTGATAGCTACACGATTATATCACGACGCTACTAATGTGTGACACAATTTACATTGTGGTTTTGCGGTGTATCTGTTCTATATCTGCACAGTTTTTCTGAATTCTTCTGGAAAGGAAAACATGTTTTAGTAGTTACTTTGTGGTATAGCTACAATGAGACAGTATTTTCTGTAGCACAACAATACGTTACAGTACAGTACTTACTTCATCACAGCAATAAGCGTAGTAACTACGATATCTATACGCAAAGCATTTCACTTTTGTTTATCATGAGGTAAGTACATTGAGTTCTGCAGAACTTAGCTTTCGGAGGACGATAACTACGACACTTCCACAGAGATTATCATGCAACACGACGCACAGTTTAGCGCTACAGTACATGTAGTTGAGTGATTAATTTTGTACTGAAAACATTTATTTTTAAAGATATTTGAAGTACAATGATACAAAGGTTTTCCGTGATACATTTCATTTCATTGCTGTAATCTGCACCACCTGAGGATATAATTACATTAATCCTCAGGGGGGTACACGCTTACTTTGTGTACCATGTGTATGGCAAGCACAAGGAGCCCTAACTAATATGGTATTTGCTTATACAACTTTACACATCGGTACCATATTTCTCTAACACATAAATTACACAGCTATCTAATCATTTAACTGAAAGACAAACAATTTTTTTGCGTCAGTGACACATGTTTACACAGTTGGATAATTTCACAGTTATTAAATTCTATTTTGTCTTTACTTTGTGAAATGTTCATATTTTTTCGGAACCATTGTGATACTATGAGAGGTTTGAATGATGTATTTGGTATGGGATCATGATTTTTAAAGTACCTTTGAGGAAGATGACACTTTTGACATGAGCAGAGAATTTTTTTTAGTTTTTGAAATTATTGGAGGAAGCTACGACGATTTTGAGAGTTGACTGAGGTGTTATGATGTTATTATTACGATGACTATGTGTATTATGCTGTTGCGGTATGTTTATGATCAATAAGCTGATGCTATATGAGTTATTTGATTATGCTACATATCTCTTATGATGAAATATTGAAGAAGTGTCGGTGAATAAGGTAAGGAATAATGAGTAGTGGTTAGGGACTCTGGTTTGTGAAAAAGGTTGTTAGAAACCAAGAATCGTACTTTAAGAGTTATGAAATGTATGTAAATGAGTGAATGTATTACAACGCCGACGGAACGTTTTTGGACGCTGTTATATTTATAGTATTTTATTTTCTACACATTTGTAACTAAATTTTTGACCTGTTAAATTTTTTATATGAGATTGTCACTGTAGCGGAAACTGGTGTCGTAAATATTTCGGTAAGAAAGTTAAGTGACCACCTGCACGTAATGCGTCGTGGGTACCCAGCTGCGCGACAGCCACCTGGAAACAAGCCATTAGTGTGTGCCTTTCTGAGGCACAAGAAAAAAAAAAGGGCCATTATCCTCGCTGTTGATATTTCTTTGTAGAAAGCGTCGCAAATACGACATGCTCAAACTTGAAAACATATAATTACACTTTGGAGTTCTTAATTTGTGATATTTATTGAAATGAAATGATGAGAAACATTTCATATCTATTATCTTGCTAGATGGAAGATTGTTTACTGCATTATGAAATGACTTATGGCTAGCGAATGACGTTTCACGCCTTGCTTTGCCTATTTTGTTTGATATCTAGTTTCTAGCTGCATTGCAGCATTGGTTACAATAAAATTTAATGGACGTACTAATATAGATATTTTATACCTACAGATCCAGTAAATAATAACTTTATGATGTACTTAAAAAAACGAAGGAGCACAAAAAGACTTTCCTTCACAGGAATTACAGGAATTGCATACATAATATTCTTTTCAAGTACTTGGTAATTTTTACAGTAGAATAACTTCTTGTGGTGCACCACTTTAATGACATAGATATTAATATGTGAACAGACATTTCCTTTTTCTGCATTGCTGTATTTACTGTAATATTTTTTCTACTTGAGCTTTGTCATGTTTAGTTATAAGCTATTGCATTTGCTGCTGCTGTGTGTCAGGCATAATGTTACTGAATTTGACTTTGTATTACTCTGTTAAGCGAGTTTTACAACGGATTTATTTTTCTTGTTTGCTGCACATTGCCTTATATTAGTTTTAATATTGCTGCTTGCTTTGATAACGTCCATTTTGTTATTGTTGTTTGTATTAATTGTTTTGTGCTGCTGCATAGCCTCATCCCTTAGTTTAGCATCTGAGCTCAGTAGATTTACGTTAGATTAAGATGTGGTACGCTATATAAGAGAACGAGTTGCGATGAATTGGAAGAAATGCATTGAGAAGCTATTAGAAAATGGTTTGTACAAAAAAAGTGTTTTGAAAGAGGATAAGGATAAAAATAAGTAGGGTTTACGGACAACAGGTTTAGGTAGGATTTTCTTGGAAATAAATGATGACGTAAGATAATGGAAAATAAATAATGAGGTAAGAAATATGTGAACGTATAAATACAGAAAGCATACTTGGAGAGAATTGTTTTGCTGGAAACAAATGTTGAAATAAGATGAAAGATCTATGGAATGAAGTTTTGGGTTGGACTGCAGTACCAAATGTTACACTGAAAACAAACCCTGTCCTTTCCTCCTGTGTTATTCTTCTATGTGTTTATGTACCCTTGTGTATTTGTCTTTTTCCTGTCTTTATGTGTTTAGCTAATAAGATTTATGTTTTAGAATTTTTCAAATACTATGTTACTTTCTTTGTAAATATGTTTAGACATTATTTATTCTGTTTTGTTTTAATGCTCATGTGTGAAGTTGATGTTTCAAAAGTTATTCTGATCTTTTATGTATTTACTTATGTCATAATTCCTGTAACTCTGATGTGTATGTTTATTTCTATTCTTTTGTAAAGCCCGTTTTACTATAAATTTTATCTGTGTTGTTTTGTTCCCCAATGATGTATTTTGTGCCTTTGTAATTGTACTTTTATGTTTTAAATTCGTAATTGTCTAGACACCAGTTCTTCAAATTAAGTATCATTTCACTGCACACGTTTCTGTTGATCATAGTATATGGACAATATGTGAGAAGTAGGGACTGTTACTGTTTGCACATGTGTTGATAATTCAGCAAGGGATTGGTTAACAGCATTGCTGGTTCTAAGGACAATTCCAAAAACTTTGTGCGTGCACAAGTGGTAGTTGATGGACTTGCTATATTCTCCGCAAGACTCTTCGATGGTGATTGTGCACCTGCACAGTCGCAACAGTTGGCTGCTAGCCATCTCTACAACGACTACAGTGGGTCTACACCTTTGATGACTAACCAATACCATTATTTCTACAAGGGCTGCTGTGGGTCTGCGACTCTGGTGGCCCATCAATAACATAATCTCTACCAGGACTACAGTGGGTCTGCTCTGTGATGACCTACCTACCAATATTCTTCAAAACTTCGACTGACTGTGCTGTGGGTTTCCTCTGTTGTGGCCCATTACCTGCCTCCATGTCAAGAGTCAGCACTGTCTTTCCGTTGGAAGGACAACACTACTTCTTCAAGACTGCTTAGAAATCCACTACTTCCAAGTGCAATTTCTTTTATTGCTCAGACTTTGAGAAAAACACTGCAATTTTACTGTGATGAACGACCAGGACTGTCTTTATGGAATGTGAGAAAATTTTAGCTTTTGACCAACATTGTATCAATAAGTGTGTGCATTTGATATCTTTGTTATTGTAATTATGAAAAATTGTATCAAATCATTATTGGCCAGTGCCCAAAACAATTTGTATACTTTTTTGTGGGGAGCATGAGGGCTATGTAAGTAGGCTGTTTAGCTTTTTTGTTGGTAACGCCGCCGCCACGACGCGCTCTGTATGAAAATCACTGGCTGTGCTGTGTGCAGTCTGTGGCTGGTTTGCATTGTTGTCTGCCATTATAGTGTTGGGCAGTTGCTGTTAGCGGCGCGTAGCGATGCGCAGTTGGAGGTGAGCCGCCAGCACTGGTGGACGTGGGGAGAGAGATGGCGGAGTTTTGAAATTTGTAAGACTGGATGTCATGACCTGCTATATATATTTTGACTATTAAGGTAAATACATTGTTTGTTCTGTGTCAAAATCTTTCATTTGCTAACTATGCCTATCAGTAGTTAGTGCCTTCAGTAGTTTTAATCTTTTATTTAGCTGGCAGTAGTGGCGCTCGCTGTATTGCAGTAGCTTGAGTAACGAAGATTTTTGTGAGGTAAGTGATTTGTGAAACGTATAGGTTAATGTTAGTCAGGGCCATTCTTTCGTAGGGATTATTGGAAGTCAGATTGCGTTGCGCTAAAAATAATGTGTGTCAGTTTAAGCACAGTCTTGTATAATATTTCCGAGGGGACGTTTCAATGTTATCTCATTACAGTCATTATTAGCCAGTTACAAAACATTTTTATGCATCATTCAGAAGTCATCATTCAAAGCAAGAGTTAATTATTGGCATAGCATTTATGCATAAGCCATTCATTATAATAATCATTGGCATACCATTTATGCAGTATTACAAAATATCAGTCATAGCTCACTGTATTACAGTAATTATTGGACTCATGTCATCTCATTATACTAATCATTATCATCATAAGACATTTCATTACAGTGATCAGTGACATTCATTGGCCAGTTACTAAACATGCAGCAAGTATTGAGTATTACAAAACACTTTTCATAACTCATCTGATTGTAGTAATTATTAGCATTCATTTATGAATAAGTCATCTCATTACAGTAATCAGTGGCATTCATTGACTTTAACAAAGCATTTTTTATGCATTATTCAGAAGTCATCATTCAAAACAAGAGTTAATTATTGAGTGTAGCATCAAGTTACTAGTGTTTATATATAATATCATGTAAGTGACATAAGACATTTTTCAAATGTAAGACATTGGAACTAGTATTCAAGGTGTTTAGTCCAATAATACATAGAAATAATGGAATTAATACATCAGAGAAATTTGCAGTATCTTTAGGACTAGAAATATATCTTAAACTGGTAGCATTATTTAGTTGTATACCGGTAATAGTTGGACTGGTATTTTTTTTTTTTTTTTTGGTAGCAAGGCATTGCATTGGGTCGATAATTAATTGCTGCAGTAAAAAAAATTTGCTTTTGACTTATTGCTGGAAATAAGGATTAATAACGTCATTCATCATGAGTCAGCTGTAGCAAGGTTATGAAACAAGTAGTGTATATGTGATCACATTCATGAATGATACATACAAATAGGTAAAAAAATGCAAGTATTAGAACAGGTTTCATAACTAAGCATTTATAGCATATTAATATCATGAAAAGCTTCTCCTGGAAAAAATACAAAATGTATTATTGAGCTGAAAGAAGAAATGCATATTATGCTGAAAAGTTGTGAACTTCGAATTAACAGGTAATGAAACGTGTACTAAATATATATGTACTCTAGCTGTCTTTTCCAAAACATTCAGTCATTATACTATGCAACGTAAGACACGCTGTCAAAAGGAACTGCATCAAGTACTTAAAAAACTACATAGCATTTCTTAACTAACAGTAAACATATAAACGTCATCATTATCATCATCTGCAAAGAAAAACTTCATTGTTCATATTACCATAACTTCATCGCTATCATCACCTGCAAAGAAAAACTTCATTATTCATGAAACTTCCTGGCAGATTAAAACTGTGTGCCCGACCGAGACTCGAACTCGGGACCTTTGCCTTTCGCGGGCAAGTGCTCTACCAACTGAGCTACCGAAGCACGACTCACGTCCGGTACTCACAGCTTTACTTCTGCCAGTATCCGTCTCCTACCTTCCAAACTTTACAGAAGCTCTTATTCATATTAGCATATTCTTCATATAAGTATTCATCATCATTTATTATCATCTGCAAAAAATAGACACTTCATTATTTACATTCATATTACCATTTACTTCATACAACTTTCATAGTATAGAGTTTCTTACTTCTAGCATATTTCATCACTAAAATTAGCATGTGTAGTTCTTTCTGACAGCCTGCATCAATCGCCTCGTATTCTGAAAGAAAAGTAATTAGTCAAAACTGCTGTCATACGATGTGTATAGTATATTCTTGTTAATGATTGTTAATTCTAATCCATTTACTCTTCATGACAAGTTATTTCAATTTCTTTCGTTCATTTCGAAGGTGAAATTTCCATTTCATAGTAAACCACTGTGGTTGTATAATTTATTTCCTTTACATGCTATTGCTTTCTGAAAATGATGAATATGGATTAATATTTTGCATTTAATTCATATACCCATTAAATAAAAACTTGTTTCTAGTGATATAACTAAGCATACAACATAGCATGACAGAAAACGTATTAGGTCAACACCACAGACAATTTTCAAGTGCAAAAAATGTACACACAGTATCATAATGTAGTAGCAAAAGATGTAAAATAGTCACGATGTTGAGATATCATAAGGCAAAATGTCAATGTCAACTGGTGTTTGTTACATCTTAAAGATTTCATAGTACATACAGAGAAAAATTCTACTTTCGATAGGAAAACAATCACACATACACAAAACAAATGTAAAATGTGCACAGTCTGATGTCTAACGACAAGAAAAGCGACCTGCTAACCATACCTTGCCGGCACTTGCCAAGAAAAAATATAATCATCATCAGTAAGTGGTCATATAAATATCTGGAAATAGCATTATAGTGTGATAAAACATAAAGTATGTTCATTCAATAAAGGGTTTAATATTGGAGACATGGTGATCGCCCTTGCTTTTTCTGGTTCTCAAAGTTTCGACGTGGACTACATTACGGTGAGGAATGCTTCGTATTCTATATGGACCTGCATATAGAAGTTCAAATTTACTGCATCTACTCTTTCCCGCTGTAGGATAAATAATGTGTGCGTACTAATATCTTCTGCCCAATGTGAAAGTCACGGTGTACAAACTTGTTTTTGCTGTCTCCTCCGGCGCTCTGCGGCACGTTTGATGTTGTTCAGCGCAATGTCAATTATTTCATGGTGGCGTAGTCGACGAGATGTAGGAAAGGATACTAATTCTTTTATTTTGTTGGGTGGTTCAACATTTTTCAATATGACAGTCGGGGATAGCATTGTAGATTCATTTGGTATGGAGTTAATTACATCCTGGAATGAGAGTATGTATGTGTCCCAATCAATATGCTTTTTATGGCAGTATATTCTACATAGTTTACCAATTTCTTTCGTTAGTCGTTCAGAAGGATTCGAAGAAGCGTGGTACCTGGATATATAGATCGGAGAAATGTTTCTTCCTCGTAACATACTGAGAGTATGTGTGTATCCCAATCAATATGTCTTTTATGGCAGTATATTCTACATAGTTTACCAATTTCTTTCATTAGTCGTTCAGATGGATTCGAAGAAGCGTGATACTTGGATATATAGATCGGAGAAATGTTTCTAGCTCGTAACATATGGGTCCATATCGCAGATCGAAATTGTGGTCCATTGGCGGAAATTACTTTCAATACATGCCCTACATGAAATAGAAAATGTTTTACAAATCCATTCGAAACAGATTTTGCAGTAGCTTTGCGTAACGGAGTGAAGGTAACAACTTTCGAAGTGAGTTCAACAGCGACAAAGATGTAACAAAAACCTCTATTAGATCTGGGAATCGGACCAAAAATGTCTACAGCCGCCATGTGTCTCAGTTTAACGGGTACAATGAGATGTAACGGAGGAATACGTGAAGTCGTATCTGATTTAACTTTCTAGCAGATTTTACATGACGCTAAAACTCGTCGAATACGTTTCTCCATGTTGGCAAAATAACAGTTCTGTCTTAGTATAAGAAAACATTTTCTGGCTCCACAATGTGCGTAACTTAAATGAGTATGCCAAATTAATTTGCTAACAAGCTCGTCAGGAATACATAATAACCACTTGTTGCTGTCAGAGTGAGAGCGGCGAAACAGAATATTATTGCGTACAGTATAATGGTTTCTAATGGTAACGTTATTCTTATCTTGCTAAAGGTGTTTAATTTCTTTCCACACGTTGTCTTTGCTCTGCTCTTGTGCCATGTCTCATAATGACGACGAAATAAAATTTTCAAATGCAACTCGTGGAATATACATCACGCTAGAATTTGCTTGCAGAAGTTAGTTGCGATGTCTTGGTGATTGTTGCTGAGAGAACGTGTTAGTGCGTCTGCTACAATATTTTGTGTACGGATATACGGAATAATACGGAATAGGATAATGTATGGCTTTAAATGTGTTACGCTGTTTAACTTGAAATTCATACATAAAACCGGATATAGTATCAGGGACGTTATGAGAAACTGGAGCTTGATGTAAAAGAATTTTGCTTAGTAGCGTGCGTTCGTCATCTGTATTTGCACTGCTTTGTTTTACTTTATCAGAAATCATTTGCATAACGTCATAGTCAGCTTCGTCTGGTGTATTGTAGTTGTGAACATACGTATCTGTGAACAATGTGGAATGACAGTCTATGTTACGTGATGCAGAAATGACCTCTGTCGGATTAATTGTTTGTTCTTCTGCAGATAATGAGTGCTGAAATTCTAATGCCAGTTGTATATTTTCATCCTTTAACATTAAATAGGAATTTTGAAAGTCAATAATTGTGTCGTGTTGTACCAAAAAATTCGTACCTAAAATAACGTCTGTTGTCAATAAGGGAACAATCCAAAAATTTGAGTGGAACGTATGACCTGCAATACAAAACGTTAGTGTGTCTGTAATTTTACATCTACTCTTTTACCAGATACTGCTCCTTTTACTTTAGTTTTGCCTAATGGTAACGTAGGGTAAATATTCTCTTTGTTACATTCGTTGAAGGTTTCTTCATTTATGACTGGCATAGGTGATCCAGAATCGATTACTGCTGAAAATGTGGATGATCCAATCTTTACTTCAATGACGGGATGGGAAATGTTTTTTTGAATAACTGGTTTTTCATGCAAAAGAGTGTCTCGGATGTAGTCAAAAGTAATAACATTTTCGTGGACAAGATTCTCTGTGTAAAAAGTATTGCTTCCGTTGCTGGAAGATGCAACCTGTACTATATCTAGTCAAATTCTTTCTGATGTGCTGTTATTTGCGGGAGGGTGCTGTGGCATTTCAACTATTTGTACTGTTCTGTTATTTCTTCCTGACGTATTAGGTTCGGGTTGATATCGACTGTCTGGTTCGTTCATGATCATTTGTTGTTCCGGATGATTCTGCTGCTGGAAAGACCTACTGTTATTGCATGTACGCTGAAATCTGTGCTCATTACTTTTACGTCTGTCTTGATAGTCATTGGTACACGGCGCGTTGCGATAGGAATTGAAATGATGTGTTTTCTGTACGTACTGATTTCCTTGTTCGAGTGCGATACTATTTGGTGGAGCCGACGCTATACGTGTAGGCGGCGAAACATTAAAGCTTGGTTGACCTTGCAGACTACATTGTTGGCTAGGTATGCCAACCGGCTGGTTTTGTTGCTGTTGTGGGGAAAAGCCTCTATTGTTACCTAAAATGCGTCTGCTATTGCTGATAATTTTGACGATACTGATGATTAAAATTTTGTCACTTATTAAAATTATACTGCTATTTCTTGTCATTTCGGGTGCGTCTAATGGAAACTGTCACTTTCAGGCAAAACTTGTCATATCAGGTTGTCTTTGCTCATTCCTAATTCTAGATAGATCAATAGCTGAAGAGCTGTTCTGATAGATATAAAGGAAGAGTAGGCAGCAGTGCAGAAAACGAAAGAAGAAATAGCACTACTAAGGCTCGGGGCCCTGTGCACGCTACGGCACATATTCATCGAAGTGTAATAAATCCCCTAAGGTCAATTACGCGCTGCAAATAATTTTTATTTCCTGCATTACAGGCCAAGCTGGTGGAAATACGAAAACAAATTGTATCCAGTCCAAAGCGTGAATCTGTGTTCTCTCATTATTAAGTACCTTAAATTTTCTAACAGATAGAAAGTGTTTGTAATCAAAATTATCGTCTCTGTATGTCTGAGCAGGTTCAGGATTGCATGAGAATCTATTTATCTGTGTCTCTTCGGATTCTAAGTCACGTAGTCTCTGTAAATTACCTAAGTTACACTGGCTGTGTGAGAGTGACAAATGTTGTCTCTGTCACTTTAAAACGTTCGTCAATTTGGCTGTTCTGTTTTTCAAATTTCTTATCGACTTTTGCATCCAGAGTGTGTGAAAGTTCTCCTGATATTAATTTAAACTCGTCGCGTAACTGTGTTGCGTTTTCAGAACAGTGTTTAGCGACTGCACTAATTTCCTCTCTAAGTAATTTAGTTGTGGCTGCATGTGTATTACTTAATTCTTGTGTCACAGATCTAATTTCTTCACTACTGTTCCTAGCACAAGCCTTAATTTCCTCACGTAATTGTTCTTTAGTATCATGACATTGCACGGCAACGGCTGTAATCTGTTCACTAAGCTGTTTGAAATTGTTGTCTTGTTTTCATTAAGTTGTTTGTTCGATTGATTAAGGTTGTCCTGTTTTTCATTCAACTGTTTGATATTTTCATTAAGTTGTTTGTTAGATTCATTAATTTGTTGTTTGAGATTTTCTTTAAGTTGTAGCAATAATGCCATAATTCGATCCATGCCAAAATTAGCTGCTGTATTCTCTGTGCTGTGTGATGGTATATCTGCACGTGTCACTTTTTGTATAACCATTTGGTCATTGTCTGATTCACAAAAAGGTTTGCTAATCGGATGTGCTCTGTTGGTCACTACATAGGAATCAAATAAATCTGACGCGTTTTGAATATATTGTTCACCTTCGTTAGAAACGTTTGTCTGTTCATTGTGTAAATTTTGCAAATCAGGTATTTCAAAATGGGCAGCGTTCATTGTAACGGAACGTGCCGCTTCATCAAATGTAATTAAATTTAAAGTGGACGCAGTTGAGTTTGTTTGCTCATCATTAGGATTAAAATCATTACTAGTGGTCGGTACGCACTGATTATCTGTAATTAGAGGATTATCTTATGACAATGAGTGTCGCTAGTATTAACGGTCAAATTATTCGAGTCGGCTTTCTCACTCATTGTCGCGATGTACTGTTAGCAGTTTTTCGCGGCATTTTCACAAATCAAAGCTAAGCACAAACTCAAACAAAGACAAAGCAAAAATGGAACAAATACAGTTACAACAAAGAGCAATAAATTGCCGATGATCTGTGAAAGAAAGAGTCACAAGTTAGTAAAATGAATGATTGTCAAAAGTTACTCTTTATGAGAAAGATTATTATTAACATGTTTTTAAACATTTACATGGGACTTGATATAACAATACTACATATGCGCGACGCTGCTTTTCCCTTATACTACAACGCTCAGGCTCCGCTATCGCTCCACACGACCGGCCCAGCCAACACGATACAACAGACTGCTCTCTAGCAACTTCTTACTGCTACTAACACACAGTTCCTACTGCAGTCAACTGCTCTTAGTTCTCAGATTCTCTTATAGCTTACATACCGCAGGCAGCGCGTGAGCAATCCATCGAAATTACATCTTCTCGAGTGCGCAAACAACAAATTCCTTAATCATGGACCTCTTACAACATGTCTTCCCAGGAAGGTGGCGTAAGGCCGTCGCATTGAACGGAGATTATGTTGTAAAATAGGGCTTTGTAGCCATATAGTGGGGAATCGTATGGTCTGTTGGAATCCTGAATAAAACCAACGTGCTTTCAGCAAAAAATATATGTTGTATTACTTATTGAATGCCCCTCAGATATGCACAATTGTCTTGAAATCATTGGCCGCGCGAGGTAGCCGCGCGGGCTTTGGGCGTCTTGTCACGTCCCGGGTGGGTCCCCCCGCCAGAGGTTCGAGTCCTCCCTCGGCCATGGGTGTATGTGTTGTCCTTAATTTAAGTTAGAGTAAGTAGTGCGTAAGCTTAGGGACCGATGACATCAGCAGTTTGGCTCCATAAGACCTTACCACAAATTTCCATTTTTTTCTTGAAATCATCCACAGTGCGATGCACGTTCCTTAGTTAGCACTTTCCTTATTCACTGTAATATCACGACGTGTTTCTGATAATGGCCACAGGGGTCCAAGTGCAGTAATATCGTAGTCAGGTAGTTCGTGTATCTGATTCCTTATGAACACACAACAGTTCGTATTACGCTTAACTTTCTTCTTATTAATTTTTTTTTCACTTAACATCGCCTTTTCCGGGTGTTTTGCTACAGAGGAGTTGCTCCTCGTCCGAACCGTTTAAGAATTTAACATAGCACTGTATGAAAACAGCAAGTCAGCATTCCTAGAAAAAAAGCAAGGTAATGACAGTCACACGTAAAGTGCCCTCCGCCACACACCGTTGGGTGGCTTGCGGAGTATAAATGTAGATGTAGATGTAGACCAGTTTGATCACAGAAAGATAATTGTCCCGTTACGTGTGACTGCGCTTTTTGTCTACCAGCACGGTTACTCGACTACTGACTACGTGCCGCGGTTTCCGCCTGTTGAACAGAGTTTGGCGTGGCGGCTGCGGCCAACCGCTCTCGGTGTGGCTTCTCCTCTTATACGGTTAAACGGCGCTGTAGCCGGCCGCTGTCTGAA
The DNA here is from genome assembly GCF_023897955.1 of Schistocerca gregaria. Classification (NCBI taxonomy): domain Eukaryota; kingdom Metazoa; phylum Arthropoda; class Insecta; order Orthoptera; family Acrididae; genus Schistocerca; species Schistocerca gregaria. The sequence continues at coordinate 815,900,012 of NC_064922.1, forward strand.
ACGCTGTGTTTTAAGCCGCGACCTCTGTGGCCAGGCCTTTATCGTGGCTCCGTAGCAAAACTGCGGATATCGGCAGGGACAGATATCGTAAAAAGTATGGCGTGCCCTTCCTTCCAGTTTATTATCTGAAACACACCGGCTATTCATGCCGACTTTTTTCATAAGCGGCGAAACGAGCACAACTTCCCGTTCCCTCTCTTTTCCGAAGAGTCGTACTTCTGGAGCACTCCAATAGTCTGGATGGTTGATGCACACCTCCGATTAAAAGTTGTTTCAAAATTTTGTTGAGTACTTAAGTTGAAAGTTACAAGACAACTGTCAGCTTTCATATGGCATTCTACATAGTCTCAAAGTACGCAATTTGCAGTGATCAGTTTATTAGATGGCACTCTTGGAAGCTTAATTAGATGGTGATGGATTTATTGTCCTGCCCTACTTGAGAAACTAATTTATATTAATTACATTTATTAATGAGTGACATTTGATTTCAGTGCACAACTCTGAACCAATTCCAAATAAAAGAATTAGATGTGACAGCTGCAGGACAGTATTTTAAGCAAATGTGCCGTATTAGAGTTGTTTTTATTGCCATAATATGTATTTTTTTCCGGACCATGGCTGTACTAATTGCAGCTACACTGTACTTACTCTTAAATAATTAGTGTATTTCCATCATTTGCACTAAGATTAAGAAGAAAATAATGATATTTACATTCCTTTAATATAAAGGGCGATCAAAACGTTTCTGTTCGAATGCCGTCCAATCCATAATCGGTATGTCAATCAGGTAAAATCTTTGTGAACACTGAGACAACCATCTCGCTGATGCACCAGGCTAAAGTTACCTATTTGCTAAAACACTGTGTCCTCCTGCGTGAAGAAGTGCGTAACTATCTGCTGCACATCCTCATCTGACAGGAAACTTCAACACTCCCCTTACGTGAGCAAGACCGGTCACAGAACCAATTGGTGGTAGGTCGTCTGAACTCGGTGAGGTTGCTGGTGGAGACGATTACGTGCGTCGTATCTCGCTGTAGTTACCTGAAATACACAGACCTGCGACTTTCAGATGATGGTGTCTCCTGGACTCAGGACCTGGATGAACGGCTGTAACGATGTGAAGTTGGTCAGGAGCCAGTGGTCGACTAATTGCCCTCTCGTTTTTTGAAGGGATGCCATTTTTAATACTAGTAATTTTCATTATGGTGGTTTACAAAACACGTTTACACAATCACAATCACTATCGCGCTGTAACAATGAGAGTTACTTTAGTATTGTATGGAACTGGGGACCTAGAAACGACGCAAAGGCTTCGTCCCCGCCGTAGCCCTCAGAGGCACACAACCCCACAGCAGGCTACAGCAGTCCACTCACCCACTGCTGCCCCACATCAAACACAGGATTATTGTGCGGTTCGGTCCCCAGTGGACTCGTCCGACCAGGCAACATGTTTACAGCCATCAACAGTCCAATGACGGTGTTGACCCGGGCCCAGGAGAGGCGTAAAGCTTCGTGTCGTGTAGTCATCAAGGGTACACGAGTGGGCCTTCGGCTCAGAAAGGCCATATCGATGATGTTTCGTTCAATGGTTCACGCGCTGACACTTGTTGATGGCACAGCATCGAAACCTCCAACAATTTGTAGAAGGATTGCACTTCTGTTACGTTGAAAGAGGCTCTTCAGTCGTCGTTGGTCCCGTTCTTGCAGTATCTCTTTCCGGCTGCAGCGATGTTGGAAATTTGATGTTTTACCGGATTCCTGATATTCACGGTACAGTCGTTAAATGGTTGTACGGCAAGATCCCTACCTTTTCGCTACCTCCGAGATGCTTGGTCCCATCGCTTGCGCCCCGAGTATAACACCACGTTCAAACCCACTTAAACCTTAATAACCTGCCATTGTAGCAGAAGTAACTGATCTAACAACTGCGCCAGACACTTGTCTTATATTCTTCCAATTTACATATCTCTCTATTTGAATGTGCATGCCTATACCAGTTTCTTTGGCGCTTCAGTGTACAATATTGGTTTTCGACTGACATGCTGCCCCATACACATTCTTCATTCTCCGATGGATGTCTACTGGTGTTTGTACCTCGGCAGCCAAGAGAAGAATAAGAGCATGTTGCTCTTGTTTGGCAGCATTTGATAATATCGACGCCATACTCCCGTTTCCGCATTAGCACGCATGTCGGAGGGACACGAATGCCACCTGAGTTCCTTTCCTACATGTCGATGCTTATATACCCGCATCGGAATCGCGCCACGTTGCATATACGCTGCGGCAACGCCTCTTATAATTATCTGAGGTTGTTCTCCTGGCTGTTAGGATTTGAGGAAAAAGAACATTGGCAGGTAGATCGTCATGTCAGTGCTACAGTGTACTACATTACCACACAGTACGTGAACAGTGTGTCGGTGACAAGGACCGACGGCAACTACAGGTGGGAGCCAAATGGAACTGAGTCAGACATCTACTGACAATGACAAGGGATAAAGCCTGTGTACATAGACTACCAATTTTAAGCGACCTTGCGATAGCAATTGAAGAGCTTCACATCAGGCCCAACTTCGACGTCTATCGCAGTAAGAGTATCACTCTTACACCTCCCTCCTCGGGCATTCAGCAAAATTCTCTCCGGGCGTTAACTTAAACTTGATTCCCCAGCCTTGTCAATCAAAGTATGTGTTAGTATCTTTCGTTGTTATTGTTTAATAACCCACTTTTCTAAGCTGAAAGAAGTAATTAAGATATGTCTATTTTTGAATATGCTTCCTCCATACCCTTTTGGGTCCTAAATCATCTTGGTGTTTCATCAGCCTGACTTGTGAACAAAAGAAGCGATTGGTGCTGTGTCCAGCCCCTCTCAATAAACCAGCTGATCAAAAAGTCAGTATAAATTTGAAAACTTAATAAACCACGGAATAATGTAGATAGAGAGGTAAAAATTGACACATATGCTTGGAATGACATGGAGTTTTATTAGAACCGAAAAAAAGTTCACCAAATGTCCGACAGATGGCGCTGGACAGCAAAACTGCTATCGTGACGGGTGAGAGGTACGCAGATATGTTAAAGAAACGCATCATCCCCAGCATGGCTGATAAACACCTGCTGGAACGTACGATGTTTATGCAGGATGGCGCTCTACCCCATATTGCTAGACGCGTGAAAGATCTCTTGCGCGTGTTGTTTGGTGATGATCGCGTGCTTAGCCGCCACTTTCGTCATGCTTGGCCACCCAGGTCCCCAGACCTCAGTCCGTGCGATTATTGGCTTTGGGGTTTCGGGTTCCGCTGGATAGGTCAGGAGTCCACTACACGCAGCAAGCGGCTACACGGGTAGCAGGGGTTGTGTGGCGTGGACTGGGCGGTTCTTTAGGTTAGATGGCCTCGGGCAAGTACAGAAAGGGCAACAGCCTCAAATGGTGCGGGGCCAAGTCAGGACATACGGGGACCAAGCAGCAATCGGTGTTGTAATTGTAAACTGTCGAAGCTGCATTGGTACCAGAACTTCAAGCGCTGATAGAAAGCACCGGAGCTGAAATCTTTATAGGTACAGAAAGCTGGCTGAAATCAGAGATAAATTCAGCCGAAATTTTTACAAAGGCACAGACGGTGTTTAGAAAGGATAGACTGCATGCAACCGGTGGTGGCGTGTTTGTCGCTGTTAGTAGTAGTTTATCCGGTAGTGAAGTAGAAGTGGATAGTTCCTGTGAATTATTATGGGTGGAGGTTACACTCAACAACCGAGCTAGGTTCATAGTTGGCTCCTTGTACCGACCTCCCGACTCAGCAGCATTAGTGGCAGAGCAACTGAGAGAAAGTTTGGAATACATTTCACATCAATTTTCTCAGCATGTTATAGTCTTAGGTGGAGATTTAAATTTACCAGATATAGACTGGGACACTCAGATGTTTGGGACGGGTGGTAGGGACAGAGCATCGAGTGACATTATACTGAGGGCACTATCCGAAAGTTACCTCGAGCAATTAAACAGAGAAACGACTCGTGGAGATAACATCTTGGACCTACTGATAACAAACAGACCCGAACTTTTCGATTCTGTAAGTGCAGAACCCCATGAACCATGGACCTTGCCGTTGGTGGGGAGGCTTGCGTGCCTCAGCGATACAGATGGCCGTACCGTAGGTGCAACCACAACGGAGGGGTATCTGTTGAGAGGCCAGACAAACGTGTGGTTCCTGAAGAGGGGCAGCAGCCTTTTCAGTAGTTGCAGGGGCAACAGTCTGGATGATTGACTGATCTGGCCTTGGAACATTAACCAAAGCGGCCTTGCTGTGCTGGTACTGCGAACGGCTGAAAGCAAGGGGAAACTACAGCCGTAATTTTTCCCGAGGACATGCAGCTTTACTGTATGATTAAATGATGATGGCATCCTCTTGGGTAAAATATTCCGGAGGTAAAATAGTCCCCCATTCGGATCTCCGGGCAGGGACTACTCAGGAGGATGTCGTTATCAGGAGAAAGAAAACTGGCGTTCTACGGATCGGAGCGTGGAATGTCAGATCCCTTAATCGGGCAGGTAGGTTAGAAAATTTAAAAAGGGAAATGGATAGGTTAAAGTTAGATATAGTGGGAATTAGTGAAGTTCGGTGGCAGGAGGAACAAGACTTCTGGTCAAGTGACTACAGGGTTATAAACACAAAATCAAATAGGGGTAATGCAGGAGTAGGTTTAATAATGAATAGGAAAATAGGAATGCGGGTAAGCTACTACAAACAGCATAGTGAACGCATTATAGTGGCCAAGATAGATACGAGGCCCACACCTACTACAGTAGTACAAGTTTATATGCCAACTAGCTCTGCAGATGATGAAGAAATTGAAGAAATGTACGATGAAATAAAAGAAATCATTCAGATAGTGAAGGGAGACGAAAATTTAATAGTAATGGGTGACTGGAATTCGAGTGTAGGAAAAGGGAGAGAAGGAAACATAGTAGGTGAATATGGATTGGGGCTAAGAAATGAAAGAGGAAGCCGCCTAGTAGAATTTTGCACAGAGCACAACTTAATCATAGCTAACACTTGGTTTAAGAATCATGAAAGAAGGTTGTATACGTGGAAGAACCCTGGAGATACTAAAAGGTATCAGATAGATTATATAATGGTAAGACAGAGATTTAGGAAGCAGGTTTTAAGTTGTAAGACATTTCCAGGGGCATATGTGGACTCTGACCACAATCTATTGGTTATGACCTGTAGATTAAAACTGAAGAAACTGCAAAAATGTGGGAAATTAAGGAGATGGGACCTGGATAAACTGAAAGAACCAGAGGTTGTACAGAGTTTCAGAGAGAGCATAAGGGAACAATTGACAGGAATAGGGGAAAGAAATACAGTAGAAGAAGAATGGGTAGCTCTGAGGGATGTAGTAGTGAAGGCAGCAGAGGATAAAGTAGGTACAAAGACGAGGGCTGCTAGAAATCCTTGGGTAATAGAAGAAATATTGAATTTAATTGATGAAAGGAGAAAATATAAAAATGCGGTAAATGAAGTAGGCAAAAAGGAATACAAACGTCTAAAAAATGAGATCGACAGGAAGTGCAAAATGGCTAAGCAGGGATGGCTAGAGGACAAATGTAAGGATGTAGAAGCTTATCTCACTAGGGGTAAGATAGATACTGCCTACAGGAAAATTAAAGAGACCTTAGGAGAGAAGAGAACCACGTGTATGAATATCAAGAGCTCAGATGGCAGCCCAGTTCTAAGCAAAGAAGGGAAGGCAGAAAGGTGGAAGGAGTATATAGAAGGTTTATACAAGGGCGATGTACTTGAGGACAATATTATGGAAATAGAAGAGGATGTAGATGAAGATGAAATGGGAGATACGATACTGCGTGAAGAGTTTGACAGAGCACTGAAAGACCTGAGTCGAAACAAGGCCCCCGGAGTAGACAACATTCCATTAGAACTACTGACGGCCTTGGGAGAGCCAGTCATGACAAAACTCTACCAGCTGGTGAGCAAGATGTATGAGACAGGCGAAATACCCTCAGACTTCAAGAAGAATATAATAATTCCAATCCCAAAGAAAGCAGGTGCTGACAGATATGAAAATTACCGAACTATCAGTTTAATAAGCCACGGCTGCAAAATACTAACGCGAATTCTTTACAGACGAATGGAAAAACTGGTAGATGCAGACCTCGGGGAGGATCAGTTTGGATTCCGTCGAAATGTTGGAACACGTGAGGCAATACTGACCTTACGACTTATCTTAGAAGAAAGATTAAGAAAAGGCAAACCTACGTTTCTAGCATTTGTAGACTTAGAGAAAGCTTTTGACAATGTTGACTGGAATACTCTTTTTCAAATTCTAAAGGTGGCAGGGGTAAAATACAGGGAGCGAAAGGCTATTTATAATTTGTACAGAAACCAGATGGCAGTAATAAGAGTCGAGGGGCATGAAAGGGAAGCAGTGGTTGGGAAAGGAGTGAGACAGGGTTGTAGCCTCTCCCCGATTTTATTCAATCTGTATATTGAGCAAGCAGTAAAGGAAACAAAAGAAAAATTTGGAGTAGGTATTAAAATTCATGGAGACGAAGTAAAAACTTTGAGGTTCGCCGATGACATTGTAATTCTGTCAGAGACGGCAAAGGACTTGGAAGAGCAGTTGAACGGAATGGACAGTGTCTTGAAAGGAGGATATAAGATGAACATTAACAAAAGCAAAACGAGGATAATGGAATGTAGTCAAATTAAATCGGGTGATGCTGAGGGAATTAGATTAGGAAATGAGACACTTAAAGTAGTAAAGGAGTTTTGCTATTTAGGAAGTAAAATAACTGATGATGGTCGAAGTAGAGAGGATATAAAATGTAGACTGGCAATGGCAAGGAAAGCGTTTCTGAAGAAGAGAAATTTGTTAACATCGAATATAGATTTATGTATCAGGAAGTTGTTTCTGAAAGTATTTGTTTGGAGTGTAGCCATGTATGGAAGTGAAACATGGACGATAACTAGTTTGGACAAGAAGAGAATAGAAGCTTTCGAAATGTGGTGCTACAGGAGAATACTGAAGATAAGGTGGATAGATCACGTAACTAATCAGGAGGTATTGAATAGGATTGGGGAGAAGAGAAGTTTGTGGCACAACTTGACTAGAAGAAGGGATCGGTTGGTAGGACATGTTTTGAGGCATCAAGGGATCACAAATTTAGCATTGGAGGGCAGCGTGGAGGGTAAAAATCGTAGAGGGAGAGCGAGAGATGAGTACACTAAGCAGATTCAGAAGGATGTAGGTTGCAGTAGGTACTGGGAGATGAAGCAGCTTGCACAGGATAGAGTAGCATGGAGAGCTGCATCAAACAAGTCTCAGGACTGAAGACAACAACAACAACAACAAGTGCAGAACAGGGAATCAGTGATCATAAGGCCGTTACAGCATCCCTGAAGATGGAAGTTAATAGGAATATAAAAAAAGGGAGGAAGGTTTATCTGTTTGGCAAGTGTAATAGAAGGCAAATTTCAGACTACCTAACAGATCAAAACGAAAATTTCTGTTCCGACACTAACAATGTTGAGTGTTTATGGAAAAAGTTTAAGGCAATTGTAAAATGCGTTTTAGACAGGTACGAGCCGAGTAAAACTGTGAGGGACGGGAAAACCCCACCGTGGTTCAACAACAAAGTTAGGAAACTACTGTGAAAACAAAGAGAGCTTCACTCCAAGTTTAAACGCAGCCAAAACCTCTCCGACAAACAGAACCTAAACGATGTCAAAGTTAGCGTAAGGAGGGCTATGCGTGAAGCGCTCAGTGAATTAGAAAGTAAAATTCTATGTACCGACTTGACAGAAAGGAAGTTCTAGTCTTACGTTAAATCATTAAGTGGGTCGAAACAGCAGATCCAGACACTCCGGGATGATGATGACACGCGTAAAGCTGAAATACTAAACACCTTTTTCCAAACTTGTTTCACAGAGGAAGACCGCACTGCAGTTCCTTCTCTAAATCCTCCCACAAACGAAAAAATGGCTGACATCGAAATAAGTGTCCAAGGAATAGAAAAGCAACTGGAATCACTCAACAGAGAAAAGTCCACCGGAGCTGACGGGATACCAATTCGTTTCTACACAGAGTACGCGAAAGAACTTGCACCCCTTCTAACAGCCGTGTACCGCAAGTCTCTAGAGGAACGGAAGGTTCCAAATGATTTTAAAAGAGCACAGGTAGCCCCAGTCTTCAAGAAGGATCGTCAAGCAGATGCGCAAAACTATAGACCTATATCTCTGACGTCGATTTGTTGTAGAATTTTAGAAACTGTTCTTTTGCTTGAGTACCATGTCGTTTTTGGAAACCCATATTAGATACAGGCTCCCAGGTACATGTCACTTTCCTTGATTTCCGAAAGGCGTTCGGTACAGTTCCGCACTACCGCCTGATAAACAAAGTAAGAGCCTACGGAGTATTAGACCAGCTGTGTGGCTGGATTGAAGAGTTTTTAGCAAACAGAACACAACATGTGGTTATCAATGGAGAGACGTCTAGAGACGTTAAAGTAACCTCTGGTTTGCCATAGGGGAGTGTTATGGGACCATTGATTTTCACAATGTATATAAATGACCTAGTAGATAGTGTCTGAAGTTCCATGCGGCTTTTCGCGGATGATGCTGTAGTATACAGAGAAGTTGCAGCATTAGAAAATTGTAGCGAAATGCAGGAAGAGCTGCAGCGGATAGGCACTTGGTGCAGGGAGTGGCAACTGACCCTTAACATAGACAAATGTAATGTATTGCGAATACATACAAAGAAGGATCCTTTATTGTATGATTTTATGATAGCGGAACAAACACTGGTAGCAGTTACTTCTGTAAAATATCGGAATATGCGTGCGGAACGATTTGAAGTGGAATGATCATATAAAATTAATTGTTGGTAAGGCGGGTACCAGGTTGAGATTCATTGGGAGAGTCCTTCGAAAATGTAGTCCATCAACAAAGGAGGTGGCTTACAAAACACTCGTTCGACCTATACTTGAGTATTGCTCATCAGTGTGGGATCCGTACCAGATTGGGTTGACGGAGGAGATAGAGAAGATCCAAAGAAGAGCGGCGCATTTCGTCACAGGGTTATTTGGTAACCGTGATAGCGTTACGGAGATGTTTAGCTAACTCGAGTGGCAGACTCTGCAAGAGAGGCGCTCTGGATCGCGGTGTAGCTTGCTCGCCAGGTTTCGAGAGGGTGCGTTTCTGGGTGAGGTATCGAATATATTGCTTCCCCCTACTTATACCTCCCGAGGAGATCACTAATGTAAAATTAGTGAGATTCGATCGCGCACGGAGGCTTTCAGACAGTCGTTCTTCCTGCGAACCATATGCGACTGGAACAGAAAAGGGAGGTAATGACAGTGTCACGTAAAGTGCCCTCCGCCACAAACCGTTGGGTGGCTTGCAGAGTATAAATGTAGATGTAGTTGTACCTGAAGTCCCAAGTGTATCTTCATCGACCGACATCTCTACGGATGCTGAAAGACAACATCCGACGCCAATGCTTCACCATAACTCCGGACATGCTTTACAGTGCTGTTCACAACATTATTCCTCGACTACAGCTATTGTTGAGGGTTGATGGTGGACATATTGAGCATTTCCTGTAAAGAACATTATCTTCGCTTTGTCTTACTTTGTTATGCTAATAATTGCTATTCTCATCCGATGAAGCCCCATCTGTCCGATATTTTGAACTTTTGTATTTTTTTGGTTCTAATAAAACCCCATGTCATCCCAGGCATGTGTGTCAATTTGCACCTCTCTATCTACATTATTCCTTGATTTATTCAGTTTTCAAATTTATACTGACTTTTTGATCACCCGGTGTATTGAAAGTGTGAAAATAAAGTATGATTATAACAAAACATCTTTATATCAGTGGCCATATAGTTGGGTACTTGGAGGACACAACACAATATTAATAATAGAAGACGAGGCTAGGTCAGTTCTGCGAGTAGAGTGAGGCTGCTTTCATTCTGGCCAGGCAATACGTGATTACAGTAAATTCAGGCACCAGCCTCCCCTAGCCCCTTTTATTTTTGGATCTTCAGCCTTCTGACTTGTTTCATACCGCCCACCACACAACTCTCTCCGTTCTTGTGATCTAGTAGTATTTTATCCTACTCTTGTTACACCATTTTCTGCCGTTGGTAATATTATCCTCGCCACTAATGTAGCGCTCCTGGACACTAACCTAGAGTTTATTATCATGTGGTCAGACGCTTTCTTCCTTCTCTATGATCTGGGCCTCATGCAAACTCGCCACAAAGTTTTCCCTATCGAAGTGACAAAATTAAAATATAGTTCAGTACATATCACTCGTAAAAGAAGGAACGTTAATACCGAATTCTGATTCTGCTAAACTGACTACTGTTTAGCTCAAAATTTTTCATTTAATGGTGTCAGCTATTTTCTCTACTTTAACAGAAACCGTACCATTTTTTATTCTACACAGAAAAGTTCAATTAAAGCGTGAAACAGAAGTCAATTAATTCACAGTTTTATACAGATGTTTCAATAGAGACGGTGACTAACAAAGATTTAGTTATTAATTATAATATGGGTTTGGTACACTTGCTTTCATACAATGTCTGATGCAAACTATCCGAACGGCAGTATGGGTGGGGGGGGGGGGTGGGGGGGGGGGAGGGGATGGGGTCGGACCAGTCAGCATAAAAGTAGCGAGAAGTATTGTGTTGTCAGTAGAGAAGCACTAGCTGCAAAATGGGACATTCAAAAGGGCTCAGTGACTCTAAATGTGGACTAGGTATTGGGTATCACGTGCGTGACAAATCCATCAGACATTTTAATCCTTCTAAAGCCACTCGACTGTTACTGATGTAACTGTGAAGTGGAAATGCGAAAGGACAGCCACAAATGAAGATCACGCTGACTTCATATTCAGACGGACAGCGACTGTCAAGCACTGAGGAAGGTGGTTGTAAAAAAATGCACTAAGTCACTAATGACTTCCAAAGTGCAACCATCAATTCAAGTAGTTAAAAGTAATGGGGTACATCATCCGAGCAGCCACAAATGAAGATCACGCTGACTTCATATTCAGACGGACAGCGACTGTCAAGCACTGAGGAAGGTGGTTGTAAAAAAATGCACTAAGTCACTAATGACTTCCAAAGTGCAACCATCAATTCAAGTAGTTAAAAGTAATGGGGTACATCATCCGAGCAGCCCCTCGTAAGCCACAGATTTCTGAAGTCAGTACTAAGTGATACTTGAGGTTATCTAAAGCCACTGAACAGCGGATGACTGTAAACCAATTATTTGGAGTGATGAATCACGCTAAATGCTATGGCGATCAATTGAGCCATCTGGTTTTGGTGAGTGCCTTGAGAACCTTGCCTGCTGACATGTGTAGTAATGTACAGGGAAGGTGGTGCTATTGTATAGTTATGTTTCTCTTGGTTACAGTGTGACTCACTTATTGCGCTTACGAAAACGTTAAATGAGGAAAGATATGAAAACGTTTTAAGGCCTTATGTATCGCATACTCTGGAGGAACATTTAGGAAACGATGATTTTTTTGTGTCATCATGATGACACATCCTGTCATAAAGCAGCATCTGTGCGGCAATAGTTTGTGGAGCGTAGCATTACTGAAATGGGCTGACCTGTCCCGAGTGCCAAACGTTACCTAATAAAATACCTTTGGCATGAGGCAGAACATCGACTTCGCCGTATTCCCAGCGTCCAACATCACTGTCGTCCCTGGTTTCGCCTTTTGCGAAAAATGGGCAGCCATTCTACATCTACATTTACATCTACATCCATACTGCGCAAGCCACCTGACGGTGTGTGGCGGAAACATTCGGAAACTTCGTAGGACGAGTCCTCAACAGCGTTTAAGCCATCATAGAGATGAAGGATGAGCACACCCCACATTAATGTCCACTATTAGGTATGTGGATACTTTTGAACATATGGTGTATGTTACCATTCTATATGTGTGGCAATGGCGGCTAAGCAGACAAACGTTCTCACGATATCGACCGCCTCCATTTTGAAGGAGATATGACAAATATACAACGACATTCTCTGTTTGTTCTATACGGACTGAAAACGAAAATAACATTTATCTTTGAGAACAGAATGACATACCGCAGGCCTTAGATCTACATATCTATTATTTTTGTAAATTACCTCTACTGCTAATGTACGCTATGCCATCTTCTTATTGGCTCATATTTGTTCTGGATTCCACAGATCGTGTTACATACAGTGATGTTTTACATTAGTTTCTCCAGTTTTAAATGAACAGCATTTTTTTTTCTTATTGAGGAGATATAAACTGAGCCATTGGCGCTGCCATATTAGCCCCCATCAGATGCACATACACCAGTATTACTGGCTCTGAGCACTATGGGACTTTTTTAACATATATGGTCATCAGTCCCCTAGAACTTAGAACTACTTAAACCCAACTAACCTAAGGACATCACACAACACCCAGTCATCACGAGGCAGAGAAAATCTCTGACCCCGCCGGGAATCGAACCCGGGAACCAGGGCACGGGAAGCGAGAACGCTACCGCACCCAGTATTACGCAAGATAATTTTTTTCCCATGGTTTAGTTTTCCATAACTCGCAGTTACGATATTTAGATAAAATACTCAAACATACATTCATAATGCCCAACAAAATTTACATTATGTCAGTTTCTACGAAACTAAAAATAAAGAGGGGTCATTGCAAAACTAAGACCAAAATTCCACACTTAAGTGGGCGAAATAGTGGGTAAAATGTTCTTTGAAAGTATGTCGCTATTAAGGCAATTTTGAAACAAGATCTACGAAAACTGGTGTTTCGTTTCTCGGTCAGAAATAAAGAAATATGCGTTTCAACAATTTTGGAAATATAACTCCTATGGGGTGGAATAGTGCGTGAAAGTCCTTCTTTTAAATAAAACATTATTAAAGAAGCACTAAAGTATTTTTATATCTACATCTACGGAAATTGGTATTTGACTTTTCGGTTAAAAATAACTAAATACGGAGTTTCAATTGGTTTGGAACTTCAACCCCCATCGGGTGATGTTGAGTACGAAAGTGTTTGTGGATATATTTCATTATGCATTTTACAGTCTGAATCTACAAAAATTTGTATTTGACGTCTTTGTTAGAGATTAAAAAGATTTATAAATAACTGTTATTGGAAATTCAATCTCTAATGTGGTGAAATAGGGTCAGCCTTATTCATTGACTCATCATCAGCCAGTCCAAATCGCTAAAAACAAAAATTTGAAATTTGCGTAGGGTGTTGACCTTATACCGTAGGCGTTGTTTAAGAAGAGATTTTTCGAAATGCGACCACTAAAGGGATGAAACAGGGGATAAAATGTTTTCTTAAAATACGTCGCTATCAAGGCCATTTTTAAGCTGGACATACGAAAGTTGATATATGTTTCTCGGACAGAAATAAAGAAATACGTATTAAAGTGTTTTTGAAAATTTACCACCTATGGGTATGAAAAACCTCGTGAACTTTTTTAACAATAAATTATTATTAAATAAGTATTGATGTGTTACTACAGCTATGTCAATGATAATTGGTATTTGACTTCTCAGTTACAAATAAAAAAATACGTGTCAGCGTTTTTAGAAATTGATCCTCAAAGGGGATGAAGTAGGGTATGTGATTTGTTATCAAAATATTTTATTATGTAAATATTTTTAAAGCAATATCTATGAAAATTTAAATTTGGCTTCTCAGTTAGCAATAAAAATTACCTGAGCTTCTCCTGGCGTAAACTATGTTCAAAGTACTTACGGGCATTCAGCCAGGTTGAATTTTCGACAACTGCTGATATTTCGGCGGATGCACACTCCGCCATTTTCAAGGCTTAACTGCAACGACCAGACGAAGTGCAGAAAACACGAGAACTCGGTTCTGCAAGTCTAACAGAAAAGATAACACACACCTAAACAAAAGCCACCAAAGATGAACGAAGTCAGAGCTATCGATAGTAAGAAACTATGGACTGGTAGTTAAGGAAACGTTAACTCTGTCCCTATGCTTTTTAACAAGTGAAAGAGCAGGATTCCAGGCCGAGTTTAAACAAAAGCCTCCATCCCTATTCACAAGGTTGCTAGCCAATTTCAAACAAGATAGGTCGTATTTTACGGAAATACAATGTGAAATGTGTTTTCCGACCTCCATCTAAGATTAAAGCGCTTTTGGGGTCTGTTAAGGATGATCTTGGTTTACGTAAGGCAGGTGTTTATCTCATTCCTTGTAGCTGTGGCATGGCATACATTGGTCAGACCATCAGGACCGTGGAGGACCGGTGTATTGAACATAAACGGCACACGCGACTACAGCAGCCTAGCAAATCTGCTATTGCCGAACATTGTTTGGACACTGGTCACCCCATGTGGTATAATAATACCGAGATATTAGCATGCACGTCCGGCTATTGGGATAGTGTGATTAAGGAGTCTGTTGAAATTAAATTGGCTAGCAACCTTGTGAATAGGGATGGAGGATTTTGTTTAAACTCGGCCTGGAATCCTGCTCTTTCACTTGTTAAAAAGCATAGGGACAGAGTTAACGTTTCCTCAACTACCAGTCCATAGTTTCTTACTATCGATAGCTCTGACTTCGTTCATCTTTGGTGGCTTTTGTTTAGGTGTGTGTTATCTTTTCTGTTAGACTCGCAGAACCGAGTTCTCGTGTTTTCTGCACTTCGTCTGGTCGTTGCAGTTAAGCCTTGAAAATGGCGGAGTGTGCATCCGCCGAAATATCGGCAGTTGTCGAAAATTCAACCTAGCTGAATGCCCCTAAGTACTTTGAAAATAAAAATTACGTCTTTAACTTTTTTGGGGAAATTCAACACCTAAAGGAGTGAAATAGGGTATGAAAATTTTTAAGAAAATATTTCTTGTATTAAAAATATCGTAGAGCAAAGTCTAATAAAATTGGTATTTCACTTCTCGATTGGATATAGGGAAATATGAGGTAAGGGACGAAAGTTTATATTAAAATATCTCCAAAAGAGCGCAAAAGGTGTAATTAACGATAACCTTGACTCCACCTACCGGAATCGCTTTTTGGTCAGAAATACGTTTGGAAAAGACCAGCCTTCTACTGCTTTAATTAGTGTGAAAAGTCTATAAGATGTTGAAATTTGTTTTTCTTTGATTAAAGAAAAACAAAAAAATCTGTACAGACCATAGATTCTATGTGAGCGAAACAGTGGGCGCTAAGTTAGTACGTACATAATTCAACACGAAAAAATAGCATATTCCGCCACAAGTAGAGTAAGCCATTTTACTCTTTCCCACTAGTGTAATTTAATGGACCACTGAACGCCAATAAAGAAAAATCGTAGTAAAGTCAGAGTGGCTGATAAGTAATTAAAATGTCTGACAGGGGGAAAACAGTGCCCTGTTGGACAGAAAACATTGTACGATATCCCGTTCTCCGTCACTCTTCCTGATGGACAAAAATTTACAGAGGAAAAACAGTTATGTTCTGCTGGGCTAACTTCTAAGTTTCGGTCACGCGGAGATACTTCGTGAATAAACCTGCTGCCGCAGCGTCCTCCCTGTGACGAGCTTTGGCCAGTGCCGCGTACCTGCATTTGCGGCGGAATTACTGAGGAACAAAAGCGGCTTTTGTGTGTCCCCTGGCAACCAATTTTCGGGGCCGCAGATGCACCCTGATAACGCAGTACAAAGAGGCAGACGTCTCGTCAGAATTACATAATACACAACAACTCCCTTAGGACTACACAATTTTTACGCTTGTTTTTTTCGTTGCTAAATCTTCCTCATCTTTGGAAACTGTAGCTCTTTTCTACAAAATTATTTTGCTTCAGTTATAATGCATCAACGTCAGTTTTTATGACGGAGCTCTCGTACCTTAGCACTAAGCTCTCGAATTTTTAAATATATTTTTAGTCAACTTTTTTCTGACGTGTAAATGTAGGAAACAGAAAATGTAGACATTTATAAGCACTTTTGGATTATGTTGCTCTTCTTACTTTAGGTGCTTGCTATGAAATACTGGAGAAAAATTCTCCCTTATGCAAGATATCGTTCGACTTGTTTTATGTAAATATGTTTCTGTGCCACCTACAGCGCGTTTTTTTAATTTCCTTTCTGAAAATTATTATTACATGTTAACACCTTGCGGAGTAGTTTTTTTTTTAATTTTGCCTTAAACCTGTTTATTTATGTATTCAAAGGAGCGACTATTAGGCGTCAAATTTTACGCTTACTCATACAGCTGAAGACACATGTCACAGCGTTGACGCATTCAACGTTGTGCGTATATGCTAAGCCGAAATTTAGGCTTAAGGTACTAGTTTGGAAAACTAAAAAGCTACCTAATTATTCACATACCTCACATTACGCTATCGGTGATTTAAGCTGGTAGTTGCGTACCCTCAATGCATTCTAAAACTTATCACGTACAAAAAGCAGAACCTTCTATATTTTCCAGATTTGAGTCCTCATCAGATTACAAATAGCTATATTGTATCGTGTTATTTGACGTGTTACTCGAGTTTTGTTGATCTTTTTGTCTTTCCTCCCTTGTTTTAAACGTGTTCGAACACTTATTCCTTCTGCTATTGCCATTGTTAGTTATTACACACGCATTTACTGGCGGGTCCCCATACCTACTAGATGAGTAAATTATCAGTTGTTTACTATCTTCCAAATCTTGGATAAGACTAAAACTAAAGTAAACTCATCCCGAACAGGCCATGAAGGCCCAACGGTACTGACCAGCCTCCGTGTCACCCTCAGCTCATAGGCGTCACTGGATATGGATGTGGAGGGGCATGTCATCAGCACACCGCTCTCCCGGAGCCGCTACTTCTCAGTCAAGTATCTCCTCAGTTTGCCTCACAGGGCCTGAGTGCATCCCGCTTGCCAACAGCGCTCGGCACACCGGATGGTCACCCCTCCAAGCGCTTAACTTCGGTGATCTGAAGGGAACCGGTGTTACCCCTGCGGCAAGGCCGTTGGCCAAAATCTTGGATACATTTCATTTATACCTATTCTACCCATAACTCTGATTCCAGCAGGAGCTACAGGTCCTTTTCGTAATCTTTTTCCGTTTCATTTTGTGGTTGGTATTATGAAGACTTTAACACACATTATGTACTATGACACTGCGTCACTACGTGCTAGAGGAACTGTGTGGGTCAGCGCAAGTGAAGTAGGAATTAGCGAATGAGTGCCATTTTCCAGGTTTTTCGTAATCTGTTGGGCACTACAGATCTCAATTCACTTTTCTTGTGACATAATGGCTTGATTCAATATCAGAAATGTAAGGAAATTGCATAAATTAAGTAATAAGTTCACAGTCAATTTGTTGACACGTCACAGCATAGGCTGTTTAGACCACAGAAGCCGACCGGTGTGGCCGAGCGGTTCTAAGCGCTTCAGTCTGGAACCGCGGACCGCTACGATCGCAGGTTCGAATCCTGCCTCGAACATGGATGTGTGTGATGTCCTTGGGTTAGTTAGGTTTAAGTAGTTCTATGTTCTAGGGGACTGATGACCTCAGATGCTAAGTCCCATAGTGCTCAGAGCCATTTGAACCATTTGAGACCACAGAACCTTAGACATTCTTTTTTTACGGTATATCTCATGACATTAACTCGTTTGGACTATTAATTGTTCATGAAGACTTTAACGCACATCGTGTACTGTGATACTACGCTACTACACGCTGGGGTGGTTGTGATGGTCAATACAAATGAGATGGGACTGAGTGGATGACTGTTATTTTATAGGTTTCCTACTCACTGTGTGAGAACAGTTTCAATCATTTTATCCACATTCATTTCATTCAATATTTGTAACTGTGCTGATAAACGCGGCATTGAGCGCCCTAAGTTCCAAACACACACACACACATACACACACACACACACACACACATACACACACACACACACACACACACACACACACACATAGACTCTACTACAAGCTCCACGGGACGATCTGTTGAGAAACGTCGTACTTTCAAAAGAATTACATATTCTGAAAACAAATGGTTCAAATGGCTCTTAGCACTATGGGACTTAATATCTGTGGTCATCAGTCCCCTAGAACTTAGAACTACTTAAACCTAACTAACCTAAGAACATCACACACATCCATGCCCGAGGCAGGGTTCGAACCTGCGACCGTAGCAGTCACGCGGTTCCGGACTGAGCGCCTTAACCGCGAGACCACCGCGGCCGCCTTCTGAAAACAGGGCATTGCACACAATTAAGCACTTCTACTGAACTATTCTCCGTCATCAACTGTGTATGACCTTCTGACTCATAGATACTTCTGGGTTGGAGACAGCCAGCGATTTTTATAGCTGTAAGCAAACTACTAATTTTAGTCCAGGGTCAGACTGAGTAATGCTCGATAGGAAGCAATCTAGATGTGTGCTCATAAGCCAAACTTGACGCTGAACATCCCTCTGGCTGAATTTGAACATGGAGGTAGTAACAAGAAATGCATAAATAATACGAACATAAAAATGGTAGAGCACTTTCCTGCGGAAGGCAAAGGTACCGAGTTCGAGTCTCGGCCCGGCACGCAGTTTTAGTCTGCCAGGAAGTTTCATATCAGCGCACACTCCGCGGCAGAGTGAAAATTTCATTCTAAATACGAACATAATCCACCTCGTCACTGTTACAGCCATTCGACAGCTTGTGACGGTCCCATTCGCTGAATCCTGTTGATTTCATGCCGAATATGAAGGTTAATGGATGTCACACGTAGTCAATGGTCATAGCAAAGTGGTTTTGGGCTGAAATCTGCACGAATGATGGATTCATGTGGTCTAGTTTAAATTAGGTGGGATCTGACGTTTTACTTCCGTAGGAAACGAAGTTTTAGAAAAGTATTGCTGCATAGAAGAAGCAACGACAAGTGTTAAATCGGTTTAAATTATCTACCTCCCACAAACATAAAAAAAGCTGACATTCACATATCGCATAGGCTATAATTTCTCTAAGAACGCCAAAAAAATTGGACCTAATTTTAATTGAGGCTGCAGTTACGTTAATATACTAAAAGGTGTTCAAATACCGCTACCATTCACAAAATTAGCTGACTACTAAATTATTTATTTAGCGACATGTTTAGAGGTGATACCTCATGATCAGGCTATAGTAGCATTACAAAGACATTTAACATAAGTATGTACAGATATCAAAGTTTCTTTACGTGACTGCTGTGATTATATTTGTTCTTTTGACGTGGCTAGTCTTCTTGTGATGAGCTGATGTATCACTATTTTCATTGCTCTCTTGGAGTTTTCACAATAATTCACAAACTTGACAAGGGCGACTTTAGAAACACTATAACATAAAACAAATCAGCAGCGCAGAAAACAAGATGTTGGTAAAAACAAGACTTTTCAAAACCCCAAGACAACCAGATACACCATATAATTAATTAATAACACTATTCTTGCTCCAAAAAGAGGCTTATAAGAGATACGTATATGAATGCTTTCTGCCGGCCCTGTAGTCCATATGTTAAGTATGTTCAATATAGGAAACGTCAGGATTAACTCTTGCCCATTATACAACTCCTTTCAAGGGCCTGTGTACCAACCCACACAACACCCGCAATGGCAACAAGGTCTTGCTTTGGTCCCCTTGCTGACACTGATGAAAAGCCCAAGAGAGCAACAGAAATGGCGATATCACAAGAAGACTGGCATGCCACGAGAACAAAGACGATCACAGCAGTCATGCAAAGAAACTTTGATATCTGTACATACTTGTGTTAAATGTTTTTGTAATGCCACATATGCTGATGATGAGGTATCACCTCGAAACATGTCGCTAAATAAATAATGTAGTAGTCGACAAATTTTGTGACTGGTAGCGGCATTTGAAAACCTTTTCATAGTATTCAAAATGTCACGGTAGATTAATGGTCAATATGTCTTCAGATTACGATAATGTTTTGAATCTTTTCCAAATTTTACCATCGTTTGTCTGAAGCTATTGAACTCCCTGAAATAATTATTTCTATTGATTAAAAAACAATTCACCTGGTACTGGATTTTTTCGAAGTTATTAAATCGCATTGAGCTTGCTACGTATTTTGCGATTATTTAACTCGTAACGAAAGTGAAGCTTAAAACCTATAACTTGAACAAAAATCGCGTGATAAATCTGAAATTCAGGTATGGTGTAGATCTCTATGATGGCACTAAGCATGTCAAAGAAACACGAGTTCTTAATACAAAACTGCAAAGGCTTTCGTGTCAAAACGTTGACGTACGAAGATACCGAGGTAGGAGCCAACAGGCAATACCTCATCTGCTCTTAACTTCAAGTAAAGCTCGAATTATGTTTCTTCTTGGAATAGACGTCTACTTGTAGAACTGGCAGATAAATTGTTTCGCACAATTGAAGTGGCAACACAGTAGGTGACGATAACTGAAGGAACCCATTGGTGTATTTCTGGCGGGACTTGTTCAGCCTGATCGCGGTCATATTTCAATTGCCCTTGAGAAGTTGGTCAAAACATCTTGAGGGAGAACTACAACCCTTAGTAAAGGGGTAACAGAAATTAACTATCCCTCATCCCTGCTAAAGAACAAGGAAATGTGTGGTGGCTGTTTTCGGCTGGTGATCCAGGACGAAAGTTATTTGACGTTGGTGGTAAGCCTGAGGAAGGAGGGAAGACAGAGTGAAGACAGCTATATTGTATCACGGTAGATGCTGGTGAGGACTGTGGAGGACAATGTGGTGTGGTGTTAGAGATATCTGAGTGCAGTTGGCATCCTACGAGTAGCCTTATTAGCCTTCTACTAGTTGGTAAGCGATGACAGAGTGAGACACAGAAAAAAATATTGAATGACTGACTACACTGTTGCAATTGAAATTGTCAAAGGCACTTTAAATAAAATGGAATTATGCAGTAGGCCTTCGTCCTTCCGCATTTAACAGAGAGAACGAATTTAGGAATTCTATAGTGCCTGAAAAACCCAATCGCAACGTCAAATCCCCGACTAATAGCGATCTCCAACATCTAGCCACGACTACTACTACTACTACTACTACAATACGGACTGGATCATCGTTTAGTGCTCTCAATACATCGCGGTGGACTCTGTCTTGTGGTGGTATTTGTTGCTACTATATCCTACCACACAGCAGAACCTTCCTCCTGCTCCTTCTTCCAAATGTAGTGGAGAGAACTCTAAGCATTCATGGTGGTGTCTGTTTGTTCTATATCGTGTCTCCCTACCACTTTCGCGCAACGACGCTCTGAGCGTGTTTTTTAGGGAACTAGTTTGAACCTGGGACCTGTTGCTGGGAAGGAGACGCCAGACCACACATGACATGTAGAATTCAGAAGAGTTCAGTGAGACTAGCGATGATCTAATCAAATGCTTAATGATCTCAGCGTCAGCTCCACTGCACTTCCTGTAAAAGAATCTTAATTCTAACTAAATATAGTGGAAAGGGTCCAAGGCTTTCCTATTTTTAGTTAGCTGGTAAAATAACGTCGAAAAAGCAGTTAAGTTTACCATTAGAAATTTATTCTAATCACAAAACATCGTTTATAAATTGCACTATTGATAAAAGGAAATGTTTTAATACAGGATGGTAAAAACCAACTGCGTTCAACAAAAATGTGAACGAATATTCCCTAAATGGGTTTCCAAGTTCTACAATCGATCGAAGGATGACCTATGCCATATCACATCTATAATCTAGGTTTAATTTAAGTTTCACAAAAGAGAAAACTATCAAAATGGTCTATAGTGACCCTCAATTATCTTTAGTAACTTATCTAACTTGTCGTAAATTACAGTGGCTGATGTGGCTTCTCAATAACTATATAAAAGAAAAATCATCGCGTTTCAGATCTGTTCTTCAAGTGGCAAATGTGAACACCATGAGTTTTAATTAACGATCACCATTAGTATTACGCAAAAACGGGGTGTAACAGATGAGTCTTCTGCAGTTCTGAGTGAAGCCTTATGCGCTCAAAAATGCGGCATCGCGTGCGTTCATTACCTTGTCGGTGTTTAGGCAGCGTCAGGGCGACAGCGGCCGGCGCACCAGCCGTCCAGCTCGCCGTCTCGGAACCAACTCTCCCTAACTTCTCCTTACTACAATTTACCGAAGTTAGTTTAAAAAAAACTATCTGGCTATGTTTTCATCTGACCAATCAGGGTCTCAATGTTAACCTTAAGCTCCGCCTACAAAAATTCTGTCTATCCAATGAGAAACGTTATACTTTTCGTGGTGGGGCAATGTTTTTAAAGTTTGCAACGTAACAGAGACGCTAAAAAGTCTCACGCTAAAACCTGCAGCTAGTGTGGTCCTTTTAGCGTTATCTTAAGATCTATACTGCTTTTCTGGAGGGCTCTAGCTTTTAACATGGGCTGGGGGTGATCCTTGACGTACCTGAGACGCGAAAAAGCCTCACACTAAAACGTGCGGGTTGTATAGTCGTACAGGTAGCCTCGCGGCGTGGGTGCCCAGCCCCTCCCTTATCTAGCTTAACACGGTTCTGCTCTCGGCTTCTGTCCTCGTTTCTCCCCTCGGAACTGCGTCTGCCTCACGGTGGGAAGGTACGACATGCATTTAGGCATTCTTGTGTTAGTCTGTGGTATTCCATTTGCTCACTCGTTACTCGTATTACTTTGGTTAATTTAATGTCACGATTTATTCGGAGCTATGTGACATACTACTGGATTTGCTTATCATGTCAGGGTCTTCATGTAAGGTGTTGGATTTGCCTGACACCTTACAGAACCAATTCAGGAATTCTATAGTGCTTGAAAAACCCAATCTCGGCTTCAGATTCCCGACTGATGGCGTTATCTGACATCTAATCATACAACGTATTGGTACGGACTGGATCGTGGTTTAAGTGTGTGGTGTTTTGTGCTTCTGAATTCATCATAGTGGACCCTGTATTGTAGTGGTATTTCTTATTGCCTCTATTCTATCAAGCGGATGTAGCAGAGGGAACCAGTTTACGAATTTTGTAACTAATCTCCACCCAAACACTCCAGAAGGTCCAACGGTACGGCCGGCCGCCGTGTCATCCTCATCCTACAGGCATCACTGGATGCAGATATGGAGGGGCATATGGTCAGCACAGTGCTTTCCCAGTCGTACGTTAGTTTATAGGACCAGAGCCACTACTTCTCAAGCAAGTAGCTCCTTAGTTTGCCCTATAAGGGCTGACTCCACTCCGCTGGCCAACAGTGCTCAGTTGACAAGAAAATCACTATCCAAATGGTGATGTGACGTGAACCAGTATTACCACTGCAGCAAGGCCGTTGGCTGTTTAGGAATTCTATAATACTTTTAAAAACCAATCGCTAAGTCAAATTCCCGATTGATGAATTTATTGTTTCCAATAGCTGTACTGCATGCACTCATGTGTTCGGTAGGGGCGGGCATGGCTGGCGCGGATGTGGGTCTCTCGCTCCCGACCTGCACAGATGGGGCTACACTGCAGTCGACAGACGGCGCACTTCGTGATCGTGAGTTTGTGTGATTGGTAGGATTTTTTTTCACGAGATATGTTTAGTGGACACGTTGTGGTAACGGGGAGGGGGGGGGGGGGGGCAGGGGTTGTGTTCTCAAACATTGGTGTGTACAAGACCTCAGATATATTTACAGCTATGATCTATTTGTGATGGAAATTTCATTACATGATTTGTATAATGTTTGTGAGTGAAACTCAAACGTTGAGAATATGTTTCATTATGAAGAAGGATCATCGTGAGGTGGAGGTGAGTGTTTTAAGCAATCTAATTGACTCCTGTAAATTTTTTTACAATTACTTTGATAGGGTATTGAAAATGGATTATTCATTCTATTTTTGGTATCAAAATTATGTCAGCTTTTCCTTTGTCTACAGCATTAACCAATAAGAATACAGTATTCTGAGAAGAGATGAAAACCTCCATATTCGTATTTAGAGACACTGGTTCTCACAGACAAACAGGGAGTGACCTCTTGAGAGAGACAGAGACAGGAAGCGGGTCTGGAATTTGCCAATCAACAGGAAGTCGTCTCTTGATGCTTTTTCAGGGGGCCATGAGATCAAAGGAGGCCAATATCCAGCCTGTGGTCGGTGGTATTTAGTGACGTGATCTGTAATTAGGACATTGGGCTGTTGTGACCAATGTGACGGCACCCTGACGATAGATATACTTGTGGGAGACCGCAAACAGTGGCTACTATACCGCATTTCAATTTATTCCCTGCTGATTACAGTTATTATGTCATGGCGACCAAGGGTGGGGGGGTGCAGTCATGCTGTCTACCCAAGTGGGGGAACCCTGTGTCCCACAAACTGTTTAAATAAATAAAATGTATCAATATATTATTGACTTTGATTTGAATTTCGTATCATGAGCTCCTTCCTCTCCAGCACAAGTGTTTAATTAATTAATTGAGTTAATAAATTAGTCAGTAAAATTTACATCAAAAGTGTCCTTTCATTGACATGGGGAGTTCCCAGAGGAATAGGGGAGGAGGAGGGGGAGGGGATGAAGTAGGACGAAGGAGATGGGAGGGGGGGAAACGGTTAAGGACCTGTCAATCAAAAGGATGGATTATCTCCAGTGGGGTCATAATCCTCTTAGCAGAACCATATATTAAGCATCTGTCAATAAAAAGAGAACAATAGGTTTGCCCTTGAATGTATCCTTGTTGCTGAATATATCCAAACAGCACTAACAAAATGCACTAAAACGAAGTTTCCCTACTACTCAGATGAATATTTGAACCACTTTCCGAATCTGAATGACCAGACGGGTATTTAAACTGTCGTCGTCTCGAATATTAGTTGAGCGTCGTACCCCTGCGCCACCTCACTCGGCCTTCTGTAAAGTTGTAGTTCCACCAACACTGAAACTTACTTCTGCACCTTCTCCCAGGCAGAAGTACATTTCTGCATCGTCCTCATGATGCAACACTTGGGGGTGACAGAGGTAATTACAAATTCTGACATATCACACAGGAAGATGTAAAGAAGCACCTAGCGCTCTTATTAATTTGGGAGACAGAATAATTTCCTGGCGCTAGTACGAATCTATAATTGTGCAGCAAAGTGTACACGTTTACGCAGTTGCTAGCACTTTAAAACTGGCAGCTACACCAATGCTGCCAGGTGCACCGCCTTGCTTTTTTGCGGGGTATGCTCTTACAATTCAGACAATCCTTGTGCTGTCTCAACTGTCTCAAAGAAGCTTCTATTTGTTAAATCCTCTCCTGCTACATAACACGTTAAGCTATCTAGTCGAAAGTAAGAAGCGTTTATAGAACATCCACTGATCATATTTTCCTGAGAACATTATAGAGAATGATGGTGTCTGCTGAATAACAGTTCTACATCTACATCTACATGACTAC
Organism: Schistocerca gregaria; assembly: GCF_023897955.1. Taxonomy (NCBI): domain Eukaryota; kingdom Metazoa; phylum Arthropoda; class Insecta; order Orthoptera; family Acrididae; genus Schistocerca; species Schistocerca gregaria. The sequence goes on from NC_064922.1 coordinate 815,925,411, forward strand.
TCTGCAATTCACATTTAAGTGCTTGGCAGAGGGTTCATCGAACCACAATCATACTATCTCTCTACCATTCCACTCCCGAACAGCGCGCGGGGAAAGCGAACACCTAAACCTTTGTGTTCGAGCTCTGATTTCTCTTATTTTATTTTGATGATCATTCCTAACTATGTAGGTTGGGCTCAACAAAATATTTTCGCATTCGAAAGAGAAAATTGGGTGACTGAAATTTCGTAAATAGATCTCGCCGCGACGAAAAACGTCTTCGCTTTAGTGACTTTCATTCCAACTCGCGTATCATATCTGCCACACTCTCTCCCCTATTACGTGATAATACAAAACGAGCTGCCCTTTTTTGCACCCTTTCGATGTCCTCCGTCAATCCCACCTGGTAAGGATCCCACACCGCGCAGCAATATTCTAACGGAGGACGAACGAGTATAGTGTAAGCTTCTCTTAAGTGGACTTGTTGCATCTTCTAAGTGTCCTGCCAATGAAACGCAACCTTTAGCTAGCCTTCCCCACAACTTTCCAACTGAAGTTGTTCGTAATTTTAACACCCAGGTACTTAGTTGAATTGACAGCCTTGAGAATTGTACTATTTATCGAGTAATCGAATTCCAACGGATTTCTTTTGGAACTTGTAAGAGGTCCATAATTAAAGAATTTGTTGCTAGTGCACTCGATCTGATGTAATTTCGATGTATTGCTCACGCGCTGCCTGCGATATGTAAGCTAGAAGAGAATCTGAGACCAAAGAGCAGTATTGACTGCAGTAGGAACTGTGTCGCAGTAGCAGTAAGTTGTTGCTAGCGAGCAGTCTGGTCTGGTGTATCGTGTTGGCTGGGCCGGTCGTGTGCAGCGATGGCGGAGCCTGAGCGTTGTAGGATAAGGTTAAAGCAGCCTCGCGCATATATATAGTATTGTTACATCAAGTCCCATGTAAATGTTTTAAAAAAATCTGTTAATAATAATCTTTCTCATAAAAAGTAACTTTTGACATTTATCTCAATTTAAAGAATTCACTAATTTCTCCAATCCTTGGTAATCCCGATTATTGAAAAGTAAAGTCAGTTCCTTCCTTTTTTATAAGACAAATCGATCGGCCAGCATTGCACTTAGCTGCGCCAGGAAAATTTCTTATAGGAGCAGATATATACGCGTTATCCGGCGATATAATTAAAGTAAGATTTTTCAGTTTATTCAGAATGATGTATCAGGGCCATGACGCAGCATTGCTGACGTCCAAAATTTACCAGGGTAAATTGTCTGTCAATTATTGAAAGGTCATAGGTTTGTCACATTGTATTATATTTTCACTGTTGGGTAGTTACGCTAAATGAGAGTATTATTCATATTATTTTATTTTGTGGGGAGGTTACAAACTCATGTGAATCACCTCACACTTTTCGTTATTTAGTGTCAATTGCCACCTGCCACACCATATAGCAATCTTTTCTTAATCTCTTAGCAACTGATACTGGTCTTCGGATGACCTTACTCGACGGTAAATTACAGCATCATCTGCGAACAACATTTCTTTCATTTTTTAAAACTAGAAACTCACTCTTCTTCAGACTTTTTTTTGTACCTCTATTGAAACTGCTCTTAAGGCTTACTTTTCTCGGCAAAGTCATTGGCAATACGCCGCAAATGAACTAGGGGAACGCCATAAAAAATCGTGCCAATGTAGGCGCAAGGTTGACTATTCTTGTTCTTGCTCAGGAGGAAAAACAGATCTTCCCCCCTCCACCCCCCAAAATGGGTTCTTGTCTGTGTCTGAATATTCGAATGTTTAGCTCCTCTGGTACCTTCACACGCTGTTTCTCTTGTCTTCGGGGTCCTTACGAGAATCGTACGTTGGCGGCCGTAGAATAGTTCTGCAGTCACCTTCAAATACCTGCTCTCTAAATTTTCCCAACAGTGTTTCTCGAAAATGACGTCGCCTTCCCCTCAATAGCGTTTCGTCAACAGAAGGTCGTTTCCCTTCCAGGGGTTGCCAATTACGTTCACGAAGTACCTCCATAATAGTCGCGTGTTGATCGATCCTACCGGTAACAAATATAATAGCACACCTCTGAACTGCTTCAAAGTGTTTCTTTATTCCTACCCTGGTGGAAATTCCGAACACTCGAGCACTACTTAGGAATTAGTCGACTAGTGTTCTATACAAAGTTTCCTTTGAAAATGGGTTACAATTTTAATACAATTTTACCAACTAACCAAAGTCGACCATTTGCCTTCCATACTACCGGTTTTACATATTCGTTCTGTCTTATATCGCTTAGCAACGTTACGCCTAGATACTTAATTGACGTGACTTTATCAGGAAGCACACCACAAATACTTTATCCGAACACTAGCATAGCACCCTCTGTTTCGCTCACGTAGACTATATGGCCTGCAGAGATTTTTTTCTTTGTATTTAATTGAATTTTTATGTTGTTCACAAACTGCAACACCTTCTAAGCTTTTCACGCTAATTAAGGCCATATAAGCATGGTCTTTTCCGATTGTACTTCTGACCAAAAAGCGATTCCAGTGGCTGTAGTCCTAAGTTTTTGTTAGTCATGCCTTGTGGAGATTTCCATAGCAAATTTCATCCCCTAACAAATATTTCTTTATATCTAACCGAGAGGTGAAATACCAATTTTCATAAATTTACTTTTAAATTTTTTTAGTGTAACGAAATATTTTCATAAAAATTTTCATGCCCTATTGTCCTCCCTTAGGAGCTAAATTTCCATAAACACTGAAATACTTATTTTTATATTTATAACCGAAAAGTCAAATAACAATTTTCATAGGTGTAACCTTACAAATTCTTTAGTAATTTTTCATAATCTTTTACTGACTTAGTGGTTGAATTTACAAAAATGCTGAAACACGTATTTTTGATTTTATGACTGAAAAGCCAAAAACCAGTTGTCATAGTTCTAGCCTCAAAATTAACTTAATAGCGACTTACTTTGAGAAAGCCTTTCCTCCCGTATTTCACCCCCTTAGGAGCTGGAATTTCGTACATTCTCTTCTTAAATGATGCCTACAGTATAAGATCAACACTCTCTCCGAATTCCAGGTTTCTATCCTTAGTGGTTTCGGGTGGGCGATGATGAGTCAGTAAATCAATCTGGCCCTATTTCACCCCCTTAGGGTTTGAATTTCGAAAAACAGTTAAACACGTATTTTTTTCATTTCTAAATGACAGGCCAAATTTAAATATTCATATTTAAAACTATAAAAATGCTCACATAATAATATATTTTCATAAAAAAATCTCGTCCCCTATTTTATCCCATTAGGAGATCAATTTCCAAAAACTCTGAAACACATTTTTTTTAATTTGTAACCGAGAAGTCAAATACAAATGTTCATAGGTGGAACTTTAAAAATATTTAAGTAGTCCTTTAGCAATGATGCATTTTCCAAAAAAATCTTTCACCCACCATTTTACCCCTATAGGGTTAAATTTCCAAAAGTACTGAAACACATATTTCTTTACTTGTGACCGAGAAACCAAATAACAATTTTCATAAGTCTAGCTTCAAAACTGCCTTAACAGCGAAATTTTTCAAAAAGCCCTTCATCCCTTATTTCACCCCCTTACGGATGGAATTTCTAAAAATCCGTTCTTACACGTCGCCTACAGTATAAGATCAACACCCTCTTGACATTTCAAGTTTCTATCCTAAGTGGTTTGGGCCGGGCGATGATGCATCAGTCAATCAATAGGGACACTACCTTTTATAAATAGAGATTAAAGAATAATTTTTGCTACTCATCTGCATTAACCTACATTTCTCTACATTCAGAGCAATCTGCCATTCATCACACCAAACAGAAATTCTGTCAAAGCCATCCTGTATCCTCCTATCCCGCACATTGCAGCGGCATAAACGAACCGTCGCATATTGCTGCTCCCATATCCGTCAGATCATTTCTGTATACAGAAAATAAGAGCTGTCTTATCACACTTTGCTGGGACACTTTTAGCCGTTAAGGACAACTTACTAGGTTCTATTACTTAAGAAGTTTAGTGTTCCTCACGTGACAGAGAATCTATGTAGCATGCTCGGACCTCCTTAAACAGTCTACGGTGAGGCGTTGTTTCAAACGCGTACCGATAATCTCGGAGTGTGGAATCTACCTGTTGCCCTTGCAAGTCGCCACTAGGGTTAAGGCTATGGCTTCGTGGACCAAGTTGGTGATCTGAAGCGACAATCACCTCGCGACATGCAGATCGCCCCACTGTGTGCGCAAGGAAACGGAACGGATGAGTGGTCGTGACAAATGAAACACAGCTGTGGATCTTGCAGAAAATTAATAATCATGTATATAGACAAGGTGATTGTTAACTAAAATTAAGCTGGAGTCCATAATCATCATAATTTATCGATAAAATTAACCGAAAGCAAACTAACACAAGGCATGAGAAAGTTAATAACTTACCTCTCTTCCAGGGGGTGAGTTCAGGATGGAAGCTGAGTCTTTAGAACAGTTACATTTCTAATTTTAGTTGGGCAGAATAGCTCATGAAAGAATGAGAATTACTCTGTTAACTAAACTCGTGAAGTATGTAACGGAATTGAAAGACTGCGTCGAATGTGTAATGATGCTTGCGCTGATTCAGTAAGTGAGGGGAACAAACAAACATGCATGAAACCCCAGCTACAAAATCGTGGCCAAGAAATCAGTGTACAAACCGTGATCGATCAACGTTTCCTCGTGAGTACCAACGACTCGCAGCGTGAACTAAGCATGGCGGCGAGTTAGCACTGCAGCAGATGATGGACTGCCAAGAGCTGTCTTTCATCTCTGGAATCTAGTATGACTGCCGCTTCCCGAACCAGAATGAAACTTGTGAATGTCGCTAATGAAAGCAGAATTAGGATCTGATGTTAGTCTAAAACTCGCACTCCGCCGCTCCTGTCTTGCGACGCTGCCAAAATTACGCATAAGCATCTCTGAAGAGTTGACTTTACTCTTGAGGTGCGTTCATTATGCAGAATTACTTATCACTTTCGGAAAGTTGCGATTTCCAACGAATGGTAAGATACAAGTCCTATAAACTGCAGATACCAACCAATTGAAAGTCGGTCTGGTTTTCTCGCCAGAACTCCACGTGGAATACCTTTTAACAATGGCGCTAGCAAGGTGTTGGCCCTTAACGGAGGTGTTATGCACCCCCACGTTATGAATCGTTCTTATCGTGTTGGGTCGCCCAGAGTCGCTCGCCGTTCACAGCCTGATGTCCGGTCCGGTCTCCCCCCCCCCCACGCCCCTACTTTGTGTGTGTGTGTGTGTGTGTGTGTGTGTGTGTGTGTGTGTGTGTGTGTATACCTGCAGTCTGGCGATGTACCACGAAAAACGTCATAGCCTGACGCATGTGTCAGAGGCAGCAAGCGGGGTCAGGCCGGTTCGCGGAGATGTAAATCCTCTCAAATGGCGCTACCCGCCTGCCGATCTGAATGAGTGAGATTCCAACCAACACTAGCGACTAACTTGTTTTTCAGCTCTTTCAGTTCTCCTCTACATGGGACTCTGTGAGCCGGTCAAACGCTGATTCTGTACGATACTCCTGCTTGAATGTTTTTTTTTTGTTTTTTTTAACACGAAATTCAAAATTTCAGCTTTCCATTTACTCTCTTCTATTGCCACACCAGACTGCTCGACGAGTGAATGAAGAGAAGCCTTCTATCCGCTTAGCGATTATGTTTGGTTTGTGGGGCGCTTAACTGCCCGCTCATAAGCGCCCGTACAAAGTCCCAATTTGTGGGTTGGACTGATTTGGGTGGAAGAAGCCAAACGGCAAGGACATCGGGCTCATCGGATTAGGGAAAGATGGGGAAGGAATTCGGCCGTACCTCTTCAAAGGAACCATTTGGCATTTGCCTGAGGCGATTTAAGGAAATCACGAAAAACCTAAATCAGGATGGCCGGACGCGGGATTGAACAGTCGTCCTCCCGAATGCTAGCCCAGTGTGCTAACCACTGCGGTGCGGTATTACGCGAGCAGTCTATGGCGCCGCAGTCCTGGACTGTGCGGCTGGTCCCGGCGGAGGTTCGAGTCCTCCCTCGGGCATGGGTGTGTGTGTTTGTCCTCAGGATAATTTAGGTTAAGTAGTGTGTAAGCTTAGAGACTTATGACCTTAGCAGTTAAGTCGCGTAAGATTTCACTCACTCACAGCTAACCACTGCGTCACTTCGCTCGGTCCCTATTTTTACACAGTCCAATCTAGCCACTGTCATGAATGATGATGACGATGATGTAGTGATGAGGACAACACAAACACCTAGTCCCCGGGAAGACAAAATCCCCAACCCGGCCGAGAATGGAACCAGTGAACCCATGATCAAGAGGAAGCAACGCTAGGCACTAGACGACGTGCTGCGGACAATTCAATTAGCTATTTTATGTAGAACGAGTATTTTCTAAGGTTATCGACAAGATCTGCCGCTAAGATGTGACGGTGGAAGTTTGTATGCGTCGCGCATCGATCTTTTTATAGACTCTCGAACTTCTACTAAGTTTTGCCTGTCAATATATACGCGTTCTTTTGTGAATCGAGAGTGCAACAATCTCAGGCTGCCTCGATGGTTTAATGGCTTCTATCGAGTCACTCGTCGAAAAAAGTCTGTTGTGGCAACCGAAGACAGAAAATGGAAAGCTGAAATTTCAAATTTCGTGGTTAAAAGATGAGTGAAGCAATAGGATTGTGCAGGCCAAAGAGAAGGGTTCTAATAGAAACTGTGCAGTTATCCGAGATGTGCGTGTAGGAAATGGGAAATCTTCATAATAAACGTTATGGCTTTGTTGCAGTGATGCGTAACTCAGAATCTATGGTGAGGATCTTGCGTCTTCAGCGGAGTGATACGTGGGGGAACCAACAAGTGCCCAGGAATTCTTATGGAACTGATCTTCATGAAGATCTCTTAAAAACCGGAGATGGCAGTACTTTTCTTGCCGGCAGAGGTGGCCGAGCGTTTCTAGGCGCTACAGTCTGGAACCGTACGACCGCTACGGTCGCAGGTTCGAATCCTGCCTCGGGTATGAATGTGTGTGATGTCTTTAGGTTAGTTAGGTTTAAGTAGTTCTAAGTTCTAGAAGACTGATGACCCCAGACGTTAAGTCCCATAGTGCTCAGAGCCATTTGAACAAGTACTTTTCTTCTAGAAGACGATAGATTAGAAGAAAGGATGACAATTTTTAGCAGAAATAAAGGATAAGGAAGTTTAAAAACGTCTTCAAATTTTTTATGGAGAGAACATTTAAAAGCTGCCGCAGGTAGCCTGCACAAATCTATACCATACATGCCGACTCCCTCGTCACCCAGTCTGAGCTTGTACTAGTGTCCGGACACATGGGAACACGGACACTTGCGACCCCAAGTCACGAAACAAACATTGCGCCTGCTGTAATTTGCACTACTCAGTAAGAAGAAGAAAGGCACGTATGTTTGCCTGTTTCGACTAATTAAACAAGCAGATCCTCAGTGGTGTCCTAGAAAAGTGAGCACCGATTTTGAGGTACGCGCTATATCGGTCCTTCGTTAAGTTTTCACTCTAAGTGAAATAAATGGACATTATTTCCATAAGAAGAAAAGATCTCGATATAACTGAGGATTACCGCCAGAAGAAAGATTTAAGACTTCACGTCAGCGTGTGTCCAACGCTGGCATTTTTTAGCCACAAACTCAGTGTCCAAAATGACTAGTGAACATCCGCACTCTTTCCACATCGTTCCTTTCCTGTTCCTCCTGTGGCAATGGTCTGTTTCCGCCGCATTCAATAAGTGATGAAATAAATTACCGTACAGACGGGAGGAGTTGCGGCTTTATACACGCTTGAAATAATCAATTACATATTGACATAATCGATGGTATTGCTATCGTTTCCCAAGAGTTTTACAAATTTCGATTTCCGGATACTGAATAGAAACTCTATATTTCGTTACAGTGGAACAGTAGTTGGAAAGATGTTAGTATTAGATGCAAATAAACTAAACTCCGTCCAAACAAGCCTTGGAAGGCCCAACGGTACCGTCCTACCGTCGTGTCGTTCTTAGCCGATAGATATCAGTGGATGCGGATATGGAAGGGCATGTTGTATGCTCTCCCGACCCTTGTCAGTTTTCGTGACCGAAGCCGCTACTTCAGAGTTAACCGGCTCATCAGTTGACCTCACAAGGGCTGAGTGCTCCCTGGTTGCCATCAGCACTCGATGTACCCAGACAGTCACCCATCCAAGTGCTAACCAAGGCCGACAACGCTTAACTTCTGTGACCTGACTGTAGCCAGTGTTACTACTGCTGCATGGCCATTGGAATCAGATGGAACTACTATACCTGAAATTCATCTAAGTATTACCGCTCAATCAACAAGTAATTCTGTATTTTCGTTTGGCAACGTGATTTCAAGAAACCAAGATGACGAAGAAGGAGGTCTCTTACGTACTGGCTGTGTCGCAACCTACCTGGCGAGAGGGTGACCGCAAATGTCCGACAAACTCTGCCGACCTCAGACGTCCGAGATCGCAACTGTCCGGGATTCCTTGTGCTTCATCTCCAGTGACCTCGTTTCGACTGGACCTTAAATTCTAATCTTCCTTTTCTTCGAATAAGTTTCAAAATATAAATTGAAAGGTTTATATTTTTTTCGATATGAAAAATAAATTTTATTTCTTTTTGTACAAACAATTACGCTGTGATATCTCTGAAACAAAGAAAATGCTCGTTCTGCTAGTGGCACCGTTGAGTTACCGTCCATGTGTGGCTCACTGAAAAGTATTACAAACCAAAGTCGAACTGGGCGACATTCAGATTAAAACTCTAATCTATACGTCATTACTAAGAGAATTCAGTGTGGTAATACAGTTTACATGATGTTAGTTAAAGCATTTCATACATCGTATGCCGTCAAAAAATCTATAAAAAAGCCGAGTGATATATGCTAGCAGCGTTCATCGATTATCACTCAACGACTTTATGATTAATGGAACTTGGGGATATTACAATTTTAACGGGCTGCGATACTCCTCAACGTATCAGATACCTTCTTTTATCATACGCAGCGCAAACATTACAAGGGCTGTTAAAGCCCAAATAATAGTAGTTATCACTGCATACTACAATACCGGCCGAACGTAAAAAAAGGATGTGATATAGTTTCAGAAAATTTTAAAAAAGAGTCCACAACTCTCATCTCTAAGTAAGGAACACAATTTAAAACAATTTCAAAGTATTAAATGTTCATACGTTCTACTAGAACAGGGCATTCCTCAAATAATCCCATAGGAAACTTACCAGTTATAACAAATAGAAAGAAGAGAAATAGTGCAAACGAGTATCGAGATGACAAATGTCCCAGGGCTATCCAGATTTTCGATACCCAAGCGCTACACACCGTCAGCAAGTATTAATGTATGAGCACAGACACAGGAAGCGACAGGCACCAATATAGTTGCGGAGTCTAAACCGTAACAGACGTAACTGAATTCAGTAAGTGCTGCTTCAGTTACAGAAATTTGACGCCTCAACTGGTTTTCATAAATAACGACTGTTACATTAAATTGCGTTTCAACAGGTGCTTTTGTTTGTTTAGCGTATACCGAGCAGTAAACTGAAATTGTTTGACAGAAATTATGAAAATTGCGGTGAGATGTTTAAACATTGTTCTCTATTGGTTTTTCGGCCACCGTTGTTTCGTGTGGGATGGTGATGTAACGAGTGTTGGTAGTTCCATACTGGTTAGTGAGATGTAAGCGTCAGTTTATCATCACAAACACACCCACTCCCTTCGTCTAACCCCCGCCAAATATCTCTCTTACCATTAATGAAAACACGAAAAAGCTGTAACTTAATGACATTACTTCTTTGCGTAGATGAACATCTAGAGATCCAGGCCAGTGGCAAAAGATTTCACATGGCAGGAAACATACACAATCTCCGTATTGATAGAAATTTAAAGATCGTGTAAAGTACAGTGGTTTTGTTACAGTCAGGCAAACAAGGTACCATGTAGACTGCGAATTAAGAACGGTACAAAATGTGAGAGCGCTGTTGGCAGAATGAAAAGTCTATTCTCTTCTGTGTCCACCAGTAATGTGGTAAACAGCTGATTCCAAAAATGCGTTTGCAACAAGGTTAAGAGGTAGGTAAAACGGTCAGCCATCATACCAGCACAACATTGCGTTGCATAATGACAACTGGGACTGAACTAACTGACAGTAACGATCATCGGTTGCACCCAACCTCCTGTTTAGATACAATTTTACTTAAACATTACAGACTCACTACTCTACCATTTTTGTAGTATAGATGTGAAAGGTGGTTTCTAAGTTACCAGGAACACACACTGGGACGTTGCTTCAACTGCACTTCTACGCGCTCAACCAATGTGTGTCACTTTCTTCTCTGTTTTTCCTTCCAGTGTGTAACGTCCCATCGACATCGAGACCATTAGAGATGAAGCACAGGTTCGGAATGATTCAAAGATGGGAAATGAAATCGGCCGTGACCTTTCAAATGAACCATCCTGGTATTTGACTGGAATGATTTAAGGAAATCACAGAAACCCTAAATCTAGATCGTCCCTTCGCGGATTTGCACCATGGCCCTCCTGTATGTCAGCTCTTCAATGGGAAGCACGCCTCAGGTTAAGGACAAGGGTAGGAAAGGTAATCGGGCCTTTCAGTTGTAAAGGACCCATCTCGCAGTCGCCCTTGCAGACGTGAGAAACCAAAGTTAGCAATCAATTTGATTTTCTAAAATAAAATCACTATTGAGTGGTCGTTGCATTTAGAGTGGGACATCATTAGGCTACGCCAGAAAAAATCATATTCCAAATTGTTTTCACAAGTTAGGAACCTTGTTGCTGTTCGAAATGTCGCCATTTTCCCTTCAGTCATAATCGAGACGCAACTAAGTAGCAACACCAGCCAGTGAAAACACACCATTTCCTACGAATGTCAGTACCACCACAGCAAACTAACGTAAATATCGTTCACCAGGCGTCCACTGTGCCAACACTCGTCCATACGAGTCTCACATCAGCTATCGTGAAACATCACTGCATAAAGCCTTCACTTAGCGGTCAACACTTCAAGGACTGCTTCGTTAGCAACTCGCTGAACGATATAACGCATTCGTACCTTCTGGGCAACAATACAACAATGGGAATCAATTCCTGTGGGCTCTCTACATATTGACCCGTCGCTGTAACAATTTAAATTTCGTTATTTTCCTGGAAAAAATCTTACTATCACTACAATACCCACTGTGATCCTTCTGGTTCCAGATTACGTTACTTACGTAACAAGCTCTTTCCTGATATTGAGGTAATAAGATGGCAACCTAACTTCGTCTAGTTATGTCACTGTGTCCGATAAAGTACCGTAACACTACCGCCCTCATAACTATGTAGTTACTTAAAGATGTCGTCCCTTGACATGACCAGTACCGGATGCATTGTGCAATAGTTAGCAAGAGTGTCTGACCGCTTGTTATCTACATTTTAGAGTCCGCCTGCCATTAGCATATCGGAGTTTAGTGCTTTCCTGAGCTTCGTGTGTAATAAAAATATCGCCCAACAGTGGGCCTGGATACATGGAATCATGTTTTTTTGTGAAGTCTATTTGAATTGGCTTCTACAATGTCACATTATTTTTCTATAGTTAATTCATTCAATCGCGTGTAGAACAACTAGGCATTGTACACATATATACACAGCGATAACTTTTTCATTGGTATGGGTTGCGTGATTGTCCTATCTGACCACTTAATTATAGTAATAAAACAGATTATTGTTCTACCACCTTACGCCAAATCTTATATGATGTAGTTATTTCAATAAAATCTTAAATTTTGAAGTTACATGCGTAGTTAAAATAATAATGTGCAGGATTTTTGCTTTTCAGTTCGTGCTGGGAAACTGGATGCAGAAACATGATAATGCACTAAAGGGCTTCTTGTGGAACAACACCGATAGCGAATTACTATTATTATTAAATCTGGGCAGCGTAAGGGACAGACATTTTGTTATGAAACTGTGTTGTACAGACGCAGGTACTATATTAAACTATACACATGGTATGTGAGTGTCTCACTAGCTGTAGTAGTGTTACACGCAGTTGCTCGTCGAGCCGATAGAAAACGTGGAAGAAGCAGAACTTCGTGGAAATGACGTGCCGCAATTAAGGACAAAAGATTATAAATAATAAATAAATTACAGTTATCCTTCTGCAATATTGCATGGCTCTCACACAAAGAACTAGAACTAGAAGGTGATGTAATGAAAGTGAATGTTGGCCTTGCAGTGTTTCTGCCACAAAAGCTAAAAAGCTAATATGTACAAAAGACGTAAAACAATAATTGCTGCTGTACTGTGGTATCACAGAGATTAAAAGTGCCTCCTTAGCATTTGGAATATTAGTTAGTAAAAACTGCAAAATATGGATAATTAACTGAAGGTATAACTTCAAGTATGATATTTTGCTATAAAAGTAATTAGAGCACTGATAAAAGGAAGAACAGAAGTAAACACATAACTCGATTACGGACCACCTCTACAATCTCGGTTGAAAATGAAGCAACAGACAAAATTTTAGGAAAATGGCGATGACGTTTAAATTCGCGTCTCGCCTTTCGCCTCTCTAAATGAGTTGAGGATGATAAATGCTTTCTTCTGCTACTGGCACGTATCATAATTAAAAGTTCAGAGGCCTGCCCGAAAGAAATATTAAAACAAATGTTTCATAATGTAATGCAGAATTTATGTTGTGGTGACTATCGACTCTACGAGTGATATATCTCTCCCATAGCAGGCTCTCTGACCCATGCGGACCTATTGTGCGCCACCATATTGCTTTCCATTCTGTTTAGCGCTGCCGATTGTATAAGACGTTGTAAATATTCTCGCATAATAAAGTTGTATTAATATACACTCCTGGAAATGGAAAAAAGAACACATTGACACCGGTGTGTCAGACCCACCATACTTGCTCCGGACACTGCGAGAGGGCTGTACAAGCAATGATCACACGCACGGCACAGCGGACACACCAGGAACCGCGGTGTTGGCCGTCGAATGGCGCTAGCTGCGCAGCATTTGTGCACCGCCGCCGTCAGTGTCAGCCAGTTTGCAGTGGCATACGGAGCTCCATCGCAATCTTTAACACTGGTAGCATGCCGCGACAGCGTGGACGTGAACCGTATGTGCAGTTGACGGACTTTGAGCAAGGGCGTATAGTGGGCATGCGGGAGGCCGGGTGGACGTACCGCCGAATTGCTCAACACGTGGGGCGTGAGGTCTCCACAGTACATCGATGTTGTCGGCAGTGGTCGGTGGAAGGTGCACGTGCCCGTCGACCTAGGACCGGACCGCAGCGACGCACGGATGCACGCCAAGACCGTAGGATCCTACGCAGTGCCGTAGGGGACCGCACCGCCACTTCCCAGCAAATTAGGGACACTGTTGCTCCTGGGGTATCGGCGAGAACCATTCGCAACCGTCTCCATGAAGCTGGGCTACGGTCCCGCACACAGTTAGGCCGTCTTCCGCTCACGCCCCAACATCGTGCAGCCCGCCTCCAGTGGTGTCGCGACAGGTGTGAATGGAGGGACGAATGGAGACGTATCGTCTTCAGCGATGAGAGTCGCTTCTGCCTTGGTGCCAATGATGGTCGTATGCGTGTTTGGCGCCGTGCAGGTGAGCGCCACAATCAGGACTGCATACGACCGAGGCACACAGGGCCAACACCTGGCATCATGGTGTGGGGAGCGATCTCCTACACTGGCCGTACACCTCTGGTGATCTTCGAGGGGACACTGAATAGTGCACGGTACATCCAAACCGTCATCGAACCCATCGTTCTACCATTCCTAGACCGGCAAGAGAACTTGCTGTTCCAACAGGACAATGCACGTCCGCATGTATGCCGTGCCACCCAACGTGCTCTAGAAGGTGTAAGTCAACTACCCTGGCCAGCAAGATCTCCGGATCTGTCCCCCATTGAGCATGTTTGGGACTGGATGAAGCGTCGTCTCACGCGGTCTGCACGTCCAGCACGAACGCTGGTCCAACTGAGGCCCCAGGTGGAAATGGCATGGCAAGCCGTTCCACAGGACTACATCCAGCATCTCTACGATCGTCTCCATGGGAGAATAGCAGCCTGCATTGCTGCGAAAGGTGGATATACACTGTACTAGTGCCGACATTGTGCATGCTCTGTTGCCTGTGTCTATGTGCCCGTGGTTCTGTCAGTATGATCATGTGATGTATGTGACCCCAGGAATGTGTCAATAAAGTTTCCCCTTCCTGGGACAATGAATTCACGGTGTTCTTATTTCAATTTCCAGGAGTGTATGTTGGTGTTATTTAATGATTGCCGCGTATCAGGAATAACCACATTGGTGACCCCGATCTGTTTTAGTTCAATTCGCGAGTGCTATTAACAGTGATTTGTATTGTGTTACGAACAATGTTTCAACAACCGTTGAGTCCCTGTGTTCCGACTTCTCAGACGCAGTTTTTCAAAGCGGAAAATTAACCCGTACCGGAAATCACGCCGCAGTTTCAGTGCGAAAGTGAACTCCGCTGTCAACCGGATTTTTACATACGTGGCCCCGAGATAACCTCAATGGTTCCCGCTTGGCCGCCGCAGCACGTTCCCGCGCCTACGGCTGCCTCACGACCGTAGGACTGCATTCTGCTTCTCGACGTCCCAGCAGTGCCAGCGCCTGCCGTTCCTGCTCATCTGCTGCACCCACACATGACGCCTTCTCCACAGCCGCAGACTACGCAACTCTCCACGGACAGGTATGATGCAGCCGCGCCTCCCGCGCCGCGCGCCATCCCGGCTCCCGTTCGTCTTCCACACGTTTTCCCGACGGTTTCGTCCGTCTCTGCCACGTCGGTTCAACCGCGCCCGCTACACTCCCGCACCCGTCGTAACCAGCTCCCGCATGCCTACGCCCGCTCCCGCGCCGGTCCACAATGTTTCATCGACTTCCACACCGGGTTCTTTCGTTCGGAAAACACCTGTCGCGTGCTCACCAGTACGAACTGCACCTGTTTCCACGGTACTGGAGAGTCTTCCTCACCCAACTGTGCCCCCACCAGCTGGGGCCCCAGCAACTGTACCTGCCTACACTATGCAACTGAACTCAAATGTCAAGAATGAATTCTCTTCTTGCAATCCTGCTGCTTGTAAATCGTGTGGTTTTGTCCCTAATAGCCAAATTACTACAGCTACTGTGTACCAGTCTGCTTGTGCCCGATTTGCCACACCATCTGCACCTCCGAGTAGAGTGTTTGCTACACCGACCGTTCCTCAGTACCTCGCGCCTAGCAGATTCCCAAAACTGCCAGCCCTACAAACGGAGAACCCTAAGACATGGTTTGCATTAGTGGATAAAATGTTGGACATTCACGGCGTCCTAGACGACAGAGCCCGATTGTGTGCCTTCTTAGTCACCTGCACGATCACACGGATGTTATTAGTGGCCTGCTGCTTTCGCCTCCCGTGCAGAATAAGTACGAATTTGCTAAAGCTTGTATCGTTGAACGCTTATCCCATCCTCCAGCTGAGTCGATCCAACGCATTATCCATGAAGAACACATAGATGACCGTACCCCATCACGGCTGAGGTGCCACTTACACGCCCTTGTGGACACAAACTTTCTACCAGATGTTGCACAATTTGGCTACTTAAACTTCCTTCTGAGCTACAACTGCAGCTATAGTCCCATGTCTATGAGTCCCTCGAAGCACGCCTGCGCATGGCCGACCGTGCCTATAGCATAATTCAACTCCGGCACCTCCAGCATTCGAGCCCGGCATCCGCCGCCCCCATGCATTATGCAGTAACAGAAGCCAAGCCTACCCGCGGCCTTGGCAAGACATGCGCCTCGCTGTCAGCACAAGCAGCGTCCCCGCCACCCCGTGGTCGCCCAACTGCACTACCTACTTTTACATTGCCGCCACAAAGGTCACCGGAGACGGCCGAGCGAGCACATGAGTACACTCCAGCCGCGCAGCTGGCCACCTCACCGCCCACGAGTGCTCCTGCGCCGCAAGTCGGCTCTCCTTATTGCTGGTTCCACAATAGCTTTGGTGACGCGGCTTGCAACTGCAAACCCCCGTGCGCTTTCCCAAACGCTTATGGCAGGGACGTCTAGGTGCCACGTCCTGCCGCGCTGCCTCACAGCACCTACCGGCATCTCGTCCAACGCCTACTGCACTGTCATCTGCTTCGCGCCTCTTCGTCGAGGACATCAACACCGAACATCGTTTTGTAGTGGAGACTGGAGCCGACATTAGTGTTATCCCACCCTCCTTCACCCCTAACATAGATCCCTTATCTGCCCAGCCACTGATAGCTGCTAACAATTCCCTGATTCTGGTGCTAGATTCCTCACATCTCCTGCTTAACTTTGCCCCAGATCAGGTTTTTCCCTGGACATTTTATTTCACCGAAGTTGATGCACCTGTACTGGGCCTTGATTTTCTCCCCTAATCTGCAAGCCAGCTCTCTGACTCACGTCTCCGGTTCGAGTGTTCCTGGTGCGTCACAACATTTCCCCCCTCAGCTCGAAGTTTCTACTGACTGTTCACACTCTGCCCTTTCAGAATATATGTCACTTTTGCAAACCTTTCTTCTGCTCTCTCAGCTTTCTTGCGCGAGCGTTCAGATGTCAATGCATTGTGCACTCAGAATGTTTATCTGCGTGTTCGCATTGACAAATTCTATGCACAACTGTTGCAGACACAATAGCAGCTTGTGCAACTCCGCACACCCACTCTTGCAACCGTGGACACGCCTCCTCAGCCTGGTCATTGTTCTGCAGCTGTGATCCCATTAACGGTTCAGTCAGCCTCTGCCCCTCCCCCATCTGCCCCTACCCCCTCTGCCTCTACCCCCTCTGCCCCTACCCCTCCTGCGCCTACCCCCCTGCGACTACTCCCCCTTCTGCCACTCCTCCTGTCCCTACCCCCCCTTCCGCCACTCCTCCTGTCCCTACCCCCCCCCCCCTGCCCCTACCACTCGGGCCACTACCCCCCTGCCCCTACCCCTCCTGCCACTACCTGCTCTGCTTCTCCCACGTTTTTGCATGCAATTGGCAATAGCACATGTCACATAATAAACACAACTGAAGGACCCCCTGTGTGGCATAAGGCGCGCCGCCTAAATGCACAGAAACTTCGCTGTGCTAAAGACATTGTTAAAGATCTTTTGGATTCCAACTTTCTCCATCAATCTGATAGTAACTGGTCATCACCAATCCATCTCATGCTGAAGAAGGACGGTACTTTTCGCCTCTGTGGTGACTACCGTGCTCTAAATTTACGCATTACCATCGATAACTACCCTATCCCCCACATTTAAGATTTCACCCAGATGTTGCATGGTTCGCAGATCTTTTCCATTCTCAATTGTAGCAAAGCTTATCATCAGATTCTCATGTTCCTCGACGACATCCCCAAATCAGCCATAATCACTCCATTTGGCCTCTTTGAGTACTGTTCCATGCCATATGGTCTCAAGAACACTGCACAGACATGGCAACACTTCATCGACGCAGTGCTGTTTGACATCCCTTTCGCCTATGCCTACTTAGATGATATACTGATTTTCTCTCCCTCACCTGAGGAGCACACTTTCCATCTTTCGAGAGTGCTTGCACTGCTCGCTGCTAATGGAGTGGAGATCAACCACGAGAAGTCTCAGCTTAGGAGTCCTGAGGTCACTTCTTAGGTCACACAGTCACAGGCGAGGGCATCCACCCTACCTCCTCTCAGGTTGAACTCATACTTAGCCTTCCTTCCCCAGAGGACTTCGCTGAACTTCGCCGTTTTCTAGGCATGGTGAATTTCTACATGCGCCACCTGCCCCATGCTGCATCTATCCAGATCCCTCTGACCAATGCTATGGCGGGCAAGGATACTAAAGGCAAACGCAAACTCGTTTGGACACTGGAGATGGGCAATTCATTCAAAAATATAAAAACCACCCTCTCTAAAGCTGTCACACTCACTTACCCTGCTCCTGACGCAACCATTTCTATTACAGCTGATGCGAGTGACGCTGCAATTGGCGTGGTCCTTCAGCAACATGTATTGGATACCCCCAACCCCTACGTTTCTTATCCAAGAAATTAACCAAATCTCAGTCCAAATGGTCCGCCTTCGACCGTGAACTCCTCGCCCTGTACGAGGCAGTCAAATATTTCAGAGCCAATGTGGAGGGTCGCTCGGTCATGATTTATACAGATCAAAGACCCTTGGCAGATGCAATCCGTAACCCCTCATGTGATCTCCCCCCACAACACTTCCGCCATATGGATTTCATATCCCAATATTCCACTGATGCACAATATACCTGAAGCACTGACAATGTAGTCGCTGGCTACCTATCTCGCGTCAACATCATCACTACCCCACTTAACCTTACTGACCTGGCCCACAGGCAAAGGAAAGACCCCGATATTCATGCCTTGCAACAAGACACAACCTCTTCCCTCCAAATGGAACAACATGCATTCCCTGGCACCACAGAACCGGTCTGATGTGGTGTTTCCACTGGTAGCCCCCACCCTCTCGTACCCGCATCTCTCCGCCGCTCTCTTTTTGATGCACTTCACAACCTAGCTCACCTAGGCATTAAAGCCTCCACCAGATTGGTCACGGAAAGGTATATCTGGCCCGGTGTTAAACATGATTGTAGGATGTGGGCTCACACCTGCATACCATGTCTGAGAGCTAAAGTGGGCCGCCATGCATTTCCTCCGCCAGGAACTTTCAACATACCTAAAGGACGTCTACGACATGCCCATATTGATATTGTAGGTCCCCTCCCTCCCTCCAAGGGCTTTCGATATATCCTGTGTGTTATTGATAGGTTCACTAGATGGGTCGAGGCAGTCCCTTTGGAAGATATTTCGGCTGAGTCTGTGGCTCGAGTCTTCATTGCCACTTGGATTTCCCGATTTCAAAGCCCTACCTCACTTACCACCGACCAAGGTAGGCAGTTTGAATCACAGCCGTTCGCCTCCCTCTGTTCGTACTGTGGCATTGCGAAGTTTCTCACAACCGCTTATCACCCCCAGGACTTGTGGAGCGCTGGCATTGCACACTTCAAGCCGCACTTATGTGCCACAGTGGCCAGTGGTCTGACGCTCTCCCCTGGGTTTTGCTAGGCCTCCGCATCGCATACAAAGAGGAATTGCAACGTCCCTCGCCGAGATCCTTTACGGGGAGCCTCTGGTTTTACCAGCCGAATTCGTAGATGATACGCCGCTACAAAGCTCTTCCGAGCTCCCAGCACTCATCGAGAGCATCCGACGGCACATCGCGCTCATCAAACCTGTCTTGTGTTCATGCATAAGGAACTGGCCACATGTGAATTTATCAAGTTACGTGACAACACAGTACGGACAACCCTGCAGCGTCCATACACCAGTCCGTTTAAAGTCCTGTCCCAAGGACCTTCCACATTGTCAATACTTAACAATGGCAAACCAGTAACTGTTTCACTCCACCAGCTGAAACCTGTGTGGACCTTACAGAAGCACTCTGCAAGTGACCCCGACATACATGACACCTGCCCTCCTTCCCAGGAATCCCATCATGATTTGGACGGGCCCACCACCCCTCCCTCCTTCCTCCGCCCCTTTCAGCCTACATCACGGGCCGGACGACTGGTGGTTCCACCCCGTTGGAACAATGATTATGTCCTAGCTTCAGTCGAGCTTCCTACACCTACTCCCAAGTGTTGTGCGTGTGATTTCACCATGGACAAGTGCTTTTGTGACCATCAAGTGTCCCACCCCCACCGGGCTGGCACAGGACTTGGCGCTCCACCGTGCTCCGCACTGCATGGGGGGGGGGGGGGGGGGGGGGGGGGCTCTGTGGCGACGCGAGTGATATATCTCAGCCATAGCAGGCTCTCTGACCCATGCAGACCTATTGTGCGCCGCCATATTGCTTTCCATTCTGTTTTGTGCTGCCGACTGTATAAGACGTTGTAAATATTCTCGCATAATAAAGTTGTATTAATGTATGTTGGTGTGTTATTTAATGATCGCCGCCGCTCCGCATATCAGGAATAACCACAAGGTTATCAGGAAGTATTCTGAATATTTTCCAAACATTCAAGTTATTTACTAAAAACCAAATTTTGAACAAAATCGTCCCATTCACATTAGATTAAATGACATTTGTAACTGTTATAGAAAGTTCTAATTAAAGCGCTCGATTACTTTAATGGAATAAAACATTTGTATCAAGTTCCATGACTTTAGTGTAAATGACAGTCAATACAAGGTCTCTTAAAGAGGTAATTCAGTTTCATGTTCTACTGTAAGTTCAGTTCTAAAGATTCTAGACGGAAAAATTTGAAGGCAGTCAAGCTGAAACTTTTTCAGTATCTAAAACCAACTATTTTCATTCTATATAAAGTATATAGATTGTAAATTGCTACACAACAGAGTTATTAAATGACACGTGTCTGAGAAAGCGGCCATTTAGATGCTGCTGATTGTGCCTAGAGCGGTTGAGAGCAGATGTTCCGTTCGGCTGTCAGGATGATTATAATAAAACTTAAACTTTCAAAACGCTGTACAGATAACACCACTGGTTAGAATGACGTCCCATTGCAACGCGATATTATTGGAGAAGGAGGAAAACGTATGGCAGAAGAAAAAAGAAAAATAGTATGAAAATCGATCAACAGATGGCACTGTATGTGTCAGAAAACGTAAATTAAAACAACTGTCATGAGAACGACAAGCTTTCGAAATGTGGTGCAACAGAAGAATGCTGAAGATTATATGGGTAGATGACATAATTAATGAGAAGGTATTGAATAAGATTGGGGAGAAGAGAAGTTTGTGGCACAGCTTGACTAGAAGGGATCGGTTGGTAGGACATGTTCTGAGTCATCAAGGAACCACCAATTTAGTATTGCAGGGCAGCATGGAAGGTAAAAATCGTAGAGGGACACCAAGAGATGAATACACTAAACAGATTCAGAAGGATGTAGGTTGCAGTAGGCACTGGGAGATGAAGAAGCTTGCACAGGATAGAGTAGCATGGAGAGCTGCATCAAACCAGTCTCACGACTGAAGACCACAACAACAACAACGAGCACGACCCACTGAAGTTGGTTTAAACACGCCGGGTGCACGGCTTTTCCTCCTGTCGCGACTGCGACGTTCGCCCTCACCGTCTGTCTCAATGCAATATCGCGCTCTGCTTGTAAAGCTGTATTACAAGAATGATGACTGTGCACACATCGCTCTGCAGAATAACGGGACACTGAAGGGTTTGAAAGAAAAAATGATTCGGAAATTCGAAAAGACGGATTCTTTTGGCGTGCAACTTGGTAGTGGAAGGATACGAAATGATTCATGACTGTGCACACATCGCTCTGCAGAATAACGGGACACTGAAGGGTTTGAAAGAAAAAATGATTCGGAAATTCGAAAAGACGGATTCTTTTGGCGTGCAACTTGGTAGTGGAAGGATACGAAATGATTCGACGTCAGTGGAAGCAGTGGCCACAGGAATCCAGGAGGAGACAAGTGGTGGTGTGCAGACGCGTAGTGCACGAAGAATTGCTCGAACATTGGACATACTCGTGAGCACGGTGAGTAAAATCCTACGAAACGTCCTTCTTTGCTATCAATTCAAAATTACCCATGTGCACGAGCTGCTTCCAGTTGACATGCCACCAAGAGATACCTTTGCTTTAGAGTTTCTTGCTCGCATGGAAGTGGACAATTATTGGCCGTGGAAGATTTTGTGGACAGACGAAGCCCACTTCCATCTGACAGGAAATGTCAATACACAGAATTGCGCATTTGGGGCAACGGAAAATCCACACGCAAATCAACCAGTACCACTTCATACCGAAAATGTCACTGTGTGGTGCGGGTTTGAAGCATCATTTTACTGCATCATATTTTTTCAAAGAGACAGGTGCTTCCGGTCCGGTTACCTGTACCTTCACTGGTAAGCGCTGTGAGTGTCTTTTGCGCAATCACGTCATTAAAGCTATGCAACAGCGTGGGTGTGTGGATGGGATCACTTTTATGCAAGATGGCGCACCCTCGCACATTGCAAATCCAGTTAAGCAGCTGCTGAAGCACCATTTCGGATATGCTAGCATTATCAGCCGCTATTTCCCTACAGCCTGGCCGTCCCGATTACCTGATCTTAATCCGTGTGACTCCTGGATGTGGGCCTATCTGAAAGATGGTTTGTTCAGTGTTCTGATTGCAAACTTAGCTACACTGAAGGCAAGCACTGCGCAACAAATTCTGAACGTGACCCTATAAACACTTCGATCAATTGTGGATCATGCTGTTTCTCGATTTCAACTTGTTGCAGAAAACGGTGGACAGCATATTGAACATGTTTTGCGCCAGCCACACGGAAATTAATAATCTGATTTGATTTTGATTCATGCTTTTTATGCGATTTTTGGCCTCAGGACAATTAAAAACCGATTTTTCCCATCCGATGTGATATGACGTTGCCGTGGTGGATGGGCTTAGTAGCTAACAGTGTCACACCTGTACACCCATGCACGCAGAGTGGTACAGCTTGTTTAAGGTCAAACGTACACATTAGGCACTATTGTATGATTTATTTGTCATTTGTAATCGACCACTTTTAAATTATGATGCTTACAGTAGCATCTATTGCTACAATGTGTAACTTTTTTTTTTCTGCCATACGTTTTCCCCCTTCTCCTATAATATTACGTTGCAATTTGACGTCATTCTGACCAGTAGTGTTATTTCTACATCGGTTTGAAAGTTTAACTTTAATTATAATCACCCTGTATATACACGTATATCAGAGAGCCGTTAGGGGACACACTTCACACCGAACTGTTAATTTGTCCGAGTCAATCAAACGCCGGCATACGCTGGACTTTGTATGACGTCAAAGCAAGGATCTACCAAACGTGTTTTCGGTAAAAGTAGGAAGTGAACTTTCGAGGACTGTATACTGTCCGCAACCGCTTAGTTTTTATGGAATTAAATATGTGCCACCTGTAATGCTGACAAAACCACGTGTCAGGTGATTAGATTCTTTTCCACTTTTGTGGCGAATAATTAACCTTGATGTTTAGACGTTAGAGCGATAGACCATTTTACTTGAAACTTACAGAAGAGGTCGCCTCTCAACTGCTAATAGTGCTGTTTCTGATAGACACATATTATTATTATCATCAGAAATTTTATTACGTTTGTGCATATGAACTTGTACTGAATATATCAATCATGTAGAACCCAAAACGTGTACTTATAGACATAGTTCCTGATTCCGCTGAGTAAATAGCAAGTAGGAACATTTTCTTTCAGTGAGTACAAGAGGAATGTGGACTTGCAGACTTTAAATTATGGTCAGTATATTCTCCATCGCTTTCTGGATGACCGCAAAAATAGTTTTCAGGCTCTGGTAAGTGGTGAAGAAGATAAAAGCCACCCGCCACCCCACACTAAGGGAAGTGGACCACCACACGATTTTCACATTCACGTTACAACAAAGGAGAATCAGATGAGTGGATGAACCGTTTATCTCTCGGCATTTGTCATAAATATTTTGATAGTGCTAAAGACATTTCTTTGTTTCTGGCATTGGCAACTCTGTCCACTGTAGTAGAGCCACGTCAAGGTTGTAAATGTCCTTCTACAGTGTAACAGGATACGGTAACCCATCGCTACCTAGTGAGTGTTTCACTAACGATGCGATAAAAAGAAACGCTGCGAAAATGTGTTGTTAGTTTAAGTAGCTAAGAAATGTCTTGCTTCATAACGGCGTTTGCTTGATTATATGCGTTATTAACAACTTCCTTTTTTCCGTAGGTGTATTTCGACAGATTATGCAGAGTTATACTGAACTGCCAAACACACGTATAGTGATACAAAACTGAAGGGGACAAAAATTAGATACGGCTCTCCGACACTCGAGAAGTTGGTGACAGAACAGCTGCCTTCCCTACTATTGATACCACGAGACCCCTCCGTTCTGTTCACGTGTAGTGCATGCGGCACCAAGAGTGTAATAGATTTTGCTCTGGTCCGTACTAAACTCATCCTACAATTTAAAAATAAAAGGATGTATGTAAGATGTGATGTCTACGCAGAACAGTAGGAAATGGACTATAACACAGAACAAATAAAGAAATTTCACTTGGTGTACATGAAGAGATGAAAGTAAATGCGGTGCTCTAATACCATTCATCTTGAAGATTGGAGGTAGCGGTTTTGAAGATAACAATTACCATTATTTAGCTTAAAATACCCGCGTTCCAGTAGTCAAGACCACTTCATCTGGCTGTCCGTGTTCAACCCTTCATACAAGATGTTCAGACATAAAGAGGATGTAGTAATCGAGATTATACAAAATAAATTGCTCAGTCATAAGATCTCTAGACAGGAAATGATTGAATTTACGGACCTGCTGCTGATTTTAACGATTTCTCTTATACGTCCAGTAAAATGGGCTGGCTATGGAGTCGAGCAGTTGGGGCGGAATAGCGTATTTTTCTTTTAGCAATTTTGAAGAGCACTTTCGAAATCTGAAAGTCCTTTAATGGAAACGTATATAATAAACACTGTGTTGACGCAGTGTTGTTGCTAGCAACAGGATGACAACTATAATACTGTAAATTGAATTACTTTCACGAGAAAATTGGCTTCATCGTAAAGCTCGAAAGTGATATTGGTATTTAGTTTTTCGACCTAGAGATAATAAGACTAGACAAACTGCATGCCTTTAAGATCTTTAGGAAGCGAACAACAACAGGTGTTGCGAATCCTGGCAAACCCTACCACCTGTGAATTTGCAAAAAAGCTGTTTCGAAGTTTAGCGCACAGAGACTTCACTGTGCCAATGCCTGCAGCAGATAGATTAAATGACTTGAGCTCTGTTTAGCAAGTAGCACGAAACAATGTATATTACGTAAATATGACGAAATCGCGTTACATACACTGGAAAGAAAAACAAAAGAAAGGAACCAGCTAAGGATGAAAACATCGTTGCCGTGCCAATCTCAGAGAAACTGGCGAATATGTTTAAACCACGGAATGGCCATTTGGGACACCAAGGGAATAACTTAGTAAAATACAGTATAAGGCATCAGGTAGGGAACAGGTAACGCGAATTTGAACAAGTACGAGTATATATGACGCGAGATATATAGAATAGACAGGAAGAACTTTTTCGACAAGATATATAGCGCACACAGACGCTTTCATACTACGTTACGTATGGCAAATTTGTATTAGCCAAGATCACATAGCAGACACACTACCTGCTCAAAGGTGCAGAAGAGGGTTTAGAGCTGGTGCGCATCGCGAAAAAAGGTACTTGACCACGAACAGCCCCTGTGGAGTTTCCTAATTGCGTCACAAGTGTCTGTTGTGGTCAGAATAGTATTCTGTGTAATTTTGAACGCACTATGTCCGAGGGTACTGAATTCGAACAGGGCAAATTGTTCGTAGTCGTAGGTGCTTCCGTAACTAAAGTAGCCGAATTATTTGGTTTTCAAGAGGCACCACATCGCGGATTTATATCGAACACAAGGTAAACTGAAAAACATCATCCACTAAGCCACAACGCGGGTATTGAGCGATGGTTACAGACCCTCAATGAAGATGATTTTGACACCTACAGGACTTAATATAGTACTTGGAAGGCTGTCAGCACCAAAACAGTGTGGAGAGAGCTCCATAAGCAGGGAACTGTAGAACAAGCTGGAATTGCAAAACCATTTATCAGTGATGCAAACGTCGCTAACAGGAAAGGATGGTGTCGAAGCCATGAAACCTGGACTGTGGAGCAATGGAAGAAAGTTATTTGGATGGCTGAGTGTTCTTTCTTTTGTTGCCAGCTTCTGGTCGACTTTACGTGTGAAGAGTGAAACACAACGAAGTTTTGGTGATAATTTGGGACAATATCTTGTGGTATGCCATGGACCCCATGGTTACTCTGAAAAAACCGCTTTACTTCGAAGGATCATGCGACTATTCTGGCTGATCAGGTCCATCTCATGGTACAGTGTTTGTTCCCCAACCGTGATGCTGTGTTGCAAGACGCAAGGCCCCTGTTTACACGGCTGACATCGTCCAGCACTGATTTCGTGACCACGAGTATGAATTGTCGCGTCTCTTCTGGTGAGCACAGTCGTCAAATCTCAGTATTACTGAGCCTTTGTTGTCTACTTTGGAGAGAATGGTGCGTGATGGATACCTACCTCCATCATAGTTACAAGAACTTGCGAACATTTTGGACGAAGAATGCAATGAGATTCGCTTGAAGACCATATAGAACCTGCATTTATCCATCCCGAGATGGCTGGAAGCTGTTTGAATACTAACGGTGCTTCTACACCATTTTAGACATGACAACGTGTTGTGTTTTTGGTATTTTCCATACTTTTCTCCACCCTCTGCTTCGGACACGCTGTTACCTTACAGCAGAAAGTTACACGTCGGCTCGCTCCGAGTCCAGTTGTTACCTGCTGTTCCCCTGCGCCCTGTCACCACTTTGGTGCCTCCCCCACGTTGTTTTCCGCGTCACTTGCTTTTTGCGTCGCTTGCTTTTTTCACTGCTTGCTTTTTACACTGCTTGCTTTTTGCTCCCTGTACAGCGGTGTGTTTCCCCCCTTAAACGCTGAAGCGGCCATAATTCGCGCCCCAATTACTCAACTGCGCCCTTCTGTCAGAGAGAGCGAGCAATTACTCCCTGGCACACCGGACGACCCACTCATTGTGGCGTACTCTTGCGGGCAAATTGTACGCCGACGCGGGCAGTAACTGTTTAGCGACGAAACGTTCTCTGAAATTCCGAGTGAGATACACTGACGCAAAAAAAAAAGAATCGCAACATTGAAAACGAGTCGTGCGGCATAAACGGAAGTTGGTAGGCGTGTTTATACATCTGAAACATGATGCCTACTCACATTTCACGCCAGTTGCCTAAGACTACTATGAGGATGCAAATCAGGTTTGCTTTAAATACACACTGTAACTGTCGTGACCATTGCTTATGTTTCAGATTGGACGTGGTGAGTTGAAACTAGACAAGAATGCCTTTAAAGCGACATGGACGCTACTATCAGCACCTCACTGAGTTTGAAACAGGTCGTGCAGTAGGGTAGGAGAAGCTGGATGCTCCTTTTGCGATAGTGCAGTAAGACGTGGCACAAATGTAGCTACCGTATGTGATAGTTGGCAGTGGTGGGCATGGGAATGTACGGTCGCCAGACAGCCGCGTGGCACCACCGATGTAAGTAGGCTGTTTAGGTTCTTTATTGGTAACGCCACGTAGCGCTCTTTATGAAAATCACTGACTGTGCTGTGTGCAGTCTGAGGCTGGTCGGCATTGTTGCAATATTCGCCATTGTAGCGTTGGGCCGCTGGCTGTTAACAGCGCGTAGCGTTGCGCAGTTGGAGGTGAGCCGCCAGCAGTGGTGGATGTGGGGAAGTGAGAGGGCGGATTTTTAAGATCTTTCATTTGCTAACTATGCCTATCAGTAGTTAGTGCCTTCAGTAGTTAGAATCTTTTATTTAGCTGGCAGTATTGGCGCTCGCTGTATTGCAGTAGTTTGAGTAACGAAGATTTTTGTGAGGTAAGTGATTGACGAAAGGTCTAGGTTATTGTCAGTCAGGGCCATTCTTTTGTAGAGATTATTGAAAGTCAGATTGCGTTGCGTTAAAAATGTTGTGTGTCTGTTTAGTGTTGATCAGAATAGGTAAAGAGCGGAATGTCTGAGTACGTTCAGTTTTGTTCAGCCGTTTGAAAAGCAAATAATGTAAGAGATTTATAAGCACAGTCATTGATTAATTTTTCTAAGGGGACGTTTCACCGAGAAGGAAGACCATCGTGTTCGTCATATGGCTCTGGCGCATCGTACTGCATCTGCAGCAGCAGTTTCAGCAACAGTTGGCGCCACAACGAACTGTTACAAATCGGTTACTTCAAGGCCATCTCCCAACCAGGCGCCCTGTAACCTGCGTTCCAATGACCCCCAGACCACCGCAAGAGCCCACTTGGCAGGGTGGAGGTCACTTGTGTTTTCTGGTGAAAACTGTGAAACGTCACCTTAGAAAAATTAATGAATGACTGTGCTGATAAACCTCTTACATGATTTGCTTTTCAAACAGCTGAGCAAAACTGAACGTACTCAGACATTACTCTCTTTACTTATTCTGATCAACACTAAACTGACACACAATATTTTTAGCGCAACGCAATTTGACTTTCAAAAATCTCTACAAAAGAATGGCCCTGACAAACAATAACCTATACATTTCATGAATCACTTACCTCACAAAAATCTTCGTTACTCAAACTACTGCAATACATCGAGCGCCAATACTAACAGCTAAATAAAAGATTCTAATTACAGAAGTCACTAACTACTGATAGGCATAGTTAGCAAATGAAATATTTTGATAGAGAACAAACAATGTATTTACCTTAATAGTGTTCAAAAGTCATAGTATATATAGAAGTTCGTGTCATCCATTCTTACAAATGTACTGTTTCTGATGGACACACGTCCAGATCATCCGCTCTCAAAACTCCGCCATCTCTCTCCCCACATCCACCACTGCTCACCTCCAACTGCGCAACGCTACGCGCTGGTAACAGCCAACTGCCCAACACTACAATAGCAAATTCCAACAATGCAAACCAGCCTCAGACTGCACACAGCACAGCCAGTGATTTTCATACAGAGCGCTACGTGGCGTTACCAACATAAAAACCTAAACAGCCTACTTACAATTGGTTCTGCCTCGGTGCCAGTGATAGCCGTGTGTTGGTTAGAAGGCCAGTTGAGGGCCTGCAAGCAACCTGTCTGCGTGCTAGACACACTGGACCTCACCTGGAGCTATCGTCTGGGGTGCAATTTCTAATTACGGCAGGAGAACTTTCGTGGTTATTCCACGCCCTGCGACTGCAAATTTGTATGATTCACGAACAGCATTCCAGGAAGTGTTTTCCGACAGGATAACGCTCGCCCACTTACTGCTGTTGCAACCTAACATGCTCTACAGTGTGTCGACATCCAGCCTTGGCCTTCTCGATCACCAGATCTGTCTCCAGTCGAGCACATATGGGACATCATCGGACGACAACTCCAACGTCATCCACAAACAGCACTATCCACCCCTCTATTGACCGACCAAGTGAAAAACACATGGAATTCCATCCCACAAACAGACATCCGCCATTTGCACAACAGAGTGCATGCACGTTTGCATGGTTACATTCAGCATTCTGGCGGGTACACCAGTTATTAATGTACCAGCATTTCACATTTACAATGGCTCATGTACGCCGACGAGCGAAGTAACTGCTTAGCGACGAATCATTCTCTGAAATTCCGACTGCAATATGTGCAGCAAAAATACTAGCCAGGATTTAAACGTGAAACCAAATCAGCGACAGACTGTTTTTTCACTAATAGCTACTGGGTAGATATTGTAAAACGTTCAAAAATATGTAGTAGAGACAGTTTTCACGACAGACATCTTACGCTCATTCGCGGTAGTTAAATTAATGCTTGACACAATCAGCCTATGCTATTTATATCTCGGACAGTATTCAGAATTTCTCGGACTACCTATTTCTCCTTGTTACTAAATGCAATATCGCACGGGGCAAAGAAGCTCCCAGCAGTACAGAAGTATCATGTTGGATGCCTGATCACTAGGCGTTACTCTGTGAGGCTATGTAGGGCTAAAGCCGTAGCTGCGATGGTTCAAATGGTTCAAATGGCTCTGAGCACTATGCGACTTAACTTCTGAGGTCATCAGTCGCCTACAACTTTTAGAACTAATTAAACCTAACTAACCTAAGGACATCACACACATCCATGCCCGAGGCAGGATTCGAACCTGCGACCGTAGCGGTCGCTCGGTTCCAGACTTTAGCGCCTACTACCGCACGGCCACTGCGGCCGGCGTAGCTGCGATCTGGACTACAAAGGGTAATATTTTCGCCTATCTGCTTGGCCTATCATGAGGACAAAATAGAGCGTTGTTTGGTATCGTTCCGCCCATTGGGTATTTATGTGGGCGTCGCAGCACCACAATGGGAATCGACTAGAGAGTCAATTGGTGGGTCCATTTCTGCAGCTGACGCCCAGCCGTCTGGTACGGTGATCGGAAGCGGTCAACAGCCTGCAACCAGTCTCCGACTACCGCCGCTCGTCGACCAGCTCATGCCTTCGCGATTGGACCTAGAAGAGTGTCTTTGAAGCGTCCACCATCCGGATTAGGATTTTGATTCAGACTGATATTTCTCAAATATTGTACCCAACTTCGTAGCTCTTCCAAGCCAGAGTTAAGTATTGTGTATAACTGATTATGTAATAAATGTTATGAACTTTGAATCTGAACAGTCGCTCAGTAGTTAGTCGTAAAACCGATACACTCACTTCTATGCGTATTAAAACCTACCAAACCTTGTTGCTTGAGAGTACCTTACAACATAGCACAATACGGCACTAACAGCATCAGCGCTCCTTTTTTGTAACTATTACGAAGTAAATCTACAAAATCATTCTGACATGTGGTGAATAGCTGTTTCCGGATATTTGGGAAAATGATCTGGCACACAACCAACTGTCTAGCTGAACCGAACAGCGACTAAACACGTACCTCAAATACGATGGATCTCCTTCTTGTTTCAGTGTCAATGCCCAACACCTTCTAAACAACCGATTGCGTGACACATGGATAGAAAGAGGTGGACGAATTCCATGGAAACCACATTCTCCAGTTGTATCCCACTATACTTCTGACTGTGGGAATATTCGAAAGTCATCTTGCTACGAACCCCGATCCGACATGCAGACAATGTTCTTATCTGTATTTGGATGGCTGTGAAACCATACACAAAACCCCAGTGGAGAATCTACGTGTCCAGGGTTCAGTGTGATGGCAGGATGATACACAGGGTGTGTTGATAAAGTCAGACAGGTAGACAACTTACCATCGTCTTTGAAACTAAACCTAAATTTTCAGTTAACATTTTGAAACAATTTTTAAGCTGCTTTTCAGGCAATCTGACTTCGAAATTCTTATGGCAATGGTAGTGCATTCGTAAGCGCAACGAGAAAAAAAAACTCACAAGTTTCTCAAACGGTTAATAACTTTTACCCAGGAATGTTGTTGCATTAATGCGTGACTGAGTAATAAATTACAATGGAATGAATACCCTTAGCATCCGACAGGCGTTGGTATAAGTCAACGGGGACAGTTGAAATTTAATTTTTTATTTTTTGCGGACAAGTGCTCTACCATCGGTTTTTTATTTATTTTTTTTAATTGCGCAACGCTTACCGTTACGCAACTTTTCTTTTCTTCATAAGAAAGGAAAGGAAAGTAAACATTTGCTCCAATTTGTAATAAAAATAGAGTGAACAAAGTATATATTATTTCTAGGCTGCCGTAGCGCAATATAAGAAATGAAATGTCTTCTTGAGTTGTTTTTTTTTTTTCATTTTTTTGGCCAGGTAGTAAACAGAAATTTGTATCATTGTATCATACTTCATAGTTGAAGGAAAGTTTCTCCGCTGCCCTGCGAGAGAAGGGAAATGTGAAAACGAAAATGGGAAAGAAAAAATGCCTTCTGCATTGGTGAGCATCATACATACAGGTCACTGGCAACCTCTGCTATCCGAAATATTGTATTTGCAGCATTTAACCGTTAATTATGATGTTCAGCATATTTCCTAATATCTTCGTGTAGTCACAATGTTGTCTCATTTTAAAGTGTTCAATTTCTATGTAAGAATAATAGTCGAGGAAAGTAGCATGCGTATTCTGCATAATAAACGATGCTGTGTGGCCCATGATCCACGTTGCAGCATTGTTTTTTGCTCGTGGGTATCTCGGTTTTTGTGGCAGAATGATCTCTAAAAGGTCTACACCTCAGGGGGGCCTTCGGTCTATCACCGACAATCGTTGACAAAGAAATGTAGTAATTTGTTCTGAATGTCCGCACGTGAACCTATGAAGAAGCGTATCCGCATGCGTCACAGTTGGGCGTTGGATGAAGACTTCTCATTCGTTGCTACTTTATCGTTGTTAGATACCAGTCGGCTATGACGCGTGACGGTAACACGTCGCTGTGCACATTCCGCCATACTATACTCCAATGTGTATGTGGATGTTTCTCTGCTAGACGAGTCCTGTGGTTTGTTGTCATGAGAAGGCCATAAAGCTTCCCGTTCGTCAGGCTTACGTTATCGACGATGTTGTGTCGAATGTAGCTCATTTCCATGTAGTGCAGTCGCACATGTCGGTAAGAAAGTGGAATGCCGGCGATATTAACGGGTGGGTCAAGGCTATGAGACTTCCACCGCTGAATGAGGTTTCTGGTGATACTGGTCCTTCGCGTACGAAACTCATTCCTGGTGCGATTTAGGAGCAGGGTGACACGTTTCTTGTGTACTTTAATGAGGTTAAGGCCACCTTTGAACGAAGGTAAGGTTGAGGTATCGAATTGAACTTTGAAAATGTGCCCCCTAAAAAAAACCAATATAACGCTTGCTGTATACTCTTGGCTAGATGGTCGGAGATGGGAAGAATTTGCGCCAAATAATTCATCTTGCGATGTCGATGGTCTTAACTTTCTGTAGTATGTTCAAGTCACGGTCGGAGTGAAGTATCAAAGCAGCACGTAATTTATTAAGCATGTGTGACCAGTTCTTCATCAGAAATTTGTCTGGTTTGGCCGCAAAGGTAACACCGAGGGTTGTGTGATAATCCTTGACCTTACACCAGGTAACATGGGATATGTCTCCGATACCGCCACCGATCTGCAAAGCTGTGGTTTTAGTTCTATTTAGTGTTGCTCCTGAAAGGAATGTGAATGTTTGTAAAAGAGTTTCAGCTGACAGAAGTTGTTGCGATGATGACACAGTTACGCATATATCGTCAGCATACGCAATGCATCGGATAGTGACAGACTCGACGCTAATCCCGATCCCGCTGTGCGCTAAGTTGTTCGGTAGCGGCTCTACTGCAATGGCGTACGAAATCATTGACAGAGGACATCCTTGGCGGATGGATTGCTCAATGGAAACTTCATTTGTAAAATGGCCATTAATGAGAATCCGTGAAGAGGCGTTTGTAGTAAGTTTGCGAATTAATTCTATGAGATGAGGTCCAAATCCTAGTTTCTTCATGCTTTTAAAGAGGAAGTCATGACGTACACGGTCATAAGCCTTCTCAAAATCTAGAAAAATCAGAGCGCCCTGTCCTTTGGTTTCAGCATATGAACAGATGATGTCCCTCAAATCGCAGGCAGCTGAGATTGCACTTCGACCTTGCACTGCACTGTACTGGTAACTGCCCAAAACCTTGTACATAACGGTTTGCATCCTTAGCTTAATCGATCTGGTGATGATTTTGAAATCGGCATTCAGGAGTGTGATGGATCGCGTGTTTTCGACCTTCCTGCTGTTCCCATTTTTCGGTAAGGGCAGGATGATACCTTCCGTAAATGCCTTGATTATAACTTCCAGGTGCCATAGTTCATTCGCTATCTCGAGGAGTGTTGGACCAAGGAGGTTCCAGTAACGCTGGTAAAACTCAGCGCTGAGACGATCGGATCCTGGTGACTTCCCTTTCTTTGCACTGTGACCCGCAAGTCGGATCTCGTCCTCTGTGAAAAGAGATCCCAGGTTTGCATTATCCTGTTGTAACAAACGACAGCTCAAGGTCCTAAGAAAATCGTCGCACGAGTGTTCGTCAACGGACTGCTTGTTGTAAAGTTGATTATAATAGTCGTAGACGTGCGAGATGATGTCACGTTGCTTCGTGATGGCATTCTCAGCGTCATCAACGACGGCTTCAATCAAGATGGCTTTACACCGTTTCGTCGTTCTCAGGATGTGGTACAGAGAGACCCGTTCTTCGGCGGCAACGTCCTTGGGGTGGGCTCGCACGATGATGCCTTGCATTCGTTGGCGTTGTATCGCCGTGATTTTCGCTTTACACCGTTTGATCTTTACGTCGATGTCGCGAGAAGGATTGTTGGTGCGACTGTACAGTTCTCTCAAACAGCGATAATAAAACTCAATAGTCTGTTTCTGCCAAAAGCTTTTTTGTCGGGCGTAGCTCATGAGGGTGAGGCGTAATTTAGGCTTAGTACACTGAATCCACCACTGGAGAACGCTATCGTAGCGACGTCGTTGCTGCTGGAGCTGTTGCCACGTTATGTTCACCTCCTCTTCAAGTTGGGCATCCTGCAGAAGGCTGACATTCAGTTTCCAGTAGCCTTTCCCGCGGTATATTTGCTGGCGTTATAGGTTAAGGTAACACTGATATGCACAATGGTCGGAGATGTTGACAGGAGCTATGTCACAGTTCACGGTGTGTCACTGGAGGGTATCGGACACATAGATCCTATCCAGCCGACTGGCAGAGTGACTGGTTACGAAGGTGTACGCTACCCGTTCACCTTGCAGTTGTTGCCATGTATCGTGAAGACGCATGCCATGAATTAAATGTTCAAGTTCGATACATCTGTTCGTGTTAGGAGTTTGGTCTCTGCCGTTAAGCACACAATTGAAGTCACCACCGAGGATGAGATGTGCACGATAAGCGCTAAGAAGAATGGGCACCTGGTTTTCATAAAATTTTGAACGACCTCTCTTATGAGTGCTACCTGATGGTGCGTACACGTTAACAATCTGCACACCATTCACTCGAAGAGAAATTCCACGACCACTAGGCAGCCTCTGGACATCCGTAAATGGTATACCGTCGCGCAGAAGTATGGCAGTGCCTACAGCATCCTGGAGATTGATGTTATCAATGAGAACGTAACCGGGCACTTATAAGACTGTAGGAGGGCAATGTCAACGCTGGTGCCATACAAGAAATCAGTTAGCGAACGGAGTTTCACCGCACTTTGAATTCTGTTGCCGTTAAATGTGGTAACGTTGTAGGTTTGGCTACCGCACATGATGGTTCAGATGACAATGAGCTCTGAGTGTTGGATCGTCCTTCTCGACGGCTTTGAACCAAACTCGTTGGGAACGTCTGGAGTACGAAACGAAATGTCAAAACCAATAACGGGTCAGGGAGTGGAAAGGTCGCAGCGCGATGGTCTTGCGCGAGAGCAGCTACTGCTGCATCTCCTCGTCCTGCCGCCACCACGGCTCATTGCTGCCAGGGTGCTGCGCGGTGCGCCCTCCGCCCTGCCCGCCACCGCCGGCTGAGTCTGTCAACGTGGTCGCATCCGCCTGGCCACCACGCGGGGCTGCCACTGACGTCAGCGAGTTCCTGCGGGAGCGCTGCTGCAGCTGCTCGCTACTCTGTTTGCTCTTCCTCTTAGCCGTTACGGTGCTCTGTTCCTTCTCAGCGCTCAGTAATGCCTTCAGGTGTTTGGTTTGTTCACGAATGCGTTCTTGCCTCGCGGTGTCCTCGCAGCGCACGGACCAAGAGGATTGAGGTTCAGTCTCGCTGCCACTTTCTGACATGTGTACGGGTCTCAAATCATCCGACTTTTCCTCTTTGCTACTATTCCCTTTGCTTCTCCTTCGGTGGCCTTTCTTCGTTACTGCTGCAGTCTCTACCGATAGGGGTGGTTCAGGCATAGTGATCTGCACCCGCTCCTGTATCTCACACGGCTTAGTTTCAGAGGTGGCTGGCGCATCGTTGCTATCCAGCGGCAACTGCCCCTGTGAGGATGACGGTGCCGAATCGACGTCCGTCCTACCGCGAATGTCTTTGGCACTGCATTCCACCTGAACTGGCATCTCCGCCTCGCTAACAGGTTCCGGCTGCCGAGGTGGTGGTACAGTCCCCGCGACTACCTCACTCAATAGCGAAACAAGCTTTTCACTACCGTCTGCAGGACGTTCCCGTGGAAGTTGAAATTGACGTCGACATGTACAGTTCGTCCGCAGATGTTCTGTTGAATGGCAGATCGAACAGGTAGGGGGTTGTCCAATGTAAGTTACCTGTGCACGACAGCCGCCAATGGCAACATACGAAGGTATATGCTTTTTTAAGTCTACACGTTCACTTCACACCCCGCTGTTAATTTTTCATTTGTAACTGAGAAAACAGCGCCGTACAGTGACAGAGAACGTTCAATCGGGTCATTAGGGCACTCAGGTGGCACATTAAATACCCTGACGGTTCACACTCCGTATCCCGAAGGCACGATTTGGACATTACCAATACTGCCATCATTATGACGAAATGGTCTCACGCCAGCATGCTCCTCAACGAATTTCTCATAAGTGTCACTCGAAATAAATTTGATAAATAACGAGTACTGCACAATGTCCAACCGGAACGTGTCGACTAAATCTTCAGGCAATTTCAGATCTTCAAAGATCCACTCGTGAATCTCAAAAGCCGTCGGTCGCAAGGCAGCGCGATCGAAAACACACTGAACGCTGTTCGCTCTGTTAATTGTCGACATCTTACTTACAACATTTATACAGAAACAAACGTTAACAGCGCTCGCACACGCTGCTCAGCTCTCCACCTCAGCACTGCTAGCGACGTAAACGCTGGCTCGCGCTACCGCCCGTCACCGCGCGATGTGCACTGGCCGAGTGCCGGAACACGACTGCGTTGATATAAGTCAACGGGGACAGTTGAAAATAGGTGCCCCAACCGGGACTCGAACCCAGGATCTCCTGCTTAAATGGCAGACGTTCTATCCATCTGAGCCACCGAGGACACAGAGAAGAGAGCGACTGCAGGGACTTATCTCTGGCATGCCTCCCCCTGAGACCCACATTCGCAACTTTTTGTCCCGCACTATATTCATCGTGCCCTGTCCATCATACTCATTACTCGCAGCTTTACTGCCGATTCCCATAAGAGTTCGGGCACTGTTTGTGCATCCGCACACGATATATATATATATATATATATATATATATATATATATATATATATATATATATATATATATACTCCTGGAAATGGAAAAAAGAAAACATTGACACATTGACACTGGTGTGTCACACCCACCATACTTGCTCCGGACACTGCGAGAGGGCTGTACAAGCAATGATCACACGCACGGCACAGCGGACACACCAGGAACCGCGGTGTTGGCCGTCGAATGGCGCTAGCTGCGCAGCATTTGTGCACCGCCGCCGTCAGTGTCAGCCAGTTTGTCGTGGCATACGGAGCTCCATCGCAGTCTTTAACACTGGTAGCATGCCGCGACATAGTGGACGTGAACCGTATGTGCAGTTGACGGACTTTGAGCGAGGGCGTATAGTGGGCATGCGGGAGGCCGGGTGGACGTACCGCCGAATTGCTCAACACGTGGGGCGTGAGGTCTCCACAGTACATCGATGTTGTCGCCAGTAGTCGGCGGAAGGTGCACGTGCCCGTCGACCTGGGACCGGACCGCAGCGACGTACGGATGCACGCCAAGACCGTAGGATCCTACGCAGTGCCGTAGGGGACCGCACCGCCACTTCCAAGCAAATTAGGGACACTGTTGCTCCTGGGGTATCGGCGAGGACCATTCGCAACCGTCTCCATGAAGCTGGGCTACGGTCCCGCACACCGTTAGGCCGTCTTCCGCTCACGCCCCAACATCGTGCAGCCCGCCTCCAGTGGTGTCGCGTCAGGCGCGAATGGAGGGACGAATGGAGACGTGTCGTCTTCAGCGATGAGAGTCGCTTCTGCCTTGGTGCCAATGATGGTCGTATGAGTGTTTGGCGCCGTGCAGGCGAGCGACACAATCAGGACTGCATACGACCGAGGCACACAGGGCCAACACCCAGCATCATGGTGTGGGGTGCGATCTCCTACACTGGCCGTACACCTCTGGTGATCGTCGAGAGGACACTGAATAGTGCACGGTACATCCAAACCGTCATCGAACCCATCGTTCTACCATTTCTAGACCGGCAAGGGAACTTGCTGTTCCAACAGGACAATGCACGTCCGCATGTATCCCGTGCCACCCAACGTGCTCTAGAAGGTGTAAGTCAACTACCCTGGCCAGCAAGATCTCCGGATCTGTCCCCCGTTGAGCATGTTTGGGACTGGATGAAGCGTCGTCTCACGCGGTCTGCAAGTCCAGCACGAACGCTGGTCCAACTGAGGCGCCAGGTGGAAATGGCATGGCAAGCCGTTCCACAGGACTACATCCAGCATCTCTACGATCGTCTCCATGGGAGAATATCAGCCTGCATTGCTGCGAAAGGTGGATATACACTGTACTAGTGCCGACATTGTGCATGCTCTGTTGCCTGTGTCTATATGCCTGTGGTTCTGTCAGTGTGATCATGTGATGTATCTGACCCCAGGAATGTGTCAATAAAGTTTCCCCTTCCTGGGACAATGAATTCACGGTGTTCTTATTTCAATTTCCAGGAGTGTATATCGTTAAGGTTCACCAGCCATTTGACCATCTTCTTCTGTGCGGATGCATAAACAGTGCCCGAACTCTTACGGGAATTGGGAGTAAGGCCACGAGTAATGTGTTTATGGGGAGGGGGCACTATGAATGCAGTGCGGGACAGTTAAGTTGCGAATGTGGGTCTGACGGGAGGCGTTCCAGAGATAAGTCCCCGCAGTCGCAGCCGCCCATGTGTCGTTGGTGGCTCAGATGGATAGAGCGTCTGCCATATGAGGGGGGAGATCCCGGGTTCGAGTCCCGGTCAGGGCACGCATTTTTAACTTGTATCAACGCATGTATGAAGCTAAGGGTATTCATTTCACGGTAGTTTCATTCTAACAAGCTGCATGGTTAACATCTCACCTTTAGTCGAAACTCATGCAATATAAATGTATTTTCGAACTTAACAATCTGAAATTAAGCACGAGGGCAAAAATTTTTAATCCTGTTAAGCAATGACGAAATTCACGTAGCGAGACAGATCTGATGATGTCGCTGACCCAAACTGCGTACATCAGCAGACAGCATACTGCACCACGTAGGCTTATACGACAGTTGTAAGTACTCAGTGGCGAAGTGAGGCAAGTGCATTTCTTATTGAAGATCGTTAAATGCGAATACGTACAACGAGGAAACCAACTACTGGTGCAAGTGCATGAAAACACGTGGCTGCTATGGTCACAGAAAGGAAACTTCTTAATGCAGTTGAAACACGAACGCAGATGGCTTTAGAAAGATATTCTCAAAAGGACTAATGACAGGATAGCCAACTCCATGTGGACGATTTCAATTCGTCTCAAATCCCACACAGAGTCATTAGTTGTGTAGTTATTTGATGAGATCAAAAATAATGCAATGAAAGTGTTCTTCCTACTATTAGTTGAGACAGAAGCTGTAGGTCACCGGCGCTCAAGGACGTATTAATCGGGCATATGATTGGCTGGGCACATGGGCACGTGGTCCCGAATATGATGACAAAGAATTCTGAACGAATACATGAAGCGAGAATGAACTCCATACAAACATGTCTCGAAAGCAATATGGCCTGCAAGAATACCCGTGAAGTGTACATATTAAGCCAAAAAAAGGGATGTGATCCAAATACACTCTAAGACCAAAACCCGACCCATGGCCAATGAGTTATGCAAATTGGTCACAAAGTGATATTAATACACGTACCGACAGAACAAGCTGAACTGTAAACTTTGTCGGCCGATGGATGAATGCGTGACGCTGCAGCGCAATCTTACCTCGCACGTGGCAGGGATTTTAGATCGGGAGCATCTCGATACCAGAGCATAAAGTCTTTGCAAATTTTATTTTGTGTACTCGGTTCGACAGTAAAAATGCATCGCAGACAGGCGCCTGAATGATAGATGCCAGCATTTGAGGGAGAACGTGCAGGTAGGGTAAAAGAAACTAGTTGGAGTAATCGGCAGATCGTTGGACATAGTAACGATGCCACTATTCAACGACGGATGAGTCATGGCCGAATTCAGCACCAAGATGGACGTGGTTTACCTAGAGAGACGACAGAACTGGATGACCGATCAATCGTCAGAGAGGCACTCAGAGCCCCTGGCTTCATCCTTATCACCGATCCGAAGTACAACTGGCGCCCCAGTGACCACGAGCACCACTAATGGGAGGACCACGAAAAGGAAGCTCACCTCACAGCACCTCTCGCGCAGACTGTCATTGAGCTCTGTACACCAACATGTCCAGTTGTGTCGGACACATTCGGTCTGGAATCTCATTGACCAAAGTAGAATCGTCTTCAGTGATGAGTCCCGCTTCGGATTGAGCCCCGATGGCCAGCGAAGACGTGTCTAGAGACGTCCCAGATGGTCGTGGGACGTACGAGGAACATATCCGTTAAGACTATGAGACGAAATTTGGGGTTAACTGGCTGCGGCAGCTGATGACCGACTCGAATGCATTTGCAGACAGCGTGACATCGCCTCCAGAGCATCTCGTACGTTCGTGACCATATCGTGTGGACCCTAGACGACTGGAAAACCGTGACCAGGTCTTATGAGTCCCCACTTCAGTTGGTAAGAGCTGATGGTGTGGCGTAAAGCGTAGACGCCACGAATCCATGGATCTAGTTTGTCAACAAGGCACAGTGCAAGCTGCTGGTGGTTCCATAACGGTGTAGACTGTGATTACGTGCAATGAACTGGGACCTCTGGTCCAACTGAAACGACCATTGACCGGAAATGATTATGTTCGGCTACTTGGAGACCATATGCAACCATTCATAAACTTCATGTTAACAGACGAGCAACACTGCGTGAAATAACCGCAAAAAATTAATGTGGGACGTACGATGTTAAGACTGTGAGGCGTAATTTGGCTTTAATAGGCTATGGCAGCAGACGATCGACTAGAATGCATTTCCTAACAGTGTGACGTCGCCTGCAGGGCCTCTCCCTGGTTCATAACCATATCGCGTGGCCGTGCGACGATAGTATGCGTTAAGACTGTGAATTTGGAACTTTTGTGAATAACGATTCTCCACGGCACTAGACTACGATTTTTCGCGATTAGTTTGAAGAACAGTGTGGACAGCTCGAACGAATAATTTGGCTATCCCGATCGCCCGACATGAATCCCAGCGAATGTTTATGGGGCATAACTGATAGATCAGTTCACGTAAAAAAATCCTGCACCGGCATTGTTTTTCGCAATTATGAACGGCTATCGAGGCATCATGGGTCAATAATTTTTGGAGGCGACGTCTGAGGATTTGTTGAGTCAATCTTACATCGAGTTGCTACACTATCCCAGACAAAAGTAGCTCCGACACGATATTAGAATGTATCCCATAACTTTCGTCACCTCAGCGTAATTTTAGAGTGCTTAGAGGAGATAAAAACAAACACTTTTTATGTGACAAAAATGCCATAGGTATACCGCACCTCGCCGGGGTGCCTGATGGTTTTGATGGTAGTAATGTTCAGAAACGGTGTTCAGACTGCCGTGTGATGAATGTTGTTTTAGAGGTGTTGCTGAAAATGTTGACCGTTTAAGTGTACGCATAACTGGCATTTGTGTACTGTTGACTGTATTGTTCACAACCGTTTGACCGGACTGTACCTCTGCCTAATACACTTGGCGGAGGAAATTACCGCGCCTTTCACCGTAAAGTGTTAGCTGGTATATTGAAGAATATACCGCTAGCAGTCAGACAAAGATTATGGTTCCAACATGATGGACTCATACCACACTATGACTTTGTTGGCAAGAACAGTTAGAACACTTGTTTCCCCCACCACTGGATAGGGGAGGGTGGCGCAGTACCGTGGCCACCACGATGTGTAGACCTCACTCAGACAAATTTCTTCTTGTGTGGTGACATTATAGTATGATAAAAAAAATATTAGGTTAAATATATTTGAATTTTTTTTTAAATTTTGTCTCATACTAGAATGTCGTGTTCCCAGTTTGGCATAGCTTTGCCACAGGAAACACGAAAGCGGTCGAAAACGTCCGTCTTCTGGTCGGCTCCTGATCGTTGTTAGAAGGAGGCTAGTTTTTGATTACGCAAAGGCTTCTGTTATTTGGAAAAGAACAACCCGGATTTCTTTACGTAATCAGCTTGAAATTTATAATTACGTAAGGGACCTTTAACAATAAACAATAAAAAAATTGCATTTGCAAATGAAATCATTAATAAATGGGGCAGCTATGAGTTGTATAGGAGACAAGGAGCGGCCTTCTGTCTACGACCAAGATGCCGGAGTATTCTCTGCTGTAGTAAAGGCTGCTTGATATTTACATAAACAATATGACATGGAGGTAAAAAAATTAAGGAAAAGAGCAGAATAAGAAACTTGGTAAGCACTAAATATATTCAAACAATTCTCACTAGCAAATTAGGGCTTATTTACAAACAGTATAACTTACATAAGTACTTTTCTAACTGTATGGTACGATCAGATTTCAGCCTGCCCTGTGCTGTCTCCTTGGTTCACGTTTTTGTTACAAATTGCGGTCATTATTTTTCTTCTTCGTTAAAGACAATTCTTGCACTGTTCAACACCTTCATAACAATAACTTGCCGATTTACAGTTTCGAACATAAATTACTTGAATTTTATTAATTAATAATGTTGTCTGCACGCTGGCAAGACCGCTCACTTTTATAGCTTAAAGTCGACCTTCTTTACGTTTTCACATTACAAGCAGAAGTACATTAAAATCTGAAGATCTACAAAAGTTTTTTACTGTAATCTTTTATTTAGATCGAACCGGAACGTCACTTCAGCTTCTGTTAAAATGTTTCTTTGACTGCGCAATCGATGTATTAACGTCCGCGCTAGATGCGCATCTTTAAAGTTACGTAAATTATATAAAACAAATGTCTTTCAACTAATAGGTCTCATCTCATAAGTTGATCATTTAATATACAGATAGGTGAATGCCTTTCCAAGGGTACTCACAGCTTTCATACTACGGAAATCCCAATAATATTACAACATAAAGGGTTTGATGTACGAAACACTGAGAGCAGTTGCCCGTTTGGCTTCAGTCTCGACATCTTCATTTATGAAGAAACTGTTCTTTTTAAGAGCGTTAGACAACCATTGGCACGCAGATGACAGTAATGTATTAACGTAAACGGACGAAATTTGCAGCAACATTTGGGAAACAATGTTCATCAGACGACATCTTAACACTGTTTCTGAATATCACTATCGTCAAAACCTTCATCGACTCCCAACGGGGAAACGGCGCACCTGTGACTCTTTTGTCACAT
Source organism: Schistocerca gregaria (assembly GCF_023897955.1). Classification (NCBI taxonomy): domain Eukaryota; kingdom Metazoa; phylum Arthropoda; class Insecta; order Orthoptera; family Acrididae; genus Schistocerca; species Schistocerca gregaria. Next base: position 815,968,587 of record NC_064922.1, read on the forward strand.
AAAGAAGTGTTTCGTTCCATCTCCCCTAAACACTCTAAAGTTTTGTACTCGTACGTTTTTGTGTCCTGTACATATTTCGAAATATTTATCACCCTTTACAACTTTAAGTCAGCATGAAGTATGACAGCAATGGTTAAGTGTTGGAGGCGACATTAGGTTGACTCATTAGTTTTCAACAGACATTATCATAGAATGGATGAGCAGAAACAACTTTTAACTTTAAAAGGAAAAATTGATAATTTTAAAAAGAAATACGAACATCAAAATTATATGGGATTATAAGCCTTGTGCTCAAGTTTAAACGTATTAAAAGATTTCTGACCTAGCTCCTGCTTTTATAACATAAAAAAACTTTCTGTTTCCGTTCGCCTGGCAGAGAGGAGTGAATGCAAACATCAGTGTTAATCTTATTGTTTCTTTCCACTTCTTAGTCTTGGAGGCGAACAGGGACACGTAAAAGTGTGTTTTGGATGTAGGAGAATGAGAAAATTTTTTTATTTGGTTCAAAGAAGTTTTATTCAATACAAAAACTGAAAGTATTGCATGAATTGTGGTTTTTTATTCTGATTTCCATATAAAGGTTGTTGTACGTGTAATTACTGTACTGGAACATTAAATTGATGAATTTGGTTTGTTTGTTAATAAATTAAGTCAGTGATATCACGTTTAAAAATCATCTCTTTGAATCCACAAGCCATACTATAAGTAAAGAAAAACTTTAGAACACCATCTCCTTCACTAAAATGATTCCTCTTCTGTTAAAATAAACACATTTAATAGGCCTTGTTTTTTTTTCAAAAAAACACCAATATAACCGCTAAATAACTTCGTAAGGCACACATGCTGTGCAGTGGGGCATTCGGTATGGTTGGAGATGGACACATTTCGTACTCCGCGATCGTTATGTACACGGCGATCGCGGCGTACCAAGTATGTTCGTTTCTAAATAACTAATCTTATATGCAGATAATCTTTGCCCATAGTCTTTAATCACAGCATAATCTCCTGGTTGACAACAGTGCCAGGTGGTTTTTCATTTCACTCAAAGTCTTGGTCTTGATATTCTTCTGAAGATATACTGAGAGCTACTGTTCCTGTTCACCCCACAAATTCCGAAAAAACAACCCTACATTTTTCATTAGCCGAAACACAAGGCAGATCAAAACATACTTTAAAACTGAACTTTTGGTTAATGAGATGGGACCAGAAATTCGCTTACCACTTACTTAAATTGAAAGAACACAACTTAGACTGATACTTACAAACGTAATTTTACGCAATCAAATTCAGCATCACATCCTATGTTTGTCATATAGTGAACCAAATGTCAAATTCATGATTTCCCGGTTAGGTTGGTTCACTAGCAACCAAGACGCACAAATCTTAAATGATATTCTCATTTGTCTTCCGACACCGTAGCATGGAACTTTTATGTAACTTTCGTTTCAGTTCACCCAATTTTACTGTACGTCACATTTGCCGAGAAGCTTGAAAGTCACGGCGTCGTCTTATGTTACAAAACTGGCGAAGTAATTTTTATAAGAATTTATTCCGGAGACAGCGATTTTAAAACTGCTCAAATAGATTCGTAGGGTTTCACAACACCAACAGTTTCTGATGATGTACGAGAGCCAACCAGAAAGTAATGACTTCTCTTTTTTTCCCCTTCATTAAGTAGCTGTTGTAGCAGTATCAAATTGGCGCACTTCCGCTAACACTCTTCTGCAGTGCTCTCCTATGAGAGCGTCCTACGTCAACGGATGACATCACTGAATAAATTCAGAAAATATCCGACATCGATGTAATATAAGACAACGTTCTGTGACAGAGTTCCTTATCGTATACGGTGTAACGCCCAGCTGCAGTCACGAAAGGCTGAAGAAAGCGTTTGGGGAGGCTACGGTGTGCGATAGAGTCGGTAGACAATGAGTTCGTTACTGCAGAGAAGCTGAAGGGTGGTCACAGTAGGCTTATGTAGCGCGAAGATGCCAGTCAACCACTGCAGTACGTTCGCATACCATCCACATTGTCGGCCATATCATCCGCGACTACTGGCAGGGAGCAACAGGCAAACTGTGTTGCCAGTTATTTATCCATTGGTAAAGGAAATTTGATAGCCATTATTGAAAAATAAGGCAACTCAAATATATGTGGTCACTAGGTGCCGAAAGTGTTGACTGACCAGAATATAAAGAGTCGCTGTTACACATCTGTGTCCAATCTCTGGCACCATCAAACTTCTATCCGTTCGGCCAACTCAAAGAACCCCATCGGAGATGTCTTTTTGAAGATGTGGAGACTGAAAAATTCGGTGCTACAGTGGCTCAGGAAAAAGGACCATGCTTTTTATCGCACAGGTACATATCCTCTTGCTTGAAAATGTATAAAGACTGTTTACAAAGATTTATTGAAAAGTGACAGATTAATCATGAATGTTATAGCTGTTAGTCTATGTTAGCCTGACGAAAATAATGAAGCACCTAGAAGACATGGTCGGATGTCGTGTAAGTTCGTACACATACAGATCGTCGGGAGGTATATAAATTATTTATAGATGCAGTTCTCTTCCACTGGTAGAACATCCACCGGAGTGCATAATTGTTGTTAGTGTTTAGTGTTACTACTAGGCCTGTTAGGGCATATAAGGAGAGCGACCAGCGTCAGATGTTGAGTGATCACTGTGAAGGACATGGAGATGCCACGTACTCTTGTGAACAGCGTTATCAGCCCCTGACAGAGTTTGAAATGGACCTCATGGTCGGTCTCAGTTTTGCCTGTTCGTTAAAGCGTGCCATATTCAGATCTGTGGTGCATTTTGAGGTGGTAATAACCTGCTCTTGGATTGCATGGAGCGCGAGGTCAGGAGTACTTGTCTTCAAGGTTCCAGTCGAACATGTGTGATCGCCACAAGGGAGGATTGCCGTTTTGTGCAGAAAGTACATTGTGACACATTCACATTTGCGCATGGCACCTGAGAACAAGTAATCGACTCCTTCCAACATTCTGTGTTATCCCACAACCATTAGTTAGTGTATAGCAGCACCTGGAACAGAGGATTACTGTCCCACCTGCTGCCGTTACCACCACATCGAAAATGGCGACGTTTGGAGTGGTCTGGTAACGGAGAAGCGTGGACTGCTGAAGAATAGCATCTCAGTGTGTTCAGCGATAGACACTACCCGGATGACCATCGGCGGAGGGCATAAAGGCGACCTTGAGAGAGATCCCATTCTTACAACGTTCTGGATGGGCACGACATTGTTACACCTAATTTAACAGTGTGGGAAGTTATTGGGTTTGACTTTATATCATAACTGCTAGCAATTGAGAAAAATCTGACAAACAGTACTCCACGGACTTCCTGCGTCCTTGTGTGTTACCTCTCACAGGACAGTTTTGTGGTAACATTTTGTAACAGGACAATGTTCATCCATCGGTGGCACATACGAATATGAACTGTCGGCATGATGTTGAGGTATCCATGGGCAACAAAATCTTCAGATCTGTCTCCAATGGAACACATAAGGGAGTAGTTCCGACGACAACGGCATCAAATACCATATTCAGGATATCAGAGACCAGTTAGAACAGTTTTGGGTCAGCTTCCCTTAGCAGAAGGTCCAACGTATTTACGACACCCATCCTAACTGTATCAGTGCATGCACCCATACCAGAGACTGTCCAATGTTGTTCTGGTAAATGGGAACATATTGACAACTTTTTTACAAATACCCTATGTCCCCATATCCCTCCTGGCCTCAACCTTTGTTAATCTTTGTCCTTACTCCCTAGCCTCTTCCCTGGTCCCATTCCAGCACTATACAGCCCTTTATTCCACCAATGCATCCACAGTCTTTTTATCTCTTTCCTTTCCTGCAACCACCCTCCTCCCTGCCACCCTCTGCCTAACCCTCCACTACACCTAGCTGCCCTGCCATCTATTCACCTCGTCTCTCTATGCTCCCTCAAGGAACACTTTACCATCCCCTCACCCCTACCCTACTATCTCTCCCCTTCCCTGCCCCAGCATCCTCCTTACCGCACCACCCAATTGCGTCTCCCATCATGTGCAGCTGACACTCGCAGTGTGGCTTCACCACACAGACTACGGTCATGCGTGTGTGAGTTACATTTGCGCTAGTGTGTGAGTATATGTTCTATCTCCGACGAAGGCGTTGTTCGCCGAAAGCTCATTTGGTGACAGCCTTTTTGTTTTGCCTATCTGCAACTGCATAAAAAGTTTGATAGAGCACTGAAAGACCTGAGTCGAAACAAGGCCCAGGGAGTAGACAACATTCCATTAGAACTACTGACGGCCTTGGGAGAGCCAGTCCTGACAAAACTCTACCATCTGGTGAGCAAGATGTATGAGACAGGGAGTAGATAACATTCCATTAGAACTACTGACGGCCTTGGGAGAGCCAGTCCTGACAAAACTCTACCATCTGGTGAGCAAGATGTATGAGACAGGTGAAATTCCTTCACACTTCAAGAAGAATATAATAATTCCAATCCCAAAGAAACCAGGTCCTGACAGAGGTGAAAATTACCAAACAATCAGTTTAATAAGTCACGGATGCAAAATATTAACGCCAATTCTTTACAGACGAATGGAAAAACCGTTAGAAGCCGACCTCGAGGAAGATTATTTTGTATTCCATAGAAATGTTGGAACACGTGAGACAATACTGATCCTGCGACTTATCTTAGAAGAAAGATTAAGGAAAGGCAAACTTACGTTTCTAGCATTTGTAGACTTAGAGAAAGTTTTTGACAATGTTGACTGGAATACTCTCTTTAAAATTTTGAAGATGGCAGGGGTAAAATACAGGGAGCGAAAGGCTATTTACAATTTGTACAGAAAGCAGATGGCAGTTATGAGTCGAGGGACATGAAAGGGAAGCAGTGGTTGGGAAGGGAGTGAGACAGGGTTGTAGCCTCTCCCCGATGTTGTTCAATCTGTATATTGAGCAAGCAGTGAAGGAAACAAAAGAAAAATTCAGAGTAGGAATTAAAATCGATGGAGAAGAAATAAAAACTGTGAGGTTCGCCGATGTCACTGTAATTCTGTCACAGACAGCAAAGGACTTGGAAGAGCAGTTGAACGGAAGGGACAGTGTCTTGAAAGGAGGATATAAGATGAACATCAACAAAAGCAAAGCGAGGATAATGGAATGTAGTCGAATAAAGTCGGGTGATGTTGAGGGTATTAGATTAGGAAATGAGACACTTAAAGTAGTAAAGGAGTTTTGCTATTTGGGGAGAAAAATAACTGATGATGGACGAAGTAGAGAGGATATAAAATGTAGACTGGCAATGGCAAGGAAAGCGTTTCTGAAGAAGAGAAATTTGTTAACATCGAGTACTGATTTAAGTGTCAGGAAGTCGTTTCTGAAAGTATTTGTATGGAGAGTAGCCATGTATGGAAGTGAAACATGGACGATAACTAGTTTGGACAAGAAGAGAATAGAAGCTTTCGAAATGTGGTTCAACAGAAGAATTAGGAGGTACTGAATAGGATTGGGGAGAAGAGAAGTTTGTGGCACAACTTGACTAGAAGAAGGGATCGGTTGGTAGGACATGTTCTGAGGCATCAACGGATCACCAATTTAGTATAGGAGGGCAGCGTGAAGGAGAAAATCGTAGAGGGAAACCAAGAGATGGATACACTAAACAGATACAGAAGGATGTTGGTTGCAGTAGGTACTGGGAGATGAACAAGCTTGCACAGGATAAAGTAGCATGGAGAGCTGCATTAAGCCAGTCTCAGGACTGAATACCCCAACAACAACAACATCAGCAACTCAGCATCTCCACTGTATTGTGAGCAGAAACTACCATTTTCACAATATCCTTGTATATCTGAATCGATTTAGCTGTCACTGAAATAACATCATTACTGCCCAACCTGTGAAGTTTCCTTTCTCTTCATCCTCCCTTCTCAGTGCTCCTCTTGTTATGTCAGGCAGCGTAAATGGCACAAAGTATTTCATCATCATCATCATCATTTAAGACTGATTATGCCTTTCAGTGTTCAGTCTGGAGCATAGTCCCCTTATAAAATTCCTCCATGATCCCCTATTCAGTGCTAACATGGTGCCTCTTCTGATGTTAAACCTATTACTTCAAAATCATTCTTAACCGAATCCAGGTACCTTCTCCTTGGTCTGCCCCGACTCCTCCTACCCTCTACTGCTGAACCCATGAGTCTCTTGGGTAACCTTGCTTCTCCCATGCGTGTAACATGACCCCACCATCTAAGCCTGTTCATCCTGATTGTTACATCTATAGAGTTCATTCCCAGTTTTTCTTTGATTTCTTTATTGTGGACACCCTCCTGCCATTGTTCCCATCTACTAGTACCTGGAATCATCCTAGCTACTTTCATATCCGTAACCTCCACCTTGTTGATAAGGTAACCTGAATCCACCCAGCTTTCGCTCCCATACAACAAAGTTCGTCGAAAGATCGAACGGTGCACAGATAACTTAGTCTTGGTACTGACTTCCTTCTTGCAGAAGAGAGTAGATCGTAGCTGAGCGCTCACTGCATTAGCTTTGCTACACCTCGCTTCCAGTTCTTTCACTATGTTGCCATCCTGTGAGAATATGCATCCTAAGTACTTGAAACCGTCCACCTGTTCTAACTTCGTTCCTCCTATTTGGCACTCAATCCGTTTATATTTCTTTCCCACTGACATTACTTTCGTTTTGGAGATGCTAATCTTCATACCATAGTCCTTACATTTCCGATCTAGCACTGAAATATTACTTTGCAAACTTTCAATCGAATCTGCCATCACAACTAAGTCGTCCCAGCCAGTCAATTGTTTTCAACATATGATCCATAAATAATATGAACAACAGTGGAGACAGGTTGCAGCCTTGTCTTACCCCTGAAACTACTCTGAACCATGAACTCAATTTACTGTCAACTCTAACTGCTGCCTGACTATCCATGTAAAGACCTTTAATTGCTTGCAAAAGTTTGCCTCCTATTCCATAATCTCTTAGAACAGGCAATAACTTCCTCCTAGGAATCCGGTCATATGCCTTTTCTACATCTATAAAGCATAGATACAATTTCCTGTTCCACTCAAAACACTTCTCCATTTTTTGCCATAAGCTAAAGATCTGATCCTGACAACCTCTAAGAGACCGAAACCCACACTGATTTTCATCCAATTGGTCCTCAACTAATACTCGCACTTTCCTTTCAACAATACCTGAGAAGATTTTACCCACAACGCTGATTAAAGAGATACCTCTGTAGTTGTTACAATCTTTTCTGTTTCCATGTTTAAAGATTGGTGTGATTACTGCTTTTGTCCAGTCTGATCGAACCTGTCCCGACTCCTAGGCCATTTCAATTATCCTGTGTAGCCATTTAAGACCTGACATTCCACTGTATTTGATGAGTTCCGAGTTAATTTCATGCACACCAGCTGCTTTATTGCAAATCAATCTATTGACCATTTTCTCCACTTCCTCAAATGTGATCCTATTTCCATCATCATTCCTATCCCATTCTACCTCGAAATCTGAAACATTGCTGATCGTATTTTCACCTACATTGAGCTACTCTTCTAAATATTCCCTCCATCTGCCCAAGGCATACACAGGATTCACCAGCAGTTTTCCTGACCTGTCCAAAATACTTGTCATTTCCTTCTTACCTCCCTTTCGAAGGCTGCTAATTACACTCCAGAATGGTTTTCCAGCAGCTTGATCCATTGTCTCCAACCTGTTTCCAAAGTCTTCCCAAGATTTCTTCTTGGATGCTGCTATTAACTGTTTGGCTTTGTTTCTTTCTTCAACATAACTTTCTCTGTCTACCTGAGTTCTAGTATGTAGCCATTTTTGATACGCCTTCTTTTTCCTTTTACATGCTGCCTTCACTGTGTCATTCCACCAAGCTGTTTGCTTCATCCTACTTTTACACACTATTGTTCCAAGACATTCTTTAGCCACTTCTAGTACTGTGTCCCTGCACCTTGTCCATTCCTTTTCCAATGACTGTAACTCAGTATTTCTTGTAAAGAAAAATTTAAAAGTAGTTGGCATTACTTTTTGAATGACCTTCATATGATAGCCTTCACAGAAATGAGGTCTTCTTTTACACACTACACTCGTATGAACAAAAACATTTGCAGTCGACATCAAGCTTTAGTTACATCTCTGTGTACAACAAGCCGCTTCCATTCATGAAGGACTGAAACGGTCTGATAGCTGCAAACGACAGGCGCGCACATCTGTCTTCCTCTCTTCACTGCTGGCCAACTGTTCCACCCATGCGGCTCCCTTCCACGAAGTGATGGCGCAGCGGCATTGTTTCTGTCACGGCCGATTGGAGTGTCGTCGTCCGCTGTAGGTTCGCTAGCTGGCTGGTTCGTTAAAAGCGATTCCCCGTGACGAGCAAGTTAATTGGCTGTAAGCTCCATTCCCACTGCGGTGCTTTGGCGCGCGATCCGCTCTCGAAATATCGCTGGTTACGAGCGGATATCGAGCTGCGCCGGCAGCCGTAGAGGAGGCAGTCTCGTAATGAAGTGGTGTGTGCGCCCGGCGCTGCACTCAGGTCATCGCTTCCCTTGCACAGATAACACATCTATTGTGATTCTGGAGTCGTATATAGCACAGCACGAAACGTTTATTGACGGAGTTAAGTGTTTTCTGGCCATGTTCCACTGCGAAGTGCGATGTAAATTTTAGCGTAGCTCCAGTAGTGTCAGTAGACTGGATCACAACAGATCATGTGTCATTTCTGGCTTCTTTCTTTTATTAAATCCTACATTCCGTTTCACAGGCTTCACCAATCCAATCTATTTCCAGGTCACTGGATACCGTTCTCTTCCCACATCGTCCAGTTACCTCTTGTCACGCTCGTACGTCATATTAACTTGTTACTCATTTTTATTTATTTCCTGACACAACTTGGCTGATATTTATACGTGACCCGTTTGAACCGCATCAAATCGTAATCATCATATCAAGAAAGAAAAAAGAAGAAAAGGGCTTTTAATTTTTCATACTATTTTGCAATACTTTCAGAAAATACGACTGAAGCAGTTACACGAATAAATCTTCTGAAAAATAGCAAATAGAACTGTCCTCAAAATTTCAGCTGATGAAACAAAATTCATGAAAACCACTTAACAGACATCAAAATACACAAAAGATAGAGCGAGTTAGTAAATTAACATTGTAAGTAGGCTGTTTAGGTTTTTTTATTGGTAACGCCGCCGCCACGTAGCGCTCTGTATGAAAATCACTGGCTGTGCCGTGTGCACTCTGCGGCTGGTTGGCATTGTTGTAATACTCGCCATTGTAGTGTTGGGCAGCGGCAGCTGGATGCTAACAGCGCGTAGCGTTGCGCAGTTGGAGGTGAGCCGCCAGCAGTGGTGGACGTGGGGAGAGAGATGGCGGAGTTTTGAAATTTGTAAGAATTGGTGTCATGAACTGCTATATATATTATGACTACTGAGGTAAATACATTGTTTGTTTTCTATTAAAATCTTTCATTTGCTAACTATACCTATCAGTAGTTAGTGCCTTCCGTAGTCTGAATCTTTTATTTAGCTGGCAGTAGTGGCGCTCGCTGTATTGCAGTAGCTTGAGTAACGAAGATTTTTGTGAGGTAAGTGATTTGTGAAACGTATAGGTTAATGTTAGTCAGGGCCATTCTTTCGTAGGGATTTTTGGAAATCAGATTGCTTTGCGCTAAAAATATTGTGTGTCAGTTTAAGCACAGTCTTGTAATAATTTTTCAAAGGGGACGTTTCAACATATCTTGGAGAAGCTATACAGCCAAATGGATTAGAAACATCTGCTATTGAAATAGCATTAACGAAATGAAAAGAGCATATGGTTTGACAAAAAATTCGCGCTTTCTCAACCCTCCTGTGTCGTCATCATGGAGAAGGGCGCAGGCTGTACGATATTGACATATGTGTGAATGAAACAGTAAAGATTCCATCGAGTTTGGCAACACCCTCAACACCACCCGCCCACCTTTGCTGAGCACTTTAAAAATGTACCTGAACGGACAGTATGCAGCTCGTGGACGTGCGGTAGCATTCTCGCTTCTTGCGCCCGGGTTCCCGGGTTCGATTCCCGGCGGGGGTCAGGGATTTTCTCTGCCTCTTGATGACTGGGTGTCGTGTGATGTTCTTAGGTTAGCTAGGTTTAAGTAGTTCTAAGTTCTAGGGGACTGATGACCATAGATGTTAAGTCCCATAGTGCTCAGAGACATTTGAACCCCATTTGAACCTGAACGGACACAAACCGGCGCGACAGTCCTAGGCGCCTGTGGGAAAGCTATACTTCTGCTCTTGCGCCTTCCAGTTTGGGCAAGCAGGGTGTCTGTCTGCGAGTGCCTGGGTGTTGCTGAACTGTGGTATCTTGGGTCTTAGAGGGACCCTCGCCCCCCCCCTCCCCCCCCAAATAATCACGTCACACTGTGGAGCGAAATTGTAGGAACCAAAAAGTATAAGCTCACTTTGTTGCTTCTGATCACGCGCAAATTTCGTGTAATGGTTTTGAACAGTCCTTAGCGGTTCCACCCTCTGCAACAGAGCAAAAACTGCGATCGCACTGCTCTCGAAAGGGGTCCGAGATCGACCAGAGCGACTGCTGGCCTTAAATACCCTTAAAGGATGGTTGACTCATCCGGGGTGTTTCAGTGCTCATCGTCACATTTCGAAGTGCCGTTTTCGACCGCGAAATGTTAAGCTATCAAAGTTCCAAGAAGGGGGGGGGGGGGGTAGTTTCACTGACGTTCTTTATACCACCCCCTAAGGCCTTTTCGAGTCGATCCTGAGCGGTAGGGTGTCTGAAATGTTTTCCTGGGCCAACCCTTGGAAAACTCACTGATTTCAACGCTGGACGTCGCAATTCTGACCCCCATTGCAGAGACGTCAAAAGAAGGGATGAAATTTGGGTAAAAGGTGGTGTGACGACCTTCCCACCATGTGGTACGGGAATAATTTTGGTGAAATTTAATGCCGATGTGACATCGCTAACCCACGTTACGCCTCACATGAACTTCTGAGTTTTGGCCGTTTTTTCGCACGTGTCGACACCTCGCTGTTTGAAGCGTCTCCGATCTCGAGCAAGACGTCACAGGACGCCACGCTTTTTCCCTATTAGACGGTAAGGTTTTAGGCATCTTTGAGCCAAATTTCAAATTTCTGCATCTCAGTGGAAAGTAATTACGGCGTTTCAAATAAGTTATCCTTTCTCTCTGTTGTGCAATGTTGATGGATTGTAAAATGAGAAATAACCAGGAGATATATGAAAACTTTAAGAAGGTATCGGAAGTAACGGCAACGCGAAGATTAGTCTTATTTGTACATCTCTATCGGATGAGGAAGAACAGGATAATGAAACAAATGTTTCTCGATTACAGAAATAGGAAAAAGAACTGGAAAGCATCAACATCAAAGAATCGCAAATAGGGTATATAAACCTTTTCAAGGTTAAAATACAAATTTTACAAGGCTTTTAAAGTAGAAGAAATAACATAGAAGAAAGGAAAAGAGAACATGGCAACTAAATGAAGGAGTACTGGAAAAATAGGAAACAACAAAGAAAGTTCGTAGTTGGTTAAACGGCAAAGAAAGGAACATACAGAAAACTCTGATAAGAAGAAGGGACAAGATAATAGGACATGTGTTAAGGTATCCATCAATAACCTCCAGCATACTAGAAACAGTTGTACAAAGTTGAAACTATTCGAGAAGACAGACATTAAAATGCATCCAACAAATGCTGAAAATGCTGTTCTGGGATGAAGAGGTTTTAGTAGGAGAGGAATTCGTGGTGAGTCGCATCGTATCAGTCAGAAGACTTATGACGTCCTAACTGAATTCCATCCCTCGACATTTCGATTTATAGGAATGTACTTTATCATGAGAACACAGGGCTCGAAATTTAAAATATGATACAGTACGTTAAGAAGAATAAGACAGACTGGAGACAATGTAAAACAATGTGTTCGCATTGCCAAAATTAGGCACGCTTATTCCACTGAATGACATATACAATCTCCACGACTGTGTGGAAGTAACACCGTAGCAAATATATCGGAAAGAGAAAATCAAAAATGGTGTTACATATCTCAGATGACGAATAAATGAATTAGTTTCATCATCAACTGAATGCCGTACTGGAATGTACCATTGCCCCCAACCACAAATCTATTAAAAACACTTTTCACCTAAAACACACAATAATAAACATAATTGGAAAATCAATAACGAGAACGTCTTGAGAATCCATAAGGAATGGCCGTATCGTGATAACCATGATGAAGAACGACGGTAGACAGTAATCATTATCACAAATGTCGCGGAGAACTTAATATCAGTCTTGGCAGACATTTAATTTTTCTCTGTGAATGGATTATATATCAGTCAATGGAAACTTAATATATCCGTAAGCAGGAAATCCCATAATACCTGTTGTGCACAAAGTCCTGGAATACGTCGTTCAGCTGACTGAAAGTTCAGTCAAATTCATCTTAAATGTTAAACACCAGTCCGGTTTTCGTAAATACAGTAGCACGACCAGTGCAGCAATTACGGCAACAGATGACACGAAATATATCGTAGAGAATAGTGAGGGCACAATATTGGCATTACTGGATTTCAACAAAGCATTCGATACCGTTAACATGGACACACTTCTCGCAAAAATGATACAGCTGCTGTTTTTCAGTCATGTGCTCTCATGTGCTCCACTTCTTTGGAAGTTCCTTGATGAACAGACAGAGGTGTGTTGTCTGTCGTACTGAGAGGTCGTTCTGGAAGCAATTTCACTCAGAGTGCTATATACACTCCTGGAAATGGAAAAAAGAACACATTGACCCAGGTGTGTCAGACCCACCATACTTGCTCCGGACACTGCGAGAGGGTTGTACAAGCAATGACCACACGCACGGCACAGCGGACACACCAGGAACCGCGGTGTTGGCCGTCGAATGGCGCTAGCTGCGCAGCATTTGTGCACCGCCGCCGTCAGTGTCAGCCAGTTTGTCGTGGCATACGGAGTTCCATCGCAGTCTTTAACACTGGTAGCATGCCGCGACAGCGTGGACGTGAACGGTATGTGCAGTTGACGGACTGTGAGCGAGGGCGTATAGTGGGCATGCGGGAGGCCGGGTGGACGTACCGCCGAATTGCTCAACTCTTGTGGCGTGAGGTCTCCACAGTACATCGATGTTGTCGCCAGTGGTCGGCGGAAGGTGCACGTGCCCATCGACCTGGGACCGGACCGCAGCGACGCATGGATGCACGCCAAGACCGTAGGATCCTACGCAGTGCCGTAGGGGACCGCACCGCCACTTCCCAGCAAATTAGGGACACTGTTGCTCCTGGGGCCAACACCCGGCATCATGGTGTGGGGAGCGATCTCCTACACTGGCCGTACACCTCTGGTGATCGTCGACGGGACACTGAATAGTGCACGGTACATCCAAACCGTCATCGAACCCATCGTTCTACCATTCCTAGACCGGCAAGGGAACTTGCTGTTCCAACAGGACAATGCACGTCCGCATGTATCCCGTGCCACCCAACGTGCTCTAGAAGGTGTCAGTCAACTACCCTGGCCAGCAAGATCTCCGGATCTGTCCCCCATTGAGCATGTTTGGGACTGGATGAAGCGTCGTCTCACGCGGTCTGGAAGTCCAGCATGAACGCTGGTCCAATTGAGGCGCCAGGTGGAAATGGCATGGCAAGCCGTTCCACAGGACTACATCCAGCATCTCTACGATCGTCTCCATGGGAGAATAGCAGCCTGCATTGCTGCGAAAGGTGGATATACACTGTACTAGTGCCGACATTGTGCATGCTCTCTTGCCTATGTCTATGTGCCTGTGGTTCTGTCATTGTGATCATGTGATGTATCTGACCCCAGGAATGTGTCAATAAAGTTTCCCCTTCCTGGGACAATGAATTCACGGTGTTCTTATTTCAATTTCCAGGAGTGTCGGTCGGTTCTGTGCCCAGTATTATTATTCTTAATCTACTCAGCTTTACTGTAAATATCATTTCTACGCCGATGAACAAAAACTTTATTTAGGAATAGAACCTGAAGATATAAGTACTCCCATAGTTCAGATATATAACAATTGCCTTCATTGTTTAGGTGAGCGCAAAAACTCTGAAAAATTAATTGCGAAACAGTCCCAAGTTCTTTTTGTATATCACCAGACGTTGACTAATCCAGAATTCCACGAAAAGGTTGTACCCTTTGTTACGCGATAATATCTCAGTATCACATCAAAAACAGTGTAAAAAATCTTTAGTTTGAATTGCGATGAGTACCTTTTTTTAAGTGGAGAAAAATTTTGTCACCGGGGACGGGAAAAAATCTTCTTGCTTCTATGCCTTTCAGAAGTTTTGGAACCTACTTCCATAGAATGTAAAGTTGTAAGAGGCCCATGACTAAGGAATTTATTGCTAGCGCACTTGAGCAGATGTAATTTCGATGGATTGCTCACGCGCTGCCCGCGATATGTAAGCTGTAAGACAATCGCAGACCAGAGAGCAGTGCCGGCAGCAGTAGTAGTTGTAGCTCCGGCAGTAGGAGTAAGTAGTAGCTAGCTTTTATAATAATATTTTTTACAAAATTAACTCTTTGACAATCATTCATCTGAATTTAAGGAATTTACTAATTTCTGCAATCCATGGTCATCCCGATTAACGTAAGGAAAAATCACTTGTTTCTTTTTATTTCTTATAGGAGCAGATCTATAAGCGTTATCCGGCGACTTCACTGAAGTAAGAATTTTCAATTCATTCAGAATGATCTTTCAGGGCCATGACACAGCACTGCTGAGGTCCAAATTTACCAGTTTAGATTCACAGTCAGTTAATTATTGAAAGGTTATACATGAGTCATTTTTTCATTGAGAGATTAGTCACATTTTATTATTTGTCACACTCACACAGCCAGTACAATTTAGGTCATTTACATTTTCTTTATGGAAGACGTACTACCGTTTATACAGATCATAGAGCTATAAGTTTCTGCATTCCGCTAAATTTACACATGACAGGTTAAGCAGATGGAAGCTTTATTTAGGGGAGTTTAATTTTACCATTGTTCACATTCCCGGTACACAAAATATTGTAGCAGATACACTATCTCGTTCTCTCAGCAACAGTCAGCAAGACATCGCAACCAATTTCTGCAAAGCAAATTTTAGCCTCGCGTGTATTCAACAACTTGCATTTGAAAATTTCATTTCGTCGTCATTACGAGACATAGTACAAGAACAGAGCAAAGACAACGTATGGAAAGAAATTAAACACCTTTGACAAGATAGGAATAACGTTACCTTTAGAAACCATTATACTGTACGCAATAACATTCTGTTTCGCCGCTCTCATCCTGACAACAACTGGTTATTATGTATTCCTGACGAGGGTGTTAACAAATTAATTTGGTATACTCATTTAAGTTACGCACATTATGGAGCCAGAAAATGTTTTCTTATACTGAGACAGAACTGTTATTTTGCCAACATGGAGAAACGTATTCGACGAGTTTTAGCGTCATGTAAAATCGGCCAAAAAGCTAAATCAGACACAACTTCACATATTCCTCCGTTATATCCCATTGTACTCGTTAAATTGAGACATATGGCCGCTGTAGACATTTTGGGACCGATTCCCAGATCTAATACAGGTTTTTCTTACATCTTTGTCGTTGTTGAACTCACTTCGAAATTGGTTACCTTCACTCCGTTACGGAAAGCTACTGCTAAATCTGTTTCGAATGCATTTGTATAACATTTTCTATTTCATGTAGGGCATGTATTGAAAGTAGTTTCCGACAATGGACCACAATTTCGATCTGCGATATGGACACGTATGTTACGAGCTAGAAACATTCCTACCATCTATATATCCAAGTATCACGCTTCTTCGAACCCTTGTGAACGACTGATGAAAGAAATTGGTAAACTATGTAAAATATACTGCCATAAAAGATATATTGATTGGGATACAAACATACTCTCATTCCAGGATGTAATTAACTCCATACCAAGTGAATATACTATGCTATCTCCTACTGTTATATTGAAAAATGCTGAACCACCCAACAAAATTAAAGAATTAGTATCTTTTCCTACATCTCGTCGACTGCGCCATCATGAAATAGTTGACATTGCACTCAACAACATCAAACGTGCCGCAGAACGCTTCAGAAGACGGCAGAAAAAGGTTTGTACACGCCGTAAATTTCACATAGGACAGAAGATATTAGTACACACACACTGTTTATCCAATAGAGGAAAGAGCAGATACAGTAAATTTGAGCTTCTGTACACTGGTCCGTATAGAATTGGCAGCACTTCTCACCCCAATATAGTACAAGTTGAAACTTTGAGAACTAGAAAAACCAAGGGCAATCACCATATTTCCAATATCAAACCCTTTATTGAATGAACATACTTCATGATTTATCACACTGTAATGCCGTTTCCTGATATTTATATGACTACTTATGCACTTGTATCTATGTGACTACTTACTGATGATGAACATATTTTTTCTTGGCAAGTGCCCGGCAAGGTAAGGTTAGCAAGTCGCTTTTCTTGCCGTTATATATCAGACCGTGCACATTTTCCATTTTTATGTATATATGATGGTTTTCCTATCGAAAATAGAATTTTCTCTGCATGCACCATGAAATCTTTAAGATGTAACAAACGCCAGTTGACTTTGACATTTTTGCCTTATGATTTACCAATATCTTGAGTACTCTACATTTTTTGCTACTACATTATCACATTGTGTGCACATTTTAGCAGTTGAAAAATGGCAATGGTTTTGACCAAATACGATGTCTGTCGTGCTATGCTGTATGATTAGTTATATCTCTAGAGAGAAGTTTTCATTTAATGGACATATGATTTAAATCCAAAATATTAATCCATATTCATCATTTTCAGAAAGCAAGACTGTGTAAAAGAAATAAATTAAACAACCACAGTGATTTACTATGAAATGGAAATTTTACAATTGGAATTAAGGAAAGAAAATGCAATACCTTCTCATGAAGAGTAAATGGATCTGAATTAATAATCATTAACAAGAATATACTATACACACTGTATGATAGCAGTTTTAACTAATTATTTTTCTTTCAGAATATGAGGTGATTGTATCAGACTGTCAGACAAAACTACATATGTTAATTTTAGTGATGAAATATGCTAGAACTAAGAAACTGTATAATATATGAAATAATCAATGATAATGAATAGTTGTATGAAGAAAATGGTAATATGAATATGAATAATTAAGTGTCTATTTTTGCAGATGATAGTAAATGATGAAGAAGAGTTGTATGAAGAATACAGTAATACTAATAATGAAGTTTTTCTTTGCAGATGTTGATAATGATGAAGTTCATATATTTTCTATCAGTTAAGAGATGATATGTAGTTATTTAAGTATTTTTTGCAGTTCTTTTTGACAGTATGTCATATGTTGCATAGTATAACGACTGAATGTTTTGGGAAAGACAGCTAGACTACATACATATTAAGTACACATTTCATTACCTGTTAATTCGAAGTTTACTACTTTTCAGCGTAATGTACATTTGTTCATTCAGGTCAATAATCCACTTTGTAAATTTTTTTCAGGAGAAAATTTTCATATTATTAATATGCTACAAGCACTTAGTTATTGTACCTGTTCTAGTACTTGCGTTTCTTTACCCAGTTGTATGTATCATTCATGAATGTGATCACATATACTCTACTTGTTTCATAACCTTGCTACATGATAAATGACATTATTAATCCTTATTTCCAGCAATAAGTCAAATGCAAATATTTTCATGCCCCAGCAAATTGATTATCAATCCCAATGCAATGCATTGCCTGCACAAAAATATTAATAGCTGTTCCAACTATTACTGGTATACAATTAAATAATGCTACCAGTTTAAGATATATTTCTAGTCCCAAATATAATGCAATTTTTTCTGATGTATTGATTCCATGATGTCTATGTATTATTGGACTAAAAACCTTTAATGCTAGTTCAAATGTCTTACATGTTAGATATGTCATTTGCATGATATTATATATCAACACTAGCAGCTTGATGCTATATGCAGTAACTCTTGTTTTGAATTATGAGTTCTGAATAGTGCATAATAAACACTTTGTAAATAGCCAATGAGTGCCAATAATTCCTGCAATGAGATAATTTGTGAATGATGTTATGTAATACTCCATATGAGATGACTTATGAATGATGTTATGTGATACCCCATACATACTACATAAATGCTTTGTAACTTGCCAAAGAGTCCCGATAATCATGTAAGTAGGCTGTTTAGGTTTTTATGTTGGTAACGCTATGTAGCTGTAATGAGATGACTTATGGAGTCAATAATTACTGTATGAGATGACTTATAAATGATGTTTTGTAATATTCCATACATACTACACAAATGTTTTGTAACTGGCCAGTGAGTGCCAATAATTACTACAATGACATGACTTCTTAATAATGTTTTGTTATACTCTATAAATGCTATACCATTGATTACTGCAATGAGATGACTTATGAATGATGTTTTGTAATTCTCAATACATACTACACAAATGTTTTGTAACTGGCCAATGAATGCCAATGATTACTGGAATGAGATGACTCATGAATGACTCTCTTAAGGGAGCGATTGAACTTGAGTAGTCATCATTTCTTCTTCTTTCTTCGTTCTTCTCCAATTCTATTCATGCGCTCGCTGTGTTCTCTCTTGCATTGTTCCGACCATCTTTTTCCTGTTCTGTTTTCGTGTGTTCTTGTTTAAGTGTGTGTTTCTTAATGATGTTTCTAAACTGTTCTCTATTGTTTATGTTGTCTTGTGTGCTTCCCAGTTCTTTAATGTCTTCTTCTGTTTCAGTGATCCACTTTGTCTTGTTCTTGCTCTTGTTTACTATCTCAATGATTTGCCTTGTGAGCCTGGTTTTATTCATCCTGCTGATATGTCCATAAAATTTCATCCTCTTCTTTCTAATGGTGTCTGTTATTGTCTCTATGTGTTTGTAAATCTCTCTCGTTGGCCTCTTCATCCAAATTCCTTCCCGAAACACTGATCCACATTCTTTCCTCAGAATTTTTCTTTCCTGTTTTCCAATCTCTCTGATCTTCGTATGACCATGAATCACTGTAGTTTCTTTAACATAATGTGCTTCTTGTAGGACTACTGTGTTGTAGTGCCTTAGTTTCGCTTTGACATAAATATATTTATTATTATAGTGATTCCAAATGAGCTTATATGCTTTTTGTAATCTGGAGATTCTATCTTTATTGACTATTGAGCTCAGTCCTGATGGTTGGATTATCTCTCCCAGATATCTGAAGTGGGAAAATTGTGCCACTTTTCCGTATTCAGTAGTAATAGGAAGATTATCTACACGTTTGTTTTCCAGGTACTGTGTTTTCTCGTAGGAGATTTGTAGCCCAGTTTACTGTGAGATTTAGTGTAGTTTTTCCAATGCAAGTTTGGCTTCCTTTCTATTGTTTGTTAGAATGGCAAAATCATCCGCGAAAGCCAGACCCATCACCTTAATTCTCTGCTCTTTTTTACTCCCCAGCTGAATTCCTTTTATTTCCTTTTCCCATGTTCTCACAATTTTTTCCAGAACCATGTTAAATGGAAGGGGGTATATTCCATCTCCTTGGCGAACACCAGTATGGATATGAAATGCTTCTGATGTTTCTCCCATGTATTTAACTTTGGAGGTTGTGTCTGTTAATGCCTGTTGAAAAATTGACATTGTTTTTCTGTCAGTCGTGAACTCCTCTAAAGTGTGGAATAATGTTTGTCTGTCTACTGAATCGTAAGCCTTTTTAACATCGATAAAAGTTACCACAGTTTTTCTACATCTTCTCATTTGCAAAATTGTTTTAAATTCCATATCTGTTCGATGCAAGATCGACCTTTGCGAAACCCAGCCTGATACTCCCCTATTAACTGGTCCGCTTGTCCTTATAGTCTGTTTAACAGGGCCTTTGAAAGAATATTGTATATTACAAGGGGCAGTGAAATTCCCTTGTAATTATTTCGATCGGTTTTTGCACCGTTTTTGTGGAGAGGGTGAATTAATGCACATTTCCACTCTGCAGCTATTTGTTCAGTTTCCCAAATGTTTGATATAATTATGTGGGCTGCTGACGTGAAACTGTCATTTAATTTCCATACCTCTGCTGTGATTCCGTCTTCCCCTGGAGACTTGTTGTTCTTCAATGAATTGATTATTTCCTTTACCTCTTCAAGTGATGATGGATTTAAATTGGGATTTGATGTTGGCTTTTCCAAATCTAGTTGTTCTGTCGGAGGCTCGCAGTTGAGCAGTGACTGAAAATCTTTAGCTAATACTTGACTGTTCTCTTTAGGGTTGGCTTCCAGTGATCCATAGGACCGGCAAAAGCACACATTAGGCGGTTGATACCCTGTAAGGTTTTCTTTGAAAATGTTGTAAAAATTTCTGATGTTGTTCTTGATAAATTCTTGTTCAATTTCTTTAAACCGGTTTATATCATACACTCCTGGAAATGGAAAAAAGAACACATTGACACCGGTGTGTCAGACCCACCATACTAGCTCCGGACACTGCGAGAGGGCTGTACAAGCAATGATCACACGCACGGCACAGCGGACACACCAGGAACCGCGGTGTTGGCCGTTGAATGGCGCTAGCTGCGCAGCATTTGTGCACCGCCGCCGTCAGTGTCAGCCAGTTTGTCGTGGCATACGGAGCTCCATCGCAGTCTTTAACACTGGTAGCATGCCGCGACAGCGTGGACGTGAACCGTATGTGCAGTTGACGGACTTTGAGAGAGGGGGTATAGTGGGCATGCGGGAGGCCGGGTAGACGTACCGCCGAATTGCTCAACACGTGGGGCGTGAGGTCTCCACAGTACATCTATGTTATCGCCAGTGGTCGGCGGAAGGTGCACGTGCCCGTCGACCTCGGACCGGACCGCAGCGACGCACGGATGCACGCCAAGACCGTAGGATCCTACGCAGTGCCGTAGGGGACCGCACCGACACTTCCCAGCAAATTAGGGACACTGTTGCTCCTGGGGTATCGGCGAGGACCATTCGCAACCGTCTCCATGAAGCTGGGCTACGGTCCCGCACACCGTTAGGCCGTCTTCCGCTCACGCCCCAACATCGTGCAGCCCGCCTCCAGTGGTGTCGCGACAGGCGTGAATGGAGGGACGAATGGAGACGTGTCTTCTTCAGCGATGAGAGTCGCTTCTGCCCTGATGCCAATGATGGTCGTATGCGTGTTTGGCGCCCTGCAGGTGAGCACCACAATCAGGACTGCATACGACCGAGACACACATGGCCAACACCCGGCATCATGGTGTGGGGAGCGATCTCCTACACTGGCCGTACACCTCTGGTGATCGTCAAGGGGACACTGAATAGTGCACGGTACATCCAAACCGTCATCGAACCCATCGTTCTACCATTCCTAGACCGGCAAGGGAACTTGCTGTTCCAACAGGACAATGCACGTCCGCATGTATCGCGTGCCACCCAACGTGCTCTAGAAGGTGTAAGTCAACTACCCTGGCCAGCAAGATCTCCGGATCTGTCCCCCATTGAGCATGTTTGGGACTGGATGAAGCGTCGTCTCACGCGGTCTGCACGTCCAACACGAACGCTGGTCCAACTGAGGCGCCAGGTGGAAATGGCATGGCAAGCCGTTCCACAGGACTACATCCAGCATCTCTACGATCGTCTCCATGGGAGAATAGCAGCCTGCATTGCTGCGAAAGGTGGATATACACTGTACTAGTGCCGACATTGTGCATGCCTTGTTGCCTGTGTCTATGTGCCTGTGGTTCTGTCAGTGTGATCATGTGATGTATCTGACCCCAGGAATGTGTCCATAAAGTTTCCCCTTCCTGGGACAATGAATTCACGGTGTTCTTATTTCAATTTCCAGGAGTGTATCTACGTTTTTCTCCCAGTATTGCCTTGAATGAACTCTCCTGTATTCTCAAAAATCCCTACCGTTTTTCTGTAGTTTTGTTACTACTGAAAGTTTTCGAAACTTGTATAATTTTTTTTCTATTGCTTGATCACATGCGCTGTTCCGCCATCTGTATGTTCTCTTTCTTGGGGGTTTGCCAAATTTAATAGCATTTTTCAGTACTTCTGCAAGTTCCTTCCAGTTCGTTGCGTTTGTTTGCCCAATTTCCTGGAGAATTTCCCTCTTGTTAAGTATAAGGTATTCTGGATCAATTATGTTTCGCTCATTGGTCTTTTCTTTCTGTTAGGTTGAACTCTAATCTTTATTTGCAGCAAATGGTGGTCTGACTCAAAAAATCCCTTTTTTGTTCGTACGTTGAGTATTTATTTGGTATTCTTATTAGATATGACAACATGGTATATCTGAAATTCGCCCAAAGTTGAATATGGTGATTTCCAAGTTGTTTGTGTGTGATTCGATTAGGTGAACAGATAAAGATTTCTAACGAAGGTGAACAATGTACTCAAAATATGTCAGATTTATGTGATTCCGATGTAGTGACCAACAGTGCATATTCAATTAGCAGCCGGCCGCTGTGGCCGAGCGGTTCTAGCCGCTTCAGTCCGGAACCGCGCGACTGCTACGATCGCAGGTTCGAATCCAGACTCAGGCATGGATGTGTGTTAGTTAGGTTATTTAGGTTTAAGTAGTTCTAAGTTCTAGGGGACTGATGACCTCATATGTTAAGCCCCATAGTGCCCTGAGCCATTTGAATCATTTCCAAGTTGTAAACTTTTTTTTACAAGCTTAAGGAATTATGTGGACATGATTTTAAGATGAGAATTTTCGCAGAAGTTTATCAGTTTCTCGCCAGTTTTATTTGTGCTCTTGTGAGCTGTGTGAATTGCCTTTGTTTTACTGAATTTTTTCTCTTTGCCGAGTTGTCCATTGAAATCTCCAAAGATAATTTTCACGTGATGAGTAGGGATTTTATTTGAGGTTTCCTCCAATAGTTTCCAGAAGTCATCTACTACCTGAGAATATTTTCTACTGTAATCATTTGCGGGGGCATGTGCATTTATCAGAGTGTATGTCTTGTTTCCAGATTTTACTGAGATTGTGGAGATTCTTTCTGATGTTAATGGAAGTTCATTACTGAATCTATAGTTGATTTGTGCACAACAAAAGCAGTGCCAAATTGTTTGGATCCTTTGTTCAGCTGGACTGCAGGTTTTCCTTTCTGCAGGTTTTCCTTACTAGATTCTGAAGTTTTCTGAATCAAAATGATTTTGGTCAGTAAATCGTGTCTCTTGAATCGCAAGGATTTTTACGTTGAATTTTTCCATAGTATTTGTGAGTGGTTAGAGTTTACCTACTTTGGAGAGTGTGTTTGTGTTGAGAGTTCCTATGAAGTTTTTCTGTTTTGGTCTTAGAGATTTTGAGAAGCTCCGACTCTTCTGCGCATGACGTTCCTGGTCCCCCAGAAACTGATGACCAGGAAAGGTCAGTCTACAGACTGATGACTGGAGTAGTAGATTTCTTTCCTTTTGTTCCATCATGCTTATTCAAGCTGAAACTTGTTTTGAGGTGATCTTCTCTGAAAGTCACATGTTTTCAACTTGATTGTTGAGGTCAAGAAGAGGATGGAGCAGTCGCACCAACTAGATGAACAGACGCTGACCACTGCCAGCTGGATTCCAGAACAGACGCTATTCGATTTTGGCTGCCTCTTACGCCAGTTCCGCCGTACCGATGACCTTCATCTCCGCCTTCACTGCCGTTAATGTCTTCGCCGTATTCCTGGCAAGAGGCCCTCACAATGTACTATCACCCGGACCAGGTGAACTAAGGTTTTTTTAACAAGGTGTTACTCCTCCCCCTCATATATATATGAGAGTTGCTCAGAAAGTAATGCACTGCATTTTTTTTTCTCAGGCGAAAACATGCTACGAATGCGAAACGTTGCGTATGTATTATCTGAAGTCTCATGAGTGAGCGCGCCAAGTTTTCGTCGCTTCCGACAGAAAGCGTAGCTGCAGGACAGTTTCAAAATGGCGTCTGTACGTTACAAGGAATGTGCCGTCATTGAATTTCTCACTGCAGTGGAAGTAACTGTGCGGAATATTCACAAAGGCTAGTGCAAAGTTTATGGAGCGTCTGCTGTCAACAGAGGTACAGTTAGTTGCTGGGCATGGAGAGAGAGGTCATCAGAAGGCGATGCACATGAGCTCCACGATTTGCAGCGATCGGGGATACCATCTACATTTGTTGCAACTGACACACCTGACCAAGCCCCCTGGGACTTCCACTTGTTTGGGCCATTAAAGTATGCCATTCGTGGAAGACATTTTGAGGACGATGAGGAGGTGATTCACACAGTGAAGCACTGGCTCCGCCTCCAGGACAAGGGTTGGTACTGACAGGGCATACACGCCCTTGTTTCGCGCTGGAGAAAGGCCACAGAACGGGATGGAGATTACGTGGAAAAATATATAGATATTACGTGGACAAATAGGGTGTGCAGATAAAATACCTTTCTTTCGTGTGTATAGTTCTCATCAATTTTAATAAAGAATTGCTGAAGAATTGTGTTCCATGGATATTCGACGGGATTCATGACAGGTGATCTGGGTGACCAAATCATTCGCTCGAATTGTCCAGAATGTTCTTCAAACAGTTGTAGTCTGGTGACATGGCAGATTGTCATCCATAAAAATTCCATCTTTATTTTGGAACATGAAGTTTATGAATAGCTGCAAATAATCTCGGTTCAGTTAGGTCAGAGGAACCAGTCCATTCCATGCAAACTCAGCGCATTCCATTGTGGTGCCACCACCAGCTTGCATAGTGTGTTGTTGACAAATTGGATCCATGGCTTCGTGGCATCTGCGCCGCACTCGAACGCCACCATCAGCTCCAACCAACTGAAGCTGCGACTAATCTGACCAAACCACAGTTTTACAGTCTTCTGGGATCCAACTGATATGGTCACTAGCCCAGGAGAGGCGCTGCAGGCGATATCGTGTTGTTAGCAAAAACACTAACGTCGGTCGTCTGCTGCCATAGCTTATTACCGCCAAATTTTGCCGCATTGTCCTACCGGATACGTGCATCGTACGTCCCACATAGATTTCTGCGGTTATTTCTCGCCGTATTTCTTGTCTGTTAACACTGAAAACTCTATGCAAATGCTGCTACTCTCGGTCGTTAAGTGAAGGCCGTTGGCCACAAGGTTGTCTGTGGTAAGTAATGTACGAAATCTGGTAGTCTTGGCATGCTCTTGAAGCTATGAATCTCGGAATACTGAATTCCCTAACGATCTCCGAAATGGAATGTCCTATGCCTCTAACTCCAACTATCATTCCGAGTTAAAAGCCTGTTAATTCCCGTCGTGTGGCCATAACCATGTCGGAAACTGTTTCAGACCAATCACCTGAGTGAAAATGACAGATCTTCCAATGCATTGTCCTTTTATATCAGGGGTACTCGATACTACTGCCATTTGCATATGTGCATACTGTTATCCTACGACTTTTATCGCTTACAATTTTTTTCATTAACCCTAAGCTGGTAACGCTGTTTGCTTGATGCAACACGTAACGCAATTTCAATTAAGTCTGTCGTTCTCAGATATTTCACATGAAACATATCGTTGCTTAGAAGTCGCTTAAGTGTTCGCCACTAGCACCAAGCAAATTTCAGTGCATTGCAGCGTTACGTGATTCACATTTAATGTAGCCACATGCAATTTAGATTGCAAGAAACACGTCGACAGTTGGGTGTGACGGGGATCATTGAGACCCGCTGTCTGAGCAGAAAGTTAGCTCATGTCCGCGGCTTGCGCCAGTATCACATGTTCTTGTAAGTGCGAGCGCTTATCACCAACTGCATGATATACAGAAGACGAGGAGTGTCCTTTGTTTCATCACTCATTTCCACGTCTCTTCCAGTTCATTAGAGGTGAGTACTTAGGCAATGTACACTTGCAAATGTTTTTTAAATGTCTGTTTGCGTACACCACATAGCATCTTCGCTTGCATGAGAGTCCCATATACTACTTTATCCATTCAGATTTGAGTGAAAGGAACAAACACTAGGTTTACATACACAAGTCCGACTCCAATAACATCAAGTGGAGCTTACGCAAAGTCTCTTTCTTTGGTAGTTCCACGAATTGTATAACTTTCCTTATGTTACTCGGTTCAAATTAATATTTACAGTGTTTTTTGTAAACCTGTAAAACACAGAATAGTGTCTCTTATCACGTTTCTTTACAAAACCTCTTTGTTTTTTTTCTTTAATCTTCTATTTATGTAACTCTCTATGGAATTACATGCATAAATTCCAATATTGAGGAGACCAATGTTTTATGCTCACACGACACAAATCGTCACATATGCGAGCTCGGATTGGATATGGCAAGCAAACCAAGACAAAGAAGTAACCGTGATCGCGAAAGATATCAAGAACTAGAATCTTCTTTCTTAACAATATATTACTATATTTCTTTTCAGAACAGCATCTGGGCTTAAAACTAGTGTTATTGCCTTCTCATTTCTCTTATCGTACGCGACTTACGGACAAGAAGTTATGAAGGGCTTATTTCATTAGTGATACAAGTCTACTTTTGTTCATTCTGAGATAGTCCTGCTGAAAAATCTGCAGTTGAGATACCAGAAATATTCGAGCATATGGCTTCTTGCTAGAGATGAACCTTTCTTTCTGTTTGTTTGGACCATTAACTTCAGAAGTATTATAGGCAGAAAAGTGGAGGTAATGGACTTGTACCACTATTTAAATAAGTTCTTCATATCCGTGTATTGTTTTAGTCCGACTGTTCAAACACGTACAGAAAATACATAAACTACATTATAGGACACGTATATAACCTCTTGGGGTACCACTAAGGCGCCGGCCGCTGTGACCGAGTGGTTCTAGGCGCTCCAGTCCGGAACCGTGTTGTTGCTACGGTCTCAGGTTCGAATCCTGCGCCGGGCATGGATGTGTGTGATGTCCTTAGGTTAGATAGGTTTAAGTAGATCTAAGTCTAGGGGACTGATGACCTCAGATGTTAAGCCCCATAGTGCTTAGAGCCATTTGAACTATTTTCAAGCCACTAAGGTGTCTTTACGTTTAGGGATTATTGATCACATCAGTACAAGAAGCCATATTGACATTTCCAGTTCTACTTGTACATCTATCGTCTGCAAAGCACCGTGAGGTGCATGGCAGAGAGTACGTTCCATTTTAGCATTTATTACGTTTCTTTCCTGTTCCCTTCACGTGTGAAGAACGGGATGAATGGCTGCCTGAGTGCCCCTGTGTCTGCAGTAACTATTCTAATCTTATCCTCACTATTCTATGTCAGCGATACGAAGGGGACTGTACTACATTCCTAAAGTCATCATTTATAGCCGGCACTTGAAACTTTGTAAACAGAGTTTCTAGGAATAGTTTACGTGTATTTTCAAGAGTTTTCCAGTTCAGTTCCTTCAGTATCTCTGTAACACTCCCGCAAGGATTAAACAAACCTGTGACCATTCGTGCCGCCCGTATCTGTATACGTTAAAAATCCTGTTAGTCCCATCTGGTAGGGATCCCACACACTTACGCAATATTCTAGAACTGGTCGCACGAGTGATTTCTACGCAATCTCTTTTGCAGACTGATGTCACTTCCCAGTATTCTATCAACAAACCGAAGTCTACCACCTGGTTTACCCACGACTGAACCTATGTGATCACTCCGTTTCACGTCCCTACAGAGTGCTACACCACAGGTATTTGTATGCGTTGGCCGTTTCCAACAGTGACTCACTGAAATTATAGTCATTGGATACTACGTCTTTCCGTTTTTTGAAAGGCAAAATTTTACATTTCTGAACATTTAAGAGCAAGTTGCTATCTCTGCCCACTTTGAAATCTTATCAGGATCTGACTGGACATTTATGCAGCTGCTTCATTATAGATAACTGCATCATCTGCAAAAAGCCTGACTTTGCTGTTAGTATTGTCTGAAAGGTCATTAATGAACTGCATGGACAGCAAGGTTCCGACATACTTTCCTGGGGCACACCCGAAGTTACTTCTACACTTGACAATGACTCTCCATCCAAGATAACATGCTGCGTCCTCCCTACCAAATAATCCTCAGTCCAGACACCAATTTCACTTGTTCACTTGGTATCCCATATGATCGTACTTTTGACAATAAGCGAAGGTGTGGTATTGAGTCAAATTTCTTTCGGAAATCGAGAAATACAGTGTCTACCTGACTGCCCTGATCCAAAACTTTCAGTATGTCATGTGAGAAAAGTGTGCACTGGGTTTCACATGATCCATTTTTTTCGAAATCCATGCTGGTTAGCATTCAAAAGATCATTCTGTTGAAGATACCTGATTATGTTTGAGCTCAGAATGTGTTCTAAGATTCTATAACAAATGATCCCCAAGAATACTGGACGGTAGTTTCCATTACCCCTCTTGTAGACAGGTATGACCTTTACCTTTTCTCAGGAATTGTGCACGGTGTGTTTTGTTCGAGGGATCTACGATAGATTATAGTTACACGAGGGGCTAACTAAGCCGCAAATTCAGTATAAATCTGTCAGGGATTCCATCAGACCCTGTAACTTAGTACAGTTTTAACGACTTCATCTGCTTCTCAATACCACTGACATTAATACTTACTTCATTCATCTTTTCAGTGGTACGAGAATTAAATTGGTGAAACTCTCCAGGGATTTCCTCTGTTAAAGAACATTTGAAATCGGAGTTAAACATTTCAACTTTTGCTTTGCTACCATCAATTTCAGTTCCTGTCTCATTCACTAGGGACTTGACACTAACTTTGGTGCCACTAACAGCGTTTACATACGACCAGAATTTCTTTGTCTTTTGTGAAAGATCACTTGACGGTATTCTGCTACGGTAGTCATTGAAGGCATCACACATTGCTCTCTTGATAGCCAAACGCGTTTCATTAAGCATCTATCTATAGCCCTACGCTTTTTTTTGCACCTACTATAGAGTAATCTTTGTTTCTTTCGAAGTTTCTTGACAGTGACTTTATACCATGAAGGTTCCTTCCAGTTACGAACTTTTCTACTAGTGCATATCTATCCAGTGCATGATCAACTATTCTTTTATACTTGAGGCAGAATTCCTCTATACGCTCCTGCCTTGTGCTGAAAGTTTCGAGTTCCTCATTGAGATGTGAATACTGCTTTTTATCTAGTTTATTGAACATATTTAGCTTTCTTCTTGCTTTAGTCGTCCTTTGTACTTTGGTAATCATTGTGGCCACAACCGCGTCATGGTCACTGACACCATTTTCTATGTGGACATTCTCATAGATATCAGCTGTTTGTGTCATTAGATCCTATATATTCCCATCATGAGTGGGGTTCCTATCTTTTCTAGGAAGTTTTCAGAGAGGCATTTAGTAAAGTTTCACACAATGTCTTATCACGCTCACCACTAACAAAACTTTAGTTTTCCCAGTTATTTGTTGGATGATTAAAGTCTCCATCGATCATTACAGTATGACTGTGGAACTTACACACAAGTAAACTGAGATTTTCTCTAAAGTTTTCAGTTACATCAGGAGACGAGTCTGGTGGGCGATAGAAGGACCTAACTACCATTATATGACTACCCCATACAGATTCATGCCCAAACAGTCTCACACTCAGCTTCAATTTCTACCACGGTGGATTTGAGTTTCTTCTCTACTGCGACAAATGTACCCCCTTCATTTCCCATTTACCTATCCTTTCGATAGGCACCTACATGTTCCCCAGTAATCTCGCTGCTATCAATTTCAGGTTTCAACTAGCTTTCTGTGCCTAGTATTTCGTGAGCTACTGCTTTTCAGGAGCGCTTCGAGTTCTGGCACGTTTTTGCGAACGCTTCGGCTGTTTACCATTAAGATTTTAAAACTGTCACTTGTGGGAAGCATTTCTTTCGATCTTGCACTGATACTTCCGGGTTTACTACAGCTATTGTTATCGGGATTGGATGGAGGGTCGCCTAACCAACAAACCTTTGTGTGCACCCGAAATATAGTCAGCTGCATGAGTAGCAGCTTCTGAAGTGTAGTGCACAGCTGACCCATTTAAGGGGACCCTACAATTCCAACACTGTGGCGCGAGTCCAGGAAGTCGATAAAATCAGAGAGATTAGAGCCCACACAGAAGCATACCGACAACCCTTCTTTCCACGAACAATACGAGACTGTAATAGAAGGGAGAACCGATAGAGGTACTCAAGGTACCCTCCGCCACACACCGTCAGGTGGCTTGATGAGTATGGATGTAGATGTAGATGTAGATGGAGCCTAGCTTGTTATAGAACTTTCGAAGTCTCTGATTTAGTCCTTCCATTCGACTCAGAACGAATTTCTGGAGACAATGCTGTATATTGGAGCTTCATTGAAACTCCATGCACTAGGCAGGCCTTCTCAGCCTTCTGTGCCCATCTGACAGTTCTCGTTAATATCACCCAAGCAGGAAAGCTGTTTTCTACAGAAGCTTAGAAACAAGTGTCTCGTTTCATTTACCACTTATACAACTATTTACAAATAATCTCTTCATGCTGAATGGACTGAATGTCCGTAACTTTGAAAGCAGAAAACCAATTAGGGTTTTAGCTAGTCAGTCATGAGCTACTTACATTCTGCTTAACTGATTCTCGATCTCCTAG
Organism: Schistocerca gregaria; assembly: GCF_023897955.1. Classification (NCBI taxonomy): domain Eukaryota; kingdom Metazoa; phylum Arthropoda; class Insecta; order Orthoptera; family Acrididae; genus Schistocerca; species Schistocerca gregaria. The sequence continues at coordinate 815,999,309 of NC_064922.1, forward strand.
TGATACTACTACGTACAATAAAGAGAAATATTGTGAACACATAGTGTCATGAGCGACATGACATGACTTGTGGTACAAAATGCACATAAATTATAAGACATATAAATGCAATACGTACACATAAGCAAAATATTTACAAATATGACTCTGTGTACTATGTACAAAATCTCTATTACACATATTTCTTTAAATCTCTCTGGTGATGTAACCTTTTAATCTTGTTGGAATCAAGACAGGCTATGAAGTAAGATCCTTCATGCAGCATTCTGATAATCTCATAACGACCAGTGTATAGTAACTCCATTTCTTGTTTTTCTTTTGCAGAAGTGTGGCCTTTGGGTGAATTTTCAACAGTATTCTTTCACCAGCTGCACAGTTCTGAATTTTTCCCAGTTTTTTCATCATATTTTGAGTTCCTAAATCATGTAGAGGCTGTTAAGGCAATGAGAGCATGGTGTGTTTTTTGTTCCCCTGATATGTCACACTGGCATGTGCGAGAGAGGGTTTACCCACTCACTCTTCTCTTTACCTTCTAACATGACTGCTCAAGACGTGTGGTTCATGAACGCATGGGGCAAACTATTCACTATTTGTTCGAAAGGAGTTATTAACACGACCCATTTATTGCTCTTGAAGAAAGGATTTCCATGCTTTAGAAGTAAATTCTTGCCGGACCGGAAATCTTGTGTCAGAGTATAATATATTTACAAAACAAATCATATGCAGCTGCGAGATATTTAGCACCCAGACGAACATGAGGTAAAGGTCTCACGACACGAAGGTATATGATTTCACCAGGTTATGAACTCAAAATCGGGTAGAAAGGTTTCTTACTGGATATGTTCAAGGATTTTAACTTTTGACTGACAACGCAAATGCGTAAGAACTGATATACCCGACGAGGTAGATTAGGAACATAACAATGCATCGCGAGCATCCTCTTACATTTTCTTACTTCAAAGTGCCCCCATGCCAGGAGCGTACACCATGTAATGTGGCTGCCGTATGGAAAAGGAAGGCATACACAACAGGCGTTTGAACCGTGCTTTTGTCTATGAAATAGAATACTGTCACACATCTTGTAATATTGCTAACTTTGTGTCGTGATGTTTGTGCTATTAATTGTTTAACTTTGCTCGAACGAGGATCTGTGTATTGTAACACTCTCACATCCAGGCACATCTCCAGGTAATACAGTCGGTGTAACGGATCTGTCATTAACAGTATTTTAAATTCGGTTACCTGTTCAATGAAATCTGAGAGCTCAGGTAGCCCTTGTGGAAGTCTGAACAGTATCTGCGAGTAAATTGTCTTTACTTTTAAAATGAACACTCTCATAATAATATTCCTGCAAAGAGATTGACCACCTGCCACATTTCGGGTGAAGCAGTTTACAAGTGAGAAGAAAACTTAACGCTTCATAAACAGAATAGACTTCAATGTGTTTGCCATGTACGCAGAAAGTGAATTTCTTGAATGACCAAACCAAAGCCAAGGCCTCTAATTCAGTTGCAGAATATGATCCTTCGCATTCGGTGAGAACAAGGTTAGCGAAACTAATTACTCGTACTTCAAATTTACCATCTGTCTGTTGCCTGGAGTAGACGTACTCCCAATCTGGAGCAAGAAGCATCAGAGACTATGCACAAATCTCTCTGTGTATCGGGATGGTATAAAATTTTTGAGGTGACTAAAACTTATTTTCTTTTGTTAAAATCTTCCTGCCAGATCAGATTAGTTTACATTCTTACACAAGAGTTTCACCAAATGAACCTTCCAATAAGGAAGCAAGCCCCAGGAATGCTTTCAATTGTTTTTTCGTTAATGGAAAGGGAAAATTTTCAATAACTTCAATTTTTTCAGGATCTAATACAATTTCTCGGGACTAAATTCTATGACCTAAGAATTTGACCTCGTCCTCTCCAAGTTTGACTTTTCTAAGTTAATTGTGACTTCACTATTCGAGAACTTCCTTAACACTTCCTCAAGCAGTTTAAGATGATCCTTCCAAGCTGCAGTTGCTATTAGCAGGTCTTCCACATGGTTCCGGATCTAGAACAATGTTCAAGGCTGTTATGGAAACCTCAGCTCTCACATTCAATCCGAAAGGCAATACTTTAAATTCATATAACCTTCTTCGAAAACAAAGGTGGTATACTTTTGTTCCTCAGTTAAGCGTACCTGGCAGTAGGAGTATTGGAGATCTGCCATGTATAGATAGTGTACTCTGTAGAATTTTTGGATTTATTTCTCTAGTATGTATGCTCGGTTTATTGCGGGAACTATGATTTTATTAACGGATCGTGCACCCAAAATGAGGCACACGCCTCCACCAACTTTGATACAGATACCAATGGACTACTCTAAGGGGACAAAGATGTTTCTGTTATGTCACACTGCTACATTTTTTGAGTGTCATGTTTTATGGCCTCCCTTCTCTTCCACGGGATGAAATAGGAAACTTGGCACTTGTTTTGTGAGGAGAGCTACTTCCATTTCACACTGTTGCTCCTTAATAATTCCAGGTTTACTGGAGAAAACTTTAACATAAGACATCTGTAGCTCGAGCCTTCACTCTCCAGAAAAACATTCTGATTCTTCCACTTTTTGTATAATGATGAGCCAAAACGATTATGACCACCCATTTAATGGTATGTTGTTGCCTCGCGGGATTAGCTGAGCGGTCTGAGGCGCTGCAGTCATGGACTGTGCGGCTGGTCCCGGCGGAGGTTCTAGTTCCCCCTCAGGCATGGGTGTGTGTGTTTGTCCTTAGGATAATTTAGGTTAAGTAATGTGTAAGCTTAGGGACTGATGACCTTAGCAGTTGAGTCCCTTAAGCTTTCACACACTTTTTTTTTTTTTTTTTTTTTTTTTTTTTTTTTTTTTTTTTTTTTTTTTTTTAACAGTATGTTGTTCCACTTTTCAAACACAGTAAAACAGAGATTCTGCTTGTCATGGACTCTACAAGTCCTTGACATGGCTCCAGAAGTATGTGGCCCCAGATGTCTACACACAGGTCAAGCGATCCCTCAAATTACGGAATGGTGGTTTACAGGAACGCAGCTGGCGCCCAAAATGTGTTCAGACGGGTACAGATCAAGCACATTTGCTGGCCGAGACATCAATGTAAGTTCACTATAATGCCCTTCAAACCACATCAGCACGAATCTGAGCTCGAAACACGGACAGTTATCCTGATGGAATATGTCAACCCTGTAGGGAGAGACTTCAAGCGTGAAGTGATGTAGGCGGTCTGCAATAATGTTCACGTAGTTCACCGCTCTCTTGAGACCTTCGATTACCACCACAGACCCCATGGAAGCCTAACTTAATGTACCTCATAGTATAACTCTGCCCTCACCGGTCGGAATCTGTGGTGTGGTGCGTGTTTCGTCCAGCGATTCGTCTGGATGACAGCGTGTAAAGATCCAACCATCGACCTGGTGTATCAAGAAATGTGATTCATTCGACAGGTGACACGTTGCTATTGATCCACAGTGAAAACTCAGTGTTGCTGTGCCCAATGTTATCATAACTGACCGTGTTGTTGAGTCAACACAGTAACAAGTACGCGTTCTGAGATGTGGAGGTTCATGTTCAGTAATGGCCTGTTTAATGGTATGCTCTGAAACATTTATGCCTGAACTGGGATTACGCTCTGTCGCCAGATCTACCACAGATCGCTGCATATCTGGATTACATAGTAGGGGATCCTCCGACCTCTGCGTTTTGTGGCGAGACGTGGTTATCAAATACCATATGGCCTACTCGTTATTTCACCGTCCTCCAACCACTTTCCACAGGTGCTCATGACAGTAGCACGCCAACAGGCAACCAGCTTCGCCATTTCAGAGATTCTCGTTTCCAGACGCACCTCTACAACAATGTATCCCTTGTCAAAACCTCTTACAATAGTGGATTTCAGAATTTTCGGCCCATATTTTCACTTTAATGAGTGCCCATTCGTCTCTCTTACCTTTATATTCATACCTTACCGCTTCACATTCCCGCAGCACCACCATGGGCCATTCAATCTCGCGGTGGGCAGTGATCATAATGTTGTGCCTCACCAGAGTACATGCGTGCAGGGTTACAATTAGCCTCTTCACAATTTGACAGATCAGGTGCGGTATTAGCACGATCAGGGTGATGGTGTGTACAATACCCGTGGCCGTAAGATTCTTACTACAACTTCATGACAAAACTTACCTTGAAGTCCGTTTTAATTACACGTAATACGTACAATCTCGCCACCATTGACTATTAAATGGTACTGACGTTTGGAGGGTCGATAGTTGCGTTCCTGCCAAATAGACAACTGACTCTTAACTCCTTTACTACGAGAAAGTGCAACTAATAGCTCCGTCCTCAAAATTTTCTTCAATCTAAATTTTCTTGTCTCCCTCTTTCGCCTGACACCAATAGTTCCCGTTACCAAACAGTTCTATACTGGCACTGCAAGTATTTTCATTCTGTCGGTAATTCTTCCAAGAAAAATGTCAACAACAACGTTCATAGTTCCACCTGTGTCAAGTATAACAATGGTCGGAATTCCTTCCACAACTGCGTTAACTGCGGCCCGAACAGGTTCTTGAGCAGGTACCATTCAGGACTTAAGAATTTTTACAGAGCTCTTTCCTAATGTCCGTGTCACCATTCTATCACGGCGTATGTAGCTGCTACATCTACATCTACATTTATACTCCGCAAGCCACCCAACGGTGTGTGGCAGAGGGCACTTTACATGCCACTGTCATTACCTCCCTTTCCTGTTCCAGTCGCGTATGGTTCGCAGGAAGAACGACTGTCTGAAAGCCTCCGTGCGCGCTCTAATCTCTCTAATTTTACATTCGTGGTCTCCTCGGGAGGTGTAAGTAGGGGGAAGCAATATATTCCACCCTCTCGAAACCTGGACAGCAAGCTACACCGCGATGCAGAGCGCCTCTCTTGCAGAGTCTGCCACTTGAGTTTGCTAAACATCTAGGCAACGCTGTCACGCTTACCAAAGAATCCTGTGACGAAACGCGCCGCTCTCCTTTGGATCTTCTCCATCTCCTCTGTCAACACGACCTGGTACGGATCCCACACTGATGAGCAATGCTCAAGTATAGGTCGAACGAGTGCTTTGTAAGCCACCTCCCTTGCTGATGGACTACATTTTCTAAGGACTCTCCCAATCAATCTCAACCTGGCACCCGCCTTACCAACAATTAATTGTATATGATCATTCCACTTCAGATCGTTCCGCACGCAAATTCCCAGATATTTTACTGAAGTAACTGCTACCAGTGTTTGTTCCGCTATCATATAATCATACAATAAAGGATTCGGAAATGGTGCCCCCTTTCCGCCCTGCGATTGTCATCATGGAGCACGCTGGAACCGCATCTAGTTGGGAACTTCGTTGTCGATGTCGTTGTCGATGGGTGCTCACCCGTCACCTCTACAATACGAACGGCATGGATCTTGGACAATTCGGAGAAGGTTCCCTATTGTTTGCGTGCCTGTCATCAAAATTAAGGGTTTTGAGGCAGTGACCAATATGTTGCAGATCTTGCATTGTTAGCTTGTCTGTTATCATGATTAGAATTTCGTGGCGGTGGCCTATTTTCGTGATTTTGGTACCACTGGTAGCCAAAATTTGAATGCCACTGGTTCTCTGCGGTCGCATTGCGGTTTGTATGGCATTTCGGGTTAAAAGGCGCCAAGTTCTGGGTGTTTACATGGTTGTCTTGATTCGGCGGTGCAGACTGCGACGCCGCGCCGTTGCCACAGCGTCCGTTACAGTGTCTGTCATTGTTGGCGTGTGAGCTGGTGTTGACAGACTGCGCACTGCTGTTGTGGTTAGCAGATTTGACATCTTCGTGTATTAAATGATCGAATCTAGGACCGAGAGAAAGTATTACATGTCATCGTCTGGTATCGTGATTAGCTTCTCGCGTATATTGATCGGCAATTTTGTCTTTAAAATCAAGAGCATTTTTTGTGCGCGACAGGACTGTCCCAGTACCTTGTCTTATTAATGTAGCGCTCGAAGTACCTCCTCAAGCTACCCCTTTTGAGGTTTTTTCGTCTGGGTCAATAACCTCCTCCCGAACACGCTCCTGGGCAAGACCTGACCTAAAACTAGTCAGGAAATCATTCTCAAACTAGTCATACGTCGTACATTTATCGGCAGCAGCAGTTGGCCACAGGACCGCTTCAACCTGGACAGTTGCTGTGACAAACTGAACTTTCTGCTTTTCATCCCATGATATAGGCAAGACACCTCTAATAGCGAGGTGTGTGGAGTTCTTTTCAGGCGAAAACACTTGAAACTGGCGATGCTTTAGAAAACTTAAGTATCGTCGTTAAAAAGGGTGCTGCCCCCACCAATTCATTCATATGTTCTCAATGGGGCTAGCAGGTGCTGCTTCATTCCGGTTAAGTTCGGCGGCAAGGATCACCCGACTTCTGCATTTCACGAATGTAAGTGGCAGCGGGTTTTCCGCGATGCGGCGGCGTCTTGTTTACCAAAAACCTGCGGTGTGTATCCGCCACCACGCGGACGTGTCTTGGCAACACTCAGGAATGTGATGATTCAGTACATGCCTTATACCTGCGAGTTCGTTTTGAATAATTTCGCCCACAGCGCCCGATTCGAGTGCTGATACCTGCGAAATCGTTTTGAATAGTTTCGCCCACAGCGCCCGATTCGAGTGCTGTCTCTGCATTAAGTCGCTGTAAGTCTTTCCTTTCGTTAACGCCTTCGTCTTTTTCTTCTAACCTTTTGGTAAATTCGTTGCAAAATCTTTGACCCTTAGCGTCTAAGCGTTGACGTAGCACTTTCTCAGGGTTAAGTACAAAGCTATCAACCCACTAAGGCAGGTGGCGTATAGTAGTTTCTATGACTGACTGCGCTTTCTACAGGGATTACATCGCTTGGTAACTTATTTGCTGCTAATGGTATGCCATCGGAATTTTCGTAAGTTCCGAAAAATCGGTAGAAATACTTGGCATATCAGTATCATTGAGAGTTGCTCACTTCCTATGTCGCTCGACAAGAGTGGTACTAATTTGAACGGGAAACAGTTTGTCCCTCTCCGTTGGGGAATTGTTTATTCGTGCGGAAATTCACGCGGTCCTCTCTTCGTCACGTTCGACTAGAGTGCTATTAATTTGCGCGGAAAACTGTTTGTCACTCTCGTCCATTCGCGTTAGCAGTTACCGGTCGCGTTTCTGTAAGAGCAGTGTTAATTCACGCGGAAAACTGTTTGTTCCTTTCTGCTAGGGTATTAGCTATCAACGCCGAAATTCGCGGAGTCATGTCTTCGTCATGTTCGTTTATTGGCGTGGCCATTTCCTGGTCACGTTTTATTTATCATTAATTCAACTTTCTTAAATAACGTTGTGAATGGATCTCCTTTCTGGAATTTCTTCTCTAGATGCTGCTTATCGCTTTGACTCTATTTCATAGATGACTTGATTCACTTCTCGTGTTGCCGCATCGGCATTATTGCCGGCATCAGCAACAGATTCAATACTGATTTTCAGGATCCATCGCTAAATTTTTGCCTTTTATGGTCATCATATGAAAATACCAGTGTTATTTGAAACTGACATGTTATAATACAAATCACAAATGTTACGTTTACGCTCAGCAAAAATTATTTCTAATTACTGTTGAAAAAGATCGACACTCCTTTTTAAAATAGCAGAAAGTCGCCTACGGTCCAATTATTCGCGAGCTTCCGAAGTGCTGCCAAATTGGTCACGATCTTTTACAACAATGCAGTTAACAGAATTCAATATCTTTCACCCTAAAACTTATATTCATTTAATTTGAGTTATGGTTGCTCAGTGAGAAGGAAAAGATCGTGGATCGCGAAATGCAAACAGTAGACAAGGGTATCCATTACCTTAAATTTAAATCTTTCTTGTTTGATGTATTACCGCTTCCTGATACTACACAATAAAATTTCTTCTTTATATATTTTTCCTTCAGGTTTTATATGCCTCAACATGTGCTGTCCAGCATGAAACAAAAAAGACACAAGCTGTAATGAAAACATTAATAGGAACTTTCAGATAATTTTTCTAGCCACACGTTTTGGGAGCCAGATGCTACCTCACGTCTTGTAATGAGAGCAAGATGAGGCGTTTCTGAAAGTGCGGCAAGAATTTAGTATTTTGTAAATGAGGCAATTTACAACAATAGAACAGCCATGATATGAAGGGAACCCTCACTGAGTAGTTTATCTTGTAGTGAAGTTGAAATAGATAATTCCTTCGAATTACTATGGGTAGAGGTTATACTCAACAGCCGTACAAAAATAATAATTGGCTTCTTCTACCGACCCCCCGACCCAGATGATATAATAGCTGAACGGTTCAAAGAAAACTTGAATCTCAATACAAATACGAGGGTCAGTCAAAAAGTAATGCCTCATATTTTTTTTTTCTACGTTTAATTGTCAGGAAATTTAAATGCATTTACATAGGTTGAAAACCACAACATTGAGGATCATTTTGTCATTTTTCAATGTAATCTCCGCCCATCTCTACAGTTTTGGTCCATCTTTGAACAAGGGCATGTATCCCAGCACGGTAAAAATCACAGCTCTGCTTCCTAAGCCATTGACGCACGGATGTTTTGACGGCCTCCTCATCTTCAAAATGAATCCCACGATGAGCTTCTTTTAGTGGCCCAAACAGATGGAAGTCGGATGGTGCCAGGTCAGGGCTGTATGGGGGATGAGGCAAAACTTCCCATCCAATTTTGACAATCTCGTCAGAGGTGTGACGACTGGTGTGTGGTCTTGCATTGTCATGCAAAAGAAGAACATCTGCCATTGATTTTGTTGGGCGAACTCGCTGAAGACGTGCTTTAAGTTTTTTGACGGTTGTGACGTATTGAACAGAATTTATTGTGCATCCCTGCTCCAAAAAATCAACCAGAATCACAGCCTCTGTATCCCAGAAAACTGTTGCCATAACTTTCCCTGCCGATCGCACAGTTTTGAATTTTTTCTTCCTCGGCGAGCTTGTGTGACGCAACTCCATTGACTGCCTCTTTGATTCGGGTTCAAAAAAATGCACCCATGTTTCGTCCCCGGTCACAATTTTTTTCAGAAACTCATCTCCCTCCAAACGGAAGCGCTGCAAGTGTTGGGAGGCTATTGTTTTCCTTGCCTCTTTATTCTGATCGGTTAACATTCTTGGAACCCACCGTGCACAAACTTTTGAGTACCCCAATTGTTTAATAATCGTGATCACACTGCCTTTACTAAGAGAAATAATGCGACACACTTCATCTGCAGTCACCCGACGGTCACCACGAATGATGTCATCAACTTGCTGAATGTTGTGTTGAGTCACTGCACTCACCGGCCTGCCGCTCCGCTTTTCGTCAGTCAACGGTGTTAGCCCTTCAGCTTCCTTACAACGCCGAACCCATCGTCTAACAGTGCTGACATCCACTGTCACAACACCATACACCTTCTTCAGTCTTTCATGAATGCGTATGGGCGTTTCACCTTCTGCATTCAAGAATTCAATCACATAACGCTGTCTCAAACGAACATCGATGTCGGCCATCTGACAAACTTCTGCTGTGCTGCCACCTGTTGACACAGAAAGTTACTAATGCAGTGGATTGCAGAAGAAGGTTTGAGGAATGGCGCCAAATTCAAATTTTTCACTTAACTTAATTTTTTTAAGTAGAAAAAAATGGGAGGCATTACTTTTTGACCGACCCTCGTAAGTACTCCACTTATACAGTTATAATTGGTGGAGACTCCAATCTACCCTCGATTTGTTGGCGAAAATACATGTTCAAAGCCGGTGGTAGACAGAAAACATCTTCCGAAATTGTACTAAATGCTTTCTCTAAAAATTACTTTGAACAATTAGTTCATGAGCCCACTCGAATTGTAAGTGGTTGCGGAAACACACTTGACCTCTTAGCCACAAATAATCCAGATCTGATAGAGGGCGTCATGACGGATATAGGGATTAGTGAACACAAGGTCATTGTAGCGAGGCTCAAAACCATATCGACCAAAACCACTAAAAATAAACGCAAAATATATCTATTTAAAACAGCACATAAAAATCCGCTTGATGCCTTCCTAAGAGAAAGTCTCCATTCCTTCCAGGTTAATTATGTAAGTGCAGACCAGATATGGCTCAAATTCAAAGATACAGTATCGACACAATACATAGATTCATGCCGCAAAAGTTTATAAGAGACGGGACAGATCCACCATAATACATAAAGCACATCAGAACACTGTTGCAACAGCAAAGAAAAAAGCATGCCAAATCCAGAAGAACGCAAAAACCCAAAGACTGGCTAAGTTTCACGGAAGCTCGAAATTTAGTGCGGACGTCAATACGAGATGCTTTTAATAGTTTACACAATGAAATATTATCTCAAAATACGGTAGAAAACCCAAAGAGATTCTGGTCGTATGTAAAGTGCACCAGTGGCAAAAAACAGTCAATACCGTCACTGCGCAATAGCGATGGAAATGCTACCGATGATGGTGCCACTAAAGCGGAGTTACTAAATACAGTTTTCCGTAATTCCATCACGAAATAAGACGAAGCAAATATTCCACAATTCGAAACCAGAAAAGCTGTTAGCATGAGTCACCTAAAAGTAGGTATCTTAGGTGTTGCGAAACAAGTCACTTAAGAAAGGCAAGTATTCTGGTCCAGATGGTATACCAATCAGGTTCCTTTCAGAGTATGCAGACACAATAGCTCCTTTCTTAGCAATCATATACAACCGCCCACTTGACGAAAGGTCTGATCCTAAAGACTGGAAAGTAGCACAGGTCACACCAATATTCAAGAAAGGAAATAGGAGTAACCCATTGAATTACAGACCCATATCACTGACCTCAATTTGCAGTAGGATTTTGGAGCATATACTGTACTCGAACATTATGAATCACCTTGATGAAAATGACTTATTGATACATAACCAACACGGATTCGGAAAATATCGTCCTTGTGCAACGCAGCTTGCTCCTTATTCCCATAAAGTAATGAGTGCTGTTGACAAGGGATTTCAGATCGATTCCATATTCCTAGATTTCCAGAAGGCTTTGGATACCGTTCCTCAGAAGCGACTATTAATCAAATTGCGTCCATATGGAGTATCGTCTCAGTTGTGTGACTGGATTCGAGATTTCCTCTCAGAGAGGTCACAGTTCGTAGTTATAGACGGTAAATCATCGAATAGAACAAAAGTGATATCTGGCGTTCCGCAAGGTAGTGTCTTAGGCTGTTCCTGATTTATATAAATTATCGAGGTGATAATCTGAGCAGCCCCCTTAGATTGTTTGCAGATGACGCTGTAATTTACCGTCTAGTAAAATCATCGGACGATCATTTCCAATTACAAAATGATGTAGACAGAATTTCTGTATGGTGCGTAAAGTGGCCGTTAGCAATAAACAAAGAAAAGTGCGAGATCATCCACATGGGTACTAAAAGAAATCCGATAGATTTTGGGTATACGATAAATCGCACAAATCTAAGGGCTGTCAATTCGACTAAATACCTAGGAATTACAATTACGAGCAACTTAAATTCGAAAGACCAAATAGATAATATTGTGGAGAAGGTGAAACAAAGACTGAGCTTTGTTGGCAGAACACTTAGAAGACGAGACAAACCCATTAAAGAGACAGCCTACATTACAATTGCCTATCCTCTGCTGGAATATTGCTGTGCTGTATCGGATCCTTACCAGGTAGGATTAATGGAGGACATCGAAAAAGTGCAAAAAAGGGCAACTCGTTTCGTGTTATCGCGCAATAGGGGTGAGAGTGTCACTGATATGATACGCGAGTTGGGGTGGCAGTCACTGTAACAAAGGCGGTTCTCTTTGCGGCGAGATCTATTTACAAAATTTCAATCACCAACTTTCTCTTCCGAATGCGAAGATATTTTGTTGACACCCACCTACGTAGGGATAAATGATCATCATAATAAAATGAGAGAAATCAGAGCTCGAAAGGAAAGATTTAGGTGTTTCTTTTTCCCATGCGCCATTCGAGAGTGGAATGGTGGAGAAGTAGTATGAAAATGGTTGGATGAACCCTCTGCCAGGCACTTAAGTGTGAATTGCATTTAACCACGTAGATGTAGATTTTGATGTAAATGTGGATAATTTGGCTAAGAGGTGCACAGTGTAGTACGTCAGAGGAAAATTCCCTGCTTTTATACCACAATTTACCTTACAAAATTCCACCCTCTTGCCGTTTATTTGCAGCTCTACGTTGTATTAGGCCAGTGAGTAGGCAGTCAGAAGTCATTGTTCTGAAACAGAAACCGATCAGACATGTGCCTTTTTAATTGTATGTAGATAACACTATAGCCTGATACACCTTTTTTTTCTTTTTGCTATATTTGCTTTTACTTCTTTCCTGCTTCACTTTTATCATACGTTGAAAAGGTTATATCAGAAAGAGTTTTGTAAATTTAATACTTGGTATACTTATATTTCTGCTGTGTAATGTAATTGTTATGAGTGATTGTCACTTTCAGTTGTTCTGATGTTGCATATTCCTTACTTGTTAACGTGTTGTTTGAATTCGTTTTGTGGACAGAGTAATCAGAAATTGTGATTTTGTGTAAAACTGTAAATCGATGTAATGAGAATCTCTGAAAGTGTTTCTTGGCGCAAAGTGTATAATCGATGCAGTATCATATCGATAGATCGATGGAGCAGGCATCAACAAAGAGACGGGAATGAGAAGAAGAGAGCGGAGGTGATTGTCGTGCCGCGCGTTATACACTGCTACACGTTGTATTCGTGAGCGGTGAAAAATATCAGTGTCTGGAGAGTGCCTCATTTATTATATCGGTGTATCCTGCGAATAATGAATTAGTGACTTCACGTGTCGCGTTACTCATTTGCCGGAACACATTTTGACTCTTTAAGCATAAAACTATTATGAGCAGACCGGTAAGCTGTGATTAAAGATGCTGTTTTCGATTGTAGACAGCAAAAACTATTTATCGCATACCACTAACTGTGGAATGAAACAGAAAATATGGAAACAACGTTTTTGTGACGTATATTGATACGAAGAACTCTAACAGTGAATGTACGGGGTGCTGATCGCCGCATGATATAATTGATTGCGTAGACAACTCTGTACTGCGCTTCTTGTTCAGTTTAAACCGCAGAATAATGATTTACAGTTCAAACGACTTGATTTACCTTCGTAGTGCGGACGGGTGTACTGTGAAATGTGAAGCAACGCGATCGTAAACTATAAATCTGAAAACTGTGACTAAAATATGTGACAAATAATATGACGTCAGGTCACGTCACGCGTTAATGGAGGGATGCGTGTTTTAATTTCGTCGTTGTGTGCTGATACACAGAATGGAATTAATTCTACAAACACCGAACGCACCTGTTCTATACACAACTGGCCCTCACGATCAAGGAGGCCAGCAATATGACACCAGTTATTGGATTACACACTCAAAAAACATGGGAAAACGGCGCAGATGTCGACGAATCGTGGGCAGCATCAGCTAAGTAAAAACTGTTTTGAAGGAACAATGACTAATAGTCACTGAGAACTACATCGTTCTAATCAGTGACGTAAAAAGAACCAACAATAACTTTTCTCGGTCATTGATTTTACTTAACTGAAACTTGTCATATTGTAGTACCATTCAGCTTTATTTTCAGTAACATAAGTCGTTAAAACTTGGTTCATTTAATTATTTCTTTTCATAACCATTATTGCCGGCCGCTATGGCCGAGCTGTTCTAGGCGCTTCAGTCTGGAACCGCGCGACCGCTACGGTCGCAGGTTCGAATCCTGCCTAGGGCATGGATGTGTGTGATTTCCTTAGGTTAGTTAGGTTTCAGTAGTTTTAAGTTCTAGGGGACTGATGACCTCAGATGTTACGTCCCGTAGTGCTCAGAGCCATTTGAACTATTACTTTGCAAACCCATTAACGTCCGACACAGTCATTTTGAGAACAATGGTAATACTAATGAAATAAGAGCCAAACAGTTTTCGTTGATTTGCTTTTAATTGTCGATACTTCTTTATTTATGTAATCTGCAAGTGTTTATCTACATTTGCATATTTTGTTGCTCTGCATTTAATCTCGTACGATTTATTACGGTCTGCCGACAAATTTTACATGCTATCCGCCATTGCATTAGTAGGTAGAAACACGTTACGAGTTGTTCAGTTTGTTTAGCAGGATATTTTATTGGTGGTAATCTGATTCATTGGGCTAATGGGTAATCATTCGTAATGTTATAGTTATGGGTAATTACTTGCATATGAGAATATAATTTTCAGCCAAATTGAAGAAAAGTAAAGTGTTCCTGCTTTCGGTTACCTAAAAATTTCTAGGTGCGGTAAATTTACGGGAGACAGATCGAGGCACTGTCAGTTTGAATAGTTGAACACGGTCGGTTCTACCTCATTCCTTGCTCAAGGAGGTGCTGTTTCGGATGATACAGTTAAATTTTGTGGTTCTCCTTCCTCCTTTATCGCCACAGTTTCCCTCATCTGCTATGGCCACATTGCAAAATATTACATACCGACGATAAATGTCTCAGGGGGATTCGAGGACTTAGTAGAAAATTAATTAACAAAAGTACACTAATTATGTCCGATCGATCGTGTCCGAAGAATCCGCTGCCAAGATCGCCTTTTTTTCTTGCTGTAACATACAGAAATCATAACAATACTGAATAAAGGAAAAGGCATGAAGCAATAACTGAGCTGACACAACAGGCAGATTTAAATAATCGTTATCGAATATATACAGCCAGAACATTATGACCACCGACCTATCATTGATATTAACCAGCCCTGGCGATAGCATCGCCACCTTCTGCATGTAGTACGATGCATGTAGTATCAGTGAGCGTGCCGTCCATGTATAGAATGGGGAAGGCAAGCGAGCTATCTGAGTTTCACCGAGGGCAGATTCTGGTGGCCTGCAGGCTCGGCATAAACATTTCGGAAACTGCACGATCTGTTGAGTGTCCGAGGAGAGCTGTGTTGAGTGTCTCCAACATGACCAACATGTTGGCGAAACCAAAGTCAAACCATGTCCAGACGTTGTGGGGTTGCATGAATACCCATCATTACAGATGTCGGACGTCGTAGGTTGGGCAGAGTGGTAAAACAGGACAGGCGGCGAGCTGTGGCGGAACCGTCAGACTTTAATGCTGGGCAGAGTACAAGTGCGTCCGAACACACAGTGTACCGAACACTCTGCAGCCGACGACCCAAGCCTGTGCCAATGTTATCACCACGACATCGGCAACTACGAATGAAGTGGCCACGTGATCATCAGCGCTGGAAGTTGACGCAGTGGCAGGACATTTCATCGTCTGATGAATTCAGATACGTTTTTCATCATGCCGGTAGGAAGGTGTGAATACACCGTCTTCCAGGGGAACAGTTCTTTGTCGCCTCTACTGTGGGCCAGAGATAAGCTGGCGGCGGCTCCATTATGCTCTTGGGAACATTCACGTGGGCATCCGTGAGAACAGTGGAGCTTGGGGAAGGCACCATGACTGTCAAAGAGTTGCAAATCACGTATATCCCTTCTTGACGATCATGTTACCCAACGGCAGTGGCATTTTTCAACAAGATATTTCACCATGTCACAAGACCAGGACTGTGATGGAGTGGTTCTAGGAACACAGCAGCGAGTTCCAATTCTTGTGCTGCCCTCCCCCCCCCCCCCCCCCCCCACGCAAATCTCGCCAGGTCTGAACCAAATCGAACACATTTGGGATGCGATCAAACCTGGCGTCAAAGCTCATCACTACTCGCCTCAGAATTTACGGGAAATAGGAGATAGTGCAGATGTGATGCCAGCTGCCTTCAGCGGCCTACCAAAGCTTTACTGCTTCCACGCCACGACGTGTCGCCTCTATTATCAGCACCGAAGGTGGACATACTGGCTATCAGGTAGGCGGTCATAATGTTCTTGCTGAGCAATGTGTAATTAGAAGTACGACACTTAAATCTGTTCAGCTCGAGCTCCAAACGACAAACGTGATAATACAAGAAGAAGGTAAAAGAACAGCGCTCTTTGATATATTCTCAGTGGTTTTACATTCACCACTTTTTACAACTTCAGGAAGTTTCGGCACGTTAAATACAATCTTTAAACATAAATCAAAATCTTGTTCTTCCTTACAATTGATAAAGGGTTTTCTTATTACACATCATTACATTACCATTTACGAGAATAAAAATTAGGGCAAAAAATGATGAAACGTTTTAGGTAAATCCCCTGCAACTTTGTATCACAGAATAAGCACATTTGATGATGGCAGGAACATGGTAAACGCACATAAAACATCAAAATTCCTGGTAAGTAATGCAAATTAAACCTTCAGTCATATATGCACTCGTTCAACTAGCAATAAACTAACAACGAATGTAAATAACTAAAAATTATTTCTTATGCACTCGACCCTTACCTGTGGAAATACTTTTTTGGGATTCATTATGTAGAACATGCACATCATATTCAAGCTACAGGAAAATTCCATGGAAATAATAATAAAATATAATAATTATTCTCAATGTTAAGTTCCATTTTAACAATTCGAATTTCAACTTCACTATTTGAGCACATACAGCAACCTTTTCAACACGCGAAATAGCACATTATTAACTAACACACTAACAGCAGAATTCAGGATCATGGACAATAGTCATACTTAACTCACATTTAGAGAGAAAAAATAAG
This sequence comes from Schistocerca gregaria, assembly GCF_023897955.1. NCBI lineage: Eukaryota > Metazoa > Arthropoda > Insecta > Orthoptera > Acrididae > Schistocerca > Schistocerca gregaria. The sequence goes on from NC_064922.1 coordinate 816,016,060, forward strand.
CATCAAAATCCATTTCTAATGGAAACAAAATTGTGCTATAAATTAACTAAAAAGATTAAAGTGACAGCTGAAGTACACGTATTTAAAATATTTATTAAAACATATCAAATTACTCATACTACATAATCGATGATTGTTTAGAGGACACAGAGAAGAGATTTATAACGAATTAACATAAATTAATAAGTCATTCTACAGTACACAATCAAAATATGGTCGATCTTACTGTAGGATCTTATGCCCAGTATCTGTAACGGTTAGTATACTAATCTCCTTTCATTTTTCTGACCTCAAAATCTCTTTCACATGGTGAGGGATGCTCACTCAGTTTTCCGTCAGATGGAGCGAAAACTGCGAAAAACACAATATAGACATTCTCATTTTACAGTGTAGAATACGTCATAACATAACGTTGTATAATTAATATTCCAGGTAAGCTGTAATAGTTAGCGGTTTTCCTTCTTCACTATAAGCTTGTTTGTAAAAGTTTTACATAAACGTTAGTTTACATATACCCTTATATCTATTTGGAATATAAGCCCATATTGCTACAGTGAGTAAACTGCCGACTGTCGATCTTTCTCTAGATTGTTATAATCACTTAAGTTCTATTTGTATAGAATATTTTCGTGAATACTTTCAACAGTTGAATTTGCAGTTCATGCTCGTAGATACTTTACGTTTACTGTGTAATAATGTAATATTTGCACGTTAGTTGTGTCTTATTCATATTATAATTTTGTTATGATGTGTTTCTATGGTTATCTTTTTCTGTTTGCTGTGTTTTTTATCTGTTCTCTTTTTCCAAAACGTCAGTAACATTTTATAGATAATTTTTATGTTTCAGATCGAGTTTTTCATTAAGGACATCGTTTGAATGACTTTTTTGCAGTTCCTTTGGTATTCTAATTGGGAATTTGTAATGCATTTCCGATATGTTCTGTTATGTGGTTTTGGTTTCCGAGATCCAGATAATAGCGTGATTGATTTATGTCGCTATTTCTTGTATACTATTGGAATCTAATGCTAAAACTTCATACCCTTTAACAGAGATAGAATTTTACCCAGTTGTTACACAAGTTTTGTACACACCTTCGTTGACAAACATCTCTGACTAGCAAAGATTACACTGTAAACATAAAACATCTACGAAAATAAATTTTCAATCCAGCTGTCAACAGTAATTCACTAAAATACTTCTCAAAAATTAACTTACGTGATTATAGCAATTCCAACAAACAGACAGTCCACAGTTTTCTCACTGGTGTAATATGGGCATATATTCCAACTAGATGTATGTTCATATTTGAACTGATGTTTCTGTACAACTTTTATAAACGTCACTAAACTCGCCAAATGTAACATCTGCAAATTTACTTGAAATGGCGCTATAGCTGAAACAAGGTTGTAGTAAAGATGCAACATTACTAATGAAACTATCGCAGCTTATCTCAACCTAAAGTGTATGTAGTGTATACAGTGTATGAAGTTTATGTGTGTGTGTGTGTGTGTGTGTGTGTGTGTGTGTGTGTGTGTGTGTGTGCGTGTGTGTGTACTGTGAGCAGTGACTAGTGAAGCAATTCGAATAGAATACCAGAATTTTTTAAGTTGTTTGTTAACTTGTACACGCTGCATCGTTGTACACAACATATAAATCCTTTGTTTGTTAACTTGTACACACTGCAGCGTTGTACCAACATATAAATCCTTTGTCATCTTAGCCTATTTATATTCATAAGGCTGTATGTCCGACTTTAACAACTTTTTAAGTGTTTTTCTTTATGCCGCTGTAGGACGTCACTTAACCGCAGCAATTTCTGTATTCGTTAGACCAGGGCTTCCCAACCTGTGGTCCGCGGACCCCTTAGGGGTCCTCCGGCTCTTTCAAGGGGGTCCGCGGCCACCTTTCACCAAATCGTGTAAAATAACGAGTAAAATTATTGAATAAAAATGTGAAAATCAAAGTCATCACCTTTTTTCCCGTGTGAAAAACACGTGTACTTTTACTTCAGGTCGTATCCCCAAGCAGCCTTTACGGTTCCTAAGTGAGAACATACACACAGTTTAGTGCTGGAGAATGCGGCTTCTCTGATCGATTGTTCACCAACAATACGGGAGTCGTTCGTGCGCTGGCTCACGACGCTAGATGCGCTGAAACCTTTTACGTATGCGCGGAGCGAGCTTTGTCGACCAATCACAGCGCTCGCTGGCACGTATGCGACCCCTAGGCATAATTAAATGTTAAACATGCCTTCTCAGTGCACTACCTGTTTCATAAGTCGATTTTTGACCAGTTTGTTACTTCTAACATGGATCGGTTGCTGAAGTCAGGATCATTGAAGAAGGGTGCAGTTTCTCCATCGCCTTCACAACAAGGGAAGTTTCCAGTTAAAATGAATGAGGAGGGAGGACGACCAAAGGGAGACTTTACATACATTTGAACATTTTTCTTCGGATTTCACTAAAACCACACACACACACACACACACAAACACAACTGTTACGAAATATGCATGCTCCTTACACAACAGTAGCCAAATAGTGGAAGTGAACAGACCATCAGCAACAGCTTGTCAACAGCGAACAGTTTGGACGTGATGTTGATTGCTCTTGGAGGAAGAAAGCTCCATCGTGTGAAATTTCAATTGCCAAGTAATTTTAATCAGGCTATAGTGTGTTGAACAAAGGGAGTAAATCCATTAGTAAGTGTCTGGATACAGTGGGAATTCAAATGGGATCGTTAATTTCAAGTTGTTTTCATTCATCTCTAACCCAAAGACTATTGATACTGGAGGTGGAGGGGGCATTGGGAACATGGCACCTGCATTAAGAAGCTTTCAGTTCCCATGGGTTTCGCTCTGAAATTTGAAGATACTGTGCTCTTGACTGACTAGGGGTCCGCCATGGATTTTCGACTGAAGAAGGGGTCCGCCAGCTGAAAAGGTTAGGAAGCCCTGCGTTGGACTATTAATTCCATTCAACAGATACTGTAATTTTTCTTTACTTTCACTGAGGATAGCAATGTCATCAGCGCATCTTGTCATTCACATTCTTTCGTCTTGAATTTTACTTCTACTCTTGAACCTTACGTTTATTTCCATCATTGTTTCTTAGATGTAGAGACTGAACAGTAGAGGCGAAAGACTACATCCCTGCCTTACACCCTTTATAATCCAACCACACTTTTATCGGTGGCCATCTCTTGTTGTTCCTTCTTGGCTCTTGAACATATTGTATATTACCCGTCTTTCCCTATAGCTTACCCCAGTTTTTCTCAGCATCTTGCACCATTTTACATTGTCCAATGCATTTTCTTGGTCTACAAATCGAATGAACGTGTCTTGAGGTTTTTTCAGTCTTACTTCCCCTATCAACTCTCTGATGCCTTTACCTTTCCTAAAGTTAAATTGATGGACATCTTACAGATCCCAGTTTTCTTTTCCATTCTTCTGTATCTTATTCATGCCAGCAACATGGCTCCATGAGCTGTTAAGGTAACTGCACGGTAATTCTCACACTTATCGAGTCTTGCTATCTGCGTGATTGTGTGGGTGATGTTCTTCCGACAGTCTCATGGTATATCGTCAGTCTTCTACCTTCTACACACCATCATGAATAAACGTTACGCTGCCACTTCTACCAATTATTTTAGAAATTCTGATGGGATTTATCTATCCTTTCTGCCTTACTCGATTTTAAATCTTCCAAAACTCTTTTAAATTTCGTCCTAATACTAGACCCTCTAACTCTTCTAGCTCGATTCCCGTTTCTTCTTCAATCACGTCACGAGACATGTTTTCCCCCTCATAGAGCCCGCAATGTACTCTTTCCACGTGTCAGCTCTGCATTTAACAGTGTAATTCCCATTGCACTATTAATGTTACCACCTTTGCTTTTAATTCCAACGAACGTTGTTTTGACTTTTCTGTAAGGTGAGTCAATCTTTCCGGTAATCATTTCTTTTTCGATATCTTCACATTTTCATGCAGCCATCTCACCTTAGTTCCACTATACTTCCTATTTATTTCATTCCTAAGGCCGGCATTACACTATCACTATTACACTATTACACATCACCGGCATTAAACTGTGTCAAAGTTGATAAGTCAAATATTAATGTCAAAGAAATTTGATAGTATAATAGGGAACTTTGTCGAATCTCGCCTTTCGTCAAAGAAATATGATCAGATCGAGGGCCTCGCCATAGTTTTGATCATAAAAGTCGTTTGCCTTCCGCTCATTGCAATGAAACTTAACCACTTGGAGCTATAGACGCTATCAGCGTGTTTGTAAACATGGATACGAAGTTTACAAATGCTCAAATGTGCGCGAATTCCTAAGAGACCAAACTGATGAAGTCATCGGTCCATAGACTTACACACTACTTAAATTAACTTATGCTAAGAACAACACACACACACGTGCCCGAGGGAGGACTCGAATCTCCGGCGTGAGGAGCCGCGCAATCCGTGACATGGCGTCTCAAACCGCGCGGCCACTCCACGCGGCGAAGTTTACAAAATTAATAGAAGTGTATGAATCATATGAAGCGCTTTACAACGTGAAACATCCCGAATACAAAAATTGCTTAAGAAGATTGGAAAGCAGCAAAAAAAAAAAAAAAAATCGCCGAGGGTCATTGGTTGTGAAATACGTCCTGGTTGCACGACAGATGATATAAAAAAGAAAATTAACGACTTCGGCTCTCGCTGTTCTCATGTGAAAGGGATAGTACGTATTGACACAATGTTCACATAACAAACAAATATTTTACACGATTTTGTAACCCGCACCCGGTTACCCTGATTTAGATTTTCCATGATTTGTCTAAACCGCTTCAGGCACATGCTGTGATGGTTCCTTTGAAAGGGGATGGCTGACTTCCTTCCCCTTCCTTCCCTAATCTGACTGGACCGACGACTTCGCTGTTTGGTCCCTTCCCCCGACCCCAAATCAACCAACGAACATACTTTTGTTCACTGCAGATACATGATGCACACAATAATGTTTACGTAACATAGAAGTATTTTACGTTTTTTTAATTGCAAATGCTTAAAAGCAAATTGGTTCCAATACACAGGCAGTTTACAGTCCTCAAGTGTACTGGTTCCATCTACTGAGTTACTGGACCAGGCCACAGTGTCTGATGAAAGTGTATGTAATGTAGAGGGTACAGTAAGCGGCAGTGAACGTGGAACGCCCACCTTCGAAGAAATTTTTGAGATAGGTGTATTCGTTTATATTTTATATTAAGAAATGTGTTTGTCTTGCCAGGGTACTTTCCTATCACCATTGTAAAATCTTTTAAATTCTTCTCCAACTGTTCTCCCACATATTGGACGTCCAAAGACAGCTTGGGAAACGATAGGTTTCATTTGCCTTAGGTTCTCAGTGCTTCGTGACTCAAGATAGGTGCACTTCCCTACTACTGTAGACAATGTTTCCTGACGAGTGTATACGTGTTTTCTCTTCTCGGTTACAAAGTTATGCAGTGTGAAAGCAGCTGGTGTTATTGTAGTAACTGTTTCTGGTGGCAGATAACTGGTAGTAAGAAAAATCCTGAGACGGCGGGCAAGAAAGCCAGAGGTGCTTTCCACTAGTCTTCTGCCTCGTGACAACCTGTAATTGAAAACCTTTTCTTCCTTAGTGATTCCCTTCAAGGGCTAAGGCTTTATAATGTTGTAACTCATAGGCAAAGCATCGTCTGCCAGCACAATCATTGGAGTTGTAATGTTCATGTTTTCTAGCTTTCTGTCTTCAGGAATGTTCAGAACAGATCGTCAATGAGATACACCTATTGTTTGATTTACGAAAACACCCCAGCATCACCAACTCTTCCATTAGTCCCAACATCAATATACAAGAATTTGTAGGTAGCACTACCATGGCAAATAAAGTTATGCTGTTAAAGGATTCATAATTGAAAAAGTGAGAACCACTAGCTTGTGGACATTTGATGTGAATATGCTTTCCATTCGTTGCTCCAATCGTGTTATAACGGTTCCACATTTCCTCGAAATCATTTTCAATTTTCTACCACTCTTCTCTGTTTGTGGGTACCTGTAAATAAAATTTATGCATGTCTAAGATAATACGTAACTAATGGTTTTCATTCTACATCTACATCCATACTCCGCAAGCCACCTGACGGTGTGTGGCGGAGGGTATCCTGAGTACCTCTATCGGTTCTCCCTTCTATTCCAGTCTCGTATTGTAAGTGGAAAGAAGGATTGTCGGTATGCTTCTGTGTGGGCTCTAATCTCTCTGATTTTATCCTCATGGTCTCTCCGCGAGATATACGTAGGAGGGAGCAATATACTGCTTGACTCTTCGGTGAAGGTATGTTCTCGAAACTTTAACAAAAGCCCGTACCGAGCTACTGAGCGTCTCTCCTGCATAGTCTTCCACTGGAGTTTATCTATCATCTCCGTAACGCTTTCGCGATAACTAAATGATCCTGTAACGAAGCGCGCTGCTCTCCGTTGGATCTTCTCTATGTCTTCTATCAACCCTATCTGGTGCGGATCCCACACTGCTGAGCAGTATTCAAGCAGTGGGCGAACAAGCGTACTGTAACCTACTTCCTTTGTTGTCGGATTGCATTTCCTTAGGATTCTTCCAATGAATCTCAGTCTGGCATCTGCTTTACCGACGATCAACTTTATATGATAATTCCATTTTAAATCACTCCTAATGCGTACTCCCTGATAATTTATGGAATTAACTGCTTCCAGTTGCTGACCTGCTATTTTGTAGCTAAATGATAAGGGACCTATCTTTCTATGTATTCGTATCACATTACACTTGTCTACATCGAGATTCAATTGCCATTCCGTGCACCATGTGTCAATTCGCTGCAGATCCTCCTGCATTTCAGTACAATTTTCCATTGTTGAAACCTCTCGATACACCACAGCATCATCTGCAAAAAGCCTCAGTGAACTTGCGATGTCATCCACCAGGTCATTTATGTATATTGTGAATAGCAACGGTCCTATGACACTCCCCTGCGGCACACCTGAAATCACTCTTACTTCGGAAGACTTCTCTCCATTGAGAATGACATGCTGCGTTCTGTTATCTAGAAACTCCTCAATCCAATCACACAATTGATCTGATAGTCGGTATGCTCTTACTTTGTTCATTAAACGACTGTGGGGAACTGTGTCAAACGCCTTGCGGAAGTCAAGAAACACGGCATCTACCTGTGAACCCGTGTCTAAGGCCCTCTGAGTCTCGTGGACGAATAGCGCGAGCTGGGTTTCACACGACCGTCTTTTTCGAAACCCATGCTGGTTCCTACAGAGTAGATTTCTAGTCTCCAGAAAAGACATTATACTCGAACATAATACGTGTTCCAAAATTCTACAACTGATCTACATTAGAAATATAGGTCTATAGTTCTGCACATCTGTTCGACGTCCCTTCTTGAAAACGGAGATGACCTGTGCCCTTTTCCAATCCTTTGGAACACTTCGCTCTTCTAGAGACCTACGGTACACCGCTGCAAGAAGGGGGGGAGGGGGGGAAGTTCCTTCGCGTACTTTGTGTAAAATCGAACTGGTATCTCATCAGGACCAGTGGCCTTTCCTCTTTTGAGCGATTTTAATTGTTTCTCTATCCCTCTGTCGTCTATTTCGATATCTACCATTTTGTCAACTGTGCGACAATCTGTATTTATAGCGTGAAATACAGGCTGAATATTCTTCACGAGATGAGTGAGCTACAGCCGCAGCCCCAGCAATGTGAGCAGCCTCCCAGAAATAAAAGTAAAAACAGATGTTCTGGAGGCCCCAGCCTGCCCGGAAAGATAGGTGCAGCGCCTTTGCCACTGACATTGCAGCTGAACTGCTGGAGGTGGATAACGTAGGGGATAAGCTTTTTGCAAGAGGCACAATGCACGCGATAAACCCTTTGCTGATGGGTAGTTGGGATATGCTGCAGGCGACAAATCCACAATCACAGTCACAGCCATTCACCTCTGGATACATCCAGGCAGCTTTTCAGCGAGCCGGAAAAGAGGAGGAAGACACACTTCAACATCATTTCTTTTTCTTAGCTCTCCATTCTACTATGTCTATTTCTGAACTCCGGACGCCTCAAATTAAAAAGTGTTCCATTTGTTTCGTACATTTCTATGAATTTCGTAATTTATGAGACAAAAAATAGGTTTTAGTGCATATAAGGTTTATTAAACATTTATTTATCGTCAGATATTGGTCCTTTAGTGCTTTATAAATTGCTTCACACGTTTCTGGGATTATTTTAGTTAATGTGCACTATGGTATTCTAGTACTGTATTGTAAGCTATTGTAACCTTCTCCTGTAGCAAGACATCGGAGTCTTACTGTGAGCCTGTCTTCTGCAGATGTAGAAATTCTTAAGTGAGTATTGTGCTTTGCGATATAAGGACCCACTTCATTGAGCAAATACTGAAATGTATTCTCATCCGTTCTTAAGTAATTTATGTACGACTTGCAGCTCACGTAACACATTTTGTTGAATGCTGTTACCATCTCGTAGTAAAACCCACAGGTACACCCAATTACATTGCCTTTTTTCCCCCGTTTCTCTTCCAAACGGGCACACAGTGTAATTGTTGTACAAGCAACTGCTGCGCATACTAACAAGTTCTTGTTGTCAGCCATCTTCAACTTTGACGAAACATATGACGACAGTGTAATACCACTGTTTAGGCCCACGTCAAAGATACTTGTCAAAGAAATTTGACGAATGATTGATCATATTTCTTCTTCAAAGAAATGTGATAGTGTAATACCGGTCTAAGTGACTCGTGTTTCTGTATTCCTGAGTTTCCACTGGATATTTTTGCACTTCCTTCTGTCTCCGATCAACTGAAGTATTTCTTCTGTTACCTATTGTTTTCGCAGATGCCTTTTTTGTATCTTTGTTTTTCTTTCCCATTTCTCTTGCACTGAACAGCCTCCTGATCTACTCCTTAACGCAATGTCTATAGCCTGAGAGAACTTCAAAAGTATCTCTTCATTCCTTAGAACTTCTGTATCGCACTTCTTTGCACAGTGATTCTTCTTTACTAGTATCTTGAACTTCAGCATACTCCTCATCATTACTAAATTGTGATCTGAGTCTAGATCTGCTCCTGGGAACGTCTTACGAACCATTATCTGATTTTCGATGATGATGATGTAATATAACTGATATCTTCCTATAACTCCTAGCCTTTTCCGAGTATACCTCCTCCTCTTGTGATTCTTCATCAGAGTATTCGCTGTTACTAGCTGAAATTGATTGCAGAACTCAATTGGTCTTTCTCCTCTCTCATTCCTAATACCAGTCCCATATTCTCCTGTACCCCTTACAACCGCAATCCAATCGCCATGACGATTACATTTTTATCTTCCTATATGTACTGAATTACCCGTTCGATATCCTCATAAACTTTCTCGATCTCTTCATCTTCGACTTAAGACGTCAGCATGTATATCTGGACTGTCTCTGTCGGTGTTGGTTTGCTGTCGATTATGTTGAGAACAACCATATACTGAACTCATCTACATCTATATCACACTCCGCAAGCCACCTAATGGTGTGTGGCGGAGGGTACTTTCTGTACCACTACCTATTCCCACCAACCCTGTTCCACTCGTGAATAGTGCGTGGGAAGAATGATTGTCGGTAATCTTCCGTATTGGTTCTAATTTCTCGAATTTTCTCCTCGTGGTCAATGCGCGAGATGTATGTGGAGGGAAAAAATATATTGTCTGACTTCTAGTGAAAAGTGCTGTCCCGAAATTTTAATAGTAACTGTCACTGTGATGCAAAACGCCGCTCTTGTAACGTCTGTCAGTGGAGTTTGTTTAGCATCTCCGTAACGCTCTCTCGTCAGCTAAACGATCCCGTGACCGAACGTGCCACTCTTCGTTAGATCTGCTCTACCTCCTCTATCAGTCCTACCTGACAGGGATCCCAAATAAATGTACAGTACTCAAGAATCGGGTGAACAAGCACCTTATAAGCTACTTCTTTCGTGGATGAGTTACGCTTCCTGAGTCTGCTGTCTGCTTTTCCCATTATTTGTTTTATATGGTCATTCCACATAAGGTCCCTCTTGATAGTTACGCCTAGACATTTTATGGCAGACGCTGTCTCCAGCTGTTTGTCATCAATAGTGTAGCTGTACAGTAGTGGATTTCTTTTCCTATGGATGCGCAATAACCGTAACACATTCAGGGTCAACTGCCAGATCCTCCACTAATCAGCAGTTATCTGCAGGTCGTAATGCAAATTCTTACTATCTTCCGACATTGCTACTTTGGTATAGACAACTGCATCATCTGCGAATAGCCTTAAAGAGCATCCGACGCTTTCTGCTAGATCATTTATATATACTGTAAACAGCAACTTCCCTGTGGTACTGCGGATATTACCTTTACATCTGTCGATTTTGTTCCGTTAAGAGCGATGGGTTGACTTCTATCTGTAAGTCTGCTCCGATACTCCGTAAGCTTGTATTTTTTTCATTAAACGGCAATGCGGGGCGGTGTCGAATGCCATACTGAAATCAAGGAAGACGGCAACAACCTGAGCGCCGTTTCCCTCTACGCTGTGGATCTCATGGAGGAACAGCTGAATTTCGCAAGATGTCTGTTTGCCGAATCCATGTTAATTTTTATAGACGAGATGTTAATTTCCATAAACGTCATAATTCTTGAGCATAATACATGTTCCATAATTCTACAGCAGACTGACGTCAACGATATAGGTCAATAATTGTGTGGATCTGTCTTACGGCCTTTCTTAAAAACGGGAACGACCTGCGCTTTTTTCCAGTCTTTCGGTACCTTTTGCTGCTCAAGCGACCTACGATAAATTACTGCTAGAAGTGGAGAAAGTTCTCTCGCATAATCTTTATAGAATCTTATAGGTATCTCATCTGGTCCTGACGCCTTTCCACTAGTAAGCGATTGTAGCTGCTTTTCAATTCCACTATCGCTTATCTAAATATCTGCCATTTCGACGTTCGCACAGCTATTGAAAGGGGGCACAGTGTTACGCTCTCCCGTGGTGGAACAACTTCGGAAGATCGAATTCAGTATTTCGGCCTTCTGTCTGTTATCTTCCGTTTCACTGCCACTGTGTCGCTGAGAGAATGAATAGGTGACTTTGACCCACTTACTACGATCAAAATCTGTTAGGGTTTTTATTCAGGTCGTTTGACAACGTCATACTTTCAAAATCATTGAACGCTTCTCTCTTACTTTCATTTTCGCTAGATTTAACATTTGTTTGTCAGCTAGGTTTTTACCTCTCTTGAATTGGATATGGAGTGCTCTTTGTTTACTTAGCGCTTTTCAAATATGGCTATTAAACCATAGTGGATCTCTCCCATCCCTTAAAACCTTACTCGGAACATACTTGTCTAGGGCATATTGAACGATGCCTTTGAATTTTTTTCCATTTGTTCACTACATCTTCGTCCTCATCACCGAATATTCTATGCTGACTGCTGAGGTACTCTAAAATTTGTATCCTGTCACCCTTGCTGAGCAAAGTATCTTCTTATCTTTAACATTTTTTGTAAGATCCTTTGTCAGATTGCTACCACAACCTTATGATCACTGTACCTTCATCTACGTTAGCTGATTCGACAAGTTCAGGTCTGTCTGTTGCCAGGATGTCTAAGACGTTACCCTGACGAGTTGGTTATCTAACTATCTGCTCAAGGTAATTTTTGGACAAGACATCCAGAATAATGACACACGAATCCCTATCTCTCGCACAAGTTTTAATGGCATAACACTCCCACACTACACCTGGTAAGTTGAAGTCACCCCCTATTACAGCGGCATGATAAGGTAAATTACTACTGATATTCTGCACGTTCTGTCTTAAGCTCTCTACAACCTGACCCAAGTGGTCTACAGAAGCATCCGATCACCATTTTTGACCGTTCTTTGTTAGTCAAATTCACCCAAATTATTTCACATTCGGAATCCTTGATAAACTCGATAGATTTTATAGAATTTTTTACTGCAAAACACGCTGCCACCATTGGCGACTAACCTATCTTTACGATAAACATTCCAATCTGAACTTAGGATTTCGTTGTCATGGACGTCTGTTCTCAATACCGTCTGTGCATTATAACCTTCAGTAAGTGATAATAATTCTGGGAGCTTTTCTTGGATGCTTCTGCAGTTTACTAAAATCATATTAATCTTTTCTATCTCTGATCTACGAAGACCAAGATTCTCTGAGGTCATTGTGACTTTGATCGCAAGGGAGGGGTTCTCTAACCTAAAAAAGCCCCATGTGCACGCCACACGTACTCCGTCTGCTACCCTAGTAGCCGCTTCCTGCGTGTAGTGCACGCCTGACCTATTAAGGGGAAACCTACAGTTCTGTATCCAATACCGGAGGTCGAGAAATTCGCATCCGATACCGCCGCAGAGTCGTCTGAGCCTCTGGTTTAGACCTTCCACTCTGCTCCAAACCAGAGGACCGCGATCAACTCTGGGTACGATGCTGCAGATAGGCAGCTTAGCCTGCATCCCGCGTGCATTGCTAGTTGTCTTCACCAAATCAGCCAGCCGGCGAAAGGAGCCGAGGGTGGCGTCGTAAAACAAGCGGCAGGCGTCGTTCTGTTCACAGTAACTCACTGTCTGCTCTACCTTCCTGTTCATAACGATATCTACTCCTGTTATACCATTTTCTGCAGCTGTTGATATTACCCTATACTCGTTTCCTTTCTGTTTCACTTCACTGACCCCAACTATATCTAGATTCAGCCTTAGCATTTCTCTTTCCAGACATTCTAACTTCCGTATCACATTCAAACTTCCGACATTGCCCGCCCCGACTCGTAGAACGGTATCCTCTTGTTGGTTATTCAATCTTTTTCTCATGGTCACCTGCCCTTGGCAGTCTCCCTCCGGAGATTCGGAAGGGGACTAGTCCAGAATCTTTTGCCAACGGAGGGGTCATCAGACATTTCTTCGATTATAGGCTGTCATTATATTAAAATAAATCAGAGGTCACAAGGAAATATGTAAGTACTTGTCTTTCACGTGCGCTATTCGAAAGTGGAACGGTAGAGAAATTTCAAACTATTTCTCTATCGTTCCACTTTCGAATAGCGCACGTGACATGTCTGAAAAACAGACACCAGGGCGGATCGTGACAGCTGTGAAGAATGAAATTTCAGTGAATTACAAACATCAACTGTGTACGGGACGTTGAGAAAAATCAACAGGGAGAGTTAAAAATGTGTGCCCGAACGGGATTCGAAGCAGGGATCTCCCGCTTAGTAGGCCTGCGCTCTAACCCATAAGCCGCGGCTGCGCGAACTTATCCCGATCACGCTGTCCCGCAGACCCACATTCACAACTTACTCCGCACACTAATAAAGTAGTGCTTCCTGCCCATTAATCTCAGTGCTCGTGGCAAGGCCTATTGCCGCATGAGTTGGAGCGTATGTGTGCATCCGCACAGAAATGATCCTTGGCTTATGACCACCGTAATTATACGTGTTTGGTGTCGGACATGTCCGAGAGAAGGTCTTGCCACGGGCATTGAGATTGGGCAGGGAGCACTACTTTCGTAGTGTGTGGAATAAGTTGAAAATGTGAGTCTGTTGGAGAACGTGCTTGGGATAAGTCCGGGCAGCCGCACTAATTGCTGACTCCTCGGTGGCTTAGGAAGTGGAGCGCCTAGTAGTAAAGGAGTTTTGCTATTTGGGGAGCAAAATAACTGATGATGGTCGAAGTAGAGAGGATATAAAATGTAGACTGGCAATGGCAAGGAAAGTGTTTCTGAAGAAGAGAAATTTGTTAACATCGAGTATAGATTTAAATGTCAGGAAGTCATTTCTGAAAGTATTTGTATGGAGAGTAGCCATGTATGGAAGTGAAACATGGACGATAACTAGTTTGGACAAGAAGAGAATAGAAGCTTTCGAAATGTGGTGCTACAGAAGAATGCTGAAGATTAGATGGGTAGATCACATAACTAATGAGAAGGTATTGAGAAGAATTGGGGAGAAGAGGAGTTTGTAGCACAACTTGACAAAAAGAAAGGACCGGTTGGTAGGACATGTTTTGAGGAATCAAGAGATCACAAATTTAGCATTGGAGGGCAGCGTGGAGAGTAAAAATCGTAGAGGGAGACCAACAGATGAATACACTAAGCAGATTCAGCAGGATGTAGGTTGCAGTAAGTACTGTGAGATGAAGAAGCTTGCACAGGATAGAGTAGCATGGAGAGCTACATCAAACCAGTCTGAGGACTGAAGACCGCAACAACAAAAACAACAACCAAGTGAGCAGCAGATCCCGGGATCGGATCCTGGTTGGACACAGGTTTTCAACTCCCCGTTGATATCTATCAACATCCCGTACACAGCTGAAGTTTGTAGTTCATTGAAATTTCACTTAATTGTGAATTTGAGAGTACTGTCAAGACAGATGGCCACTTGTTACGGCTTGTGCAGTACTTGTTAGCAGCAGACACAGTGGCTGCGCCAATGACTGAGACAGCGTGGAGTTATACAATTATTTATTGAACTTCCTTTACAATGTTTCCCTCGTCGTCGCTGCCCAGCCCTGCGGATCCTTCCGTCTGGCTGCTGCTTTGTAGATACTCCAACAATGCGGGCAACGCGCGCCACCAGTGCTCTGCTGACGTCAGGATGCCCTGTGGCTGAGGTGAACTCGTCGCCGCTCGGCAGCCACGTCGCCGTGAGGCCAGCTGCCGACGACTGCTGCACCGGCGGCTGGGAAGCCGTCAGTCGCGATGTCCTCGAGGTCCCGTCATGGACGGATCACGCGACGTGGGGTCGGGTTGCCGTGAGGCCAGCTGCCGACGCCTGCTGCACCGGCGGCTGGGAAGCAGTCAGTCGCGATGTCATCGAGGTCCCGTCATGGACGGACCACGCGCCGTGGGGTCGGGTTGCCGTGAGGCCAGCTGCCGACGCCTGCTGCACCGGCGGCTGGGAAGCAGTCAGTCGCGATGTCCTCGAGGTCCCGTCATGGACGGACCACGCGCCGTGGAGTCGGGTTGCCGTGAGGCCAGCTGCCGACGCCTGCTGCACTGGCGGCTGGGAAGCCGTCAGTCGCGATGTCCTCGAGGTCCCGTCATGGACGGACCACGCGCCTTGGGGTCAGGTTGTCGTGAGGCCAGCTGCCTACGCCTGCTGCACCGGCGCCTGGGAAGCCGTCAGTCGCGATGTCCTCGAGGTCCCGTCGTGGATGGACCACGCGCCGAGGAGTCAGGTTGCCGTGAGGCCAGCTGCCGATGCCTGCTGCACCGGCGGCTGGGAAGCCGTCAGTCGCGACGTCCTCGAGGTCCCGTCATGGACGGACAACGCGCCGTGGAGTCGGGTTGCCGTGAGGCCAGCTGCCGACGCCTGCTGCACCGGCGGCTGGGAAGCCGTCAGTCGCGATGTCCTCGAGGTCCCGTCATGGACGGACCACGCGCCGTGGGGTCGGGTTGCCGTGAGGCCAGCTGCCGACGCCTGCTGCACCGGCGGCTGGGAAGCCGTCAGTCGCGATGTCCTCGAGGTCCCGTCATGGACGGATCACGCGACGTGGGGTCGGGTTGCCGTGAGGCCAGCTGCCGACGCCTGCTGCACCGGCGGCTGGGAAGCAGTCAGTCGCGATGTCATCGAGGTCCCGTCATGGACGGACCATGCGCCGTGGGGTCGGGTTGCCGTGAGGCCAGCTGCCGACGCCTGCTGCACCGGCGGCTGGGAAGCCGTCAGTCGCGATGTCCTCGAGGTCCCGTCATGGACGGACCAAGCGCCGTGGGGTCGGGTTGCCGTGAGGCCAGCTGCCGACGCCTGCTGCACCGGCGGCTGGGAAGCCGTCAGTCGCGATGTCCTCGAGGTCCCGTCATGGACGGACCACGCGCCGTGGGGTCGGGTTGCCGTGAGGCCAGCTGCCGACGCCTGCAGCACCGGCGGCTGGGAAGCCGTCAGTCGCGACGTCCTCGAGGTCCCCTCATGGACGGACCACGCGCCGTGGGGTCGGGTTGCCGTGAGGCCAGCTGCCGACGCCTGCTGCACCAGCGGCTGGGGAGCCGTCAGTCGCGATGTCCTCGAGGTCCCGTCATGGACGGACCACGCGCCGTGGGGTCGGGTTGCCGTGAGGCCAGCTGCCGACGCCTGCTGCACCGGAGGCTGGGAAGCCGTTTGTCGCGATGTCCTCGAGGTCCCGTCATGGACGGACCACGCGCCGTGGGGTCGGGTTGCCGAGAGGCCAGCTGCCGACGCCTGCTGCACCGGCGGCTGGGAAGCCGTCAGTCGCGACGTCCTCGAGGTCCCGTCATGGACGGACCACGCGCCGTGGGGTCGGGTTGCCGTGAGGCCAGCTGCCGACGCCTGCTGCACCGGCGGCTGGGAAGCCGTCAGTCGCGATGTCCTCGAGGTCCCGTCATGGACGGACCACGCGCCGTGGAGTCGGGTTGCCGTGAGGCCAGCTGCCGACGCCTGCTGCACCGGCATCTGGGAAGCCGTCAGTCGCGATGTCATCGAGGTCCCATCATGGACGGACCACGCGCCGTGGGGTCGGGTTGCCGTGAGGCCAGCTGCCGACGCCTGCTGCACCGGCGGCTGGGAAGCCGTCAGTCGCGACGTCCTCGAGGTCCCGTCATGGACGGACCACGCGCCGTGTGGTCGGGTTGCCGTGAGGCCAGCTGCCGACGCCTGCTGCACCGGCGGCTGGGAAGCCGTCAGTCGCGATGTCCTCGAGGTCCCGTCATGGACGGACCACGCGCTGTGGGGTCGGGTTGCCGTGAGGCCAACTGCCGACGCCTGCTGCACCGGCGGCTGGGAAGCCGTCAGTCGCGACGTCCTCGAGGTCCCGTCATGGACGGACCACGCGCCGTGGGGTCGGGTTGCCGTGAGGCCAGCTGCCGACGCCTGCTGCACCGGCGGCTGGGAAGCCGTCAGTCGCGATGTCCTCGAGGTCCTGTCATGGACGGTCCACGCGCCGTGGGGTCGGGTTGCCGTGAGGCCAGCTGCCGACGCCTGCTGCACCGGCGGCTGGGAAGCCGTCAGTCGCGATGTCCTCGAGGTCCGTCATGGACGGACCACGCGCCGTGGGGTCGTGTTGCCGTGAGGCCAGCTGCCGATGCCTGCTGCACCGGCGGCTGAGAAGCCGTCAGTCGCGACGTCCTCGACGTCCCATCATGGACGGACCACGCGCCGTGGGGTCGGGTTGCCGTGAGGCCAGCTGCCGACGCCTGCTGCCCCGGCGGCTGGGAAGCCATCAGTCGCGATGTCCTCGAGGTCCCGTCATGGACGGACCACGCGCCGTGGGGTCAGGTTGCCGTGAGGCCAGCTGCCGACGCCTGCTGCACCGGCGGCTGGGAAGCCGTCAGTCGCGACGTCCTCAAGGTCCCATCATGGACGGACCACGTGCCGTGGGGTCGGGTTGCCGTGAGGCCAGCTGCCGACGCCTGCTGCACCGGCGGCTGGGAAGCCGTCAGTCGCGACGTCCTCGAGGTCCCGTCATGGACGGACCACGCGCCGTCGGGTCGGGTTGCCGTGAGGCCAGTTGCCGACGCCTGCTGCACCGGCTGCTGGGAAGCCGACAGTCGCGATGTCCTCGAGGTCCCGTCATGGACGGACCAAGCGCCGTGGGGTCGGGTTGCCGTGAGGCCAGCTGCCGACGCCTGCTGCACCGGCGGCTGGGAAGCCGTCAGTCGCGATGTCCTCGAGGTCCCGTCATGGACGGACCACGCGCCGTGGGGTCGGGTTGCCGTGAGGCCAGCTGCCGACGCCTGCAGCACCGGCGGCTGGGAAGCCGTCAGTCGCGACGTCCTCGAGGTCCCCTCATGGACGGACCACGCGCCGTGGGGTCGGGTTGCCGTGAGGCCAGCTGCCGACGCCTGCTGCACCAGCGGCTGGGGAGCCGTCAGTCGCGATGTCCTCGAGGTCCCGTCATGGACGGACCACGCGCCGTGGGGTCGGGTTGCCGTGAGGCCAGCTGCCGACGCCTGCTGCACCGGAGGCTGGGAAGCCGTTTGTCGCGATGTCCTCGAGGTCCCGTCATGGACGGACCACGCGCCGTGGGGTCGGGTTGCCGAGAGGCCAGCTGCCGACGCCTGCTGCACCGGCGGCTGGGAAGCCGTCAGTCGCGACGTCCTCGAGGTCCCGTCATGGACGGACCACGCGCCGTGGGGTCGGGTTGCCGTGAGGCCAGCTGCCGACGCCTGCTGCACCGGCGGCTGGGAAGCCGTCAGTCGCGATGTCCTCGAGGTCCCGTCATGGACGGACCACGCGCCGTGGAGTCGGGTTGCCGTGAGGCCAGCTGCCGACGCCTGCTGCACCGGCATCTGGGAAGCCGTCAGTCGCGATGTCATCGAGGTCCCATCACGGACGGACCACGCGCCGTGGGGTCGGGTTGCCGTGAGGCCAGCTGCCGACGCCTGCTGCACCGGCGGCTGGGAAGCCGTCAGTCGCGACGTCCTCGAGGTCCCGTCATGGACGGACCACGCGCCGTGTGGTCGGGTTGCCGTGAGGCCAGCTGCCGACGCCTGCTGCACCGGCGGCTGGGAAGCCGTCAGTCGCGATGTCCTCGAGGTCCCGTCATGGACGGACCACGCGCCGTGGGGTCGGGTTGCCGTGAGGCCAACTGCCGACGCCTGCTGCACCGGCGGCTGGGAAGCCGTCAGTCGCGACGTCCTCGAGGTCCCGTCATGGACGGACCACGCGCCGTGGGGTCGGGTTGCCGTGAGGCCAGCTGCCGACGCCTGCTGCACCGGCGGCTGGGAAGCCGTCAGTCGCGATGTCCTCGAGGTCCCGTCATGGACGGACCACGCGCCGTGGAGTCGGGTTGCCGTGAGGCCAGCTGCCGACGCCTGCTGCACCGGCATCTGGGAAGCCGTCAGTCGCGATGTCATCGAGGTCCCATCATGGACGGACCACGCGCCGTGGGGTCGGGTTGCCGTGAGGCCAGCTGCCGACGCCTGCTGCACCGGCGGCTGGGAAGCCGTCAGTCGCGACGTCCTCGAGGTCCCGTCATGGACGGACCACGCGCCGTGTGGTCGGGTTGCCGTGAGGCCAACTGCCGACGCCTGCTGCACCGGCGGCTGGGAAGCCGTCAGTCGCGACGTCCTCGAGGTCCCGTCATGGACGGACCACGCGCCGTGGGGTCGGGTTGCCGTGAGGCCAGCTGCCGACGCCTGCTGCACCGGCGGCTGGGAAGCCGTCAGTCGCGATGTCCTCGAGGTCCTGTCATGGACGGTCCACGCGCCGTGGGGTCGGGTTGCCGTGAGGCCAGCTGCCGACGCCTGCTGCACCGGCGGCTGGGAAGCCGTCAGTCGCGATGTCCTCGAGGTCCGTCATGGACGGACCACGCGCCGTGGGGTCGTGTTGCCGTGAGGCCAGCTGCCGATGCCTGCTGCACCGGCGGCTGAGAAGCCGTCAGTCGCGACGTCCTCGACGTCCCATCATGGACGGACCACGCGCCGTGGGGTCGGGTTGCCGTGAGGCCAGCTGCCGACGCCTGCTGCCCCGGCGGCTGGGAAGCCATCAGTCGCGATGTCCTCGAGGTCCCGTCATGGACGGACCACGCGCCGTGGGGTCAGGTTGCCGTGAGGCCAGCTGCCGACGCCTGCTGCACCGGCGGCTGGGAAGCCGTCAGTCGCGACGTCCTCAAGGTCCCATCATGGACGGACCACGTGCCGTGGGGTCGGGTTGCCGTGAGGCCAGCTGCCGACGCCTGCTGCACCGGCGGCTGGGAAGCCGTCAGTCGCGACGTCCTCGAGGTCCCGTCATGGACGGACCACGCGCCGTCGGGTCGGGTTGCCGTGAGGCCAGTTGCCGACGCCTGCTGCACCGGCGGCTGGGAAGCCGACAGTCGCGATGTCCTCGAGGTCCCGTCATGGACGGACCAAGCGCCGTGGGGTCGGGTTGCCGTGAGGCCAGCTGCCGACGCCTGCTGCACCGGCGGCTGGGAAGCCGTCAGTCGCGATGTCCTCGAGGTCCCGTCATGGACGGACCACGCGCCGTGGGGTCGGGTTGCCGTGAGGCCAGCTGCCGACGCCTGCAGCACCGGCGGCTGGGAAGCCGTCAGTCGCGACGTCCTCGAGGTCCCCTCATGGACGGACCACGCGCCGTGGGGTCGGGTTGCCGTGAGGCCAGCTGCCGACGCCTGCTGCACCAGCGGCTGGGGAGCCGTCAGTCGCGATGTCCTCGAGGTCCCGTCATGGACGGACCACGCGCCGTGGGGTCGGGTTGCCGTGAGGCCAGCTGCCGACGCCTGCTGCACCGGAGGCTGGGAAGCCGTTTGTCGCGATGTCCTCGAGGTCCCGTCATGGACGGACCACGCGCCGTGGGGTCGGGTTGCCGAGAGGCCAGCTGCCGACGCCTGCTGCACCGGCGGCTGGGAAGCCGTCAGTCGCGACGTCCTCGAGGTCCCGTCATGGACGGACCACGCGCCGTGGGGTCGGGTTGCCGTGAGGCCAGCTGCCGACGCCTGCTGCACCGGCGGCTGGGAAGCCGTCAGTCGCGATGTCCTCGAGGTCCCGTCATGGACGGACCACGCGCCGTGGAGTCGGGTTGCCGTGAGGCCAGCTGCCGACGCCTGCTGCACCGGCATCTGGGAAGCCGTCAGTCGCGATGTCATCGAGGTCCCATCATGGACGGACCACGCGCCGTGGGGTCGGGTTGCCGTGAGGCCAGCTGCCGACGCCTGCTGCACCGGCGGCTGGGAAGCCGTCAGTCGCGACGTCCTCGAGGTCCCGTCATGGACGGACCACGCGCCGTGTGGTCGGGTTGCCGTGAGGCCAGCTGCCGACGCCTGCTGCACCGGCGGCTGGGAAGCCGTCAGTCGCGATGTCCTCGAGGTCCCGTCATGGACGGACCACGCGCCGTGGGGTCGGGTTGCCGTGAGGCCAACTGCCGACGCCTGCTGCACCGGCGGCTGGGAAGCCGTCAGTCGCGACGTCCTCGAGGTCCCGTCATGGACGGACCACGCGCCGTGGGGTCGGGTTGCCGTGAGGCCAGCTGCCGACGCCTGCTGCACCGGCGGCTGGGAAGCCGTCAGTCGCGATGTCCTCGAGGTCCTGTCATGGACGGTCCACGCGCCGTGGGGTCGGGTTGCCATGAGGCCAGCTGCCGACGCCTGCTGCACCGGCGGCTGGGAAGCCGTCAGTCGCGATGTCCTCGAGGTCCGTCATGGACGGACCACGCGCCGTGGGGTCGTGTTGCCGTGAGGCCAGCTGCCGATGCCTGCTGCACCGGCGGCTGAGAAGCCGTCAGTCGCGACGTCCTCGACGTCCCATCATGGACGGACCACGCGCCGTGGGGTCGGGTTGCCGTGAGGCCAGCTGCCGACGCCTGCTGCCCCGGCGGCTGGGAAGCCATCAGTCGCGATGTCCTCGAGGTCCCGTCATGGACGGACCACGCGCCGTGGGGTCAGGTTGCCGTGAGGCCAGCTGCCGACGCCTGCTGCACCGGCGGCTGGGAAGCCGTCAGTCGCGACGTCCTCAAGGTCCCATCATGGACGGACCACGTGCCGTGGGGTCGGGTTGCCGTGAGGCCAGCTGCCGACGCCTGCTGCACCGGCGGCTGGGAAGCCGTCAGTCGCGACGTCCTCGAGGTCCTGTCATGGACGGACCACGCGCCGTCGGGTCGGGTTGCCGTGAGGCCAGTTGCCGACGCCTGCTGCACCGGCGGCTGGGAAGCCGACAGTCGCGATGTCCTCGAGGTCCCGTCATGGACGGACCACGCGCCGTGGAGTCGGGTTGCCGTGAGGCCAGCTGCCGACGCCTGCTGCACCGGCATCTGGGAAGCCGTCAGCCGCGATGTCCTCGAGGTCCCGTCATGGACGGACCACGCGCCGTGGGGTCGGGTTGCCGTGAGGCCAGCTGCCGACGCCTGCAACACCGGCGGCTAGGAAGCCGTCAGTCGCGACGTCCTCGAGGTCCCGTCATGGACGGACCACGCGCCATGGGGTCGGGTTGCCGTGAGGCCAGCTGCCGACGCCTGCTGCACCGGCGGCTGGGAAGCCGTCAGTCGCGACGTCCTCGAGGTCCCGTCATGGACGGACCACGCGCCGTGGGGTCGGGTTGCCGTGAGGCCAGCTGCCGACGCCTGCTGCACCGGCGGCTGGGAAGCCGTCAGTCGCGATGTCCTCGAGGTCCCGTCATGGACGGACCACGCGCCGTGGAGTGGGGTTGCCGTGAGGCCAGCTGCCGACGCCTGCTGCACCGGCGGCTGGGAAGCCGTCAGTCGCGATGTCATCGAGGTCCCGTCATGGACGGACCACGCGCCGTGGGGTCGGGTTGCCGTGAGGCCAGCTGCCGACGCCTGCTGCACCGGCGGCTGGGTGGCCGTCAGTCGCGACGTCCTCGAGGTCCCGTCATGTACGGACCACGCGCCGTGGGGTCGGGTTGCCGTGAGGCCAGCTGCCGACGCCTGCTGCACCGGCGGCTGGGAAGCCGTCAGTCGCGATGTCCTCGAGGTCCCGTCATGGACGGACCACGCGCCGTGGGGTCAGGTTGCCGTGAGGCCAGCTGCCGACGCCTGCTGCACCGGCGGCTGGGAAGCCGTCAGTCGCGACGTCCTCGAGGTCGCGTCATGGACGGACCACGCGCCGTGGGGTCGGGTTCCCGTGAGGCCAGCTGCCGACACCTGCTGCACCGGCGGCTGGGAAGCCGTCAGTCGCGATGTCCTCGAGGTCCCGTCATGGACGGACCACGCGCCATGGGGTCGGGTTGCCGTGAGGCCAGCTGCCGACGCCTGCTGCACCGGCGGCTGGGAAGCCGTCAGTCGCGACGTCCTCGAGGTCCCGTCACGGACGGACCACGCGCCATGGGGTCGGGTTTCCGTGAGGCCAGCTGCCGACGCCTGCTGCACCGGCGGCTGGGAAGCCGTCAGTCGCGACGTCCTCGAGGTCCCATCATGGACGGACCACGCGCCCTGGGGTCGGGTTTCCGTGAGGCCAGCTGCCGACGCCTGCTGCACCGGCGGCTGGGAAGCCTTCAGTCGCGACGTCCTCGAGGTCCCGTCATGGACGGACCACGCGCCGTCGGGTTGGGTTGCCGTGAGGCCAGCTGCCGACGCCTGCTGCACCGGCGGCTGGGAAGCCGTCAGTCGCGATGTCCTCGAGGTCCCACGCGCCGTGGAGTCGGGTTGCCGTGAGGCCAGCTGCCGACGCCTGCTGCACCGGCGGCTGAGAAGCCGTCAGTCGCGATGTCCTCGAGGTCCCGTCATGGATGGACCACGCGCCGTTGGGTCGGGTTGCCGTGAGGCCAGCTGCCGACGCCTGCTGCACCGGCGGCTGGGAAGCCGTCAGTCGCGACGTCCTCGAGGTCCCGTCATGGACGGACCAAGCGCCGTGGGGTCGGGTTGCCGTGAGGCCAGCTGCCGACGCCTGCTGCACCGGCGGCTGGGAAGCCGTCAGTCGCGATGTCCTCGAGGTCCCGTCATGGACGGACCACGCGCCGTGGGGTCGGGTTGCCGTGAGGCCAGCTGCCGACGCCTGCTGCACCGGCGGCTGGGAAGCCGTCAGTCGCGATGTCCTCGAGGTCCCGTCATGGACGGCCCACGCGCCGTGGGGACTGGTTCCCGTGGGGCCAGCTGCCGACACCTGCTGCACCGGCGGCTGGGAAGCCGTCAGTCTCGATGTCCTCGAGGTCCCGTCATGGACGGACCATGCGCCGTGGAGTCGGGTTGCCATGAGGCCAGCTGCCGACGCCTGCTGCACCGGCGGCTGGGAAGCCGACAGTCGCGATGTCCTCGAGGTCCCGTCATGGACGGACCACGCGCCGAGGGTCGGGTTGCCGTGAGGCCAGCTGCCGACGCCTGGTGCACCGGCGGCTGGGAAGCCGTCAGTCGCGACGTCCTCGAGGTCCCGTCATGGACGGACCACGCGCCGTGGGGTCGGGTTGGCGTGAGGCCAGCTGCCGACGCCTGCTGCACCGGCGGCTGGGAAGCCGTCAGTCGCGATGTCCTCGAGGTCCCGTCATGGACGGACCACGCGCCGTGGGGTCAGGTTGCCGTGAGGCCAGCTGCCGACGCCTGCTGCACCGGCGGCTGGGAAGCCGTCAGTCGCGACGTCCTCGAGGTCCCATCATGGACGGACCACGCGCCGTGGGGTCGGGTTGCCGTGAGGCCAGCTGCCGACGCCTGCTGCACCGGCGGCTGGGAAGCCGTCAGTCGCGACGTCCTCGAGGTCCCGTCATGGACGGACCACGCGCCGTCGGGTCGGGTTGCCGTGAGGCCAGTTGCCGACGCCTGCTGCACCGGCGGCTGGGAAGCCGACAGTCGCGATGTCCTCGAGGTCCCGTCATGGACGGACCACGCGCCGTGGAGTCGGGTTGCCGTGAGGCCAGCTGCCGACGCCTGCTGCACCGGCATCTGGGAAGCCGTCAGCCGCGATGTCCTCGAGGTCCCGTCATGGACGGACCACGCGCCGTTGGGTCGGGTTGCCGTGAGGCCAGCTGCCGACGCCTGCTGCACCGGCGGCTGGGAAGCCGTCAGTCGCGACGTCCTCGAGGTCCCGTCATGGACGGACCAAGCGCCGTGGGGTCGGGTTGCCGTGAGGCCAGCTGCCGACGCCTGCTGCACCGGCGGCTGGGAAGCCGTCAGTCGCGATGTCCTCGAGGTCCCGTCATGGACGGACCACGTGCCGTGGGGTCGGGTTGCCGTGAGGCCAGCTGCCGACGCCTGCTGCACCGGCGGCTGGGAAGCCGTCAGTCGCGATGTCCTCGAGGTCCCGTCATGGACGGACCACGCGCCGTGGGGACAGGTTCCCGTGAGGCCAGCTGCCGACACCTGCTGCACCGGCGGCTGGGAAGCCGTCAGTCTCGATGTCCTCGAGGTCCCGTCATGGACGGACCATGCGCCGTGGAGTCGGGTTGCCATGAGGCCAGCTGCCGACGCCTGCTGCACCGGCGGCTGGGAAGCCGTCAGTCGCGATGTCCTCGAGGTCCCGTCATGGACGGACCACGCGCCGAGGGGTCGGGTTGCCGTGAGGCCAGCTGCCGACGCCTGCTGCACCGGCGGCTGGGAAGCCGTCAGTCGCGACGTCCTCGAGGTCCCGTCATGGACGGACCACGCGCCGTGGAGTCGGGTTGCCGTGAGGCCAGCTGCCGACGCCTGCTGCACCGGCGGCTGGGAAGCCGTCAGTCGCGATGTCCTCGTGTCCCGTCATGGACCGACCACGCGCCGTGGGGTCAGGTTGCAGTGAGGCCAGCTGCCGTCGTCTGCTGCACCGGCGGCCTGGAAGCCGTCAGTCGGGACGTCCTCGAGGTCCCGTCATGGACGGACCACGCGCCGTGGGGTCGGGTTGCCGTGAGGCCAGCTGCCGACGCCTGCTGCCCCGGCGGCTGGGAAGCCGTCAGTCGCGATGTCCTCGAGGTCCCGTCATGTACGGACCACGCGCCGTGGGCTCGGGTTGCCGTGAGGCCAGCTGCAGACGCCTGCTGCACCGGCGGCTGGGAAGCCGTCAGTCGCGACGTCCTCGAGGTCCCGTCATGGACGGACCACTCGCCGTGGAGTCGGGTTACCGTGAGGCCAGCTGCCGACGCCTGGTGCACCGGCGGCTGGGAAGCCGTCAGTCGCGACGTCCTCGAGGTCCCGTCATGGACGGACCACGCGCCGTGGGGTCGGGTTGGCGTGAGGCCAGCTGCCGACGCCTGCTGCACCGGCGGCTGGGAAGCCGTCAGTCGCGATGTCCTCGAGGTCCCGTCATGGACGGACCACGCGCCGTGGGGTCAGGTTGCCGTGAGGCCAGCTGCCGACGCCTGCTGCACCGGCGGCTGGGAAGCCGTCAGTCGCGACGTCCTCGAGGTCCCATCATGGACGGACCACGCGCCGTGGGGTCGGGTTGCCGTGAGGCCAGCTGCCGACGCCTGCTGCACCGGCGGCTGGGAAGCCGTCAGTCGCGACGTCCTCGAGGTCCCGTCATGGACGGACCACGCGCCGTCGGGTCGGGTTGCCGTGAGGCCAGTTGCCGACGCCTGCTGCACCGGCGGCTGGGAAGCCGACAGTCGCGATGTCCTCGAGGTCCCGTCATGGACGGACCACGCGCCGTGGAGTCGGGTTGCCGTGAGGCCAGCTGCCGACGCCTGCTGCACCGGCATCTGGGAAGCCGTCAGCCGCGATGTCCTCGAGGTCCCGTCATGGACGGACCACGCGCCCTTGGGTCGGGTTGCCGTGAGGCCAGCTGCCGACGCCTGCTGCACCGGCGGCTGGGAAGCCGTCAGTCGCGACGTCCTCGAGGTCCCGTCATGGACGGACCAAGCGCCGTGGGGTCGGGTTGCCGTGAGGGCAGCTGCCGACGCCTGCTGCACCGGCGGCTGGGAAGCCGTCAGTCGCGATGTCCTCGAGGTCCCGTCATGGACGGACCACGCGCCGTGGGGTCGGGTTGCCGTGAGGCCAGCTGCCGACGCCTGCTGCACCGGCGGCTGGGAAGCCGTCAGTCGCGATGTCCTCGAGGTCCCGTCATGGACGGACCACGCGCCGTGGGGACAGGTTCCCGTGAGGCCAGCTGCCGACACCTGCTGCACCGGCGGCTGGGAAGCCGTCAGTCTCGATGTCCTCGAGGTCCCGTCATGGACGGACCATGCGCCGTGGAGTCGGGTTGCCATGAGGCCAGCTGCCGACGCCTGCTGCACCGGCGGCTGGGAAGCCGTCAGTCGCGATGTCCTCGAGGTCCCGTCATGGACGGACCACGCGCCGAGGGGTCGGGTTGCCGTGAGGCCAGCTGCCGACGCCTGCTGCACCGGCGGCTGGGAAGCCGTCAGTCGCGACGTCCTCGAGGTCCCGTCATGGACGGACCACGCGCCGTGGAGTCGGGTTGCCGTGAGGCCAGCTGCCGACGCCTGCTGCACCGGCGGCTGGGAAGCCGTCAGTCGCGATGTCCTCGTGTCCCGTCATGGACCGACCACGCGCCGTGGGGTCAGGTTGCAGTGAGGCCAGCTGCCGTCGTCTGCTGCACCGGCGGCCTGGAAGCCGTCAGTCGGGACGTCCTCGAGGTCCCGTCATGGACGGACCACGCGCCGTGGGGTCGGGTTGCCGTGAGGCCAGCTGCCGACGCCTGCTGCCCCGGCGGCTGGGAAGCCGTCAGTCGCGATGTCCTCGAGGTCCCGTCATGTACGGACCACGCGCCGTGGGCTCGGGTTGCCGTGAGGCCAGCTGCAGACGCCTGCTGCACCGGCGGCTGGGAAGCCGTCAGTCGCGACGTCCTCGAGGTCCCGTCATGGACGGACCACTCGCCGTGGAGTCGGGTTACCGTGAGGCCAGCTGCCGACGCCTGCTGCACCGGCGCCTGGGAAGCCGTCAGTCGCGATGTCCTCGAGGTCCCGTCATGGACGGACCACGCGCCGTGGAGTCGGGTTGCCGTGAGGCCAGCTGCCGACGCCTGCTGCACCGGCCGCTGGGAAGCCGTCAATCGCGATGTGCTCGAGGTCCCATCGTGGACGGACCACGCGCCGTGGGGTCGGGTTGCCGTGAGTCCGGGCGTCACTCCCCGGCGGTGCCTGTGACCAAGACTGCGCTGCGGCTAGTCCTGCTGGAAGATCTCGCTGTAGTTAGTCATCAACATCTACATCTACATACATACTCCGCAATCCACCATACGGTGCGTGGCGGAGGGTACCTCGTACCACAACTAGCATCTTCTCTCCCTGTTCCACTCCAAAACAGAACGAGGGGAAAATGGCTGCCTATATGCCTCTGTACGAGCCCTAATCTCTCTTATCTTATCTTTGTGGTATTTCCGCGAAATGTAATTTGGCGGCAGTAAAATTGTACTACAGTCAGCCTCAAATGCTGGTTCTCTAAATTTCCTCAGTAGCGATTCACAAAAAGAACGTCTCCTTTCCTCCAGAGAGTCCCACCCGAGCTCCTGAAGCATTTCCGTAACACTCGCGTGTTGATCAAACCTACCAGGAACAAATCTAGCAGCCCGACTCTGAATTGCTTGTATGTCCTCCCTTAATCTGACCTGATAGGGATCCCAAAGCTCGAGCAGTACTCAAGAATAGGTCGTATTAGTCTTTTATAAGCGGTCTCCTTTACAGATGAACGACATCTTCCCAAAATCTACCAATGAACGGAAGACGACTATCCGCCTTCCCCACAACTGTCATTACACGCTTGTCCCACTTCATATCGTTCTGCAATGTTACGCCCAAATATTTAATCGACGTTACTGTGTCAAGCGCTACACTACTAATGGAGTATTCAAACATTACAGGATTCTTTTTCCTATTCATCTGCATTAATTTACATTTATCTATATTTAGAGTTAGCTGCCATTCTTTACACCAATCACAAATCCTGTCCAAGTCATCTTGTATCATCCTACAGTCACTTAACGACGACACCTTCCCGTACACTACAGGATCATCAGCAAACAACCGCACATTGCTATCCACCCTATCCAAAAGATCATTTATGTAGGTAGAAAACAACAGCGGACCTACCACACTTCCCTGGGTCACTCCAGATGACACCCTCACCTCCGATGGACACTCACCATCGAGGACAACGTAGTGGTTTCTATTACCTAAGAAGTCTTCGAGCCACTCACATACTTGGGAACCAGTCCCATATGCTCGTACCTTAGTTAGGAGCCTGCAGTGGGGCACCGAGTCAAACGCTTTCGGAAGTCAAAGAATATGGCATCCGTCTGATATCTTTCATCCATGGTTCGCAAGATATCATGTGAAAAAAGGACGAGTTGCGTTTCGCAGGAGTGATGCTTTCTAAAGCCGTGCTGATGCATGGTCAGCAACTTCTCTGCCTCAAGGAAATTCATCATATTCGAACTGAGAATATGTTCGAGAATCCTGCAACAAACCGATGATAAGGATATTGGTCTGTAATTTTGAGGATCCGTTCTTCTACCCTTCTTATATACAGGCGTCACTTGCGCTTTTTCCAAGCGCTCGGGACTTTACGTTGGGCAAGAGATTCGCGATAAATGCAAGCTAATTAAGGAGCCAATGCAGTAGAGTACTCTCTGTAGAACCGAATTGGAATCCCATCCGGACCTGGCGATTTATTTATTTTCAACCCATTCAGCTGCTTCACAAACCCGGGCATGTCTGTCACTATGTCCTCCATACGGTAATCTGTACAAGACTCAAACGGCGGTATGTTTGTACGATCCTCCTGCGTGAAAGATTTCTCAAATGCTAAATTTAAAATTTCAGCTTTCGTTTTGCTGTCTTCCGTTGCCAGGCCAGACTGATCAGTGAGTGACTGGATGCAAGCCTTCAACCCCCTTACCGATTTTACGTAAGACCAGAATTTTCTTGGGTTTTCAGCAAGATCTTTTGCTAAGGCATGACGGTGGTAGTGGTTGAATGCTTCGCGCTACCCGAACTCGGGCAGACCCCAGAGCTGAAGTTGACATCTGGCGGCGAATGGATGACTCCTGCGAGCTGGAACAGACTTCCGGAATCGTCACCTACGAAGACTGAACATTCGGAAACGGACCACGTCCGTCCTCATATCCGAACTGCTTCCTGATGGCTTCTGTCCATTGCTGCCTGCGCTTCAACTATTTATATCCGGCAGGAGGACGTTTTTTGTTCTCGGTGGTAGCTTCTTGTTATTACTCCCACAGTATATTGCAGCGTAACGTAGCATGCTGGCCTCACTTCTCCTTACTCAGCACTCTCCAGGCTTCACTCGGCACTTGGTCTGTGTGCATTCTTATGTCAGCTTGTTGGTAGACTGCAACTGTCAGCAAGGCTATCTGTGCAGCGCTTACTTCGCAACACCTAGATCGCCGGCTGCCCCTGTTTTGCCATTCTCCACTGTGCGAAGCAACGCTTACTACATGTAGCCGCAACAGTACTCATGCAGATGTAAATGAGGACAATGCACTGTCCCTAATTTCAAAATATATTCTACTACACTTCCCATAGCAGAACTGACTGATTAAAAACGTTCTTCAGTGCCGTTTTTTAGTGGTTACAAAGTGATAATTGGGATTACGTTACGGAACGCGTGCCAAAATATGCATTATTTAAGATGTGTAACATAATCTAAAACCATTTTTACTTTATGCCCATTTTTCGACTTGAAACCCACATAAGTGAAGAAATCAGATAATAAACTACTGTTTCGATCAAATAAAAAGTGCCCGATGGCGAGTAGGACTCGCGAACTGAGGGCTCTGTGCGAACTTATCAGTCCTGAGAATCGATAATATCAACTATTTCTGCCTTTTACCGATATTGATAATGGCAAGGTATTGGTCCCAGGATTTCCTAGACCGTGTCACAATCTCTGCAGTGGTTCCAGAGACTATCCAAGACACACAAAAGAAGCGATCAGGAAACTTCAGTTTGTATATGTAGACAGAGAAGATTTAACAAAACATTTTTATTTACTTACTAAACCATTACTACAACTCAGATTTTATGTTTGCATGCAGTAATGTTCGTCTATTGTGCTTTTGACGGATGATGAAAGCAATGTACATTCAAATGGCAAAAGATATTATGTATGTGATATAATAACAATTTGGCTATTTACAATTAGCGCAGAAATCAGATGGCAGTTACAAGAGTCAAGGACATGAAAGGGAAGCAGTGGTTGGGAAGGGAGTGAGAAAGGGTTGTAGCCTATCCCAGATGTTATTCAATCTGTATACTGAGAGAGCAGTGAAGGAAACAAAAGAAAAATTCGGAGTAGGAATTAAAATTCATGAAGAAGAAATAAAAACTTTGAGATTTGCCAATGATATTGTAATTCTGTCAGAGACAGCAAAGGACCTGGAAGAGCAGCTGGACGGAATGGACAGTTTCTCTAGATGCAATAATTTACCAACAGCCGTATGTATTGTAGAAATTTATTTCAAGAACTTCTTATGTGCTACCAGTTTCGGCATTACATTGATGCCATCTTCAGGCCCCACACGTCGTAGTCGTAAAATCGCTATATACGGAAGGAGCCATATAACTGTCTGTGTCGCCTGGCCACCAAGAGCTGTTGCATAACGATTTGATTCAAGGATCCAGTTATATGGCTCCTTCCGTATATAGCGATTTTACGACTATGTCGTGTGGGGCCTGAAGATGTCATCAATGTAATGGGGAAACTGGCAGCGCATAAGAAGTTCATAAAAAAACTTCTACAATACATACGGCTGTTTGTAAATTATTGCATCAAGAAATGCATGCCAGCCGTTGTCCCACGGTCCTTAATGGATCAACGAAGATGGAATGGGCAGTGTCTTGAAAGGAGGATATAAGATGAAAATCAAGATAAACAAAAAAATGAAATGTAGTCGAATTAAATCAGGTGATGCTGAGGGCATTAGATTAGGAAATGAGACACTTAAAGTAGTAGATGAGTTTTCCTATTTGGGGAGCAAAATAGCTTATGGTGGTCGAAATAAAGAGGATATAAAATGTAGACTGGCAATGGCAAGGAAAGCATTTCTGAAGAAGAGAAATTTGTTAACATCGAGTATAGATTTAAGTGTCAGGAAGCTCTTTCTGAAAGTACTTGTATGGTGTGTAGCCATGTATGGAAGTGAAAGATTAGAAGGATGGATCACGTAACTAATGAGGCGGTACTGAATGGAACTGAGGAGAAGAAGAATTTGTGGAACAATTTGATCAGAAGAAGGGACATTTTGGGAGCAAAGTAAATGATGATGCTCGAAGTACAGAGGATATAAAATGTAGAGTGGCAATGGGAAGGAAAGCGTTTCTGAAGAAGAGAAATTTGTTAACATCGAGTATAGATTTAAGTGTCAGGAAGTCCTTTCTGAAAGTATTTGTATGGAGTGTAGCCATATATGGAAGTGAAACATGGACGATAAATAGTTTACACAAGAAGAGAATAGGAGCATAAGAAACGAGGGGCTACAGAAGAAAGCTGAGGATTAGATGGGTAGATCACGTAACTAATGAGGAGGTACTGAATAGAATTGGGGAGAAGAGGAATTTGTGGCACAACTTGACTAGAAGAAGGGATCGGTTTGTAGGACATGTTCTGAGGCATCAATGGATCATCGAATTTAGTATTAGAGGGAAGCGCGAAGGATGTTGGTTGCAGTAGTTTCTCGGAGATGAGGATAGAGTAGCATGGAGAGGTGCATAAAACCAGTCTCTGGACTGAAGACCACAACAGCAACAACAAGAATTACAATTTAACTAGTTTCAGGTT
Source organism: Schistocerca gregaria (assembly GCF_023897955.1). Classification (NCBI taxonomy): domain Eukaryota; kingdom Metazoa; phylum Arthropoda; class Insecta; order Orthoptera; family Acrididae; genus Schistocerca; species Schistocerca gregaria. The sequence goes on from NC_064922.1 coordinate 816,048,185, forward strand.
TTTTTTTACTTTAGTTGTACTGTGAAACCTTGTTTCATGCCTAGTTCCATGATTCTAGGTGAGCAGGAAGTACCTTATAGGCTTTGATGTGTGAGTTTGCGAGTATTAGAATATGTGACACATATTACCGAATCTTGTGACTGCACGAACATATAAGTTTGACTTTTTTACACTGGCAAGAGACTGTAGACTTCAGTATGTGACATAAATTTGAACGTTATACGCAACCTATTGGAGAGAAACTGGGGTGTTAAACGACAGACAAACAGACGAATAAAAAAATGGCAAATATTTTTTTTTGTATATGGAATTACAAATTAACAATTTTCGGATTTTTTCCTTTACATGTACTGGGAAAACTTGATCAGAATAAATTATGTTCTCCTGTGTTACAATTACAAACTATCGGTTTCGGGATTTTTTTTTACTTTTTTTGTGCTGTGAAACTGCCTCTTGCCATATTTCGTGATTCCAGCTCAATAGGAACTAACCTATAGGTTTTGATGAGTGAGGTTGCGAGACATAAATGGCCTTACCTTTCGGTTACATTGACTTAGAAGCTTACATTTATTACACTGCCAAGGGCTTTTATACCTTAGTATGTGACATAAATTTCAAAGCGATCAGTCTACCCGTTCTTGAGAAAATGGAGTGTAAACAGACAGACGAACAAGCCCTCAAACAGATAATAAACGAGATCTTTATTTCGTGTGATGTACTAGCGCTGCCCAGAAAGTAATGCACAGCATTTTTTTCTTCAACAGTTCTTTATTGAACATAATGAGAGTTAACCACACGGGAAAGAATGGTGTTTCGTCTACAGACCCTATTTGTCCGCGTTATGTCCATCCCGTTCTATGGCCTTCCTCCAGCACGAAACAAGGGCGTGGATGCTCTGCCGATACCAATCCTTGTCCTGGTGGCAGAGCCAGTGCTTTACTGTGTGCACCACCTCATCGTAGTCCTCAAAATGTCTTCCATGAATGGCATTCTTTAATGGCCCAAACAGGTGGAAGACCGAGGGGGTTAGGTCAGGGCTGTCAGGTGTGACAGCCGTGGATGATCTCCCCGACCGCTGCAAATCGTGGAGCTCCGGTGAATCGCCTTCTGATGACCTCACCCTCCGTGTCCAGCGACTAACTGTACTTCTGCCGAAAGCAGATGCTCTACAAGCTTTGAACAAGCGTTTATGAATATACCCCACAGTTTCTTTCTCTGCAGTGAGAAATTCAATGACGGCACGTTGCTTGTAACGTACATCACCTACAGGTGCCAATTTGAAACTGTCCTGCAGCTAGGCTATCTATCGGAAGTGACGTAAACTTGGCCTGCTCACTCAGGAGACTTCAAATAATACATGCGTATCGTTTCGCGTTCGTAGCATTGTTTTCGGCTGAGAAAAAAATGCAGTGCATTGCTTTCTGAGCAACTCTCGTAATTACGAATTTACAGTTTTCTGACTTTTTCCTTTACTTTGTGCCAAATTTCATGCTTCTAGGCCAACGGGAAGTGATGAGCAAGTTTGCGAGTATCAAAATATGTGACATAAATGGACTATCTTTTGACTGCACATACTTAAAAGCCTCAGCTTTTCACACTGCCAAGAGAGTGTATGCCATAGTGTGTGATATAAAGTTTATACGTCTTTCCGTTCCTGAGAAAAAGGGTGTTTAACAATCAAATAGACATACAGGCTGATGGAAGAACTGCAAAGTGATTCTATAACGGCTCCGTTTTTGCAAACTGAGGTCGGAACCCTAAAAATCGCTCTAAATCAGCAAAAAGAATCATTCGTGAGTTCCATAGTGCTACCAGCAGTCCAGCTAACACAATTAGTGTAAGAGGGGAATAAGGAGAAAGGAGTACAGTGGTCGTGCAGCTTCTTATGAGCCACGTATTTTTGTATTCAGTACTGAGCGATGCTCGAGATAATGTACAGAGCGAATGGAGGAGCAGTTGGGAGTCGATGATTGTTTGTATCCTCGTGACAATACACCATGTCATAGGGCAGTATGTCTGACTCGGTGGTTTGTGGACAAGTTCATTCCTGAAACGGCCTGACTTACCCAGAGTCCCGACCTGAATCGAACGGAGCACCTTTGGAGTGAGCCAGAACGCCGACTTCAACCCCGACCCCAGCGTCCAACATCACTCCCTCCTCTTGCATCGACTCTTGAGGAAGAACGGTCTGAATTCCTCCATAGACATTCAGACACCACACTGAAGGTGTTCTCGGGAGAGTTCAAGCCATCATAAAGGCGAAGGTTGGACACAGCCCATGACAAGTGCCCAGATACTTTTGATCACTGTGTGTGTGTGTGTGTGTGTGTGTGTGTGTGTGTGTGTGTGTGTGTGTGTGTGTGAATAGTCAGGATGATTGATGTTGGACAGAGAGGCTTTTATCAGGGAACATAAACTTAAGGTATGTGAAATAAAAGTGTCTTTACATTACATGACTATTATTTGAGAATATAGTCCCCTATAGTTTGCAGCACACAGATGCTTTTGATCATATAGTGTATACTGAAGTACTGGTTCATGATAAAATCATCCTGTCCATTCAGCAACCTAACGATTTATTAACGATTTATTGACACGTAGTCAGCAGGGATTCAGAAAATATTGTTCTTGTGAAAGACAACTAGCTCTTTATACTCATCAAGTAGTGCGTGCTATCAACAGGGAATGTCAAATTAATTCCATATTTTTAGATTTTCAGAAGGCTTTCGACACGGTTTCTCACAAGCATTTTCTAACCAAACTGCGTGGCTATGGAGTATCGCCTCAGTTGTGCGACTAGGATTCGTGATTTCCTGTCAGAAAGGTCACAGTTCGTAGTATTAGACGGAAAGACATCGAGTAAAACAGAAGTAATATCTAACTTTCCCCAAGGAAGTGTTAGAGGCCCTCTATTGTTCCTGATCTATATTAACGACATAGGAGGCAATCTGAGTAGCCATATTAGATTGTTTGCAGATGACACTGTAATATACCGTCTTGTAAAGTCATCAGATGACCAAAACGAATTGCAAAATGGTTTAGATAAGATATCTGTATGGTGCGAAAAGTGGCAACTGACCCTGAATAACGAAAAATGTGAAGTTATTCACATGAGTACTAAAAGAAATACGCTAAATTTCACTTACGCGATAAGTCATACAAATGTGAAGGCTGAAATTCAACTAAATACTTAGGGATTGCAATTACAAATAACCTAAATTGGAACGATCCGATAGATAATGTTGTGGGTAGAGCAAACCAAAGATTAAGACTCAATGGGAGAACACTTAGAAGGCGCAACAGGTCTACTAAAGAGACTGCTTACACTGCGTTTCCTTGTCACAGGTCCGCGCGGCTGCCCCCGTCAGAAGTTCGAGTCCTCTCTCAGGCATGGGTGTATGTGTTGTTCTTAACGTATGTTAGTTTAAGCTACATTAAGTAGTGCGTAGGCTTAGGGACTTACCACAAATTTCCAGTTACACCAAGCTTGTCTGCCCTATCCTGGGGTATTGCTAAGCGGTGTGAAACCCGCATCAGGTGGGACTGACGGATGACATCGAAAAAGTACAAAGAAGGGCAGCTCGTTTTGTTTTATCGCGAAACAGGGAGATAGTGCCACAGACATGATACGTGAACTGGAGTGGCAATCATTACAACAAAGGCGTTATTAGTTGCGACGGGATCTTCTCATGAAATTTCAGTCATCAGTTTTCTCCTTTGATTGCGAAAACATTCTGTTGGTACCCACCTACATAGGGAGAAATGATCATCACGATAAAATAAGAGAAATCAGGGCTCGCACAGAAAAATTTAAGTGCTCGTTTTTCCCGCGCGCCGTTCGAGAGTAGATAGGTAGAGAGACAGCTTGAAGGTGGGTCATTGAAGCATGTGCCAAGCACTTTATTGTGAGTATCAGAGTAATCACGTAGACATAGACGAACATGTAGAACCCCGACCTGAACCCAATGGAACATCTTTTGGGGAGAATCAGAACGCCGACTTCAAGCCCGTCGACAGCGCACAACAACACTGCCTTCCATTGTGTATGTTCTATTTGGTTCAGGTCGAGGTTCTACATGTTCGTCTACGTCTACGTGATTATTGTGCTATTCACAATAAAGTGCTTGGCAGAGGCTTCAATGAACCACCTTCAAGCTGTCTCTCTACCTATCCGCTTGAGGCAGAAGTCTGCCATTGCTCCACAGACATTAAGATACCCCACTGAAAGTGTCGCCAGCTGAGTTTAAGTCATGATAGAGGCGAAGGTTGAACACACCTCATATAGGTGCCCAGGTACTTTTGATCAGACTGTGCATGTGGGTAGTCATGGTCTATGAGACACTTATCAGCACCATCTTTCACATAGATTTCCAAAGTCCTTAATGTGTCCTAATACAGTCTCCTATCAGCCTCGGAGAAGATATTCAGATTTTTACTAACGTTTGTACCGCAATGTTTTTCCCCCTTCAAGTGCAAACCTGACGCTGTTCTAGTATTATCATGTGTCTGATCTTTGTAATGTATCAGAAACTTTCTTCCCGTGTGTTTCATATATACACTCCTGGAAATGGAAAAAAGAACACATTGACACCGGTGTGTCAGACCCACCATACTTGCTCCGGACACTGCGAGAGGGCTGTACAAGCAATGATCACACGCACGGCACAGCGGACACACCAGGAACCGCGGTGTTGCCCGTCGAATGGCGCTAGCTGCGCAGCATTTGTGCACCGCCGCCGTCAGTGTCAGTCAGTTTGCCGTGGCATACGGAGCTCCATCGCAGTCTTTAACACTGGTAGCATGCCGCGACAGCGTGGACGTGAACCATATGTGCAGTTGACGGACTTTGAGCGAGGGCGTATAGTGGGCATGCGGGAGGCCGGGTGGACGTACCGCCGAATTGCTCAACACGTGGGGCGTGAGGTCTCCACAGTACATCGATGTTGTCGCCAGTGGTCGGCGGAAGGCGCATGTGCCCGTCGACCTGGGACCGGACCGCAGCGAAGCAAGGATGCACGCCAAGACCGTAGGATCCTACACAGTGCCGTAGGGGACCGCACCGCCACTTCCCAGCAAATTAGGGACACTGTTGCTCCTGTGGTATCGGCGAGGACCATTCGCAACCGTCTCCATGAAGCTGGGCTACGGTCCCGCACACCGTTGGGCCGTCTTCCGCTCACGCCCCAACATCGTGTAGCCCGCCTCCAGTAGTGTCGCGACAGGCGTGAATGGAGGGACGAATGGAGACGTGTCGTCTTCAGCGATGAGAGTCGCTTCTGCCCTGATGCCAATGATGGTCGTATGCGTGTTTGGCGCCGTGCAGGTGAGCGCCACAATCAGGACTGCATACGACCGAGGCACACAGGGCCAACACCCGGCATCATGATGTGGGGAGCGATCTCCTACACTGACCGTACACCTCTGGTGATCGTCGAGGGGACACTGAATAGTGCACGGTACATCCAAACCGTCATCGAACCCATCGTTCCACCATTCCTAGACCGGCAAGGAAACTTGCTGTTCCTACAGGACAATGCACGTCCGCATGTATCCCGTGCCACCCAACGTGCTCTAGAAGGTGTAAGTCAACTACCCTGGCCAGCAAGATCTCCGGATCTGTCCCCCATTGAGCATGTTTGGGACTGGATGAAGCGTCGTCTTACGCGGTCTGCACGTCCAGCACGAACGCTGGTCCAACTGAGGCGCCAGGTGGAAATGGCATGGCAAGCCGTTCCACAGGACTACATCCAGCATCTCTACGATCGTCTCCATGGGAGAATAGGATCGTGCATTGCTGCGAAAGGTGGATATACACTGTACTAGTGCCGACATTGTGCATGCTCTGTTGCCTGTGTCTATGTGCCTGTGGTTCTGTCAGTGTGATCATGTGATGTATCTGACCCCAGGAATGTGTCAATAAAGTTTCCCCTGCCTGGGACAATGAATTCACGGTGTTCTTATTTCAATTTCCAGGAGTGTATATTGGCTAGGAGTCCACTGACTGATGATGCCGTGGAAAGCCCATCTTGTTATGAGCAGTACTGATTGTCAAATGAGAAATAATTTTGCTCTGTGATTAATTTCAGAATGTTTGTCGTTTCTTTTAAGCAGGGTATGCGAATGTCTTTCTGTTGTTCTAATTGCTGTATGATGATGTAGATGGTGGTGATGGTAGTGGGAATATCGGTGTACTTAGATGTGATGTCAAATGATATGAGTGTGACTATTTTGAGTATACTAACGTCTTAGATCTCTTGTATCATCTTTCCAGTATTGTGTATGCTTCTGCTGTTTCTGTATATATAACGTTGCAGTGACGCATGTTCTTCTCTGTTAAATGATACGTTGCATCACACAGGTTGATTTAGGCACACAGTCAGATTAATAGTCACATGTGTAATGAACCTCTTCCAGTCACCAATTGCAACAAATCTTAGTGAACATTATTATTCTAAAATACCTAGAGAGAAGATGTGTAGAATTACGGCCTCGTCACTCAGTTGGTACCCGTAGGACGTGTTCTTGTGGTGAGCACGCTAGAAGTTTTTCACCTAGTTGTTGATCGAGCATTTTGTTCCAAGACCCTCACCTGTATTGCTACAGCGTTAGAAGGTAAGTGAACTATGGCTAGCAGTTTAAATTAAGTCAGAGAAGTCACACCGTAAAAACAACAGCAGAGTAAGAGTTGGCTGTCCTACAGGAAAAAAGGTGAGGGAAACAAAACGACAAAGATGAGTAGATGAACTGCGAAAGTACGGAGGCGATTTTGGTAATTAACAGCGACAGTTAGAACCAACTGGAATAGCAATACTATACGAGCATACAGGCCTTCCCGTTAAGGTGGCGTAAAACTGTCGCATTGAAGGGAGATTATGTTCAAAAATAGGATTTTATAGACAAAAGAGTCGGGAATAACACAATGGGTTGGAAACCTGAATAAAATTAATCTGCTTCCAAGAAGAAAATTGTGTTGCATTACTTATTGCACTCTCCTCATACCACAAATTTTTACGAAATCAGTGATGTCGAGTAGGCGCGATTCCCTTGAGAGTGTCAAAAGTTAATGAGTCGCACTGCAAACTTCGAAGGAATCTGTAGAAGACTTCTGTAAAATTATAATACGTAATACTTAAAGTGTACACGTTTAAAAATTGTTAAAAGGAAGAGGCATCAGAGTTGCTCCTCATTAGAGCCAGACCACTCCAGCACAGTTGAAAAGTTAAGAGCAATAAGGAAAAGAAGAAGGTGGGTAGACAAAAGCTGAGCAGACACTGTAAACGAACGTCACGATTTCTACGGGAACAGGAACTAAGTTCTTTGCATAGGAAAACATTACGGCCTGTCTGGAAGAGCTACGTGATTCAAAGATAATGAGATGCATTAGACCGGTAATGTCCCAGTTGTGTCTCCCCTTTCATGAGGAGACTGTTGGCTCTTGATGGCAATTACTGCTTAATGTCACAAAGACGTCCCCCGGGTCCTCCTTTGCAACTTAGACTCGTCAGGTGCCTTGCAGCAGATCAAAGACAAACCGCTGTCTCAGCAGCGTCGGCTGTGCCGCAAAGGCTTCCTAAAGGCTTTGGCGAAGGTTCACAGACACAGGAGATATTCATCACTGTCTGGTACGAGAACTACCGATCGTAACCGCTCAACAAAAGCATCTGTATCTGTCTTAGACTGCACGACGAAACCGACCAAGTCTCCAAGACAATCGATGGGGTAGGCGGAAGAAAGCACTAACCCTATATTAATGACTTTTCCTTTTCTTCGTATACAGCGCGCGCTTGGAACAAATAAGTCCTTAAGTACCGTTAGAAATTATTTTGTCTTGTTCTTTTGTCGTGTTAATTTTCTTTTCTTTGAATTCAGCACGCGGTACTCAAAATTCATCAGCAATCCGTACTTCCCGGTCACACTCGAAATGCAGCCGTTAGTGTTGTAGTTTTAACGGTTGGCAACTCATGAGATGGCAGCTACCTAACCCGGCTAATGCTAGCCTCGCAAAAGTGGTGCGAGATGGCACATAATGCTTTAGAAAGGCCATTACTAGTTCTCGGATGGCAGGGCAGATGTGAAGAGGTTTCAAAATATCGTCTTGTGCTTAGTGCTTTATTCCAGAGACTTTTTCGGTTGCCTAGTTATCTATAGCAGCCTCAGTCATTGCAATTTATCTTCAACCTATGTTCCGGAGGGCAACGGCCTTGCTGCAGTGGATACACAAGTTCCCGTCAGATCACCAAAGTTACGCACTGTCTGGCGTGGAAGGCACTTGTATTGGTGACCATACGGGCCGCCATGCGCTGTTGCCATTTTTCGGGGTGCACTGAGCCTCGTGATGCCGATTGAGGAGCTACTCGATCGAATAGTAGCGGATCCGGTCAAAGAAAACCATCGTAACGACCGGGAGAGAGGTGTGTTGACCACACGCCCCTCCTATCCGCATCCTCGGCCGAGGATGACACGGCGGTCGGATGGTCCCAATGGACCACTTGTGGCCTGCACACGGGGTGCTTTATGTTCTGGAGAGTACGCTCTCCCTTTTGGATTTTACATACATAACTGTTTATTTGGTAGATCGGTGATCAGTCTTTTATGGATGACAACTTACAAAGATCACGTCCGACACAGAAATAAACCGTTTTTCCTGACATGTCTGCAAAAAATGGTCATCGATTCGGTAATACAAATGATCAGGATCTGTTGTAAATAAATACACGATGTATATAAACTCGGTTCATTGGTACCCAATAGTGAATGTTCCTAACTCTGTCATCCACACCCACATATTTGTAATCCATACTGATAATTTGTAATTCTGGAGAAGTCATAATTTAACCAATCTTGAATCTTTCTTCGATGTCAGTTTCAGCTCCTACAACAGTCTCTTACAGGTTGTTAATTCACCTTAATTCCAATCGTTTATCTCAGTACTACTCACTTTAGAACACATTAGAAAACCTAACACTCGCTTCCCCTAAGTAAGTTTTATACACACTTCGTGACAAAAAAGTTGAAGCAGGAACAGGAGTAAATAAAATGAATCTTTTGGGGTTGAGAGATTATTTCAGTGGTTACATAATCGAATCAAATTTACAAAGAACTTGGCAATACGAGTCCACTTACCAGTTTGACGTTACACTCCTCTGGCCTGGATGATTCGCCTAGGAAGGGTTTCATAAAGCCGTTGAGCTAAACTGGTCTACAACTATTGCAACTGGTCCTTCATACCTGGAATTCCGGCACTGGGGCAGAGTTGACGTCCGAGGTAGCTTGACGCTTGTAGTCAGCAGCTCATGGTTGCTGGTTATCATTTCTGACTCCCTGCCAAGTGGCCCCAAGTTCGATTCCCGGCCGTGTCGGGAATTCTCTCGGCTCGGAATTGTTTGAATGTGTGTTGTCCTCATCATCCTTTCATTCCCGCTGAATATAAGTCATCAAAGTGACCTCAAATAAAAAGGCTTGCACCAGGTGTCCAAACGTTCCAGATACCATCTTCCGGCAACTATCGCCATAAAAATATTTCATTTTTTTCCCAAACATATTCTATCGGTCACTGACATTCTGACTTTTCTGGCCCCGGGAGAACTTCAACACAACACATCATTACACACAGTTCATAGAGGTACGTTTCTTGTGTGGTCGAGCTTTGTCCTGTTGAAAAATGGCACTACAAAACTGTCGTGACCTGAAATCATACGCGACAGCTCTTCACATCCTAACGCCAGGAATGACACTGCTGTACTCCCCAAAACATTCAAAGCTTTTGACCTCTTCGCAGGTCAACTCCATACTCTGTTATTATGGTCATCTGGGATAGTGCAGCCCCGCAATTCATCCCTCAGCACGATGCAACTTCATTTATCAGCAATCCGTACTTCCCGGTCACGGCAACACTCGAAATGCAGCCGTTAGTGTTGTAGTTTTAACGGTTGGCAACTCATGAGACGGCAGCTGCCTAACCCGGCTACTGTTTGCCTCGCAAAAGTGGTGCGGGATGCCACAAAATGTTTCATAGAGGCCATTACTTGTTCTAGGGGTTTCTTGGTGATCAGACGTGATCGACTGCAATCTCGACTAAAAGTATAGCTGCCCTTACGTCGCCATTCAGTCCAGTATCGAGCCGAATAGCCTGTAGATCTGAATATTGCACGTTTGGACCAGCCGGCCAAATGGAGGTATATAATGAGGCCCCTTTCGAACTCTATCAGTTGCTGATAACACTGTCTCACACGAGTGTATCGCCATGTGCTTCAGTGATTACTCAACATCGGATGCTGTTTGCGCGCTGCCAGAACTGATACCAACACTAAAAACGAACAACACTAATCCTGTGATTCTTCAGTTTCTCCCTGCGTATTTGTTGCTCGAACAGTCCACAGCTATACTGCCGGTTCATAGTGTCCAACGGGCAAAATATTTCAGCGATCAGACATGTCGCCATCGTCAGATGCGCTGACGAACTGAGCTCCTGAGGGTGGGTTGCCGATTTAAATCGCCTCCCCCCGCGGGCCGCTCTCATCGCCGTCCGCGCCCGCGCGCCGGCGGTCGCGAAGACGTGGGCGTGGGAATCTGTCATAGCGTCGATGTGCTTGCTACGTCCGCCCTGGTCGCCAGTTGTAACTTCTTGCTGAGAGTCTTCTTAATTACAGTCTTTGCCGGGTCGCAAGCCTTGCTAAGATTGTAGCCGCAATCTCGGTTGATAATATCTTCCCTGGTGCGAATTTCGATAGCCTCCCTTATAACGCTGTCCCAATATTTAGAGGCCTGAGCCAGGATCTTGGTACGTTCATAATCTATCTCGTGTTTCTCGGACAAACAGTGCTGTGCTACCGCCGACTTATTTGGATATTTCAGTCGAATGTGCCTTTGATGTTCTCGGCGACGATCTTCGATGGTGCGTACTGTTTGTCCGATATAAGTCTTCCCACTCACAGGAAATTTGGTATATGCCGGCCTTCCTCAAACCGAGGTCATCTTGCACACTTGTCAGTAATGCCCGTTTGACCCGGTGTTTCTTTAATATACGGCCGATTTTCCCCGATAGGGCGCCATTGTACGGAATAAAGGCAGTGGCTACCTCTTCTTCCGTGACTTCATCCGTCTCCACAGGTTGTGCTGTGGTGGTGGGACGGAGATCGCGTCTAATTTGCCATGACGAACGTGTCATCGACATAGCCCGTTTTTTCGGAACATGGTTTTGAGGTGTCCCAATTCCTGGGGTAGATTCTCTGCGTCTGAGATGCTGCGCGCCCTGTGTACCAGTGGTTTTAGTACTCCATACCTCTGAGAAGTGTGGTGGCAGGTGTCTGCATGCAGGTACAGGTCATTGTGCGTTTTCTTCCTGTAAACCCCGTGGCTCAGGGTACCATGAGCTCTTCTCTTGACCATGACGTCCAGGAAAGGTAATATTCCTTCTGCTTCGGTCTCCACAGTGAATAGTATGGAGTTTAGGTGTCTAAGGAAATCCAGTAGCTTGTCCCTACCATGGGGCCAGATGACGAACATGTCATCGACATAACGGAAGAAACAAGTAGGTTTCCAATTGGATGACCCAAGGCTTCCTCCTCGATGTACTCCATGTACAAATTCGCGACCACCGGCGAGAGTGGGCTGCCCATTGCGACTCCGTTCGTTTGCTCGTAGTATTCCCCATTAAACAGAAAATACGTTGAGGTCAAGACATGCCTAAAGAGTTCGGTGGTCTTCTAGTCAAATTTCTGCCCAGTAAGTTCGACTGACTCTCGCAGAAGCACCCTGGTCAATAGTGAAACCACGTCGAAGCTCTCTAGGATATCAGTGTCTTTCAGTCTGAAGTTGTATAGACGTTTCACGAAATCCACGGAATTACGGATATGGTGAGGGCATTTACCTACATAGGCCAGATATTTTGCCAGCAAGTAAGTAGGTGCCCAAATGTTGCTGACAATCGGACGCAAGGGTACCCCCTCTTTGTGGACCTTAGGGAGTCCATAAAGTCATGGTGGTACAGATCCTTGAGGTGACAATTTCTTGGCGTTCCCCTCTGGTAGATCCGCGTCCTTGAGTAGAGCCCTGGTCTTGTTCTCCACCTTCTTCGTGGGGTCAGCGTTGATCTCCCTATAGGAGTCGTCATCTAGCAGGCGCTGCATATTCTCAATGTAGTCCTTACGGGAAAGAACAACAATGGCATTGCCTTTGTCAGCAAGTAAGATAACAATCTCAGACCACTCTCTTAGGTCCCGAATGGCCAGCCTCTCTCTACTGGTAATTTTAGTCTTCGTAGGTGTAGATCTGGTCAGAGCCCGGCAGGTTTCCCGACGCACTTCTGCTGCTGTAGGTGATAATCACGCTGCAAACTGTTCCACTGCACTGACGATGTCCGCGACCGCCGGCGTGAACCTGGGGGTCGGAGCAAAGTTGAGTCCCTTCTCCCGAACCGAAACTGCCTCATAAGACAGCTCCATGTCAGTGAGATTGACGATCGTCTTGCATGGTGCCACCAGCGATGGTTTATCCGAGAGACGTGAGAATTTTTAAATCTGACGTCCAGTGGCCTTTTTATGTGCAGAATCGGCTTTCGTCCAGGTCACAACATCGACCCAGTCCCAGGTCCACGAATTAAACTGATTGGCCAGTTTAAGATGAAGTTTAAATAGTTACTGGGAGTTGTACTCAAGGCTGCGGCGAGTAAACTGCACCCTCTCACGTACCAACGCAAGGCTGGCCCGTCTCTTAATTCTCTTGGCTGCTGCAGAATGGATGTGATGGGTGACCTTAGCAAAGTTCGGCACAATCTGCTCTGTATGACATCTTCAGGAATGCAAGAGCGTGCTGAGGCAACAACAGACAGCAACGTGTTGGCTACCGTATCCTCCTACGACAGCCAATACCATGCGCCTGCGCCAGCAGATTCCTCGGCAGGCATTGACGCGCTGCCCTGCACCTCCATGCAGTGTGGCAATGTGGGCTCAGCACGGCCGTGAGCGGGCTGCACTGGGAAGAAGACTGAGTGATTGTGAAACTCTCGGAAATAAATGACTATTAATTGAACGATCTGCTATTAGCGCCCCGGCACTCCACAGGACTCCACCGGCGCATCCCCGCTCAACTTCCCTAATCTCATGTAGCAGGCCTCCAGTGGGCTCCTAAACCTCGTTCATTCCTACAATGAAGGGTTTCACGACCGGATGTGTCAGCTGCCGAGAATTCTTCCGGGTTGTATGGCAGTGCTTCTATCCCTGACGCTTCCTCCAAAGCTACGCTGGACATCTTCGGAGGTGCTCCTGGTTGTGCTGAGTCTTGCCGACTGACGAGTCAGACGTCGAAGAACTACCTAAATACCGTTGAAAGTGGGCGTGGTCTGTATTTCATGTGATAGCGCAGATAAATCTTGTCAAGGATAAAACACACTCCTGGAAATGGAAAAAAGAACACAGGAACACATTGACACCGGTGTGTCAGACCCACCATACTTGCTCCGGACACTGCGAGAGGGCTGTACAAGCAATGATCACACGCACGGCACAGCGGTCACACCAGGAACCGCGGTGTTGCCCGTCGAATGGCGCTAGCTGCGCAGCATTTGTGCACCGCCGCCGTCAGTGTCAGCCAGTTTGCCGTGGCATACGGAGCTCCATCGCAGTCTTTTAACACTGGTAGCATGCCGCGACAGCGTGGACGTGAACCGTATGTGCAGTTGACGGACTTTGAGCGAGGGCGTATAGTGGGCATGCGGGAGGCTGGGTGGACGTACCGCCGAATTGCTCAACACGTGGGGCGTGAGGTCTCCACAGTACATCGATGTTGTCGCCAGCGGTCGGCGGAAGGTGCACGTGCCCGTCGACCTGGGACCGGACCGCAGCGGCGCACGGATGCACGCCAAGACCGTAGGATCCTACACAGTGCCGTAGGGGACCGCACCGTCACTTCCCAGCAAATTAGGGACACTGTTGCTCCTGGGGTATCGGCGAGAACCATTCGCAACCGTCTCCATGAAGCTGGGCTACGGTCCCGCACACCGTTAGGCCGTCTTCCGCTCACGCCCCAACATCGTGTAGCCCGCCTCCAGTGGTGTCGCGACAGGCGTGAATGGAGGGACGAATGGAGACGTGTCGTCTTCAGAGATGAGAGTCGCTTCTGCCCTGATGCCAATGATGGTCGTATGCGTGTTTGGCGCCGTGCAGGTGAGCGCCACAATCAGGACTGCATACGACCGAGGCACACAGGGCCAACACCCGGCATCATGGTGTGGGGAGCGATCTCCTACACTGACCGTACACCTCTGGTGATCGTCCAGGGGACACTGAATAGTGCACGGTACATCCAAACCGTCATCGAACCCATCGTTCTACCATTCCTAGACCGGCAAGGGAACTACCTGTTCCAACAGGACAATGCACGTCCGCATGTATCCCGTGCCACCCAACGTGCTCTAGAAGGTGTAAGTCAACTACCCTGGCCAGCAAGATCTCCGGATCTGTCCCCCATTGAGCATGTTTGGGACTGGATGAAGCGTCGTCTCACGCGGTTTGCGCGTCCAGCACGAACGCTGGTCCAACTGAGGCGCCAGGTTGAAATGGCATGGCAAGCCGTTCCACAGGACTACATCCAGCATCTCTACGATCGTCTCCATGGGAGAATAGGAGCGTGCATTGCTGCGAAAGGTGGATATACACTGTACTAGTGCCGACATTGTGTATGCTCTGTTGCCTGTGTCTATGTGCCTGTGGTTCTGTCAGTGTGATCATGTGATGTATCTGACCCCAGGAATGTGTCAATAAAGTTTCCCCTTCCTGGGACAATGAATTCACGGTGTTCTTATTTCAATTTCCAGGAGTGTAGTACATAAAACTTCAGTTTACGAAAATTTCACTACGTGGTCACCCGACTGAAGAGCATGTTCCGCCACGGCTGACTTGCCTGTTTTCCCTAGCCGACAAAGACTTTTATGTTCCTTCAACGGTGTGTTCACACTTCTCCCTGTAGTTCCTATGCATATTCAAGATTCCGTGTACATGTGGTTGGGTCTACATTGGAACAACCTAAATGAGAATTTACTGTTGGGTATGGACTGGATATTGAAAGCTAATGCAGCATTTGATTGGGAAAAGAGTTTGTTTACCTTTATTGATCCTAAGACGAGAGTATGTTCCAGTACTGACATGTCGGTTCAAAACTGTGCTGATAAGGGAATTGAAATTAGGGACGTTACATTTTCTAAAGACAGTGGTTATTGTGTAGAGGAAATTACTGAGGATTATGATGATGGAGAATATGGGGATATAGTTCAAGAAAAATTACGGGAATCAGATAATTTGAACCAAGAACAGAAGGTAGAGTTAGAAAGATTATTGTGGAATTACTGTGATGTTTTTGATGATAGACCTGGCAGAGTAAAGAATTATCAATGTAAACTCAGATTAAAACTACATGAGCCATTCTTTATAAAACCTTATAGTGTACCCATTGCAAACAGAAAAGATGTAGAAAAGGAACTTCAAAAGATGGAAGAGTGGGGCATCATTGAGAGAAGTAAGAGCCAATACAATAATCCTTTGGTAGTGGTTGCAAAACGTGATGGCAGTGTCAGGCTTGTACTAGATTCAAGACACCTAAATAAGTATCTGGAAAGAGAGACCGATCATCCCGAGAATATAGACGAATTACTTCATAAATTTGAAAGAATGAAATACATGACCAGTTTAGATCTCACATCAGGATTTCACCAAGTAGAATTAGAAAATGATTCCAGAAAGTATACTGCCTTTTTGTATGGGTGAAGATGTTACCAGTATTGTGTGGTACCATTTGGGCTGAATGTCTCAGTAGCCGAATTCATCAGAGCACTTGACTTTGTTTTGGGAAAAGATCTTTTATCAAAATTAACTGTGTATGTAGATGACATTTTGATCACTGGAGAAACTTGGGAAGAACATGTTAATACTTTGAGGGAGGTTTGCAATAGATTAAGGAAAAGGGGAATGTCACTTAAATTATCTAAATGTAAGTTTGGTATGAAAAAATTGAAGTTTCTGGGGCACAGTATTTCTGAGGAAGGTATTTTGCCAGATCCTGAAAAACTCGAGGCAATTGCAAAATTCCCAATTCCAAAAACCAAGAAACAACTAAAGTCATTTTTCGGGATGTGCAGTTACTACAGAAAGTTCATTAGTACCCAAGCTCTAAATGCTCCAAGTCTTAACAGATTGCTGAAGAAAAACGCAATGTGGGTTTGGGATCAGGAATGTGAAGCTGCTTTTGAAGAAATAAAAACACAGTTATGTAACAGTCAAATTTTGTACCGTCCTGATTTAAGTTTACCTTTTTGCATTATGGCAGATAGTAGTGATTATGGCCTAGGTGCTCACCTTTTCCAAGAAGTAAATATAAATGGGAAAATAGAACACAGGTCTATTGCTTTTGCTAGTCGACCTTGAAAAAACATGAGAGGCAATACACTGTTACCGAGAAAGAGCTTTTGGCCATTTACTGGGCATTTTCTAAATTCAGAAATTATTTATTGGGAAACCAGGTAGTTGTCTACACAGACCATAAGGCATTAATTTATATTCAAGAATGTAGGTTGCATCATGGAAGGATTACCAGGTGGGCACTCTGGTTACAACAATTTAATTACTCAATAAAATATCTTAGAGGACCCGATAATGTAGTTGCTGATGCTTTATCTAGACTACCTGTGGGGGGTGACTTTGAAGATGACAGTGGGGAATGTGAAAAAGAATTCAAAATTATGTATTTAAGAGGGGTGGACAATGAACAAGAAATCAAAGACATTTGTAATGACATCCGATGGAATCAGAACCATGATGAGAACTGTAAACTGGTCAAAAGTTATTTAGAGAAAAAGGGACATGAAAAAGTGGGAGATTATTACAAAATCTACAAGGGGATTCTATTCAAGAGAAACAGTGTAGATAGCGATGTATGGAAATTATGTTGGCCTGAACAGTACATCAATGTACTCATCAAGTACATTCATGAAAGTTTTGGTCATTGTGGGATTCAAAAGTGTATCCAGAAAATCCAAGAAAATGTGTACTTTAACAACATAGCCAGGAGGGTTAAAAAATTTTGACAGGTTGTGACAGGTGCCAAAGAGTAAAAGTATCCAACCAAACTTGTCGAGGATTGATGCAAAACATCTTACCAAAAGAACAACACGAGTTAGTCGCTGTCGACTTATATGGACCATTACCGAAGACCAGAGGAGGCTATTGCTACATTTTTGTTATGGATGATGTTTTTTCAAAATTCATTAAGTTATACCCTCTTCGCAAGGCAAACAGTAAGAGCATTATTTCAAAAATCAGAGGAGACTATTTTGGCAGGGTTGCAAAACCTCAGAAAATCTTATCAGACAATGGGACTCAATTTACTTCTAGAGTATGGAAAGCTTTTGTTGAAAATAAAAATATAAGTCACATCCTTATTTCAGCTTATCATCCGTCAGGAAACCCTTCGGAGAGATACATGAGGGAAATTGGGCGATTCTTTAGAACCTACTGCAATACTGATCATGCTAGTTGGATCGACTATGTTGAGAAATTCGAAGATGTTGTGAACAGCCTACAACATTCCTCAACAGGGTTTTCGCCTTATGAAATACCATATAATAGCAAACCACCACATCCAATTAGAGATTTCATTGATTTTCCAGTCTGCAAACCATTAAGTACTCAAGAGAGAGAGGAAATAGTGAGAAAGACCATGAAATCTCAAGGTGATAAGAGGAAATGTAGACATGACAAAAGATTGAAGCCTACTCAATTTAAAATTGAAGACTTGGTCCTTGTTAAAACACAAGAGAAGTCTAAAGCCATCAGTGGTGAATTAAAAAAGTTTTTTGACATATACATTGGACCTTTCAAAATTCAGGACAATTCTCATCCGAATGCTTACCGTCTAGTCTACCCAAATTCTGGCAGACTGTTTGGCCTACGAAACGTGACCGAACTGAAATTGTATAAAAAAAATGTAAAAAAGTATTTTAGATAATAGATGTTTATAGACTTTTATATGTAATCTTACCAGGATATTTTTGTATACTTTGTTATGTTGTATTTATCTGATTCCTCAGGGGAGCATACATTCTTTGTGTGCTAAGTGTTTGGCGAGCTCTAGGTCCCCTAGCTATGCAATTGTCATATTTCATTTTCGTATTCTGGCATTGCATCTTACACTTATTCTGTGATCCTGTATAATCAATTTTCTCCATCTGTCAGTCTATCCTCTCTTAGCTTTACAAAATTATTTAGAGTAAATTTTCTTGAGTAATTAGACTTTAGAGAATTCAAATTTCTGTGTCCTTAAAAACCGGTCCACCGACTATTAAATGCTTTTGCTAATGTTTAACTGGGTTTGACCACTGTATGCTGTATATTCATAGCGGACTGTGCTATTGCAGCCTGTGATAGCCTGCAGTGTATATGGAAACCATACGGACTGTGAAGATGAGACTGAAACACAGTGTGTGGCATTGAGGTATACCGACCTTTAAGGAAGAAGATCACCGACCTTCAAGAAAGAAGATCACCGGTCTTCAAGAAAGAAGACACCAAAGATATGTGTAAAACTTTTCTGTTTTGTAATGTAAGGACATCAACCCTTCCGTGTTTCACGTGGAAGTGCTGATGGGGGGGGGGGGGGGGGGTTGTGTAACATTACAGGACATATTGGGACATATTGAAGTATTCGATACTGTAGACTTTTAGGGGATGTCGATACAGATATGCAAAATGTAAAGGGAAACTTTGGTGATGTTTAAATATTGTACTGTGTCAATATTAGGACATTTTGCACAGAAAGAACAAAAATAGAATTAATGTAAATATATATTAGTGTTAGTAACCTATTTTCATTCGATTTTGTAATTATATTTGATTTTGTAAAAGAAAGACTCGCTGTTTGCTGTAGCTCTGATTAATTGTATAAATTATCAGTTTTGAGCTAAATTATTTCGTATAATATGGACAAGATACTTTTAAAAACTCGCCAGCTAAAGAGAAAGTCTGTAAATGAACGTTTAATGCACACTTCTGGAACTTTCTATGGAGAAATTCTATATTATGATCGCAAAAATACGAAAACTTGTGAAAACTGTTTCATAACCTAATTTCGAAAGACCATTTGTATCAAGAAAAATTGCTAAAAAGATTTATTTACGTTTTGAAACACGATTTAAATCATTTTACATATAAATAGTTGTTCTAAATCACTCAAGAAATATCCAGAATCAAATGTCAAGATATTTCTGGAAACATCGGTACAAATCTGGTGAAGGTTATCCAGAAGCTGGTAGAAAAATATTATAAAATCTATTTGGAAATTATGCTTGTAAGAATTTATATGTACTGATCCTTTTACTTACTTTAATCTGTACTAAAATTCTGTAATGTCTAATTTAGTTTTAAGTCGTGAATTGCTATCGTATTGTAAACAAAACATTGTCAAAGACTCTCATTGTTTGGAAAGATATTAATACACCTAGGAGTTGTCAGTTCCCAGTTCGGATATGCAGTGCGGTTAGCTCGGAGAGTCAGTTGTTCAGTCTGTGAAGTCTGTCAGTTCTGTTTTGTAAATAAACGTCTGTAATGAAGAATTACTTGTTGTCGTCAATATGAACTCAAGACCTTTTGCACGAAGCAGACACCTCCTAATGCAACGGTTTAATTTGGTTGAGGAAGCTGGGATCGCTATAAGTGCAAACAAATGGAAGTGGAACGTTTTAATTTGGTGTTGAGGAGCTGAAATGTTATAATCTGTAAGGTTAGTTCCCCGTTTTCATTTACTTTCATCACTATGTCTGCTTAGTCGCTTTGCAAATTGCGAGCTGTGTTCTGAGAATCATTTTTATGAAAACTGGTAAGCTACCGTCTTGCATTGCACATCTCAGGTACGGAAAAGGAAATTTGATTTATGACAGTTACATCATTATTCCTAATAGGAACAGATTGCAGAACAGACAAGCGTTCGTGCTCACAAGTGTGTCAATAGATTTAATTACGATCAAAGCTCATGTCCATTGGAAGGCAGTGATTGTCAGAGTGTGTATGTGAAAATGATATATCAGTTCAGAGGCTTAATATCAATGAATGAATTCAATAAAGTGTTATCTTGCAAAAATTCAGGCAGTCTTATTAAAACTTCAGATGCGTTAATTTTTATGATCATTTGGTCTGTAATTACGCTACTGGCCATTAAAATTGCTGCACCATGAAGATGACGTGCTACAGACGCGAAATTTAACCGACAGGAAGAAGAAGCTGTGATATGCAAATTATTAGCATTCACACAAGGTTGGCGCCGGTGGCGACACCTACAACGTGCTGACACGAGGAAAGTTACCAACTGATTTCTCATACACAAACAGCAGTTGACCGGCGTTGACTGGTGAAACGTGTTGTGATGCCTCGTGTAACAAGGAGAAATGCGCACCATCACGTTTCCGACTTTGATAAAGGTCGGCTTGTAGCATATCACGATTGTGGTTTATCGTATCGCGACATTGCTGCTCGCGTTGGTCTAGGTCCAATGACTGTTAGCAGAATATGGAATCGGTGGGTTCAAGAGGGTAATAAGGAAAGCCTTGCGGGATCCCAACGGCCTCGTATCACTAGCAGTCGAGATGACAGGCATCTTACTCGCATTGCTGTAACGGATCGTGCAGCTACGTCTCGATCCCTGAGTCAACAGATGGGGACGTTTGCAAGACAACAACCATCTGCACGAACAGTTCGACGACGTTTGCAGCAGCATGGACTATCAGCTCAGAGACCATGGCTGCGGTTACCCTAGACGCTGCATCACAGACAGGAGCGCCTGCGATGGTGTACTCAACGACAAACATGAGTCCACGAATGGCAAAACGTTATTTTTTCGGATGAATCCAGGTTCTGTTTACAGCATCATGATGGTCGCATCCGAGTTTGGCGACATTGCAGTGAACGCACGTTGGAAGCGTGTATTCGTCGTCGCCATACTGGCGTATCACCCGGCGTGATGGTATGGGGTGCCATTGGTTACACGTCTCGGTCACCTCTTGTTCGCATTGATGGCACTTTGAACAGTGAACGTTACATTTCAGATGTGTTACGACCCATGGCTCTACCATTCATTCGATCCCTGCGAAACTCTACATTTCAGGAGGATTATTCACCACCGCATGTTGCAGGTCCTGTACGGACCTGTCTGGGTACAGCAAATATTCGACTGCTGCCGTGGCCAGCACATTCTCCAGATCTCTCACCAACTGAAAACGTCTGGTCAATGGTGGCTGAGCAACCGGCTTGTCAAAATACGCCAGTCATTACTCTTGATGAACTGTGGTATCGTGTGGAAGCTGCATGGGCAGCGGTACCTGTACCCGCCATCGAAGCTCTGTTTGACTCAATGCCGTTATTACGGCCGGAGGTGGTTGTTCTGGATACTGATTTCTCAGGATCTATACATCCTAATTGTGTGGAAATGTAATCATATGTTAATTCTAGTATAATATATCTGTCCAATAAATACCCGTTTATCATCTGCATTTCTTCTTGGTGTAGCAAT
Source organism: Schistocerca gregaria (assembly GCF_023897955.1). Lineage (NCBI taxonomy): Eukaryota > Metazoa > Arthropoda > Insecta > Orthoptera > Acrididae > Schistocerca > Schistocerca gregaria. The sequence goes on from NC_064922.1 coordinate 816,069,731, forward strand.
TTTAAAGGCCAGTAGTGTACAATAACAGTTCTCGTACAGTGATCGTTTAGAAGACCAAAATAAAGACAAGCTATATTGAGGGATAAAATTGTAATCTGACTCATTTGTCCAGCAGTCAGGTGGCTTATGTAAATTTCATTGAAAGCGGATTGCTGTTTCGCAGACGAAAGGTTTTGTATACCGGCTGGTCTGGATTTCGCATCTTGTAGCGTGAGCTCCATATATTTCCGTTCAAAATTGAATTTTCACGTAGTTCTGTTGCCCTGGACTGAGTTTTACGTATTTCGATATCAAAATAAGTTCTACACATTTCTCAGACACCAATGTAACACTTACGAAAACAAGTTTAGTGTATAACTATAAACTTTCAACTGCTTATAACAACTGAGATACAGCATGAGCACATGTGTTCGTCACGTTGCATTATGCGACTTCTGTGACTGTAGGCCTAGGCCCTATTTTAGTTCAACTCTTATCGGAGAGTTATGCTCACGATGAATATAAGTATTAATCTGCACGAAATATAATGTGTTTCAGGAATATCTGGCTTGTTTTCTTATTGTCACGTGTGTGTCAGCTTAGAAGCTCTCAAGCGTGCCAATGTTGTTTGCACTAGCAGATTGGGCTTCGTAAGTTAGAGTGCAAACTGTTTCTCAATAATTACTACAATTCGTAGCGATCTTAGTGAGACAGCCGTAACGGTGGCTAAACAGACATCGTGCAAGCCGGTTCTTTGCCTCCATATAATCAGAGTCACCCCCACTTCCACATTAAAACATATCAGCAGCATACAGAGTGACAATTATTGAACTATATAAAATAAAATTGTCATAACTTCTGAACGGTTTGCGTTAGGAACTTCAAACTGTACGGTTGGCCGAGGGGCTTGATAGGAATAGGTACGCGCGTGATGGTTTGCTTTAGCTACGAAGCCCACTTTTATCTGGACGATTTCTTCAATCGGCAAAATTGAGCTTTTCGGGAACCGAGAACCCGCATTTCGCGATCGAGAAGTCTCTTCCCCCTCAACGGGTGATTGTGTGGCGTGCCATTTCCAGTCACGGAATAATCGGTGCGGTATTCCTTGATGGCACGGAGACTACCAAACGGTACGTGAAGGTTTTGGAAAGTGATATCATACCCGTTGTCCAAAGTGTTTCATACAAGACGGAGCTCCACACCATGGAAGTAGGATTGTGATGTCCTAGAGGAGCATTTTAGAGACCGCATTGTGACTCTGGGTTACCGAGAGGCCAGTGGCTGGGCCTCGATTGGCCGCCATATTCTCCGGATCTGAACACATGCGACTTCTTTTTGTGGAGCTATATGAAAGACAAGATGGACAGCAATAACCCCGAAACCATTGCTGACCTGGAAACATTCAGGTCATCGACAGCATCGGTGTTCCGACTCTTCAGCGGGTCATGCAGAATTTCGCCGTTCGTGTGCTCCACATCATCGCCAATGATGGCAGGCGCATCGAACATGTCATAACCTAAATCTGAATATCTGTTGTGACTTTTACATGTTGAATAAAGTGAGTGCACGCCGTAGTTTGTAACTAATTTACGCTTTTTTTCATATAGTTCAGTAACTGCCACCCTGCACCAATGGTAATAGCGACACAAAACAAAAGAATATTCCACAAAAGTGTAACAAAAATTAGTATTTATTCAGACTTAAGGACATTTACATTGACACACACGTCTTAACAGATTGCAGTTACGAGGAGGAAATGTGAAGAGGGGAGTGAGAAGTATGTCAGACAAAAAACAGGTATTGTTTTACAACGATAATGCTTTCTCCATCTTTACGTATTAGGAAGCATGTCTCCTATACAAATATATATTCCTCATAACAAATAACACACTTAGAGTCAGACCATTGTTTTTTCTCTAAAATGAAATAGTTTTATTAAAACAAGAAACTCGACAGACGCCTGTACTCGACAGTGACCTTTGCCATCGTCCGGTACCTGCCATGAGCGGTCATTTCGCCTCATCCCCGCTCACTCTCCTGTGAAAGGCGAGCCACAACTCCCGTTGGGGAGGGGGCGGGGTCAGAAAACCAAGCCACTGGTCTGGGCTTTTTACCCAGGCTGGGACATCATAGACCCAGCTATACTACAGAGAATATTATATGCAAAACATCTACTAGGAAGTAGAAGAAACTGATATATAAGTTGACGGCTTAATCCTGGCAATCACTGAAGCTACTAATTAAAAGCTTTAAATATTTCATTAATTAACAGAAGCAGAATTGAGATATTAATGTCATTAAATGATTATGAAAGACACGGGAGACGTGCTGGTCCAATAGTGAACTGACGCGTATCAATGTGCCGCGCCCTCAGGAGTGCAGTAATGTCGAGAACAAATCATGATGGATTGACGAAGGCGTTTTCTCACTCGTAAATTGCCATTCACTTTGCAGAATGGTACTCGTCGCGGAGTTGTTTGCAGGGAAAGTTAGTGATAGTCGATACAATCCAGGTGAACAGGTAGATTTTCTCTTTGAAGAATTTCGAAAGGTGTTCAGCACTGAATCACATCTTCGACTACTAACCGACGGAGTACCTTCTCAGATACATGATTAGCTCAGTGAATTTATTACTAGCAAAAAAGCATGGCACATTGCATGGTGAATGTTTAAGAGAAACGAAACCCACATGCGTTTTGAACCAAAGAAGCGTAATGGGACACTAATGTTCTCAGTGTACATAAACAATTTATCAGACAGGATGACCAGCTCTATCAAAATTTTCTACTGACCATGCCACTGGCTATGAGAAAGTATCGTCGTCCGATGATTGTTACGAAATGCAGAAATATAAAATTTCCGCTTGATGTCATCTCTCTTTAGACGCGAAAAAATGCAAGACGCTGGCTAAAACAAACACAGCGTGCCCTGCAGCATCCAACTGCAAGATTAGTGTAGAACGTACTCAACATGTCACATCACGTAAGCATTTGCAGGTGACAATAAAAATACTACTGAATACTGTGGAATGAGTCGGACGCGCAAAATTAATACTAGGAAAGATGAATCGATCATTCTTTAGTTGAAAGGATTCTGACAAAGTACCACGTATTCTTAAGGCACGAACACACCTAGCGACAAAGTTGTGCGACTTTGTGTAAGGTAGGTAACCCACGATACATTGTGTAGCAACGGTTGTTGTACGAAGTCCTTCCTAGTCAGTTGCACTATACAAGTAACAAAGAGATGTCTCAAGAAACTGACCTCTGTGCGTTTAACCTGTGCATAAATAATTTAATACTATAAAAATTAAAACACTTTGGTCCTGCGGTAGCGTTCTCGCTTCCCACGCCCGGGTTCCCGGGTTCGATTCCCGACGGCGTCAGGGATCTTCTCTCCCTCGTGATGGCTGGGTGTTGTGTGCTGTCCTTAGGTTAGTTAGGTTTAAGTAGTTCTAAGTTCTAGGGGACTGATGACCATAAATGTTAGGTCCCATAGTGCTCAGTGCCATTTGAACCATTTTTTTAAACACTTTACTGGAGGAGGTGTCGCAGTCGCTATGGATCTTCTAGAAAAATTAAAACTAGAAAATGGTATGGGCTTCAGAATGTGGCCGCCGATATCGAAACCCTTCTGCATATGGTTCGAGAAGGAAACAACTTAGGAAACAATTCCAGCTTCGGTCAGGCTAGCTGCCACAGTCCGGTTCCTTATCAATGATGAAGTCCTGCCCGATGCACACAGTTGATGGTTCAAAACAAGCCATCTCATGAAACGTCCTAGAAACATGTGAAGCCATAATAACTTCGCTGAAAGGCTTTGTAAAGGTAGGAAATAATGTTATTTTTATGTACAGTATATTTTATTTTAAAGAATACAACATTATCACATACATTTCTATGTATTACTTAAATATGTCTAACAATACTTGCACATTCTGATTACGTGTGGTCTCTGAATTTTCACAATTTTGCTGTGTATAACCAAAGGAATAGGAGTGGATATTGAAATTCAAGAAAAAGAAATAAAAACTTTGAGGGTTCCCGATGACATTGTAATTCTGTAAGAGACAGCAAAGGACCTGGATGAGCAGTTGAACGAAATGGACAGTGTTTTGAAACGAGGATATAAGATGAACATCAACAAAAGCAAAACAAGGATAACGGAATGTAGTCGAATTAAATCAGGTGATGCCACGGTAGTTAGATTAAGAAACGAGACACTTAAAGTAGTAGTTGAGTTCTGCTATTTGGACAGTAAAATAACTGATGATGGCTGAACAAGAAAGGATATAAAATGTAGACTGGCAATGACGAGAAAAGTATTTCTGAAGAAGGAAAATGTGTTAACATCGAATATAGATTTAATTGTTAGGAAGTGAAACATGGATGATAAACAGTTTGGCTAAAAAGAGAATAGAAGCTTTCGAAATTTGGCGCTACAGGAGAATGCTGCAGATTACATGTGTCCATCGCGTAATTAATTAGTAAGTACTGAACAGAATTGTGGAGACAAGAAATTTGTTGCACAAGTTGACCAAAAGAAGGGATCGGCTGATAGGACAGATTCTGAGACATCAAGGAATCATCAATTTAGTTTTTGAGTGAAATGTGAGGGGTAAAAATTGTAGAGGGAGACCAAGAGATGAATACAGTAAGCAGATTCAGAAAGATGTAGGTTGCGTTAGTTAATCGAGTGTGAAGAGTCTCGCACAGGATAAAGTAGGCTCGCACAGGATTACGTAGCATGGAGAGCTGCAACAAACCATCCTTCTGACAGAATACCACAACAACAACAGCAACAAGAAAAACAACAGCAACCACTAAAGGAAGAGTCGGAAGTGAATAAGCGACTGCTACTTGCGCTGTAGTGAGGCACTGGAGGTATGTATGACGTCAAGTGATGTGGTATCTCTGCGCATCTAAATTCGCCATCCTTCCACTGACGTGTGGACATCGACCTAACGGTTATCGAGCCCGTCTGGCGTAAAGTTTGCCTGAGAGGAGGTATATGAAGAGAGAGTGAACACGGAGCCGCTAGGAGGCGTGAGTCGCGCATGTACTGTGTTTGGAAGCACGCTGGACGGCAATATAAGCTGGCAACGCGTAGAACTGAGACTGTTGGTACTGGCGTTGGTGATTCTGACGTTCATTGGTTGACGGGACTCTGAGTGGACAGCCGTGTTTCTGCTCACGACGGCATTGTAACCATGGATTGTTATTCTTTTTTTGTGAGCAAAATTTCAGCCCATAAACTGCCAGTCCTGAACGATTACCTTAGTACCGAAATGGCCGTGTTTTGATGGTTTATCAAGTGTGGAGAATTTTTTTTTTAATTTAGTTTCTGTACCAATTGGTTGCTTGAAGTTTTCCAGGCCAGTGTTTAAATTTTCATTATTGTCTGGCGTGTATTCCCTGAAGCAAGTACGAAAATGTTTTTGGGGCTTGTTGAATTAACGTCATCTGCTTGTGTGTTTTAGAAGCTTGTCTTGTTACTTTGTGTTCTCTCCCGTGTGTACAACGACATGCCTGAGGAGACGGGCGAGCTGGGCCTGTTGATTGTGGGAGAGTAAAAGGGCTCGTACAAAGAGCGGCAGTTCATGTGTAATGAAAGGAAAGCTGTGTAATCCTGCTTTAAGTATACGCCTCCAGTTATAACCATTATCTCTTGATGCATTTGAAGTTGCGTGAGTGGTGGCTTAATTTTAAAACCACGAGTTTGTTTAAAGTTGTTTAATGAATGGTTCAAATGGCTCCGAGCACTATGGGACTTTACATCTGATGTCATCAGTCCCCTATACTTAGAACTACTTAAATCTAACTAACCTAAGGACATCACACTCATCCAAGCCCGAGGCAGGATTCGAACCTGCGATCGTAGCGGTCGCTCGGCTCCAGACTGAAGCGCCTAGAACAGCTCGGCCACAGCGGCCGGGGTTGTCTAATGATCCTGTGTTGAACTATTGCAGAAGTTAACTCTAAAGTCATTTACTTGTCAGCTTGAATTTGTTTTTGAGATTTCTATGTTTATTTAGAGTAATGTTTTTATGACGAACTTTGTCTTAAAATTTTATGCTCTGTGCTTTTTTTTCTTTTCTTAGTGAGTAGCAAGGAATGATACTTGCTCAGACAGTTACACTGTAATAAAGTCAATCATGTTTGAGAATTGTGGCCTAGTCCTCTCATTAACTGAACCTTTCCTCTGCTAGCGTAAGGTTGCGCTACATCCCATTTCTAATTTTACAAAAACAACTTCGATTTCTCACTGGGATACTAAAATTTCGATGCGAGTTCTTACGCTGTTTCCTAATTTATTCGCAACATGCTATCCGTAAGCTGCAAATTCGTTTCTACTCCTAACTTCCTCTGTTGTCTTATTCGGAGAAGAAACAGTCTTTTTTTCTCTCCTATGCAGCAAGTTCAGAATTTTATTTCTTTTTCCATGTCGTGTTGGGACATTTTGAATTTTTTGGCCAAATGCTCCATAGCATCCCTCTTTCGTACTGTTTTTGTAGTCTAGGGATGTCACAGCCCAAAGCCATGGGAGGATATATATGAAAATGTGTAATTATTTTCAACGCTGTCTCCACGTCAGGCAAGTAGAAACTAACACGGAAAACGTACTGACTACAATAAGTTGTGCGACATTGTCGTATGCCCTGAAACTTGTCCGGCGACTTGAGTTCTGCGACTTCGTCACTTTATATATATATATATAAAGTATATGGGTGAGTACGCGGCCTCAGAGGGAATGTCATAAAAGTCGCTATTGCAATCAGTTCTAGAGACCTGATCCAGTGACTGGAGTAGACTTTGCAGCATACATCATACGTGTCGTAACAGTTTGGTACAGCCAATATGAAAGTGAAACATGGATGCTAAGGGAATCTTTGGAAGAAAATGGAGATAGACCTTGCGGAAACGTGTTGGATACATTTGTAGAATCGCGTTTCTTGTTACGCCAGGTTGTCTCTGGGTACGCTGTCATCTAGGAGAACGGCTGCTTGAAACATACACCGCCCTATGGACACTAGCCTGATCGGAGAGTGGGATAGTATTACGCCATGGCACCTGTGGTAGCAGTCGAAAGCACCTTGTCAGTTGTGGACTAAGTGAAAATTATTGCGGATCTTGATGACTGATGTCCACACCGATGACGACGCAGGATAACTGTCCTTGTCACAATGCCAGAATCATCCTATCGTGGCTTGAGGAACATGACGGTCAACTTACACCAATGTATTAGCCATCAAATTCAGCTGATCAGAACCTGACGGAACACATACAGGGCGCTATTAGGGGCCAGCTCTGCGCTTACAAATACTATCACCACCACCATCATCATCATCAGTGAAAAGTAACCCTTTGCGAGCTTTGGTCTTTTTCCTATTCTCAATTCAGTGCTCGTAATTTACGTGAACTGCGGGATCTTTGAGTGGACATCTGGTGCCACATACCTCCTGAAACCTACCGAGGACTTGTCGAACCCATGTCACGCAACATCGTTGTTGTACTGCGCTCCAAAGATGTACCAACACGGTACTAAGCAGGTGGTGATTATATAACTTTTGTGGTGACTTCTCAGTACTCACGCAAGCATCGCCTATAGAAAGTACAGACAATTTAGAGTTGAACACTTATTTCACATTTTTTGTCTGGCTAACTTCTTAGTTAAAAAGTTTCCCAACAGTTTTTTTGACTATGGCAACGACTATAGGAAACCGCTCATAGTCGGAACAGTCTCCCACACGCGTACGTCGAAACTTTAATGCATTTTACGGCCAATGGTCAACCTCTAAATGGAGTAGCTTAAGGAAACCTTTAGAACATGATCATTTTAATTATGACTTTCCTAGTATCATTTTCTCCCGACTTCCTGTTCATGAGATACAAAAAAAGTGATAACTCCTTAAATACTGATTTGCGTTGAAAATTGTATACAATACTTCAATTTCTTTCCGTCCGTACGAAGTACTGTTGCACAATGGAGAGTCACCCTGTCCACGTAAATGGAGAACCTGATATAGATCTCGTAGATGCACAGACTAGTGACATTAATTTGACCACTGCCAATGTTCGACGTCAACGTGCAACAATAACCAGCCACAGATGGCATGTGGCAACACTATCCGTGGAGGGTATATAAAGGGTGACGGCGGTGGGGGTGGGGGGGGGGGGGGGACGCGGAAAACCGTGCGGCCATTGTCATACTGCGGAAACTGAGCAATATATCCGACGTCCAAGCGGGCATGATCACAGACTTTCGGGCCAAGAGTTGGAGTATTACCGAAATGGATAAGTCTGTAAGCGGTTCGCACGCCGCTATGTTTAAAGAATGCCGTGAATGCAAAATGGCGCTATCCAAAACCGGCGCCGTAGCTATTGTGGTGCGACACGAGCCATAGATGTGAACGACGGCTGCAAATATGTGTACGGACAAATAGACGTGAACAACTGTTGAGCAGCTAACACCGCAGGTGAACGAAGACCGTTCTGCGAACGTTGCTGCATATAGGGCTTTGCAAGAGGGACCAAACATGCTGACTGCTGTTCATAGGCGACGAAGGCTAGAATCTGCACGCCAATACCGCAACTGGGTGGCCACTGGGTGGCCTTTTTAGATGAGTCACGGTTTGTGGTCGATCGACGTGAAACGTCGGAAAGCTAGGGGACCATGGCATCCCAACATTTAATTTGTTTTTCCTCGGCACGGTGGCGTCTACCGATAGGACAGTGCAACGTCTCGTAGGCCGGAGTGGCCGAGCGGTTCTAGGCGCTTCAGTCTGGAACCGCGAGACCGCTACGGTCGCAGGTTCGAATCCTGCCCCGGGCATGGATGTGTGTGATGTCCTTAGGTTAGTTAGGTTTAAGTAGTTCTACGTTCTAGGGGACTGATGACCTCAGAAGTTAAGTCCCATAGTGCTCAGAGCCATTTGAAACATTTGCAACGTGTCACACACCTCGCATTTTGCGTGTATGTTTCAAAAAGCTCCAGGATGAGTTTCCCATACTCCCACGGTCACCAAACTCCCCGAATTTAAACCCAATCGAGAATCTGTGCGACCACATCGATCGGGCTGTTCGTGACACGGATCCCCAACAGAGAAAAATGTAAGTTAATGCACATGAGTAGGAAAAACAGAACCACTATGTTCGAACACAGCATTAGTAGTATGCTGCTTGGCACAGTCACGTTGATTAAATATCTAAGTGTAACGTTGTACAGCAGTGTGAAATGGAATAATTATGTAAGGATTGTAGTAAGAAAGACGAACGGTCAATTTCGGTTTATTGGGAGAATTTTAGAAATTTGGGAAAGCGTGGTTCATCTCTAAAACGAGAGCGCATACAGTACATTTGTGCGAGCCATTGTTGAATACTGTTAGAGTATTTGGGAGACGCAACAGGTCGGGTCAAAGGAAGACATCGACGCAATTCAGAAACGGGCTGCTAGATTTGTTACTGGTAGGTTCGAACAACACACAAGTATTACGGAGATGCTTCGGGAACTCAAATCACTGGAAAGAAGACGGCTTTCTTTTCGAGCAGGCCTATTGAGAAAATTTAGATAAAAGTCGTTTGAGGCTGACTGTAGAACGATTCTGCTACCGTCAACGAACATTTTGCATAAGAACCACGAAGATAAGAGAAATTGGGGCTCATACGGAGACATATAGACAGTCACTTATTTCCTCGCTCTGTTTGCGAGTGGAACAGGAAAGGAAACGACTAGTCGAGGTACAGGGAACCATCCGTCACGCACCATACGGTGGCCTGCGGAATATGGGCGTAGATGGAGAAATTTAGCACAGCTCGTCATGGCACTCGATTCGGCATGGCTCCACATCGCTGTCGGTGCCTTCCAGAACGTTATTGCGCCTTCCAGAACGTCAGTCCAGACTCTTCCGGCACATCTTGCAGCCGTACTCGATAGAAAAGGAGGTTATTCAGGCTTTTGACAGCTGGTCACATTAATAAAAAATGGTTCAAATGGCTCTGAGCACTATGGGACTTAACAGCTATGGTCATCAGTCCCCTAGAACTTATAACTACTTAAACCTAACTAACCTAAGGACATCACACAACACCCAGTCATCACGAGGCAGAGAATGACAGTCAGTAGTGGAAAATTGCGGTGTGCGGCAGGCGGGGGTTCGTTGAGTGTACAGTGTAATGCGTAGACGCACTTTAGGAACTATGTGAGTTGCAAATTTACTACGAGGAGGAATGACGACTCAGAACAATGCTTAGATAGCTTACTGATATAAAAAAGATTTTGAAATGAAGAACTAGGTATTATTTGTGAGATGAAAAGTTTATCTCTATTTTTGTAGACTTGTACTGTTGGCCCACTTCACCCTCGTCACAGTCGAGTTTTGATAACTACTCTATTGATTGATCTTCTAAGTTAATTTACTATACCGTGAAAGTTATTAGAGTAAATAAATTTTGATATTAGAGCCTAGAATTTTTTTATAAGTTCCTTCCTAACTGAAATTTCTGAAATAAGGTCGAGTCATGTGTTTCATTGGCATTTTGTGTCAAGATTATGAACCGAATTTCCCTGGACCAACTGTAGTTAGTTTTTAGCTGCTGCTCAGTGTTGCTTTTCTGCCAGTACTTCATTTTGCAGGTGAGATTCATAATATGTAATTGTTTCGTCTCCTATGCGCAATGTAGGTTCTATCAGTTTCTTTATTTTACCAGCGCCATATGTCACTGCACAAATTTTCGTGTGTTTAAGGTTACATTCTTATACAGGTCCACATTACGGTTTGGTTTGCTTCTTATAGAGTTACTTTTTCTTTCAAACAGTTCACACTAACCAAGTCTACTGAGCCTGAAATTATTGGCTTGCTTATGAATGAGATCGATTTTCATACACACACAGGAATCTTTTTAATTTCATGTAAGTGATGTTTCTTTGAGCTCAGTAGTGCATATAGGTTGTCGGTTCACATTCCCAGCTTTGTATTTACGACACACACATATAAGTAAAGGCTACTCACTTATAGTCGCTAACGCAATCGAGTCGGACGAAGTGGTTCTACCTCAAATATCTGCAAGAGAAGTGGTGGAGAGGTGGTGATGTAAACTTCTTCCTCAGCAGACTGGTCGCCAATGTCCTGCACTAAATTCCAAACCTCTCTGCAGAGTGTCATTGACTGAGAACTTACACACTGTTGTACTCGCATCCATCACAGCACTCTCACACCCCGTGACGTAACGGGTCCTTGAGCGCCGGAGAAGCAAACCTTTTCTAATTAGATAACTGAACCGACACCTTGAGATATCCCAGCCAAAAATAGCCAAACGATTCGTTTCCTATTCTTTTACTCATTTGCTGTTCATTGTTAGCAAATTGTGAAATGAATGTGTAAGTTCTAGCTTACACTTTTAAATCATATTTGTAGTCTTCATTTATCATTCTATCCATTTTAGAATCTAGTATATATCTTCCTATTTCTCCCAAATATCCACATTTAATTGCTGAAAGAGGTATTATCTGAAGTATCTGAAATAGATTCGTAAACTCCAACATCTACTCCATTGTACTATTACTTTTCCATTGCACATGTTCTCCAGTGATATGTTGTTGTTGGTGTGGTCTTCAGTCCAAAGACTGGCTTGGTGCAGCTCTCCAAGTTACTCTATCCTGTACAAGCTTCTTCATCTCCAAGTACTTACTGCAACCTACATCCTTCTGAATCTGCATAGTCCATTCATCACTTGTTCTCCCTCTAAGGATTTCACCCTCCAGTCTGCCCTCCAATAGTAAACTGGTGATCCCTTGATGCCTCAGAACGTGTCCTACCAACCGATCCCTTCTTCTAGTCAAGTTGTGCCACAAATTCCTCATCTCTCCAATTACTTATATTCAGTACCTCCTCATTAGTTACGTGACTTACCCACCTAATCTTCAGCATTCTTCTGTAGCACCACATTTCGAAAGTTTCTACTCTCTTCTTGTCGAAACTAGTTATCGTCCACACTTCACTTCTGTCGAAACTGGTTATCGTCCATGCTTCACTTCCATACAAGGCTTCACTCCATACAAATACTTTCAGAAACGACTTTCTGACATTTAAATCTATACTCGATGTTAACAAATTTCTATTTTCAGAAACGCTTTCCTTGCCATTGCCAGTTACATTTTATATTCTCTCTACTTCGATCATCATCAGTTAGTTTGCTCCCGAAAGATCCTAACTCATCTACTACTTTAAGTGGCTCATTACCTAACCTAATTCCCTCAGCATCACCTGATTTAATTGGACTACATTCCATTATCCTCGTTCTGCATTTGTTGATATTCATCTCACATCCTCCTTTCAAGACACTGTCCATTCCGTTCAACTGCTCTTCCAGGTCCTTTGCTGTCTCTGACAGAATTACAGTGTCATCGGCAAATCGAAAAGTTTTTATTTCTTCTCCATGGATTTTAGTTCCTAATCCAATTTTTTTCTGTTGTTTCCTATACTGCTTGCTCAATATACAGATTGATTAACATCAGGGATGGGCTACAACCGTATCTCACTCCCTTCCCAACCACTGCTTCCCTTTCATGCCACTCGACTCTTATATCTGCCACCTGGTTTCTGTACAAATTGTAAATAACCTTTCGCTCCCTCTATTTGACCATTGCCACCTTCAGAATCTGAAAGAGAGTATTCCAGTCTACATTGTCAAAAGCCTTCTCTAAGTCTACAAATGCTAGAAATGTAGCTTTGCTTTTCCTTAATCTGTCTTCTAAGATAAGTCGTAGGGTCAGTATTGCCTCACGTTTTCCAACATTTCTACGGAATCCAAACTGATCCTTCCGGAGGTCGGCTTGTACCAGTTTCTCCATTTGTCTTTAAACAATTCCTAGTATTTTGCAGCCGTGACTTATTAAACTGATAGTTCGGTAATTTACACACCTGTCAACACCTACTTTCTTTGGGATTGGAATTCTTATATTCTTCTTGAAGTCTGAGGGTATTTCGCCTGTCTCATACATCTTGCTCGCCAGATGGTAGAGTTCTGTCATGGATGGCTGTTGAAGGCTATCAGTAGTTCTAATGGAATGTTGTCTACTCCCGGGGCCTTTCAGTGCTCTGTCAAACTCTTCACGCAGTATCATATCTCCCATTTCATGTCCATCTAGGTCTTCTTCCATTTCCGTAATATTGCCCTCAAGCACATCACCCTTGTATAGATCCTGTCTATACTCCTTCCACCTTTCTGCTTTCCCTTCTTTGCTTAGTACTGGGTTTCTATCTGAGCTCTTGATATTCATACAAGTAGTTCTCTTTTCTCCAAATGTCTCTTTAATTTTTCTGTAGGCAGTACCCATCTTACCCTTTGTGATATATTCCTCTACATCCTTACATTTACCCTCTAGCAATCCCTGCTTAGCCATTTTTCAATTCCTGTCGATCACATTTTTGAGACGGTAGTATTTGTTTTTGCCTGCTTCATTTACTGCATTTTTATATTTTCTCCTCCTACAATAACAAATCAGTTGCCATCCGTGCCAGTAAAGTTGTCGGTTCCAAACAGAGGTGAAAAGATAAATTCTGCCACTGATTTGCCCACAGTTATCCGACCCTTGAGCTGCTAGCACCTTCGCAGTGATACCACCACCTGCCGCGCTGCCGTATATCGGGCCGCAATGGCGGTGCGCAGGTTGTAATATCTGTGCGCCGTTGCATCATTCATATCTGGGTTAGCCTGTCAGAAGCAGGCGGCTGCGGAGGGGGTCTGCTTCCCCGAGAGGAGCTGACAACTGCAAACCGTAGTCTGAGCTCTCCCAGTAAACAGGGCTGCCAACCTGACAAGGCGGAAAGGCGCTGGGAAACAACGCTGAGTGGGATCCGGTGTGTCTGCCAAAAACATTGAAATTTACTGGCTTTGCTGCCTATGGACTTACCGCCTGCCAGCCTGTTGAGAAGGAATCACATCACGGTAATTTTTTCTTAATAAATGCGGTGTAGAGGAATGAGCTCGAACCCAAGACTCCTGCATAGAGGACCTTGCCAAAGCCAACGTTGCGTTGATGACAGATATTAGGATAAGGGTTCACGCCGGCTCATAAGCTGACCCACCACATATACACTACAATCACTTGATTTAACGTTTGTGTTAAGTCGCTTAACGCGAAGTGAACCCCGCCTTTCTTTCAAGACTAAATCGCACTAGTACACCACGTCCGTCACGTGAACACCTTCTTGCAGGAGGCATGTATGAACCGAAAGGAATCGCCCTCATTTATCTGCTGACATTAAAACAATTAAACATGCTAAACACCAGTGCAACGTCACTGGAATCCTTCTCAGACGATGTATGGCCTCATAGGATCATGTTCGAAAAGGACTGAGCAGAAATGACTAGATCATCTCGTGCGGAGAATGCTGAGGAGCACCCAAGCATTTTATAATGCACATGGTCAAGCAGTACGGTGTTATTTTACTCTGCAGTAGAGTTTAATTTCACAGATGTAGAGACTGTACAGGTGCACGTTGAAACAGACTGCCTACGTTTTGGTTATTGTTTTCTTTTCTTTCCCATTATAGTTATTTTTTAGTCTTATAAGAACAGTATATCTGTGCTGGTTGTGCACCACTTTGCTATTAAAAAATCTACAAAAGTACAAAGGTAAGTGTAGGCTGCCTGCAAGCAGAGTCAGGGGTAGTATCTTGAACACATGATGTCATCAAGATGGCGGATGGTGGAAAATTAAAAAGTGCTAGATGGTGGTGGTAGAAATTTTATAAAACGTAAGATGGTGGTGTGGGAAACGTAAAAATGCAAGATGGCGTCAGTGAGAAATTTCAAACTGAAAGCCTGCGTTGGTAGGACATTTAAAAAAATCCAATATGGCGGCACTAGCACACATGCTCTTTCTACCACCTCCCCCCTCTCCCCTCTCCCTTCGCCCTTATCTGTCCCCACTTCCCACCTCCAGTCATTCAGAGCGAAGTATTAAAATGAGGTATCCGATCATAATACAGCTACGAAAATACACAAGCTGCTAGAACCATGTTGAAAGATACGCGTTATTTACGAAAACAATTTCTACACAACAGCGTAAAATACTTATCTTTGAATTGGTTGGTTGGTTGATTCGGATGAGGTGACCAAACAGCGAGGTCATCGGTCCCATCGGGTTAGTGAAGGAAGCCGGCAGTGTCCTTTTACAATAACCATCCCAGCATTTGCCTGAAGCCATTTCGTGAAATCACGGAAAACCTAAATCAGAATGGCCGGACGCGGGTTTGAACCGTCTTCCTATCGAATGGGAGTCCAGTGTGTTAACCACTGCACCACCTCGCTCGCTGCCTTGAATTGTGTACACACATACATACCTCTGTATTTCATCGGTGTAGTGTTAAAATGAAGCTGTCAGTTATTTGAAAGGCGTAAGAATAGTATCAACTACAAAGATCTGCGTTATCCCTGAAAAAATTAAATACGCTTCATTTGAATATGCGTCAGAGTTAAGAATATTTGCGTAATAAAGTTTTATGTTCAAAGATATTTACTTCGGGGTTGAGTGTATACACTTAAAAACTTAAAGATCGGTAGCTTCGGTAGCTCTGCAATCAGCACAGTGAACTGCTAAGCCAAGTGGCTCGGATCCGATTTCCGGCCGGGTCGGAGATTTTCTCCGCTCGGGGACTGGCAGTTGTTTTTCTCCTCACGTTCGTATCGTCATAATTGCCATTACTATTGAGATGCCTGAATGGGCACGGCCCGAAAGCCAATAAATTGAAAAAACAACTCTGTATATCAGCGGAGTATTAAAATTGCTGTTTATGTGAAATGAAACACGAAAGGTTTCGAATAAAACTATCAGACAAGAGAAGAGAAATGTGTAATCCAGCAACTAGTATCAGTAGAAACAGATTTTAAAAATTATAATACACATGGATTCTACAAGATCTTCGCAAACCAAATTAAAGGATATAACCCTCAAAATGTTTGCTTCCAAAACCCAGATGGGAATTTAGCACTAAGCGATGAAGAAAGTTGTGAAGTAGTAGCCGCTAATATTTTAAAAAAAAAACTACTAAATTGTCCAGAACCAACAGAAACCCTCCCAATATCCAACATCAAAGCCCCGCAACAAAAACGTTTCTATACCGCCAAGAGAAGAAGAAATTATCAAATACATAATGAAACTCAAAAATAACAAAGCCTCTGGGAACGATGGAATTGTAGCCGAATTTCTCAATAGTCTAGGGCCTAATTCAAGAAATTAAGTAGTAAGTAGTAAGAATTATTCAAAATATATGAATCACCGAAGAAATCCCAGAAGATTGGAAGCGTGCCTTAATACACTCATTACATAAAAAAGGGGACAAACATGAAGTGAATAATTACAGAGGAATTCCTCTACTCCCTGTCACATACAACATATTATCAGTTTGTATTCTTGAAAGAGCACAGAAACTGCTAAAACCCAAAATCTCAGATTTCCAAACTTGTTTCAGGCCAAACAGATCGTGCCCAGAGCAAATTTTAAACCTAAAATTAATCATAAGAATAAGGAAGATGCGAGGCAAGCCTACAATATTTGTCTTTGTCGACTTCAAGAAATCCTACGAGGGAATCCTACGACTCAAGCCACAGACCTACACTATTTAGGATTATTGAAAAAAAGGATTGGATCGAAAAATACAGAAACTCATTCAGCATACATTAACAAGTACAACATCCAAAGTGAAATTTATGGGAAAACTTTCAAAATCATTCGTGATAAAAACTAGAGTTGAACTAGGTGAACCGTTATAGCCTTTGTTGTTCAATGTAGTTCTAGATAGAGTCATGAAAGAATGGGAAAAGAAACTTGAAGAAGAAAATTTCTGGTAACCAATTTCAAGAGGAACCAAAAAAATAACCTACGAATTTCCTACTTAGCCTTTACAGACGATCCCACAATAATGGCAAATTGTTGTGAGATGGCTAGAAAACAGATAGAAACTCTAAACGAATGCGCAGGGAAAGTCGGCCTGCAGATATCATTTGAAAAGACTATGTTTACAACAACAAATTTAGAAATTTTCAAATTATAAACCAACTATGGAGAAATTAACAGAGTATCACTCTTTAAATATCTACAATAAATTATCTCTGGAAAATATGCACAACAAGACACAATACAAAATGCTCTTAAAGGTTTAGGATTAGTGCAAAACCTCTGTAATAAAAATTGCTTATCTTTAATTGCCAAATTTAGACATTACAAAATGGTAATTAAACAATCAGTGTTATGTGCCAGCGAAACCTTGGCACGAAACAGGAAAACTGATATAGAAAATCTAAAGAAAGAAGAAAGAAAAGTAATTAGGAAAATTTTGGGAACAAGATGGACCGAGAATTGATACAGACTACGGAAAACGTCCAAAATTGAAGAATATTCTAACATAGAGACAGACATGAGGAAAATATGCCTCAAATTGTATGGCCACATGATGAGGCTTCCCGAACACAGACTAACAAAAAGAATAGTAAAATACGTAGATTCCCTCGTTAATGGAGGAGAATGGATCTTGTTCTATACAAATTCATTTTCTGATGGTACGGTACACAGTGTACCATGCAGTACATGTTTTGATCCAGAACATGCGAAATATGTGATATGTAACATTACTGAATGACATAAAGATTTGTCAGAATCCATTAACACTTTGAAGACCTTCCACCTACAAGAATATTGGACCTAGGAAAACGATCATTTTTGCCGTTATTTAAAGCATTACTGGCACATAGCTAAATTATATATCTTTACATGTACTAAAAAGATGGCAAGCTTCAAGATTTATTTTTAGTGCTTTGGTAGATTAGTAATTGTAAATAATGATGACGGAAAGTATAATTTTCTTCACAACAAAAAAGTGTGAAGCCTATTTGAACATCCAAAATTTCTTGCTCACTCAACATACATGGCATATTTCTAGCAGAATTACAGAAAACAGCGAAACCTAAAGAATACGTGCTCGATATTACGTCATTGCGATCCTGTTGACTCTGTCATTCACGACTGCAGCTGTTGTTTGTTTCGAAATTATTCTAGGAATTGACAAAAGAAGGTAGCACCGGTCAATGGGAAGGTCGCAAGACATCCATAGATTGTACCACGCGAAACGAGTCCGGTTTTCGAGTGGTAGGTGGTTTACGCGTCGAGAATATCGCAACCAGCCCTATACTGGGATGTGGCCAGTTTCATCCAAAGCTGCGGCACGACCTATGCTCGGGCTTGGTCTCCAAAGTGTTATCCACGCCATATTTAAAGATATTACAATTAATCGTAGATCCCAGAGTTGATATATACATAGTAATTACAAGTGGTTTAAGTTTCCATACAATAAAAAATTGGCATTGCTCGAAAATGCATTGACTTACACAGTAAAATTACACGTAAACAATGAAAGTGAAGTTCAAATAATTCAATTTTTTGGTAAATATATAAGAAAAAATATATATGAGTGTAGATTCGAGTCTTTCTTATACATTTTAAGGGACTTGAACTCCAGTCAAAATAAGTTAGTAAAGAATATCATTTTGAATTACTGCATAGTCAGTTCAGTTTTCATAACTTATTACACATTCAGTCATTGAGTATTAGGTCACTGATTATCAGAAGCGCTTCCCTTTTATTACAATACAAATACTTCATTTCTCAAAAAATCATACTAATATTTATATAATGATCATCGAACAGAAAATAGCAAGTAGTATCACAAGAGCAATATCGCCAGATGTCAAACGTCAGCTTGTCTGCATGTGGAGTCAGAATCATATGGCCATACATAGTTAATCACAACAGAAAAATAAATACAATACTCAAAAGACATATCTTATAAAGCGACTAATAATGACATAACTTACTTTAAGATTCAACACAAAAAGGATTTATACTCGGACTGTTCAGTAGTAGCTGAAAGAAATGGTTTATTAACTGAAAATGAAGGAAATAACTTCTCTTGAGGTTTAGTGTTGCTTAATGACAAGAGGAAAAGATCATCATCTTACAGTCATTCACTTAACACACTAGAATCGGCTTTGCTTCACTGCTGTAGCAGAATCTACTTCTTCATTCATCAGCATTAGAGAAATTGTGGAATAAAATTGTTTACACAGAAAAACACTAATGTATTGGAGTAGCTTATTTTAAATAATTATTTACAACATGCATAAGAATGTAGCAAATCATCTGGCATCGATGAGTTAAAATACTATAAGCTGAAAAGAAAAAGTTCTCAAAATACATAACACATTTATATAAAAGCGATGGATCAATGTTCTTAACTCTAGAAGATACTTCTGGAATGTCTAGTTCTCCGTAACAGTCCACTGCAACAATTACATTGTTTCGTTCGTTATGTTTTTGATACTTCTGCAATAGAGAAAAATTATATTATGAGCATTATCTCCTACGAATAATAATCCACTTTTCATAATACACCACAATTTGCACCATAATAATCCATAACATCATAAGCCTCACATGGCAGTCTTTAAGCTAAATTCCTCATCATGTTCCACAGCCATATCGCACAGTATTCCATATATTCATTGTGTGTATGCATACAACTCTGAAATTATCACTCTTGAAGAAACTTCCCAAATAACAGAACAAGCATCAGTCAGAAATGTTCCTAGTTAAACCACTGCCCTTCAGAAATACCTTTCTCAGTTCACGACCACTAACACAGTCCCTTATCCAAAATAGTCAGCAGTTATCTATGCCTCTAAAATTCACGACCTCCTTCACAAAATATGTACTTACAAAAAATTTCATCTGACGCACTTTCCTCAAAATAACACAATTTTGTGTCTGGCAAAGGTGAAGTAAAAATCCACATCACAAGTAACCACAAGTCACAAGACACTTCATTATACGTACAAACCATCTTGCTGAAGAAAAGAAAATGTTTATCTTAGAACCTCAAAACCAAGTCTACTCTGCTATACCTAAAGAAAAGTTCCAAACTCATGACATACCTACATAACATTTCAATCAAATACTTCACAAGTAAACGAGACCAATACCAGTTGAATACAAATTGTTCACAGATGGCTTACCATTCCATACTGTCAAAGTGCAAATACAGATTTTCATGTTCTCTCGCTAGCTACACTCGAACCATTAGCCTACAGAAAATGTGAACAGGATCTTTTTGTAGGAAATTTAATGTACTTAATTGGTTTTACTGGGATACGTTTTTGCTAGAAGCCATTGTTTTCGAGTTATCCGTATTTTTCGAGTTATTCAAGAAAAACATAGAAGACACCCCCTCTCCAACACTGAGCCCCACCAGTCAGGATTTCCAGCATGTTGTACATGGCGTTACTTCCTATTACTTTAGAAATATTTACAACTCCAAGAATTATATCCCACATTCGTCCATACCATCTTGCTGAAGAAAAGAAAATGTTTATCTTAGAACCTCAAAACCAAGTCTACTCTGCTATACCTAAAGAAAAGTTCCAAACTCATGACATACCTACATTACATTTCAATCAAATACTTCACAAGTAAACGAGACCAATACCAGTTGAATACAAATTGTTCACAGATGGCTTACCATTCCATACTGTCAAAGTGCAAATACAGATTTTCATGTTCTCTCGCTAGCTACACTCGAACCATTAGCCTACAGAAAATGTGAACAGGATCTTTTTGTAGGAAATTTAATGTACTTAATTGGTTTTACTGGGATACGTTTTTGCTAGAAGCCATTGTTTTCGAGTTATCCGTATTTTTCGAGTTATTCAAGAAAAACATAGAAGACACCCCCTCTCCAACACTGAGCCCCACCAGTCAGGATTTCCAGCATGTTGTACATGGCGTTACTTCCTATTACTTTAGAAATATTTACAACTCCAAGAATTATATCCCACATTCGTCCATTTTTATCTTCGTTGAATGGACGTCTTACAGCACCGGCTTAGTCGAACACTTACAGAATTTAAAATTGACGTTTGTGTAAATTTTTCCTAACGACATAGCAGCATAAAATAAACAGTTACCTCGCTGTGTTCGTCAGCACTTCTGACTACGAATCTACAGTGCTTTTAAGGGTTAAGTTTGGATCGAATTGTTTTAGTTTTAGCATAACGTTTACAAAAGTAGGTTTTTGTTCATTACCTTCATTGGCACGTTTCAATTAATTATGTTAACGAAGTAGTCGAGTACGGTGATGGCTTAATAGCACAATCAACAGAGACTAAAAAAGGTCGAATATCGGGAGTAGTTTGTGTAGTCCGGAATATTTGTACAGTGGTACTAGGGAGTGCTATGAACGAAATATTAGAAATCCTGACTGTTGGTGTGTGAGTGTGGTGTGCAGGTGCGTTTGAAGGTCACTTTCGTGCGTTTTTCTAGGATGAAACGAAAATTGTGGCTTTCAGTGAAAACATATCTCAGGACAAAATTTAACTGCATTAAATTTCCTACAGAATGGTCCTGTTCATTTTTTCTGTAGAACAAACAGTTCGTGCGTAGCGAACAAGAGAACATGAAAGTCTCGCGTTTGGTTTACGAAGACGATCTATAACATTGCAGACTGCATAAAACGACAGCGGTAGGGCTGTTGAATCACCGTGTGTATTTTACTATTAACAATTTTACATATTTGACGTACTAATAACTCATGTTAGATGTTTTTATTCAGTGTTGCAGTTTCTACAAGCATGACTGATGGTTGTTTCCTGGGACAGTGCACCAAAACTTGACATGCACGCCTACTCTGAGCAAAAAACTAAGTAAGTTTTCTTGTGCTCATGCAGTCTACCATTCATTCCCTGTCATATCTGTGAATGCAATTCAGATTTGTCTCTCATTCAGTTTTGCAGAACCTGCAAACAGTACTAAATCGAGCAGCAGGGAATCTTGAAGCAGCTGCAGTATAGCATCCTTCTCCAGATCCAGGAATGGAGAATATGCGAGGAGCAGTGGAGAATCTGCAGTGGTCGAAGTCTCTCAGTGGGCTGAATTTCGTCACTAAATAGTAATACTATTTTTATTAGGAAAGATGAACAAACCAGAAGCAAAGGGCTTTAAATTAATGATATTGAATGGATTGTTGTCGAGTCTTGATTTATAAGTGAAATAATTACAGGTAAAATAGAAAATAGGTTTGGGCTTAAAGAGCCTAGACATTTGTTAGATACCTGTTTTTTCATGTTACCACGAAAAGTGTTTTTCCAGTTAACCAATCTCTGAAAATCAGTTTTTCGGTACTCTTCAAGTTTTCCTTATCCAAGTTAGGTGTATCTCAATACAAAGAATGCGAGTTTAATGCTGTCGAAAATTAATGATGTATGGTACTCGACTAACGTAATTGAGAAGCTGTTAATGAAACTTGAGACTTTTCAAGTGGAGGAGGAAAAAAGATCTACTGCATTTTAATGTCAATGAAAATAACATGTTTTAATGCAGGAGTATACACGAAACTGCCCAAAGTGATAACAGAAAATCACGTAGTAAGTTAAGTCAGAGGCTAACGCTTGTTTTAAGTGCTCGGTTCTAGCAAGATTGTATCTTTTGGATCAGCGTTTAGGCTCTGTGTCATGGAAAAAAAATTAAACTTTGCCAACACATTGTTCCCTACTCAGCTGAAACATGTTGATAGTTTCGACAAACAGAACAAATACATTTCTGTGATGATATTCAGTATTTTGATTATGAATAGATGACATCACAAGACAAGGGAGATGGGAAGTACTACAAGGCACCATCAGAAGAAACATGTAAATCTACTGAGGCTGCAGGCTGCTAATACAGATACACTAGGGTATCTGATCAAAAGTATCCGGACACCCCCAAAAACATACTTTTTTCATATCAGCTGCATTGTGCTGCCACCTACTGCCAGGTTCTCATCTCAGCGACTTCAGTACTCATTAGACATCGAGAGAGAGCAAAATGGGGGGCTCCGCCGAACTCAAGGACTTCGAACATGGTCAGGTGATTGGGTGTCACTTGCGTCATACGTCTGTACGAGGGATCTCCACACTCCTAAACATCCCTAGATCCACTGTTTCCGATGTGATAGTGGAGTGGAAACATGAAAGGACGCGTACAGCACAAATGCGTACAGGCCGACCTCGTCTGTTGACTGACAAAGACCGCCGACAGTTGAAGAGGGTCGTAATGTGTAATAGACAGAAATCTATCCACATCATCACACAGGAATTCCAAACTGCATCAGGATCCACTGGAAGTACTATGACAGTTAGCCGGGAGGTGAGAAAACTTTGATTTCGTGATCGAGCGGCTGCTCATAAGCCACACATCACGCCGGTAAATGCCAAACGACGCCTCGCTTGGTGTAAGGAGCGTAAACATTGGACGACTGAACAGTGATAAAATGTTGTGTGGAGTGACGAATTAGGGTACACAATGTGGCGAATGCCCGCTGAACGTCATCTGCCTGTGCGTGTAGTGCCGATAGTAAAATTCGGAGGCGGTGGTGTTACGGTGAGGTCGTGTTTTTCATGGAGGGGGCTTGCACCCTTTGTTGTTTTGCATAGCACTATCACAACACAGGCCCACGCTGACCTTATTGCTTCACACTGTTGAAGAGCAATTCGGGGATGGCGATTGCATCTTTCAACACAATGGAGCACCTGTTCATAATGCACGGACTGTGGCGGAGTGGTTACACGACAATTACATCCCTGTAATGGACTGGCCAGCGCAGAGTCCTGACGTGACTCCTAGAGAACGCCTTTGTTCTGTTTTGGAACGCCGACTTCTTGCCAGGTCTCACCGACCGACATCGATACCTCTGCTTAGTGCAGCACTCCGTGAAGAATGGACTGCCATTCCTCGAGAAATCTTCCAGCACCTGACTGAAAGTATGCCTGCGAGAATGGAAGCTGTCATCAAAGCTAAGGGTGAGCCAACACCATACTGAATTCCAACATTACCAATGGAGGGTGCGACAAACTTTTAAGTCATTTTCAGCCAGGTATCCAGATACTTTTGATCACATAGTGTGTATGAAGTCTCTTCAGAAAATAACCGAAAAATTTGAATTACGCGTCTACGAAGGTATTTAGTGACATACCGTCGGCAGCACTGCCTTGCGCATTATCTCCTTTGTACCACACATTTCTGCAATGTTGATTTCTGGCTTAGCTTTTGTGATACTGTTATTTGAGTGCAATGTTATAAGAGTTTGCAGTGACTTTTGAAATGTACGATTTTCTGTAGCAGCAATGACACGTTAAATTTTGCATGAAACTGGAGAAAACATTTACAGATACGTCTCAAATTTTGAAACAGCTTAGGGACATGATGCTCTGGATCGTACGCTTAGGTGCAAAAGTTTACACAATTTAAAAGTAGTCGTCAGCCAACTGAAGATGATCCTCGGCCATGAAATCCTTCTACTTAAACTGATGACTTATACTTTCAGAAACGGCGAAACCGTAAACTGTGTGTATTACTAAGACATTTTGCAACAGTTATGTGAAAAAAGTCCACAGAAAGATACCACTTGTGGAGACACAAGTGGTTCTTGCAGCTCGACAATGAACCCGCACACTCACCTCTTTCAGTTTGTCGCTTTTGGGCCAAAAATCAGATGACTGTTCTCCTGCAGCCCCCTTACTGGCCAGACCTGGCTCCTTTCAATCTGTTTTATTTCTGAAATTAAAATCAGTGCTGAAAGATTGCCGTTTTCAGAGTATTGATGACGCAAAGGAAATTTGTCACAGACGTTAAAGGCCATCTCAGATGGAGCTAGCCAGGACTGCTTCGCAAAACTGAGACATCGCTGGGAAAAGTGTGTGAACCGTGGAGGGCGTACTTTGAAGGGGACAAGGCCCACTGATTTGTAAACTTAATAAAATGGAAAAAATCTTCATTTATTTTCAGAATAGATCTCTTATATCATTTCTGTTGCATCAGAAACTTGCCGAGGCCAGCAGAAAGTAGTGTTACTGGTCATCTTAAGTTCATTGTGGTATTAGAATGCGGCCTGTGCTATTTTTATTCCCAGAAAAAAATAGATGCACATTTACCACAGTTTAAGCAGTCAACAGTACACTGAGATAAAGACATGGAATAGCGATATGCGCATATTCAGTTGAGGGTAGTATCTCATGTACAAGGTATAAAAGGACAGTGCATCAGCGGGGCTGTCAGTTATTTTCATGTGATTCATGTGAAACGGTTTCCGGACGCATGACAAAAATTAACAGTCATTGGACGCGGAATGGTAGTTGCATGCTACATTCCATTTCGGAAATCGTTAGTGAATTCAGTATTACGAGATCCGTAGTGCCAAGTGGGTGCCGAGCCTATCAAATTTCAGGCGTTATCTCTCCCAATGGATGGCCTTCACTCAACGACCGAGAGCAGCAGCGATTGCGTAGATCTGTCAGTGCTAACAGACAAGCAGCAATACATGACGTTACCGCAGAATTGAATGTGGGACGTACGAACATATCCGTTAGTACAGGTCGTGAAAATTGGTGTTAATGGACTACGACAGCAGACGACCGACGCGAGTGACGTTGCTGTCATCACGATATCTCCCGCAGCGCCTGTCCTGGGCTTGTAGTTCAAATGGCTCTGAGCACTATGGGACTTAACATCTGAGGTCATCAGTCCCCTAGACTTAGAACTGCTTAAACCTAACTAACCTAAGGACATCACATACATCCATGCCCGAGGCAGGGTTCGAACCTGCGACCGTAGCAGCAGCGCGGTTTTCGGACTGAAGCGTCTAGAACCGCTCGGCCACAATTGTCAGCTGGGCTTGTGACCACATCGTTTGGACCCCAGACAACTGGAAAACCGTGGGCTGGTCAGTTGGTAAGATCTGATGATAGGGTTCGAACGTGGCGCACACCCCACGAAACCACACACCCAAGTCGTGAGCAAGGCATTGTGGGAGCTGGTAGTGGCTCCATAACAGTGTGTACTGTGTTTACATGGATTGGACTGAGTCCTCCGGTCCAACTGAACCGATAATTGACTGTAAATTGCTATGTTCGGCTATGTGGAGACCATTTTGAGCCATTCATGGGCTTGATGTTCCCAAACAACGATGGAATTGTTGTGGATGACAACGAGCCACATCACCAGGCCACAATTCGTCGCGACAGGTTTGAAGAGCGTTCTGGACGATTCGAACGAGAGATTTGGTCACCCATCGAACATTTATGGGACACAATCGAGAGGTCAGTTCGTGAACAAAATCCTGCACCGGCAACATTTCGCAGTTACGGACGGCTGTAGAGGCAGCATGGCTCAGTTTTCCCGCCAGGGACTTCCACCGCCTTGCTGAGTCCTGGGTGCTGCACTACGCCGGGCAAAAGAAGATCCGACTGATATGAAGAGGTACCATATATCATCTCAATGTATACTGAACAGTAGCAGTAACGATTTCGTAAAATTTACCAAGTTCAGCAAGAAACTGAAGCTACCTTTAGCAATTTATTCTGATATGAATCATTTGCTAGTTGCGGTTCCAGTAGTATCCATGGTTCGTATTCTAATCAGCTACAATTGCTTAAGCTGTCCAGTATTGCCTACTATACAGGGTGGTCCACTGATTGTGACTGGGCCAAATATCTCACGAAATGAGCGACAAACGAAAAAACTACAAAGAATGAAACTGGCCTAGCTTGAAGGGTGAAACCAGATGGCGCTATGGTGGCCCG
This sequence comes from Schistocerca gregaria, assembly GCF_023897955.1. Classification (NCBI taxonomy): domain Eukaryota; kingdom Metazoa; phylum Arthropoda; class Insecta; order Orthoptera; family Acrididae; genus Schistocerca; species Schistocerca gregaria. The sequence goes on from NC_064922.1 coordinate 816,096,376, forward strand.
CTACATGGCGCTGCCATAGGTAAAACAGATATCACCTGCGTTTTTTTAAAAGAATAGGAACCACCATTTTTATTACATATTCGTGTAGTACGTAAATAAATATGAATGTTTTAGTTGGACCACTTTTTTCGCTTTGTGATAGATGGCGCTGCAATAGTCACAAGCATATGGCTCACAATTTTAGACGAACAGTTCGAAACAGGTAGGTTTTTAAAATTAAAATACAGAACGTAAGTACGTTTGAACATTTTATTTCGGCTATTCCAATATGATACATTGACAATGCGCTGACGCATGTTGTCAGGCGTTGTCGGTGGATCACGATGCAAACATCCTTCAACTTTCCCTACAGAAAGAAATCCGGGAACGTCAGATCCGGTGAACGTGCGTGCCATGGTATGATGCTTCGACGACCAATCCACCTATCATGAAATATGGTATTCAATACCGCTTCAACCGCACGCGAGATAAGTGCTGGACATCCATCATGTTGGAAGTACATCGCTATTCTGTCATGCAGTGAAACATCTTGTCGTAACATCGGTAGAACATTACGTAGGAAATCAGCATACGCTGCACCATTTAGATTGCCATCGATAAAATGCGAACCATTTATCCTTCCTCCCATTTTGCCGCATCATACCGCCAGGTCGCTGATGTTCCACTTGTCGCAGCCACCGTGGATTTTTCTGTTGCACAATAGTGCATATTATGCCGGTTTCCGTTACCACTGTTGGTGAATGACGCTTCGTCGCTAAATAGAACGGGTGCAATAAATCTGTCATCGTCCCGTATTTTTGTTTTGTGCCCAGTGGCAGAACTGTACACGACGTTCAAAGTCGTCACCACGCAATTCCTGGTGCATAGAGATGTGGTACGGGTGCAATCGAAGTTGATGTAGCATTCTCAACACCGACGTTTTTGAGATTCCCGATTCTCGCGCAATTTGTCTGCTACTGATGTGCGGATTAGCCGCGACAGCAGCTAAAACTAATACTTGGTCATCATCATTTGTTGCAGGTCGTGGTTGACGTTTCACATGTGGCTGAACACTTCCTGTTTCCTTAAATAACGTAACTATCCGGCGAACGGTCCGGACATATTTGGATGATGTCGTCCAGGATACCGAGCAGCATACATGTCACACGCCCGTTGGGCATTTTGATCACAATAGCCATACATCAACACGATACCGACCTTTTCCGCAATTGGTAAACGGTCCATTTTAACACGGGTAATGTATCACGAAGCGAATACCGTCCGCACTGGCGGAATGTTGGTGGTACCACGTACTTATACGTTTGCGATTGTTACAGCTCCATCTATCACAAAGTGAAAAAGGTGGTCCAACGAAAACATTCATAGTTCTTTAAGTACTACACGGGGGTTCCTATTTTTAAAAAACGCAGTTGATACCCGTTTGAAGTATGGCAGCGCCAGCTAACGGGCCAACCATAGCGCCTTCTGGTTACCCCCTTCAAGCTACACGAGTTTTGTTCTTTGTAGTTTTTTCGTTTGTGGCTTATTTCATGTGATGTTTGGCCCGGTCACTGTCAATAGACCACCCTGTAAACACTGCAACTATAGCCAAGGATATTCCAAATAAATTACACTCCTGGAAATGGAAAAAAGAACACATTGACACAGGTGTGTCAGACCCACCATACTTGCTCCGGACACTGCGAGAGGGCTGTACAAGCAATGATCACACGCACGGCACAGCGGACACACCAGGAACCGCGGTGTTGGCCGTCGAATGGCGCTATCTGCGTAGCATTTGTGCACCGCCGCCGTCAGTGTTAGCCAGTTTGCCGTGGCATACGGATCTCCATCGCAGTCTTTAACACTGGTAGCATGCCGCGACAGCGTGGACGTGAACCGTATGTGCAGTTGACGGACTTTGAGCGAGGGCGTATAGTGGGCATGCGGGAGGCCGGGTGGACGTACCGCCGAATTGCTCGACACGTGGGGCGTGAGGTCTCCACAGTACATCGATGTTGTCGCCAGTGGTCTGCGGAAGGTGCACGTGCCCGTCGACCTGGGACCGGACCGCAGCGACGCACGGATGCACGCCAAGACCGTAGGATCCTACACAGTGCCGTAGGGGACCGCACCGCCACTTTCCAACAAATTAGGGACACTGTTGCTCCTGGGGTATCGGCGAGGACCATTCGCAACCGTCTCCATGAAGGTGGGCTACGGTCACGCACACCGTTAGGCCGTCTTCCGCTCACGCCCCAACATCATGCAGCCCACCTCCAGTGGTGTCGCGACAGGCGTGAATGGAGGGACGAATGGAGACGTGTCGTCTTCAGCGATGAGAGTCGCTTCTGCCTTGGTGCCAATGATGGTCGTATGCGTGTTTGGCGCCGTGCAGGTGAGCGCCACAATCAGGACTGCATACGACCGAGGCACACAGGGCCAACACCCGGCATCATGGTGTGGGGAGCGATCTCCTACACAGGCCGTACACCTCTGGTGATCGTCGAGGGGACACTGAATAGTGCACGGTACATACAAACCGTCATCGAACCCATCATTCTACCATTCCTAGACCGGCAAGGGAACTTGCTGTTCCAACAGGACAATGCACGTCCGCATGTATCCCGTGCCACCCAACGTGCTCTAGAAGGTGTAAGTCAACTACCCTGGCCAGCAAGATCTCCGGATCTGTCCCCCATTGAGCATGTTTGGGACTGGATGAAGCGTCGTCTCACGCGGTCTGCAAGTCCAGCACGAACGCTGGTCCAACTGAGGCGCCAGGTGGAAATGACATGGCAAGCCGTTCCACAAGACTACATCCAGCATCTCTACGATCGTCTCCATGGGAGAATAGGAGCCTGCATTGCTGCGAAAGGTGGATATACACTGTACTAGTGCCGACATTGTGCATGCTCTGTTGCCTGTGTCTATGTGCCTGTGGTTCTGTCAGTGTGATCATGTGATGTATCTGCCCCAGGAATGTGTCAATAAAGTTTCCCCTTCCTGGGACAATGAATTCACGGTGTTCTTATTTCAATTTCCAGGAGTGTATACAGAGGTAACAATTGCCATGGGTGGGTTGCTTAACAACTGCATCAATCGCTGAGAGCATGATCGACTATTTAGCCTAGTGCAAAATAAAAAGACGGAAGAAGAATTAGCATTTCGCTTGGCAGTTGTCTGCCATATTTTCCTGCAACCGTTTGAAGAAGGCGATATTACAGACAGAGACCACCGTCATTTCCCCTGTGTCTAACGAGACGCAGCACATCACAGTTGCAGTGTGAGGTACAGGCCTCACTACAGTCCCCATCGTATTCCACATCCTAAACAATTATGACTGACATTTCTTGATCACTGATATTTGTGAACAACAGACATCAGATGGCAACGAAGAAATTAAATTAAATACAGATCGCGTTTCTCTTCGGGCATGTAACGTGGAAAAATACAAATTAATTACAAAAAGTGTTGCTGTATTATACCATGAGCGATACTGTTATATAAACTTGTGATTTGTAGACTCGCTAAGTTTCTTGAAGCGCTCAGGTAGGAAGTACCTAAAATCAGATGAGGGCAAGATAATGAGAGCATATTTTCCCGGTGATCGAGAGTTTAATCTAGATAATCAGAAGATCATTTAGTCCCTATGAAAGCGTGAGCAACAAATCGATTTCGTTAGAAGATCACCTACGTGCAATTAGAAAGTTAAAAAGCTTATTAACACGTAAAACAATAACATGAGCCGTGTACCAAAAAGTTTGCAATGTATTCAACTGGAAAACACTTGGAGTCTATTCCGATTTATATTTGAGAAAGTGCTGACGTGTTCGAAAACTTTCACGCCCTTTGCCTTACGACATATGAACTGGATCCTCCACATTACATTACGTCACTCGCCTTGGAGTGGGATACACTTCTGAAAATTGCTAAAGTAGAATTGCAGTTTATTAGCGATATCGTACAACTCCAGTTTGCTCAAAGAGATATTAGAGGCTGTATTGTCTATTGGTCTTGCAGACATGCATTTGCCAACAATAGATTCATTGTAAATTATAATAACAAAATTGACAAACCTTGCATTATTTGTCTTATCTTAACAGCCTATGCAAGTGGCCGCTGTCGCAGTATCTGTCGGTGACCAGTTTTGAATGGGTACCTCCAGAGAGTGTCAAAACGTATGTGGGGAAAAACATACATGATTCTGACATACACTACATTTTAAATGTGAATCTCGAACATATCGAGAGATTTAACAATTTTCATTCAGATTTGTGCTTATGTCCGTGGAAAATATCGCCGCCATTCGAAAGTAAGAAACGAAAGAATTTATCTTCGACCTTAAATGATTCGAAAAACTATGTCATTCATTACAGGAACAAACTGATTAAAAAAAAAGATTCATTGAATTTTACCATTTAGGCAAGCTTCTTGGATCAAATGATACATTGAGATTAACGCAAGGAAGGAAAAAAGAAAAAGAAAACCCGTCGGTGCAGCAGAGCTGTGCAAAGTATGCTAAAGATGCGACATATAAGACTAATGACATTCTTGGAAGGAACATTTGTGGCAGCTGCATTAATTGAAAATCCAAATTTTCAAAGGACTGTTGCTTTCAACGCAAATTTAGTTGTTATTAACTGAGAAAGCTTAATGGGGTCTTCGATTAACCCACTACAGTAGAAACGACAATTTCTAATATTTCGATAACCCTCCTTATCGACTTTCATCATGCATTCACGTTGAACAAGTTGGTGACAACAACATATACTGTGCTACATGAACACCGGTAGCTTACTCCATCACGCACATTACAATAGCATGCATCTAGAAGGATTTCAGGAACGATGTCCATACTAGACTGATGCATCGAGTTTCCCTGGAAACAACAGATACGAAATTCCGCTAATGAATAAAAAAGAGGACTGATTAATGGAAGGGGAACTTAATGGTGCAATTTGTCGGTCCGCGAGAAAAAAAAAAGTGTGTTCTTGAGACTGAGTCCGGGTGCATAATGCGCAGAGCAAAGAGAATAAAACAGCCGCCTGGTCATTACAGGCAATGTGCATTGGATTCGGAGGTGAAAACCACAGTGCAGCATATAATTCGATCTAAGCAATATTCCTACTATCAAAGAACACAATATAGCCTTACTTACAAAGGACGGTAGCGCCGTATACTTCCAGATAATGTGAATACATTGGCATGGGGTCAATCCCACATGAAAAATTATAATTTATTTCAATTGAAATACTTCAAAAAATGTAAAAAAACTGTAAAAATGTAAATGCGTGGAAAATATGTGTGGAAAATGCAAATTGTAGATTATAATTCTAATTGTAGATAGTAATTTGAGGTCACTAGCACCTTTGTGACTGATGTGAATTCATGCACAACTTTCAGATTGCCTAGATCAAACTTCAGGAAAAATATGTTCTCATTATCTTGAGTTCATCTGATATATCCCTCTCAATCCTCATATGTTCTCATTATCTTGAGTTCATCTGATATATCCCTCTCAATCCCCTCTCAATCCCCATCGTTATTGCTCAGATGCTGAGAAGCCTTTAACAATTTAAACTCTGACTATCCCTTGTCGTTGTAAGAGTTCATGTAATAACAGACTATGCTGAAATGTAAAAATATTGTACGTAAAAAAACAAGTACGCTGAAATGTAAAACACGGTATTTAAAAAGCAATATAAATAAAGAGAAATTGCAGTAATTGCTGAAGTGGTACAATATTTTGCGCATACGTTTGCCTGTGTGTGTGTGCGTGTGTGTGTGTGTGTGTGTGTGTGTGTGTGTGTGTGTGTGTGTGTGAGAGAGAGAGAGAGAGAGAGAGAGAGAGAGAGAGAGAGAGAGAGAGAGTGTACAGTTTCAGGTCAAAATATCTTTGAACATAATTCTCCCATACACAAGTATTTTTAATTTTCAAGTAAAGTTTAGGTAATTCTTTTTTCGGACATGATGTACATCATTGAACTTGATGCCAGAAGTTGGCATTATTTCAGACCTTCATTCTGACTGGCGTATCATTTTAACACATTGCTATGAGTTGCTGGAGAGGGATATTGGGGGGGGGGGGGAGGGTGGGGGAGGGGGAAGGTGACGGTACAGAGTACAAGTGAGCTAGGTCCATTACCTAGAACCTTTTTTCTTTCTTTTTCAAATTTTCCACAAGTGCCAACTTGATGTTCTTAATTTTCGGTCATCTGCCATCTTGATGATGTCATGCATTCGAGATTATTGCCCGTATTCCTGCTTATAGGCAACCCGCACTAACACTTGCATTCGTCAGGATCATTTAAGTGTAAAATTGTCGAGAACCAAAACAGATAAACTACTCATAGTACTTACTCATTTCTTCGTCCATTTGAATTTAAACCGTCACACGTACACAGACGTATAGATGGCGCAAAACGTTTGGGTAGTTTTTAAGATGGGTCATCGGATGTGTCAAATGAAGAATATGGCTAGCGAGTGACAGGAAGGACAGCTATAGCACCCCAAATTTAAGGCTGATGATCGAAGAAACGATTGGTTACAGCATATTTAATTATGGAAATGTGTTGGCTAAGAATTATCCAGAAAATACTCGTAGAATCGACGACTTAGCTGAAAACTGAGAAGTATATCTTGTTAAAATCATTCCCGACAAACCGCTGAAATCTCGTTTTAGTTGCGACTTATTATAGTGTCGTAACAAGTTTTTCTACCTTGAATTATAGTGCATTTATTAGAACTTTATTTAAAAACGGAATGCCCGCGAAAGGCAAAGGTCCCGAGTTCGAGTCTCGGTCCGGCACACAGTTTTAATCTGCCAGGAAGTTTCTTATTTAAAATCACTTTCATGTTATCATTTTTAATACATGACGAGTTTATCTATCAATTTTTCTCCGCAGATTTTCGTTTCGCACGAGAAGACTGCCACGAAGCAGCGTTCTTTTGTCCACGTCGTGACGTCATATCTCTCATCCCTAGTCACTCACTGGCGCTGACGTAAAATAATCCAATTTAAGAAGTTATTTAATCTCCTTTTCACTGCAATAAAAGCCCTTTGATGGGACATGCTTCTGAAATAAAGCGTAACTACCACCTGTAACACACTCAGCTCAACTTTTATTAGCTCCAAGCGAGCACCCGACAGCCGTAAAACATCGACCTAAATAACTTACGTCCAGTTTAAAATCTAACCCAGATAAAATCCTCTTTCATGTGATGAGCTACATCAGTTGTGAAGTTCGTAAACTCATGAGCGGGTGCTATTAAAAGACTAGACTTTAAGCATTCTACAGATTCGAGATCATACCAGCGTCTGCTAACGACTGCATGCAAAATCACATTTGAGCACCGTTGAAAAAATCCTTGAAATCGCTAGTATTTTATTTTGTTTTTACTTTGGTGGACCTCTGGGCCAATAACACAAAATCATAGCATATCCTGTAACAGATTAAGAACATCTTAAACGAAATAAATTCACGATAACAAAAATTTGAACTAAGAAATTCTAGAATGACACTAATAATAATAATAATAATAAATATTACAATAGTCACCAATCTTTACTGCTTGGTAAAGCCCCCTCTTACATTCTTCCAACTGTCCCTCTCTCCAGCTCTACTTTTGTCATTACAGCCCCACTTTTTATTTCCTAATTTTATCCGTTAGGATGTAGTTTTCCATGACTGCATTAATTAAAATGAATGTATGTATAAGCTGTAAGTAAAAAATAATTATAAAAAAACTCAAAATATCCGCGGCCTTAAATTTTTTGGCCAATTTTTCATAAATTAACTCATTATTTAAAGTAATTTAAACTTTCAGTAAGCTCAGGGCTATTTTGACGAAAACTGACATGTTGAGAACCGTGGCTGTAATACTATAAGTTTTATAATCTAAACAGCGGCCATAAGTACGGTTTAACAAGGATTATTCGGATCAAACCATGTCCGGATTCGGATTTTTGGAAGTCCATCTTCATCTGTGACCCAAATAAACTTAGCTAAACCGTACTTGCTATTTCAGTTATGAATCTTTCAGTTAGCCATCATAGTGTTAAATTAGTATCCTCTGTTACAATAGCTACAGGATGATTATAATTAAAGTTAAACTTAAACGGAACGATAAGTGATGTCGTGCTCGCATCGACAGAGCTCACATAAAATCGATAAAATGACGGAAAATACGTATAAATTGATGGAAAATACACCGAAATGCGGGGAAATTGAGGGAGTACTTGCATGTCCTGTGATTGGTGCAGAAAAATTCTTGTGCGTGGGGAAGAGTATACAACAGCAAGAGGAATATGGGAAAACGTTGAGATGGAAGCTCCGGGAACTGGGGAAACAATCTTTTACTTTTCGTCGAGGCAACATTCTACTGTATGTCTATTGAGGTAACAGTGACACGCATTAGTTGACTGCTGCCTTTGATGCTCTCCTGGAAAAAAGAGAGCCATCTGCTTCTAAACTTACTTGCATATGCGTTAAAGGGTGACCGAGAGTGGATGGAGATGGAGTGATAGGGTGAGATGGAATTGTAACGAGGTAGGATTTAATGGTAGACTGATGATGCATTTTAGAAAGTGTGGGACATGTCGCTGTAGGTAATTTGACCACTTTTTAAAGTTGTTCTGTCGGGATGCATTAGTTGTGTGACATAACCTGCGCTCGGCTCGCATACAACTGCGTGTTCTGTATGTGGCTTGGAGCACTGTCTACTGGTGATCGTTAACAGCAAACCTTTCGATCATCAAAGGACTTCCATCCTGTTTCGACTCATTTCTCTAGACGAACGAACATTTATGTGACATACTCCATTCCCCTGCCGCATCTTGGGCATATACTCGAGTCTTCAGTTTCATAACTGCGGTGATTCTAAGTTAACGACGGGTGTTTGTGAGGTACTACGATCCCCGTGTATACGTCTGCGTGACGGATGTCCTGTTTGCGGAGTTAGTGGCTGCATGACGTGTAATTTCACATGTCAAACACCGCTGCTATGCGCTTGTCTCTTTCTTTGTAAAAGGCATTCTCCGTTACTAACGATTATTTTATACAGGACTGATGTGAGCATAGTATAACTTCCGAACCTTCATAGGAAGTGAACAGTGGGGACTATATACCGCGGAAAAGCTATATTGTACATGTATCACAAGGAATCGATGTTTTAAGGAAGTAGTTTTTCGTTTTACAGTTTATCACCATAGTTTATTGTAGAGAAATCTGCAAGGGGATTGTATTTCAGATTCTGAAAATGTATTTCTTACGTTGGTATAGTAACAGCGTTGCATTACCTACGACTAATAGGTCGGAAACCACAACGATCTAACATTATTGCGTGTTTTAAGTGCAGAACATTGTAGCCTTCGGAGAACATGTGTTTATGTTCTCTCTTACTATACCTTCTTGGTAATACCCCAGACACTAGAACCATACTTAAGAATCCCTAGCGCAGTTGATTTACGTAAAACGCAGCAAACTCTGTGCATCTGGAGTTACATCATGCATAAAAACCATCTGTTTCTTGTTCTTACCCGTCTGTTGTATCATCACAACGGTTTAATATCTACTACACACCGATAAGAGGTGCTAACAACCTCGACATTCGCGCATCTGGAGAAATCTTGTGCTCTTGGATGGGTGCGGAACAGCAGTTATAGCCTCGGTTCGCACTATTCCTACACGAAATATGGAATGAAGCGGTCTACTTCTGGTCAACTGCAGGGAGCGTTGGTCAAAGACAATGTGAAGAGATATTTCGGTCTCTAACTTTATCCTAAGAATGCGAGAATGCCCTGTGACTCCCATCCACATAGAGAAAGACTGTATACCGTGCAGTATGATTGAAGTGCTAGAGATATATAGGTTGCTGTCTGATATTCTTTGGTGATGAAGATGTTTGATAATAAACAATGAATGGACATACTACACAGTCATATATTTACATTCTTGATGGTAGTCGCAAAGTAGTGAAGGGGCTATTTAGCGATGATACAGAAATTGCTAAGCATGTTACTGCATCACTGGTCAGTGTTGAAATTATGGTAAAATTTGCTAAAACTGATCGCACTATCAACTATGATATTATTTCAGTACATCAATGTTGTCTGTTCCATCCCAACCGTTCACTGGTACGCTTTTGATTACCACATAAGGACTGACTGACATTGCTTGTTTGAGATGGAGAAAGAGTCTTGGTGGAGGGGACAATACCTTCTGGGGATGGCTAACACTGTTACAGTGATAGCGTGCATGGCAGCAAATGAGGAATCAATAAAATGGAACACAATTTCATCAGCTGTCCCATCACTGTGAAAGATGATTTAAATGTAGAGGTCGTCAATCACATTCGGACAGCAGTTTGGAAACGCTCCACAATGCCTCAAAACTCTTCCAGCTTCCTTATGTTGTGCCTGTCTTCTATTTCAATCACCCGGTGTGTAGGTGTGTTGTGGGGTCAGCAGCACCAACACGATTTACACCGTGCGATGTCTATTTTTCTGGGGGAGCCAATGGACCAAAACGTGTTAGTGTCAATTTAGAAACTGATAAACACGTCAAAGTCATGGCAGTAAAAAAAAATATGTAAGGCAGCGCACAAAGCAAAGCGGTGTATCAAACAACGCAACAGGAACCCTCTCCTTAGGCAGATAATGTGTGGGAGATGGTCCTCATACAGTCCAGGCGATGAAACTTTACACAGGTCGGTGCAAGCGACGTCGATCACAGGCCACCTGCTCCAATGGCTCAACACCTGTATATGTAATAGGATCGCCACATATGCTCGATGCTGGTATGTAGACGGTATTTGTTTTAAATGAGTCCTTCGGATGAAAGTAGCGGAGCTTTTATAGTTTCATTTTTCTCTGATGGACGTTACAGAATAATGGTGTAGAATGTTTGAGTGATAGGCGTAAATGGATCCTGAGAGACGTGGATCTGCCTCGGACTGCATACTGTATGCTGTTGAGTCTTCCTAATTTTCCTGGTAAGAAGCACCACCGTAACTGCTCGCACTGTCTTTCATCTTACGTCGTGTTGCTGGAGCAGGCTTCATTTGGCGCTGACCTCACACATCTTACACGAGGGGCAGAACAAGTTCCCACTTCCATTGAGTGGTCAAAACACGCTCCTATAGCATGACCTCAGCTCTCTCTGTTTCTACACAGGTTGCAGAATGTGGTAGATATTGCTCTCTCCGGCTTCTGCGTTAAATTGCTAAAACTGATCTCACTGTCAAATGCGGTGTATATTACAGTAAATCGCTCCATATCAGTAGTATCTCTCCCATCCAGACTGTCCACTGGGTACGCTGTTGATTACCGCATAATGATTGACTGGTACCAGTTTGCTGACATGGAGGGAACCTTGGCGGAACACTAGATATCTGCTTCTTGTCGCTGTGGAACACAGGATTAAATGTAGCGGTCATCATCTTAATATAGTTGTTTGGAAGCGTTCCTCATTGCTACAGACTTGTCCTGTTTCCATATGATGCGATGCCCTCCACATGCTTTTATTTTTATTTTTTTATTTCACCAATGAGATAACAGTACCTCTTTTTATTTGTGCTACCTCATGCGAGTTGTGAACAGCATCTTCCGTCAATGGTCAGCGTCAGAGCAGTAATCATGTGTATGACTGCTAAATGAAGGAGCAGTGCTTTTCCAAACGGAGCACCGAGACATCCGCTACCCTGTCAATGGGAAGGTGACATTAACTGTACAGGTTATCACCTTCGACTAGCTGTTGGAAGTGCTCTGCAATACCGCAAACTCTTCCAATTTCCATATGTTGCGATGTCTTCCACATTTTTGTCAATGAGAAACATCGCCTCTGTGTTTTATTTCTACCAGCCTGTGCTGTGGTAGCTGTATAGTTTATGCCGTGCGATATTCAGTTTTCTGTGAGAGCCAGAGGATTGAAACGTGTTAATGTCGGTTTAGCAGCAGCTGATATGGATCTCTAAGTCGTGGTAGAAAAAACCTAAGTGTATGGTGGTGTACACTGATTGGGTGTGTTACAATCGAAAAAACAATGTATTAAACGGCTTAAGAAGGAACAATATAGGAACCCTCTCGTGTGATTGATTGTTGGGTATGGTCATCCTATAGTACAGGTGATGAAACTTTACACCAGTCTGTGGAAGTGACTTAAGTCACGAAGCTCCTGCTCTAATGAACCAATGCCTGTATATTTAATAATGTATTTAGGTGATAGACATCCTGAGAGACACAGATCTCCTTTGGACTGCAGCACTTGTATGTAATTTGGAGATGTGTCACAGTGTAGTAGCAAAATCTTCGTCCTTCCCCCATGCCATGTATGATGTGTAGTTTTCCTAATTTTCCCAACAAGAAACACCACCATAGCTGCTTGTACTATCTCTCCTACTATCTTGTGCTGAAGGGGAAAGCTTCGTTTGACGCTGGCCTTACACACTGTACACCGTTGGAGGAGCTATGAGAACATGTTCCCATTTTCACCGAGTGGTCAAAACGCTCTACTGTCCGATTAACTCAGCTGGTCCTGTTTCTCCACAGAATGCTGATGATCTTAGATACAGCACTCTCCAACTTCCGCACAGGTTAGACTTGAATTACCGAGCGAGGTGGCGCACTGGTTAGCACACTGGAGTCGCATTCGGGAGGACGACGGTTCAATCCAGTCTCTGGCCATCCTGATTTAGTTTTTCCGTGATTTCCCTAAATCGTTTCAGGCAAATGCCGGGATGGTTCCTTTGAAAGGGCGCGGCCGCTTTCCTTCCCAATCCTTCCCTAACCCGAACTTGCGCTCCGTCTCTAATGACCTCGTTGTCGACGGGACGTTAAACACTAACCATCACCACCACCACCTAGACTTGAGTTGAAACGTTCACATGGAGTAAGCCGTCAGCGAGCAGAGGGCAGAGACTTAGGAGCAGTTACAGAATGCAGACGGACTGTCTAAAAAACAGCGCTGGAGTTCTTGGTATATGGGACCCCTAGAAGACAGTTTCAAGAAAAAAAAAAAGGTGACTCATTTCGAGATACGAGAGTGGCACGAATGTGATTCACCAGTGTCTGTAATCATTAAAAGACGTCTCTACAGGATCGAAATCAAATATGTGGTTTATTGGATAGACTTGGTTCGAAATTGTGGACAGCATTTCAGAAATCATTTCTGCCTGAAAGTGTAACACTACCAGCGACCGGTGTGTGCCTGTAGACTCAAGACCACTTTTTATGCACGGTGACGGTAACACAGACTTTATGATCGTGTTTTTAATACGGCTCTCCTTACGCAAAATGTATATTGTGGGCTGTAGAATCCCTGTGTGGTCAGCTTCAGATGTCATTTCTCAATAGTTTACCTCAAAAAGAACATCGCGTTCCTTCCATGGATTTCCAGTTGTCCTACTTGGCCAGTGTAATCAGACTGCTGAAAAAAAATCGCCATGCAAAGTGACTCTCATGATCAATTTAATTAATTAACCTGTCAAATTGATATCAATGACGTGCTACCTGGCGGGTGGAAGAGACAGCTATGGCACCACAGAATGATTCTTGAGAAGCGTTTCTTTCTTTTTTTCGTTGCGGCGATATCTTTTAACGAAATTTCGATCTCTCACCTATACAGGGCGAGAGAGGCTTTCACAATTTGTTTCGTAAACACTAGTACGATATAGCATCGCACAGGTAAAAGGGGACCTGTGGTAGTGTACAAAACAGCTATGATCTCTTGAATTAAAGCCTGTTGTTGTCGAACGTAAAGTGATTTTGTTTCTTCCGACATGTGAGCCAATGGCATGAATGACTGTATTCTCTAATGTTATTTTACGTGCATGACAGTTTATTTACAGACACTGAACGTAAGAGGCGCTCTCAGGTCATGTAATTTGTTCAACAAGCTGGAAGAAAATACTTAATATAGATTATTTATTATTTCTTTCGAGTTTAAATTGTCGCTTTTTCTTTACTCTGAACGACGTTTGGAAATAACAAGGACATTCTGCGGTGATCAGTAGATTTTGCTTCAAAATAGTCGAAGTTTTTTCCTGATTTTACGCAGGGTGGGCATGTCTCTGCTGATCATTTGTGATCGGTGGCAGAACACTTCGCTGGACGTCACAAAATAGTGAGATGCGACTGCAGTCGCACATAAAAACTATACCAATTTCGCTCATAAAAATAAAAGAAAATGAACTTCGCTTATTTTCTTGAAAAGAGGACATCTATTACCGTCACAGGTGTGTTTTCCTTTTTCAATAGTTGCTTTGTTATAGGAGTCGCGTTGATGTTAAATAGTCCACCACAGAACGGTGGGCGAGTTCACTACCAGACAGCAGCTGTGCCTCGATCGGGATAGCAGTCATTTATCATGGTTCTGAGGGATGCCGGCGTGAGGCGGAAAGAGCTTTCTGTTTCGCAAGCAGCTGACTTTTGAATTAGCCATCTGGAGCGTCTTCCGGATGGGTGGGATTATGCTACTAAATTTCCCTTTTGTGTTGTCTAGGACTGTCACCTTAAGGCGGGTGCCAGATGATGGAAAGCCGAATGCGGACAGCACCCTGCCAGTACCCCTAGGTGGTAGGCGGAGCAGCTGGCCGTTTGAAGAGCATGTAAGGGAGGGTAGAGGGCCTCGGTTTTTGGAAGTTTGTGATTGTTGATTGAGGAGAATGCACGTTGAACTACGACGATTTTCCCCAGTAGATGTGCTGCATTATGACCTGTTCATTGCGAGTGCTGGTTTTTTCACGACAATTTCGAAGTGTAATTAGAACTGTGATGCATTTTTTTCCATCAGTTGTGACAGCATGTATAGGTTTCGATTAGCTGGGCTGATGGTTTTTGAGCAGACATCTGTAGAGATCTCTGACATCAAACAGCGATAGATACTGTATGCTTACAGGTAATACGCTTTTTAAACTCCTCTCTGTCCAACACTCGCATCTTGTCAGTTGAACGTATTTACCACCAAAAAGAATAAAGATATTACCTTACACCCTGGCCTTTTTCCCGCCAGCTTGTATGTGAAGGGTCAAGTTTGAGTTTGTCTGTCACTAGTTTCGAGTGGTATTGCAAATTTTTTTCCCGGCAGGATAACACTAGTTGTATGATGTCACCAATTTTGAGTTGTATTGCTATTTTATGCCATCCTTGTGTAGCACTATGCACATAGTTGTGTAATTAGGCCAAACTTTCTGATTAATTATCTAATTAGAATCGATCTTTGCACCAGTTTCCCGACCGAAATAAATAAAGTACACTAACCTAACCATCCTCTCCCGCATCTGGACAATTTCCAAGTGTTAGAGGGTGCACCTGGGCTTTCCATCCAGTGGAATCATGGTTTGAGTCCCGGAAAGCGTACCGTCAATTTTAATTTCCTGTAAATTCCAAGCGCCTATGGTAGTATAGTTGTGTTAGGGGAGTACACTTGGGCTTTCCATCCAGGAGCACCAGGGTTAGAATCCCAGAAAGGGTACTATCAATTTTACTTTCCCGCCAATTCCCGAGTGTGGGATGTCAGCACAGCCCTGGGACAAAGAAATTTCCGCCAAAATTCGAAATTCCCACGAAAATTCGAAATTCCTGCCAAAATTCAAAATTTCCACCAATGAGGTAGGTTGGAGGGAAGGTGTGAGAGAGGGAGGGATTGGGGGTGGAGGAGGGGCTAGGACCCACTTGCAGGCTGAGGAAAACATGTGACATCATCTGGGAGGTGGGGCAGGGCATGGTCGAGGGGTGGAGGTGGGTGGGTGCTGGGGTGATTCACTGATCAATTAAATTAATTTGCGTATCAATTTGGTATCAAAATTGTGCCGAGAACCCCACTACGCTACTACTCACGAATCAACAGAAAATGTCCGACAGATGGCGCCGTCAACGCCCACAACTGCAGAATTTAAGCTACCGAAACTCCTAAAACTATCGTGGAAACTCCATTGCACGACGAGAAAGTAACGATATGGGTTGGATTTACCACATCTACCGTTATCGGGCCTTTCTTCTTCTAGGAAATGCGTGGTTCTGGTTTTATAACTGCTATCGTGACGGGTGAGAGGTACAGAATCGCATCATCCCCAGCCTGGTTGATAAAGACCTGCTGGAACGTACGATGTTTATGCAGGATGGTGCTCACCCCATATTGTTAGACGCATGAAAGATCTCTTGCTCGCGTCGTTTGGTGATGATCGTGTGCTTAGCCGCCACTTTCGTCATGCTTGGCTTCCAGGTCACCAGAGCTCAGTCCGTGCGATTGTTGGCTTTGGGGTTACCTGAAGTCGCAAGTGTATCGTGATCCACCGACATCTCTAGGGATGCTGAAAGACAACATCCGACGCCAGTGCTTCACCATAACTCCGAATATGCTTTACAGTGCTGTTCACAACATTATTCCTAGACTACAGCTATTGTTGAGGAATCATGGTGGACATATTGAGCATTTCCAGTAAAGAACATCATATTTGCTTTGTCTTACTTTGTTATGCTAGTTATTGCTATTCTGATCAGATGAAGTGCCATTTGTCGGACATTTTTTGAACATTTGTATTTTTTTGGTTGTAATAAAACCCCATGTCATTCCAAGCATGTGTGTCAATTTGTACCTCTCTATCTACATTATTTCGTGAGTTATTCAGTTTTCAAATTTATACTGACTTTTTGGTCACCCGGTATGTATGTCGATGTACAAGCAAAATTAGGCTTGAAGGTCCAATTGACGATGTGGTCTTCAGGGATGGAGAACAAGCCCAAATAAAGCAAAGAATTACGGAAATCAAGGCACACCTAAATCTGGAAGACCTGGCGCCATTTGAGTCGCTCTTCTCCAGAATGCGAATCCAATGTGACATTAAACCACTGCGCTACCTCGCTTGGTAAGAGCCAGATAGCAGCGCAGGTCGATCTCCTTTTATTGCATCTCTCAGCCTCTGACCACACTAATAGTATCATGAGCAGTTTCGACTTTTTAGTAAGTGATTATGATACGATCTGTTTAGAAATCAAGAAAAAGGCGGTAGCATAGTAGTAAGAGACTAAATCAGATATCAAACTAACATGGGCAGGGTGATAAAAAAAAGTGTTTCAAATTTTGAGAGGTGGTAGTAAGGACGAAAAGAATACAAAAATATGCAGTTAACATGGACCTTAACACTCATAGCCTAAAACCTGTAAGTATTTTTTCATACTGTAAAATACATCTTTTTTGCTGCAAGTTCTTTGCTATTAGGAACAACCCACAGAACGCAGTAAACATATGAGGACACATTCTCCTGTTACTGTTCATGGAAACAGCATGCAGTAAACATTTGATAGTGATATTACTGTAAACCCTATTCGCAGCTCTGTGTAAGTGCAGCGGAAACATTAGATCTAACGAAACTAGGTTGGGTGTTGATAACTTCGTGAAATTATTTTACATTTCAGTTTTACGTTTGCATTACCAGCATAATGGAAGTCTGTTACGCCACTCTAGAAATGGCAGACACCATCTTCTGCAGTGGTTTGGCAAATACAAGCAACCGTGGAGCCCGTGTCCTGTACGCTTAAAAATATTCAGAACGCGAGGTACCATCTGCAACAGCTCTTCAACCGTCTTTTCTAGTGACTAGCGCAGTCCGGCCTTACATCTACAACAAGGGTGGATCTTGGCAAACTTGGCACCATTCGTACTGCTATTGTGAAAAAGTGAGAACTGCAGAGAAGTGAAGAAGATCCTGGAACTCGTGCTCGTAGAATTTCTGTCTTTAATGGCGTTATTCGTCCTTTAGTCTGGGCGATCCTGCATGAAAAGTTGCTATACCCATTTCTTCGGCCACAAGATCAGCCTGCCAGAAAGCAGGTCTACCAATGTCTTCTGCAAAAATGTGGTGAAGATCTACTTTTTGCAACAAAGATGCTGTTCACAGACGTGGCTGATTTCACGAGAGGTGGTATTGAACTAATGCAAGCCCACACGCTGTTGAGCAGTTGAGGCAAGACATCAGACGTCGGTTCACAGTTAATGTACGGGCAGGAATTATTGGACTTCACACGCTTAGGAAACAGGTTGGCTGGTGCTAAGTAATGTCATTCGTATCAACCAATTTGTCTCTCCTGTTAGAGTTAAAAAGGCTCTAAGCACTATGGGACTTAACATCGGAGGTCATCAGTCCCCTGGACTTAGAACTACTTAAACCTAACTAGCCTAAGGACATCACACACATCCATGCCCAAGACAGAATTCCAACCTGCGACCATAGCAGCCGCGTGCTTCCGGATTGAAGCACCTAGAATCGCTTGGCCACAGTGGCCAGCTCCTGCTGGAGGAGGTACCGTTCCAACAACAGCTGGACAAGTTTATAGTAAATGATGGAGCACCATACAATTTTTTTCTAAACTGTCCGAGAACACCCCATAAAGACGTTAAATGGGCACTACATTGTTTACGGAGGTTTTGTACGTTGGCATGCTCGTTTCCCCGGTCTCAATCCCTTGGATTTTTGTTTGAGGGGACAGTTGAAATCTTTAGTGTATACAACACCAATTAATGATGTAGAAGCATTACAGGGACGCGTCATCAGTGCCCGCCAGCGCATCCGCGACCAGCCTGGGGCTTTGGAGAGAGTATGTGATTTCCTAAAACGTCGGACAGAAGCTTGCCCCACTATAAATGGACACCATATTGAGCATCTCCATTAGCGATTAGAGCATGTCGTATGTAACATAAAGCATTAGAAACGCTGCTGAATGATGTGTTCTCATATGTTTATTGCATTCTGTAGGTTGTTCGTGATAGCAGATATCTTGCAGTAGAAGACATGTGTTTACAGTATCGATGATGAACAAGTCTTCAAGCTCTTAAGGTATGCGTCTTAAAGTCCATGTTTACACTACATATTTTTTCTTGTTATCGTCCATACTACCACCTCTCAAAACATGAAACATATTTTTTAAATCCCTGTATACATAACTATACACATTTGGATGTGTAACATAAACTACTGGCCAATAAAATTGCTACACCACGAAGATGACGAGCTACAGACGCGAAATTTAAGCGACAGGAAGAAGATGCTGTGATATGCAAACGATTAGCTTTTCAGAGCATTCACACAAGGTTGGCGCTGGTGGCGACACCTACAACGTGCTGTCATGAGGAAAGATTCCAACCGATTTCTCATACACAAACAGCAGTTGATCGGCGTTGCCTGGTGAAACATTGTTGTGATGCCTCGTGTAAGGAGAAGAAATTCGTACCATCACGTTTCCGACTTTGATAAAGGTCGGATTGTAGCCTATCGCGATGACGGTTTATCGTATCGCAACATTGCTGCTGGCGATGGGCGAGATCCAATGACTGTCAACAGAATATGAAATCGGTGGGTTCACGAGGGTAATACGATACGCCGTGCTGGATCCCAACGGCCTCGTATCAGTAGCGGTAGAAATGACAGGCATCCTATCCGCATGGCTGTAACGGATCGTGCAGCCACGTCTCGATCACTGAGTCAACAGATGGGGACGTTTGCAAGACAACAACCATCTGCACGAACAGTTCGACGACGTTTGCAGCAGCATGGACTATCGGCTAGGAGACCATGGCTGCGGTTACCCTTGACGCTGCATCACAGACAGGAGCGCCTGCGCCATGGTGTACTCAACGAAGAAACTGGGTGCACGAATGGAAAAACGTCATTTTTTCGGTTGAATGCAGGTTTTGTTTACAGCATCATGATAGTCACATCCGTGTTTGGCGACATCGCGGTGAACGTATATTGGAAGCGTATATTCATCATCGTAATACTGGCATGTCACCCGGCGTGATGGTATGGGGTGCCATTGGTTACACGTCTCGGTCACCTCTTGTTCGCATTGACGGCACTTTGAGCAGTGGACGTTACATTTCAGATGTGTTACGACCAGTGGCTCTACCATTCATTCGATCCCTGCGAAACCCTACATTTCAGCAGGATAATGCACGACCCCATGTTGCAGGTCCAGTACGGGCTTTTCTGGATACAGAAAATGTTTGACTGCTGCCCTGACCAGCAAGGTATCGTGTTGAAGCTGCATTGGCAGCTGTACCTGTATATGCCATCCAAGTTATGTTTGACTCAGTGCCCAGGCGTATGAAGGCCGTTATTACGGCCAGAGGTGGTTGTTCTGGGTACTGATTTCTCAGGATCTATGCACCCAAATTGCGTGTGCCCAGGCGTATGAAGGCCGTTATTACGGCCAGAGGTGGTTGTTCTGGGTACTGATTTCTCAGGATCTATGCACCCAAATTGCGTGAAAATGTAATCACATGTCTGTTCTAGTATAATATATTTGTCCAAGGAATACCCGCTTATCATCTGCATTTCTTCTTGGTGTAGCAATTTTAATGGCCAGTAGTGTAGTAACTCGCAAACTGAACACACCAAAACAGGCGCTCGCGAAGTGAACATAACAACGAAGAGGCGAAACATTATTACAGCCTGCCTGACAGTGTGCTGATTCACCTTCGGAATGCAAAAGAACAGTGATTCTGAGTGGTGTGGTTTCAGCAACACATCGGTAAATTTCTGGAGGCATGTAGCACCAGAATTCTACGCACAGATCACTCAGTTTCCTAATTACCTGCCGGTGGTTTGCCAGATGTGTTCCATAGTGTTCAGATTAGACGAATTTCGTGGCCAAGACGTCAACGTGAGTTCACTATCACGTTTCCTAAACCACAGTAGCAAGATTTTGGTTTTCTGACCCGGGGAGTTATCCTGTTGGAAAATGTCATCGAAGTCAGGAAGTCAGGAGAGACATTAAACATGAGAGGATGCTGCTGGCCCGTAAAAACGTTCACTTTGTCCACAGTTGTGACGGTGCTTTCGATTAGTACACAGGTCCCACAGCAGCCCAAGTCCCTCGTAGCATAATACTGCATCCGTGGCGCTGTGCAATTTTCGAGCAGCAGTTAGTATGAATGCCACCATCGATCTGTTGTAACAAGAAATGTGATTCATCCGACGAAGCGACACGTTTCTATTGATCCACAGACAGACTATGTTGATTTATTACAGTAACTACTGTTCGTTTTGTCACAGTGCCTGCAGTATTCGCCCCAATGCTCTGCCAGTTATTATTTGTTGATGGCTTCCTCTCTTCGGGGGTTCGATTCTATGACAACGAATGCTGGGGGCGTGTCCGTGTCCTTATCTATATGACACTATCGTAAGTAGTCTTATTAAGGATTACTTTTATTGACTTCCTTAATCAATTTTTTTAATTTGTACATTACGAGGACGCTTTCTTTCCTGGTTATAACAAACTGAAGCTGCTGCTTCAACGCAGCTAAATCGATCGTTAGTAAATTATCACTTGACAGCTGTTTGTACTTTATTCATTTTCGGTCTGTCAGGTATTTCGACGGCTGTGAATGCCCTTATAAAGCTGTACGTGAGCTGTCACCGAGTCACATTAGTAGTCTTTCTGAACACATTCTTAGTAGCAACAGAAGAAACTTAATATATCACTTAATAAAAATTAGCTTTTGTCATATATTTCACATTAGGCTGCAGAGTAAGGAGACAAACGTAGATGCAAATATAGAAATAATTCCGAAAAACAAAATTTTCTGTGAGGTGTGGAAATAAAATCATTTGATTTATTGCCAGTGTCATCAATAAGCATTATTGTTCTTGCAAAACAACAGCTACAGGTGTAAATTATTTTTTCCTTATTAATTTTGTACCTGACATAGTGTTACAGTTTTCTCATGCATGATCTGTGTGAGAACTTGTCAAACTTTGTTCCTTCTTTAGCGAACGACTTGTTTGTTTATAATTAAGTCGTTAACTGACGATATGATCTGATGGCACTGTTCTTAGACAAGTCAATAATTTAAAATTGTAAAAAGACAAAAATTACATATAAATCGGTAAATTTGTAAATCGACGTGGTGTAACGTGATTCATCCGAACAGACGACACGGTTCTGTTGATCCACGGACCAACTACGATGATATCGTACCTAAGGCAATCGTAACTGACGATGCCGTTCTTATTTTGTTTTGTTTTTTATTTTGTTTACGTTTCTATAGCAACACCTTAGTTGCTGCAGTTGAACGTGATTCGCTTGAAAGCTGCCAGAAGCTCTGCCAACTGTCAAAGATCTTCTTTCGCCGAAGGAAGTATAGCGGCCATCATTCCAACAGCCATCCACTGCAAATCTAGAGGCACTAGATAGTCCTACTTAAACGCAGTTTCGCGTAGCAGTTCCGCAGTCGCTTTCCAGTTACGCAGTCTGTACGTATGCCATAGCTGGAAAGTAGTTTTCGTACCGCTAATATGGTTACACTTCAATCAAAAAAGGACCGTCCTGTCGCACTCTATAGCTAGAAATTACGTTTCAGGCTATTCATATACAGTGTGCACTAATCAGCCAAAATATTATGACCACCTACCTAACAGGAGGTATTTTCACCTTTGGCACGGACAATAGCGGCGGCAAGTCGTGTCATGGAAGGAATGAGGACTTCATAGGTCGCTGGAGGGAGTTGGCTCCACAACTGCACGCACAAGTCGTATATTTAGGGGAGGTGGGCGTTGACCTTTGACGTCACGTTCAATCACATCCTAGGTGAGTCAGATCGGGTTCAGAACTAACGAGTTGGGTGGCCAGCACATCAAAAGAACCGCCACTGTGTTCCTCGAAACGCTTCATCACATTCCTGGCCTTGTGAAACGGCACATTATCGTGTTGAAAAATGCCACTGCCATCAGTAAACATGATACGTCATGAAGAGGCGTACGTGATCCGAAATCCGTGTACAATACTCCTTGGCCGTCATAGTGCCTTGCACGAGCTCCACTGGAACCAACGTCCAGTGTCGATAGTCACGTGCCTATTTCAGTCGGAGTTACCGATGTCGCAGTGTTAGCATTGGCACATGCATGCGTCATCGGCTGCGCAGGCCCACGGTTAGGAGTGTCCAGTGCACTGCGTGTTCACATACTCTTGTACTCTGCCTAGCATTAAAGTGTGCTATTAGTTCCGCCACAGTTCACCGTCTGTACTGTTTTACCAGTCTGCCCTGTTTACGAGGTCCGATATCTGTAATGAGGGTTGGCCGCTCATCCCCACGACGTCTGGAGGTGGTTTCACCTTGGTTTGGCTACATGTTGAAGACGCTCACCACACCACCTTTCGAACACCGAACAAGTCGTGCAGTTTCCGAAATGCTTGTGTCCACACTCAGGGCCACCACAATCCGTCCTCGGTCGAACTCAGGTAGATTGCGCGGCTGCCCCATTTTACACAAGGACAGCACGCCCACTGATATTACACGCTCCGTGCGTGTGTCTGATCAGCAACCATTCCTTGCCAGGTGACGCTGCTGTCACCTGGACGGGTTTTTATCGATAGGACGTCGGTGGTAACAATGTTCAGGAGGATCAGTGTAAACCACTACACTGTCTGTCATTTAGAAGAACGGGGGTTACTTTTCGTATTATCTTGAGTATCTTCTAGTATTAACAGGGTGATGTTGATAATCCGGCACGCTATTTAAATGCCACGTATGTAGGGGCGCACATAGGGTGAGGCAACACGAGCTGTGCTCCGTTGCCCCAAGATCTGGGTGTCACCTGGCCATCAAAACAAAACAAAAACTTAAAATGGAAAGGAAAAGTAAGAAATACAAGATATAATATGCATGAATGTATGTTCAAGAAAGTTCATAGAGTGTTGACAGTCAAGAGTCCCAGGCCATACACTCTTGGAAACTGAAATAAGAACACCGTGAATTCATTGTCCCAGGAAGGGGAAACTTTATTGACACATTCCTGGGGTCAGATACATCACATGATCACACTGACAGAACCACAGGCACATACACACAGGCAACAGAGCATGCACAATGTCGGCACTAGTACAGTGTATATCCACCTTTCGCAGCAATGCACGCTCCTATTCTCCCATGGAGACGATCGTAGAGATGCTGGATGTAGTCCTGTGGAACGGCTTGCCATGCCATTTCCACCTGGCGCCTCAGTTGGACCAGCGTTCGTGCTGGACGTGCAGA
Organism: Schistocerca gregaria; assembly: GCF_023897955.1. Taxonomy (NCBI): domain Eukaryota; kingdom Metazoa; phylum Arthropoda; class Insecta; order Orthoptera; family Acrididae; genus Schistocerca; species Schistocerca gregaria. The sequence goes on from NC_064922.1 coordinate 816,120,384, forward strand.
CCGCGTGAGACGACGCTTCATCCAGTCCCAAACATCCTCAATGGGGGACAGATCCGGAGATCTTGCTGGCCAGGGTAGTTGACTTACACCTTCTAGAGAACGTTGCGTGGCACGGGATACATGCGGACGTGCATTGTCCTGTTGGAACAGCAAGTTCCCTTGCCGGTCTAGGAATGGTAGAACGATGGGTTCGATGACGGTTTGGATGTACGGTGCACTATTCAGTGTCCCCTCGACGATCACCAGAGGTGTACGGCCAGTGTAGGAGATCGCTCCCCACACCATGATGCCGGGTGTTGGCCCTGTGTGCCTCGGTCGTATGCAGTCCTGACTGTGGCGCTCACCTGCACGGCGCCAAACACGCATACGACCATCATTGGCACCAAGGCAGAAGCGACTCTCATCGCTGAAGACGACACGTCTCCATTCGTCCCTCCATTCACGCCTGTCGCGACACCACTGGAGGCGGGCTGCACGACGTTGGGGCGTGAGCGGAAGACGGCCTAACGGTGTGCGGGACCGCAGCCCAGCTTCATGGACCCGGTTGCGAATGGTCCTCGCCGATACCCCAGGAGCAACAGTGTCCCTAATTTGCTGGGAAGTGGCGGTGCGGTCCCCTACGGCACTGCGTAGGATCCTACGGTCTTGGCGTGCATCCGTGCGTCGCTGCGGTCCGGTCCCAGGTCGACGGGCACGTGCACCTTCCGCCGACCACTGGCGACAACACCGATGTACTGTGAAGACCTCACGCCCCACGTGTTGAGCAATTCGGCGGTACGTCCACCCGGCCTCCCGCATGCCCACTATATGCCCTCGCTCAAAGTCCGTCAACTGCACATACGGTTCACATCCACGCTGTCGCGGCATGCTACCAGTGTTAAAGACTGCGGTGGAGCTCCGTATGCCACGGCAAACTGGCTGACACTGACGGCGGCGGTGCACAAATGCTGCGCAGCTAGCGCCATTCGACGGCCAACACCGCGGTTCCTGGTGTGTCCGCTGTGCCGTGCGTGTGATCATTGCTTGTACAGCCCTCTCGCAGTGTCCGGAGCAATTATGGAGGGTCTGACACACCGGTGTCAGTGTGTTCTTTTTTCCATTTCCAGGAGTGTATTTTGAATGGATTTAGGCCGTTCCAGACTGAGCACATAGCTCACGGGCAGCTGACAGGTGTGTAATGTGACGCTTAACTTTCACCTGCGCACCATCCCCGCAGAAGGTAAGCACTCCGCTGCTCGCTCTGTTGAAGGAAAGTGGAGGGTGTACGCGGAGCACTAAACTTTGGTCGTCAGGATCGGAAGAAAGAGCGGCGCGGTGCCGCGAGAAAATTTCTCGCGAAGTAGTCAGTTGTGTAGGCTGGGTGAGGAGACTCGCGTGAAAGGATCGAAAAAGTTACGCAAGTGAAGTCTGTAGCCAACAGAATTCCTCCGGCCGCTAACATTGCCGCCGGTGAGAGAGACCTGATGTAGGAGTCACTTCATTCGAGTGTTGTCGTCTCTGGCTCGTGTTCCTCGCAACAGGGGATCTGAATTTTCGTCGTACCATGCCTCCGGTGACCGCTGTTGCTGCCCTCACTGCTTTTTGCAAAAGTATTTGCTTACATACTCTCAGAAGCTATCAGAAACTGACCTACCACTTTACAATGTGTGCAGATACACAGGGTCACAGCTATTGAACTATATGCAAAGCAACGTAAATTAGTCACAAACAACAACGTGCACACACTTTGTTCAACATATAAACATCACTACAGATATTCGGGTTTCGTTTTTCGATATGCCTTCTACCATTGGCGATGATGTGGCGCAGACGAATCTGTAGTAGAAACAAGTTAATATAGGAGCAGGAGCGCAAGATCTGTGCCCTTCAGGTGCAGTTACAATGTGCAAAGGAGGAACTAGATAGGTTGAGGAGGGTAAAGGGTGGTGGGGAATGTGAAGTGGCAGTTGGCAAGAAGGTAGCTAGGAAGAGGTGGTATTCAGTTTTACTTTGCATACATGCAATAGATATGATCAACTGTCAGAGTTGAGTGGAGAGGAGCCTCGTGTAGCCGTAGATGTAGGTAATTTGCAGCAGTCCTCAGCAATTAGGAGGCCTCGGTTAGTTGTAAAGTCTAGCAGAAAGAAGGTTCCGCTGCTAGGTAGTTCCCAAGGTGGAGGTGTGGGCCAGCAGTTGCAGGAAGTGTTGGGGAGTGAGTACCGGGTCACCAGCATTGAGAAGCCTAGTGCAGGATTGGCTCAGGTGACTGAAAGCATAGGGGAGTTATGTAAGAATTTTACGAAAGAGGATCAGGTAGTGATAGTGGGTGGAGCAGGGAACAGTCTCGATAGGGACGGGGAATATGATGTCAGTGGTGACTTGGTTAAGATAGCTACTCAAACTGGTGGTACTAACGTGCATCTGTTTCATCGTCATGATCGGCCTCACCTTAATGCGGCTGTTAGGCGCGTTAATGTGGGGCTGGGGAGGGCACTGATGGCGGAGGGCATGGATCACATCTCAGTGGTGCCAGTTGGCTCTATCAGTAAATGGTGTTTCACTAGGCATGGCCTGGACCTCAATAGGTATGGGAAGGGGAGGCTGGCTAAGCTTATAGGTGACAGTGTAGTAGATGGTGGTGGTAGTGGTATCACTCATGGAAAAATTCCTGTAGTAGTTGGTATTAGATCTGCATCTTTTTTAGACTGAAGTCAGCTGATAGGTATACCTGCTAAAAGGAAGTGCCTCTAACTAAGGGCTCACCTCCAGAGGACGTAATGTTTCCAAGTAGAGAAGGAATTAGCATATTTCATCAAAATATAGGAGGTATTAGAGATAAATTTAGTGAACTGCTAATAGATGTTAACTCTGAAATTATTGGTATATCAGAGCATCACTTAAATTATTTGATAATTCAGAGGCTTCCTTTACCAGGCTACAGATTAGTTGGCTGTTTCTCAAGGAGTTCCTTGCGGGGTGGGGGAGTGGCTCTGTACGTAAAAAACAGTATTTCATTTGAGTACATAGACGTATCACGACACTGCACTGAAGAAATATTTGGAAGTTGTGCACCATTAGTTGAATTTAATGGAACTAAACTTCTAATTGCTTTTGTTTATAGGTCTCCTAACTCCGACTTCAGAGCATTTTTGCTTAAGCTAGAGAGGGTTCTTGATTCACTTTGTAGAAAGTACCAGAAAGTAGTTATATGTGGTGACTTTAATATTAATTTTGTACATGATTGTGCAAGGAAAAGGATGTTGGTAGATCTCCTAAATTCATATGATCTGATGCAAACTGTGTTTTTTTCCAACTAGGGTGCAGAGGAATAGTAGCACAGTCATAGACAATATTTTTATTCATTCTTCATTACTAGATGGGCATTGTGTTAGTAAAAGGGTCAATGGCCTTTCAGACCATGATGCACAAATTTAAACATTAAAAGGTTTTTGTACTCAAACCAACGTCGTACTTAATTACAAACCACGTAGGAAAGTTAATCCAACAGCAATAGAGAGTTTTTCAAAACTTGTCAAGGAACAAGAGTGGCAAGATGTTTGTAGTGCCAATAATATAGATGATAAATACAATGCTTTCCATAACACATTTCTTATGCTCTGTGAGAGTTGCTTTCCATTAGAACAATCTAAACTGGGTACTAGCAGTAATGGACAGCCCGGTTGGCTGACTAGTGGGAAAAAGATATCATGTAGAACAAAGCGGGAATTATATCAAAATGTTAGAAGTAGTCACAATCAAGCTACGGTGGCCCATTACAAACAGTATTGAAGGTGCTTAAAAATGTTATTAGCAAGGCAAAAAGTATGTGGTATGCCAATAGAATAGCTAATTCACAGGATAAAATTAAAGCCATATGGTCAGTTGTGAAGGAAGTGTCTGGTCAGCAGCACAAGGTTGATGATATAAACTCAGTTCACAGTAATAATATTTCTGTTACTGATAAATCAGATATATGTACAGTATTTAACTACCATTTTCTGAGCATTGCTGGTGAATTAAATAAAAATTTAGTTTCTACAGGAAATCATATAAATTTCTTAGCAAATGCCTTTCCGAGATTGACGTCTGAAATACTCCTCTTTGATACACACAAGAGGGAGATTGAGACAATAATCAAATCACTGAAGACTAAGGACTCTCATGGTTATGATGGAGTGTCTAGTAGAATATTGAAGTACTGTGCTGCAAATGTTAGCCCTGTATTTAGCCATATTTGTAATTTTTCCTTTAGGAATGGTCAGTTTCCTAAGCGATTAAAGTACTCAGTAGTAAAGCCACTTTATAAAAAGGGAGAAAGGGATAATGTAAATAATTTTAGACCTATTTCTATGCCATCAGTTTTTGCAAAAGTTATCGAAAAGGCTGTATATGTAAGGTTAATTGATCATTTTATATCACACGATTTGCTATCAAATGTACAGTTCGGCTTTAGAAGTCGAAGTCGTTTGACAACTGAAAATGCTATATTCTCTTTTCTCTGTGAGGTACTGGATTGGCTAAAGAAAAAGTTTCGAACGCTTGGCGTATTTTTTGAGTTAACAAAGGCATTTGACTGTGTTGATCTCACAATATTGCTCCAGAAGTTGGATCATTACGGAATAAGGGGAGTAGCTCACAATTGGTTCACCTCTTACTTTAGCAACAGGCAGCAAAAGGTCATTATTTACAATGTTGATAACGGCTGTGATGTGGGATCTGAGTGGGGTACTGTCAAGTGGGGGGTGCCCCAGGGATCAGTGTTGGGGCCGCTGCTGTTCCTTATTTATATAAATGGTACGACCTCTAGTATTATGGGTAACTCTAAAATATTTCTGTTTGCTGATGAGACTAGCTTGGTAGTAAAAGATGTTGTGTGCAACATTGACTCGGTTTCAAGTAGTGCAGTACATGACCTCAGTTCATGGCTTGTAGAAAATAAACAAACGTTAAATCACAGTAAGACTTAGTTTTTACAGTTTCTAACACACAATTCAACAAAACCCGACGTTTTAATCTCACAGAACGGGCATATGATTAGTGAAACTGAACAGTTCAAATTCCTAGGTGTTCAGATAGATAGTAAGCTGTCGTGGAAAGCCCACATTCAGGATCTTGTTCAAAGACTTAATACTGCCATTTTCACTATTCGAACGGTATCGAAAATGAGTGATACTTCGACGCGTAAATTAGTCTACTTTGCGTATTTTCATTCACTTAAGTCGATGGTATTATGTTTTGGGGTAACTCTTCCCATTCTAGAAGAATATGTTTGGCTCAGAAACGGGCGGTTTGGGCAATAAGTGGTGTGAGTTCACAAACCTAATGTCGACCTCTGTTCACGAGTCTGGGTATTTTGACATTGGTCTCTCAATATGTATATTCCTTATTGTCGTTTCTTGTTACCAATATTAGTTTATTTCCAACAATAAGCAGCTTTCACTAGGTTAATACTCGGCAGAAATCAAACCTCCATTTGGATCGGACTTCCTTAACTTGTGCAAAAAGGTGTGCAGTATACTGCTGCATCCATTTTCAATAAGCTGCCACTCGAATTCAAAAATCTTAGCAGTAATCCAAGCGCTTTCAAATCGAAACTGAAGAGTTTCCTCATGACTCACTCCTTCTACTCTGTCGAGGAGTTCCTTGAAAAATTAAGCTGATTCTCATTGTAATGAAGATAGCGTTTGCTTACACTTATGGACCGATTTTCTTTCAGGTTCATGAACATTTATTTTTATCTGTTATTACTTTTATGTTGTAAGTTCATGTACTGACAAGTTCCATGACCTTGGAGATTTTCCCCTCAATTTGGTCCTACGGAACTTGACATGTAAATAAATAAATAAAATAAACGAATAGTGGAATTCTGCAAGACGCGCAGATGTGTCGGAACATTGATGCTGTCGATGACCTCCTCAGCAGTGGTTTTTGGGTTATTACTGTACACTTTGTCTTTAATATAGCGCCGCGCGGGATTATCCGAGCGGTCTGGGTCGCGCAGGTCATGGACTGTGCAGCTGGTCCCGGCGAAGGTTCGAGTCCTCCCTCGGGCATGGGTGTGTGTGTTTGTCGTTAGGATAATATGCATATTGAGCAAGAAATAAAGGAAACAAAAGAAAAGTTCGTAGTAGGTATTAAAATCCATGGAGAAGAAATAAAAACTTTAAGGTTTGCCGATGACATTGTAATTCTTTGAGAGACACCAAAGGACTTGGAAGAGCAGTTGAACGGAATGGACAGTGTCTTGAAAGGAGGGTATAAGATGAACATCAACAAAAGCAAAACGAGGATAATGGAATGTAGTCGAATTAAGTCAGGTGATGCTGAGGGAATTAGATTAGGAAATGAGACACTTAAAGTAGTAAAGGAGTTTTGCTATTTGGGGAGCAAAATAACTGATGATGGTCGAAGTGGAGAGGATATAAAATGTAGACTGGCAATGGCAAGGAAAGCATTTCTGAAGAAGAAAAATTTGTTAACATCGAGTATAGATTTAAATGTCGGGAAGTCTTTCCTGAAAGTATTTGGATGGAGTGTAGCCATGTATGGAAGTGAAACGTGGACGATTAAAAGTTTAGACAAGAAGCGAATAGAAGCCTTCGAAATATGGTGCTATAAAAGAACGCTGAAGAATAGATGGGTATATCACATAACTAATGAGGAGGTATTGAATAGAATTGAAGAGAAGAGAAATTTGTGGCACAACTTGACTAGAAGAAGGGATCGGTTGGTAGGGTATATTCTGAGGCATCAAGGGATCACCAATTTAGTATTAGAGGACAGTGTGGAGGGTAAAAATCACAGAGAGAGACCAAGAGATGAATATACTAAACAGATTCAGAAGGATATAGGTTGCAGTAGGTACTTGGAGATGAAGAAGCTTGCACAGGTTAGAGTAGCATGGGAGGTGCATCAAACCAGTCTCAGGACTGAAGACCGCAACAACAACAGTGTATAATCTTAAGGACTAATGACCTTAGCAGTTGAAGTCCCATAAGATTTCACACACCTTTGAACCATTAATATAGCCCCACAAAAAGAAGTCGCATGTGCTCAGATCCGGAGAATACGGTGCCCAATCGATGCCCACGCTAGTGGCCCCTGGGTACCTCACAGCCAAAATGCGGTACCAAAGTGCTCCAACAGGACATCAAACGCTCTCCTGCTTCGATGGCGTCGAGCTCCTTCTTGCATCAACCACATCTGATCGAAATCATGGTCGCTTTGGATAATGGGTATGAAATTATGTTCCAAAACCTTCACTTACCGTTCGGTAGTCACAGTGCCATGAAGGAATATCGCACCGATTATTCCGTGGCTGCACATTCCACACAACAGTCACCCGTTGAGGGTGACGAGACTTCTCGATCGCGAAATTCGGATTCTCAGTCACCCAAATGCCCCAATTTCGCTTGTTGACGAACCCATCCAAATGAAAGTGGGCATCGTCGCTAACCAAACCATATTCATATCAATGTCCTGTTCGCCAGTTCTGTGGACAACAGTGTTGGCGAAACACAACCGCTGTTCCATGGCCCTGGGGCTTAATAGGCGGTGGGTTTGAATTTTGTATGCGAAGAAATGCAGGTCTTCAACAAAAAAATTTCTCAATGTCTCCACATTGAGTCCCATTTGTTGAGCAGCTCGCCTGATCGATTTCCTGGGCTGGTTTGAAACACAGAGCGTGTCTTCTCGATGTGTTCAGGCGTTTTCACCCTCTTTAGACGTCCGAAATTGCCATCACTATCATCATGAACACTACCCGTTCTTTCAAACTTGCGAATCAAATTCTTGATTGATAGCATACTTGGATCTGTTATCTTCATTTTGAACTCGATCGCAAACTTGGTTTGAGCCGCAGATGGGCTGTTATTGCTCGCATAGTAGGCATTCACAAGCGCTATACGCTTTGGCACGCTGTCCCGTTACATTTACAAGCGTAAAAGGCCGACAAGACCATGGAGCATGCGCATGTGCACATTAATTCCCACAATGCACGGGGTCAACAGTCCTAACGCAAACCGTTCTTAAGTTATGACGATTTTATTTCATACAGTTCAATAATTGTCACCCCTTATTAGGCTATTAACACAATGTCCCAGTACTGAGCTTTGAGACAGGTTATTGCTGTAATTAAATATAATTTTCAAGTACGGAAAGAGGAAATCGAGCAACTGTGAAGAAAAGAAAAGATGCAGATGCAAGAAAAAGTTCGTTTCTGGTATCAATAACCAGGCGTAAAGACTGCATTGATGTCAATTCCAAAGGAGTGGTAGAAAAAGTAAAAGCTGCCCTGATAGCGAACAGTACAACAAAATTGAACATCATTCAAAGTATTTAATCTGTAAACATACTGGCCCTATCCAAAACGTGGTATGTTGCACAAAAGATATAGGACCAGTAAAAAACTACATAGGATGTTTTGTTTGGTAAGGCATGTTGTTTCGGGTGGCCAGGTATCAACTGACGGAACAATTACACGGAAGTGGTCTAGACTTAACAGATTGTCGGTCTGAATTTTCAAGCCTTATAATGAAAAATCTCGTACATAACCTCAGGTTAACAGCTAGTAAGTCGGACTTACCAGAGGCAAGCTAAGGTATCGTGACAGAAAATAGAGATGGCAGAAGGATGCCAGCAAATATAATTCATGCATAGCAAACTGCAACATATGTTTTAGAGAAGATTCCAAATGTAAGATTCTGAAAGTCAAAAAAATAATCAGAACCGTTGGGGAAAAAACTCCATGTTCCCTAGAAAATCAGATGAAACACAAAGAATTAAACTGCAAGACGGTCTGGTCAAATTTTGCAGACAAATCCTTAAATTCAAGGCTGCGCTCAGCAGCTTGCATATGTGTATATGATCTGATCCTCATAGCTGCGTGACGCCACAGAATAAAGCTGACCAGTCATCTGTACTACCAGCACTGTGGATTTCTTCCCTTCTGCCGTACACCGAACAGGAGGTTGCTTCAGAAGACAGATGTAACGATGCAAGGGGTACCAAATGTGTTATAAAAGTGAGTGAATTACTCAACGGACAGTACTTTTTAGTACAGGTATTTCGTTCATTCCAAGCAAGTATCGATTCGTGACGTCATCGTCTAGATACGAGTTGACTGTAATCTGAATCCGTTTTAGCAAACTAACAGTCTTTTTCAAGTAATAAAATTTTATTGATTATGAAATACAAGTTCTTGAAGTTTATTCAGAATGGGGAATGTTAATTAGTAATTGCAGGCCGTAATTTATCTGTTTAATATGAAGGTTTTTTTGAATTTCGTGTGCATGAAAATGTGTGAATTTAGGTGCAGCTTTTACTCTGAGACGAGTTATCACTTATGGTGTTAAAGGCGCGCGTGTGCAGTTCGCTGACCTGCGCGGTGAATTTTATTTTTTGTGATTTTGACCCGAATGGAGAGTAAATCCAGTTCCATTTAGACTTTACGTGAGATAGACACATCATGTTCTTACAAAAGAGTCGTTTAGCCCATTAGGAAAAACTGAAACCTGCGCACTCGATTTGAAAAACGTTACACGCTAGCGCGTGATCGAGTTGTCCGGTGGACCGCGTACAATAGTTGCAAATCTCGCTTAGACTTAATGCACAAAGCTGGTAATTAATTTCGAGACAAGTGCTGATTTTGACAAAAATGAATCAAAAGTTTATTCAGAATATCGAGGTTCTGTTTTAATTGATACACACATCACCTTGTTGATCACGTTGCTTGCCAACACCGTAATGCAGATTAATTAATTCATTAGAACGATTTGCGACGTAATAAGTCCCATTACACATATAAACTGATACACGAAATTTGCTGACCGCATGAGAGTATGAGAGTGAATTTATTTCCGGAAAGGCCAATAAACCGGCAGTTTCAAAAGTTAAATTACTAACTGTTGTGTAACTTTATTGATTGTCCCACGCCACTACTGAATGTGTTACATCGTGTCTCTTCACACGAAATCTCAAGAAGCCGGGATGAACAAGAATCAAGAAGAAGGCTAAAGAAAAGGCATCGGTATGCAGGTCTATGGAAATGAATAAAGTTTATATCAGCAAGTTTGCTGTCAATAACACTGTTAACAAAATAAAGAGCAAAAAAATGCATAATGAGCAAAAGCGTTTCCAGTATCCAAGGCAAGGACACTCACATGGTTGATAGTTGCTTTATAAACTGCGTCTTCAACGAGGGAGGAGAGGCTATATGTGACCTGGAATAGCACTTGAAGAACAAAAATCAAGACATCCTCGCCAATAAATGGAAAATGGAAAAGTTCTTACCATTTATATATCTTATTTAAATGTTATTTTTAAAGTCAGTGTAAAAGTTTTGCGTACCTATTGCTGAATGAATTCACTAAATAAGAAAAAGAGATTGCTTAGTGGTAGTACGCAAAACAATAAATGCAAAGTCCTTGGGTTCGATTCCCGATTAGTCTTAGGATTTTTATTTGGTACATACCGCTTCTTTCGCCTCTGTCAATGTTAGCAGATGTACAAAATGTAGGGTTGCACCGTTCTTCGGAATCCACTTTAAACTAGCTGGGCGAGTCCTTCAATAGTCAGACGAAGCCAAAGGCATACCATCTCCAATAGCATCACGCTCGGTAAAGCACGATGGTGTTCAGAACAATTTTCGGGTTGACCACTGCTTTAATTAGTAGCTAATTAATATTTTTAACGTTGTACTGCTACAAACGCACGTCCTATTAACACTAGAGCACGACGAGGACTTCAACATATGCAAACAGGAAGACGCAACTCTCAACCGCTTTCGAGAATATCGTGTTTGAATATTTTATGTGTGCTTTTACATTATGTGCTCGCCTATTAATCAAAAAGTCCGCAGCCGAGCGACTAAGCACTTAGGTTTACGAGCAAAGGATCTCTGTATCGAATGTCACTTTCATTCACACGTAATTCTAGCAACAGATTTATTATGACTGTGTAAATTATCGATATTTAACGATTAATTTATTATTTTCATAAAGGAAATATTTTTTTTTCGTAAGGAGACTGGATTTAGAAATCGGATACACAAGAACTTTCAGTCAGTCAGTTCAGTATATTAATTTTATTTATGTTATTATACCTACATTTGTGGAAAGGAGGGTATAATGTATAACTTATTGAGCACTGCATGAACCAGGACGGTACTGATCACAGAAACATTGGAAACAATAATTTTTTGCGAAATGTAATGTGTGTGATTAAAGTCGAATTTTTGTATGTGCACAGTTTTTCAATATGTCTATTGCAAAGCAAACTTGGTTTAGTCATAAGCTGTTCTCGGTTATCACATAACGTTATCGCGTATATGTTGTGAGAATTATGGGAAACGAAGCAGGAAAAGTATTCCAAAAGCGAGATTCAGTCCAGAAACTAGTTGGTAAAGAAACCAACCGCCTACTCGCTTGCCTGTGGATCCTCTAAAAACTAGCAACCATCAGACGCAGCTCGTCTAAAATGTTCAAATGCAATTTTCTTGGAAACGACTGAGAGTTGTTCACATATGTTGAAGTACTAGTTGCACCCTACACACCCTATATGTATGAATTAAATCGGTGAGGAGAAGTTCGTACGCTCCTATTGTAAGCAGAGAAGTAAACAAAGACCTACTGAATTGAACAGAGAATACTGGAAGTACTTAAATTCGGTATACTTTAATTGGGTATGATAACCTGAGGTAAATACGATAGTAAGGTTATCATTTCCTTCTGGCACTCCTTGTTAAACTGCACTAGCTCTTTTATTACGCATTTTGTATTATGTATGGCATACAGAACTAAGTTTCTGAATAGTATAGTTAACGTAAATTGGAACTGAACCTAACCTGTATAGACAATAATGAACGTATTGACATCATCTGTCATGATAGGTTTTAGTAAATTTCCGCACACTGAGTAATCCTCTCGATATACTAGACTCGGTACAAATGGTATTTGAAGTTATGGAAAAATGAAATTCCGATAACAGGTTTCGATTACTAAGCAACTGAAGATTGCGGCTCTAAACAGTGGTAAAGGACAGTCGATGGGAAACAGAGTTATTCCAAGTAATAATACACTCCTGGAAATTTAAATAAGAACACTGTGAATTCATTGTCCCAGGAAGGGGAAACTTTATTGACACATTCCGGGGGTCAGATACATCACATGATCACACTGACAGAAACACAGGCACATACACACAGGCAACAGAGCATGCACAATGTCGGCACTAGTACAGTGTATATCCACCTTTCGCAGCAATGCAGGCTGCTATTCTCCCATGGAGACGATCGTAGAGATGCTGGATGTAGTCCTGTGGAACGGCTTGCCAAGCCATTTCCACCTGGCGCCTCAGTTGGACCAGCGTTCGTGCTGGACGTGCAGACCGCGTGAGACGACGCTTCATCCATATCCCAAACATGCTCAATGGGGGACAGATCCGGAGATCTTGCTGGCCAGGGTAGTGGACTTACACCTTCTAGAGCACGTTGCGTGGCACGGGATACATGCGGACGTGCATTATCCTGTTGGAACAGCAAGTTCCCTTGCCGGTCTAGGAATGGTAGAACGATGGGTTCGATGACGGTTTGGATGTACCGTGCACTATTCAGTGTCCCCTCGACGATCACCAGAGGTGTACGGCCAGTGTAGGAGATCGCTCCCCACACCATGGTGCCGGGTGTTGGCCCTGTGGGCCTCGGTTGTATGCAGTCCTGATTGTGGCGCTCACCTGCACGGCGCCAAACACGCATACGACCATCATTGGCACCAAGGCAGAAGCGACTCTCATCGCTGAAGACGACACGTCTCCATTCGTCCCTCCATTCACCACTGGAGGCGGGCTGCACGACGTTGGGGCGTGATCGGAAGACGGCCTAACGGTGTACGGGACCGTAGCCCAGCTTCATGGAGACGGTTGCGAATGGTCCTCGCCGATACCCCAGGAGCAACAGTGTCCCTAATTTGCTGGGAAGTGGCGGTGCGGTTCCCTACGGCACTGCGTAGGATCCTACGGTCTTGGCGTGCATCCGTGCGTCGCTGCGGTCCGGTCCCAGGTCGACGGGCACGTGCACCTTCCGCCGACCACTGGCGACAACATCGATGTACTGTGGAGACCTCACGCCCCACGTGTTGAGCAATTCGGCGGTACGTCCACCCGGCCTCCCGCATGCCTACTATACGCCCTCGCTCAAAGTCCGTCAACTGCACATACGGTTCACGTCCACGCTGTCGCGGCATGCTACCAGGTTAAAGACTGCGATGGAGCTCCGTATGCCACGGCAAACTGGTTGACACTGACGGCGGCGGTGCACAAATGCTACGCAGCTAGCGCCATTCGACGGCCAACACCGCGGTTCCTGGTGTGTCCGCTGTGCTGTGCGTGTGATCATTGCTTGTACAGCCCTCTCGCAGTGTCCGGAGCAAGTATTGTGGGTCTGACACACCGGTGTCAATGTGTTCTTTTTTCCATTTCCAGGAGTGTACATGCTGTGTGTTGCACTTGATTCATGTTACTTGAATGTTCCACGATAAACGGAGAAATGGAAATTCTGTCTGTAATTTCAATGTCTCACTAATGGCAACGTTGTCACGATGTGTGCGTGTATACAGTGGTAAGTACCAAAAACATGATTGCTCGTAGTAGTAAAGTGTCTATTGTTCGTGCCACGAGAATGCTTTTCAGGGACGATTTGTACGAATACGAGGATGATGTGGAACTCTATGAATCAGAGAAAGATCCCAAATATGGTCATCATCTCAAATACACTTAAAAATATGTTGCTAATCAGGTAAATATGATTTATTTTTTAAGCAAGTAAACAATATTAATTTGTGTCCTTCATCATAATTTACATGGATTTATTTGACAGCGTATGGTAGAGATGTTAACTGCCACCCATAACATTGTTTACAATCAACAATAAAATTGATTTTATGTTGTCCTGAAACATAGATTCATTTTTGAGTTTGTTAACGCTTCATTATTAAAAAATAGTAATGCATATCTTGGTGTCATAAACTGCACCAATTTATTATATAAAATTTATCATATAATAACTTATTGTTAGAGATTTCACAGTAATGTTTCATTAACTCTCCCAATAAGTAAACTGTGCTAAGTCAATGGTAACTCATGTTAAGTTCTCTCAGTTTGCAAGTAAACAATATTAAGTTTTCATTGATGTATTTTTAGAAATAACATTTTTGATAGAATTTATAATTTTAAACATATGTCGCTGTTCTAGGAACAATTGAAAACAATGACTTACCTGAATACAGAAATCACCATGAATTTTCTTGAAAGGTCCCATTTATGAGAATTTGTTGACACGTTACTGTGCATTTTCTTAAAACAATCAATACGTCCCTTAGCTTGGATCTTTGATTATCTTCAGATCAAAAATATATAGAAAATGAAAGCCATATTCGGAATTTACAATAAATACACAAAATACTCGGTATATAACATAATTGTGAGGTTACGGCACGTTATGAATACATCCGAATAGACATTCATCTTACGACTGATCACGGGATGACAGCTTCCATTATACAGGATGTTAAAAAACTATGTATACAGAATTTTAGAGTGTTCAGAGGAGATAACGAGAATCATATTTTATCTGACAAAATGTCACAGGTGCAATTTCTACTCGCTAGGAGTCCCTGAAGGTTTCGACCCTCAGTGATCTAGTGATGTTCAGAGACGGCCATGTGATGAATATTGTTCTAGAGATGTTGCTGAAAATGTTGTCCGTCTACATTAATGCACAAAGGGCGTCTGCATGCTAATGATTGTGTAACATGCTCAAAACGACCATGTGCTTCATGAGTAACGGCTGCAGTTTCACGCAAACGGGCAACCCGCTGTCCTGGAGTGTCCCTCGGTGCATCGTACGCCAAACGCTTCTCACCCCTCACAAAAAGAAATACACAGGAGTGATGTCCTCAGAAAGCGGAGGCCATTGCTACTGCCTCACACCTCCCAATACAAGAAGTGGAAAAACACGGTCAAAGTGTACTCTGACATCAGCGACAAAGTGAGCACGGGGCCCCGTCATGCTGGAACGACAATCGTTGCCAGACTGCTGGCGGGACATTCTCCGTCATTTCCGGCAGTACTTCACGGAGAAGGCTACACATCAAGTGTGTCAGAAGGTACAGCCCAGTCAGAGGGTCACCAAGGCAGCCGTGCCAAACTTTAGCACTTTTATAGTTTTAAATAGTGACAATGTTTGGAATAAGTGTAGTTGGTGTTCAGAGACGGCCATGTGATGAATATTGTTCTAGAGATGTTACTGAAAATGTTGTCCGTCTACATTAGAGTAATCGTGGGAATGAAGAGAAATAACCTTGAAGAATGTGCCGGACGACGTGAGATAATAATCATGAATTTATGATACAGCGTTATATACACATTCCCATGCACACAATTTTGAACTAAATTCTTGACATAGCATTACAGTAACTTGGTGTAAACGACATTTCACCTAAGAACATAATCTTCGTTTCCCTTTTGTTTTTCATTTTCTTTAAAGAATACAAATATGTTAGCAGATTTAGTTACACTTGAAAAGGCAAAATACAATTGTCCATGAGTAAAGAATGGATTTTGGTAAATACAAACCTGCTATTTGAAGTGTTTGTCTCTGCGACTTGTCTACAGAGATCGCAGATGCAATTTTAATAGCCAAGTGTCTTCTTGTCCCTTGAAAAGGCATGCTTGGATCAGATTGAGCTATGATTATCCGTACTCTTATAATAGTTTTCCTGGTGTCAATCAGCTGAGCATCAACTAAAAATTCGTTGAGTTTTATTAAAACCATGCATGCTCTACTGACTAAGCCCTGGTTAGCGTTCAGGTTTCTTATCAACATTACAATAGTATTTTTCTTTAGTATAAATTTATGTTGCGGTAATCATGACAGGTCTAATGAATGTAATAATTCTAAGGACAGTTTGTCGTTTCGGGAAATATGTTGTTTGTTGTTGTGGTCTTCAGTCCAGAGACCGGTTTGATGCAGCTCTCCATGCTACTACCTATTGCAACCTATATCCTTCTGAATCTGTTTAGTGTATTCATCTCTTGGTCTCCCTCTGTGATTTTTACCCTCCACACTGTCCT
The DNA here is from genome assembly GCF_023897955.1 of Schistocerca gregaria. NCBI lineage: Eukaryota > Metazoa > Arthropoda > Insecta > Orthoptera > Acrididae > Schistocerca > Schistocerca gregaria. The sequence continues at coordinate 816,136,488 of NC_064922.1, forward strand.
CTAATACTAAAGTGGTGATCCCTTGATGCCTCAGAATATGCCCTACCAACCGATCCCTTCTTCTAGTCAAGTTGTGCCACAAATTTCTCTTCTCTTCAATTCTATTCCATACCTCCTCATTAGTTATGTGATATACCCATCTAATCTTCAGCATTCTTCTGTAGCACCACATTTCGAAAGCTTCTATTCTCTTCTTGTTCAAACTATTTATCGTCCATGTTTCACTTCCATACATAGCTACACTCCATACAAATACTTTCAGAAACGACTTCATGGCACTTAAATCTATACTCGATGTTAACAAATTTCTCTTCTTCAGAAATGCTTTCATTGCCATGGCCAGTCTACATTTTACATCCTCTCTACTTCGACCATCATCAGTTATTTTGCTCCCCAAAATACCAATACTTATTTACTACTTTAAGTGTCTCATTTCCTAATCTAATTCCCGCAGCATCACCCGATTTAATTCGATTACATTCCATTACTCTCGTTTTGCTTTTGTTGATGTTCACTTTATATCCTCCTTTCAAGACCATGTCCGTTCCGTTCAGCTGCTCATCCAGGTCCTTTGCTGTCTCTGACAGAATTACAATGTCGTCGGAGAACCTCAGAGTTTTTATTTCTTCTCCATGGATTTTAATTCCTACTCCGAATGTTTCTTTTGTTTCCTTTACTGCTTGCTCAATATTCAGATTGAATAACATTGGGGAGAGGCTACAACTCTGTCTCACTCCCTTCCCAACCACTGCTTCCCTTTCATGTCCCTCGACTCTTATAACTGCCATCTCGTTTCTGTACAAATTGTAAATAGCCTTTAGCTCCCTGTATTTTACCCCTGCCACCTTCAGAATTTGAAAGAGAATATTGCAGTCAACATTGTCAAAAGCTTTCATTAAGTCTACAAATGCTAGAAACGTAGGTTTGCCTTTCCTCAATCTTTCTTCTAATAGAAGTCGTAAGGTCAGTATTGCGTCACGTGTTTCAGTATTTCTACGGAATCCAAACTGATCTTCCATGAGATCGGCTTCTACTAGTTTTTCCATTCGTCTGTAAAGAATTCGTGTTAGTATTTTGCAGCTGTGGCTTATTAAACTGATAGTTCGGTAATTTTCACATCTGTCAACGCCTGCTTTCTTTGGGATTGGAATTATTATATTCTTCTTGAAGTCTGAGGGTATTTCGCCTGTTTCATACATCTTGCTCACCAAATGGTAGAGTTTTGTCAGGACTGGCTCTCCCAAGGCCGTCAGTAGTTCCGATGGAATGTTGTCTACTCCGGGGGCCTTGTTTCAACTCAGGTCTTACAGTGCTCTGTCAAACTCGTCACGCAGTATCACATGTCCCATTTCATCTTCATCTACATCCTCTTCCATTTCCATAATATTGTCCTCAAGTACATCGCCCTTGTATAGACCCTCTATATACTCCTTCCACCTTTTTGCTTTCCCTTTTTGCTTAGAACTGGGTTTCCATCTGAGCTCTTGATATTCATGCAAGTGGTTCTCGTTTCTCGAAAGGTCTCTTTAATTTTCCTGTAGGTGGTGTCTATCTGATCACTAGTGAGATAAGCCTCTACATCCTTGCATTTGTCCTCTAGCCATCCCTGTCGATCTTATATTTCAGGCGTTTGTATTACTTTTTGCCGCTTCATTTACTGCATTTCTATATTTTCTCCTTTCATCAATTAAATTCAATATCTCTTCTGTTACCCAAGGATTTCTATTAGCCCTCGTCTTTTTACCTATTTGATCCTCTGCTACCTTCACTATTTCCTCTCTCAAAGCTACGCATTCTTTTTCTTCAATTGTATTTCTTTCCCCCATTCTTGTCAATCGTTCCATAATGCTCTCCATGAAGCTCTCTACAACCACTGGTTCTTTCAATTTATCCAGGTCCCATCTACTCAAATTCCCACCTTTTCGCCGTTTCTTCAGTTTTAATCTACAGTTCATAAGCAATGATTATGGTCAGAGTCCACATCTGCCTCGCTATGATTAAGTTATACTCTGTACAGAATTCTACCAGGCGGCTTCCTCTTTCATTTCTTCCCCCCAATCTATATTCACCTACTACGTTTCCTTCTCTCCCTTTTCCTACTATCGAATTCCAGTAACCCATGACTATTACCTTTTCGTCTCCCTTCACTATCTGAATAATTTATTTTATCTCATCATACATTTTATCAATCTCTTCGTCATCTGTGTAGCTAGTTGGCAGATAAACTTGTACAACTGTTGTAGGCGTGGGCTTCGTATCTATCTTGGCCATAATAATGCGTTCACTGTGCTGTTTGTAGTAGTTTACCCGCATTCCTATTTTCCTATTCATTACTCCTATTTGATTTTGTATTTATAACCCTTTATTCACTTGACCAGGAATCTTGTTCCTCCTGCCACCGAAGTGCATTACTTCCCACTATATCTAACTTTAACCTATCCATTTCCCTTTTTAAATTTTCTAACCTACTTGCCCGATTAAGGGATCTGATATTCCACGCTCCGATCCGTAGAACGCCAGTTTCCTTTCTCCTGACAACAACGTCCCCCTGAGTATTCCCCTCCGGAGATTCGAATGGGGGACTACTTTACCTCCCGAATATTTTACCCAAGAGAACGCCATCATCATTTAACCATACAGTAAAGCTGCATGCCCTCGGGAAAAATCATGGCTGTCGTTTCCCATTGCTTTCAGCCGTTCGCAGCACCACAACAGCAAGGCCGGTTTGGTTAGTGTTACAAGTCCAGATCAGTCAATCATCCAGACTGTTGCCCCTGCAACTACTGAAAAGCCTGCTGCCCCTCTTCAGGAACCACACGTTTGTCTGGCCTCTCAATAGATACCCCTCCGTTGTAGATGCACCTACGGTATGGCTATCTGTACCACTGTGGCACGCAAGCCTCCCCACTCCACACCAGCGGCAAGGTCCATAATTCATGGGGGTCGGGAAATATATTCGTATTCGTTTATAAAAGTCAATTTTTACGATGACTGACTACCTCCATGACCATAGTTATTATCTATGACAACGCTGAATACAAATTATCCAGTTAATAAATAATTTAAAACAAACTAAATAGTATTTGTAATCAGATAACGCGTAAAGGGAGTCTCTTGCTCGTGATTAATAACTTAGCTTTGTAAAATATAGGCATGAAACTGGAAATCCATTATGTCCTTTTGCCTATAATAGTTACAAGTCTCTTTTTTGTCAAAGTTTTCCACAAATAATAAATTTTAGTACAAAGCTGTTAAAACCCCTTTCTAACCATACCTCATTTATACTGGTGCGATTAGTATGTGTTGAGGAAAAGGGATGTTGACTTGAGAAATAATATGATCACTGTTGATGGCGGAACCCACAAGTTTCATTAGGATTTTCCAGCTTCCAGACATGACTCTTGTGCCTGTTGAATATTGCTTTCCTTGTTGACGCAACCTTGTCAGTAAATAAAGCACACGTTTGGAAGTGAGTGATGTTTACAATTTGGTGTAGGGTCCATTGACAGAAATGCATACGCTGGAGAAAGTCATACGCTGACAGATTATGCGCATTCTTACATTTGAATGGATGCAAGACCTTCCATATACTGGCGTGCGTGTTCCACACGAAGTAGTCAAAACAACTGTGAACGTTGGCCTAATGAAAGTCCAGCACCAAATCCTTCGAGGCCCTTAATGGGGAAACGGTGCACCTGCGACATTTGTGAAACATAACAAAAGTGTTCTATTTAATCTCCCCTAATAACTCCTCAAATATATGTACATAGGTTCTGCACCCTGTATTTTTATGTAACATGAATGATACCTTCAGCTGTAAACTATCTGATCAACAGCGTCCAACACCACTACATAACGTAGAACATCACGAGAGGTGGACCCACCAGTATGAATGGAGGCAAGAGGTTTTATGTCATCAGTAGAGAAGCAGTAACAGTAGAATAGATCGCTCAGGAGAGCTCAGTGACTTTAACGTGGACTAGTCATAGTATGTTACCTGTGTTCCAATGCTGCTCAAGTTGACTTGGTGGTGTAGTTGTGAAGTGGACACTCAATGGAATACCCACAGCCAAACCCAGGCCAGGCAGATTTAATGTACTCACAGTCAGGGATCATCTAGAATTGCGGATGGTCGCTGTAAAAAGTTGTGTGACATAAGAGGAAGGATTCACTTGTGAGCTCCGAAGTACTACCAGCAGTCCAGCTAGCACAATGACTGTGTGTAGGCAGTTAAAAAGAAGAAGGAATACTACAGTTTAGCATAACGTCCTGTCTATAGCGAAGTCATTTGAGATGGAGCACAAGCTCATAATTGTTCAAGGATGTGGAAGGAAATCGGCTGTGCTCTTTCAAAGGCAGCGATCTGGCAGTCGCCTGTAACCGTCCTAGCGGCCCCTTGCCAGTAAGAGGACCCGCACAACTGACAAGCCAGGTAGGCTGCCGCCCTCCCCTCAAGAACTCAGATCAAAACATCACCAGTGGACGTAAACATCAATAGATTTTCCACATAAACACGACACTACTTCGTGAAAAGCCATGTGACAGAATCTTCCAAAGGGAACTAATGTGACTACTTGTAGTACTCTGCTAAATTGGCATTACAAGCACGCCAGCAGAGTCAGACTGGCAGTGTGTACCTACAGCTAAGACAGCTCTGGCCAATACCTAAGCCAGTTCTAGCATAGTAGACACATGATGTATCCTTCAGTAGAAAGTTGTATCTCTGTAATTGTGTAGAGCAGTATTTAGGTTATTATTTTCTTTTCATTGTCTTGTAGTCTTATCTGGTTTTCGCCACCACAAGAGTTGTTGTGCTTCTTATTGTTCTTGCGTTTGTAAATTAGTACACGTCAAGAAGGCGTTTTAGTTATAATAAAGTGTGTTCAAACTTCATCGGTAGTTCTTTCCTGCCAACCGCAAGACACTACAGGAACGATTTAGGGAAATCACGGATAACCTAAATCTAGAGGACCAGATGGGCATTTGAAATGTCGTCCTCCTGAATGCGAATCCAGTGTGCTAACCAGAGGTGTACAAATTCTCCTTCCAGCCTGCTTGCCCCTGTCTCCATTGCAACCATTGAAGTAGTTCAACCTGTCGCAATGGGGACACAAGAGAACACAAGTGTACTGAAGCACTGTGGTTACAGCAGGCCAGCTTGGGCTCCTATTTGCCTCGCAACTTCACGGGACCCGTTTAGCCTGCTGCACCTGACAACATGTTGCGCTATCAGTCCAACGTGACTACAGCGTAGCCAGGAACATGTCTGCATAGGTAATTTCACTGCAGCTCAGCTATCTTAATGATGTGAACAGCAAAATGAACAAACCATACTTAAAGGAGGTTGAGAAGAAATTACAAATTGGGGAACATATATCAGTCACACAGCCCAAGTCTAGCATGGAAAAATGTTCGTGTGTTTGGACAAATCAATGAAAATTGTGTAAAAAGTTGCTAAACACTCATACTGGAACCTCGAGTTGGTAACAATATGTCTGTAAATTTCACCAGCAGTTTCCTCACTCCACAAAAATCTTGGAAGAGGGAAAAGGCATAGTGGTTGACAAGCATGTGGAAATATGTGTTAAGGATTTGAGGCCATTTAGCAGTATGTAGGCCTTTGAAATTTAGGGCAAAAATTGACTGAAATAGGAAAAACATCTGGCTCAGTGGATATTAAAAACTGCATCCTAGTGGTATGCAACGTAGTGCGAAGAAAGCTTAGTATGAAATAAAAGTTTCTTTCAGACATATAAGTCTTATATTAGCATTATATGAAAAACATGGAAGAAGCCTGGAGATACTAAAAGGTATCAGATAGATTATATAATGGTAAGACAGATATTTAGGAACCAGGTTTTAAATTGTAAGACATTTCCAGGGGCAGAAGTGGACTCCGACCGCAATCTATTGGTTATGACCTGTAGATTAAAACTGAAGAAACTGCAAAAAGGTGGGAATTTAAGGAGATGGGACCTGGATAAACTGAAAGAACCAGAGGCTGTACAGAGTTTCAGGGACAGCATAAGGGAAAAATTGACAGGTATGGGGGAAAGAAATACAGTAGAGGAAGAATGAGTATCTTTGAGGGATGACGCGGTGAAGGCAGCAGAGGATCAAGTAGGTAAAAAGACGAGGGCTAGTAGAAATCCTTGGGTAACAGAAGAAATATTGAATTTAACTGATGAAGGGAGAAAATATAAAAATGCAGTAAATGAAGCAGACAAAAAGGAATACAGACGTCTCAAAAATGAGATCGACAGGAAGTGCAAAATGGCTAAGCAGGGATGGCTAGAGGACAAATGTAAGGATGTAGAGGCTTATCTCACTAGGGGTAAGATAGATACTGCCTACAGGAAAATTAAAGAGACCTTTGGACATAAGTGGACCACTTGCATGAATAACAAGAGCTCAGATGGAAACCCAGTTCTAAACAAAGACGGGAAAGCAGAAAGGTGGAAGGAGTATATTGAGGGTCTATACAAGGGCGATGTACTTGAGGACAATATTATGGAAATGGAAGAGGATGTAGATGAAGATGAAATGGGACATGTGATACTGCGTGACGAGTTTGACAGAGCACTGCAAGACCTGAGTCGAAACAAGCTATTTGAACTACTGACGGCCTTGGGAGAGCCAGTCCTGACAAAACTCTACCATTTGGTGAGCAAGATGTATGAAACAGGCGAAATACCCTCAGACTTCAAGAAGAATATAATAATTCCAATCCCAAAGAAAGCAGGCGTTGACAGATGTGAAAATTACCGAACTATCAGTTTAATAAGCCACAGCTGCAAAATACTAACACGAATTCTTTACAGACGAATGGAAAAACTAGTAGAAGCCGATCTCATGGAAGATCAGTTTGGATTCCGTAGAAATACTGAAACACGTGACGCAATACTGACCTTACGACTTCTCTTAGAAGAAAGATTAAGGAAAGGCAAACCTACGTTTCTAGCATTTGTAGACTTAATGAAAGCTTTTGACAATGTTGACTGGAATACTTTCTTTCAAATTCTAAAAGTGGCAGGGGTAAAATACGGGGAGCGAAAGGCTATTTACAATCTGTACAGAAACGAGATGGCAGTTATAAGAGTCGAGGGACATCAAAGCGAAGCAGTGGTTGGGACGGGAGTAAGACAGGGTTGTAGCCTCTCCCCGATGTTATTCAATCTGTATATTGAGCAAGCAGTAAAGAAAACAAAAGAAAAATTCGGAGTAGGTATTAAAATCCATGGAGAAGAAATAAAAACTTTGAGGTTCGCCGATGACATCGTAATTCTGTCAGAGACAGCAAAGGACTTGGAAGAGCAGTTGAACGGAATGGGTAGTGTCTTGAAAGGAGTATATAAGATGAACATCAACAAAAGCAAAACGAGGAAATGGAATGTAGTTGAATTAAGTCGGGTGATGCTGACGGAATTAGATTAGGAAATGAGACACTTATAGTAGTAGATGAGTTTTGCTATTTGGGGAGCAAAATAACTGATGATGGCCGAAGTAAAGAGGATATAAAATGGAGACTGGCAATGGCAAGGAAAGCGTTTCTGAAGAAGAGAAATTTGTTAACATCGAATATAGATTTAAGTGTCAGGAAGTCATTTCTGAAAGTATTTGTATAGAGTTTAGCCATGTATGGAAGTGAAACATGGACGATAAATAGTTTGGACAAGAAGAGAATAGAGCTTTCGAAATGTGGTGCTACAGAAGAATGCTGAAGATTAGATGGGTAGATCACATAACTAATGAGGAAGTATTGAGTAGGATTGGGGAGAAGAGAAGTTTGTGGCACAACTTGACCAGAAGAAGAGATCGGTTGGTAGGACATGTTCTGGAGCATCTAGGGATCACCAATTTAGTATTGGAGGGCTGCGTGGAGGGTAAAAATCGTAGGGGGAGACCAAGAGATAAATACACTAAGCAGATTCAGAAGGATGTAGGTTGCAGTAGGTACTGGGAGATGAAGAAGCTTGCACAGGATAGAGTCGCATGGAGAGCTGCATTAAACCAGTCTCAGGACTGAGGATCACAACAACAACAACATGAAAAACGAACTTCGAGTTTGCTAAAATGCATTTGGAGAACTTAGAATGAACTATTTTGGCCACTTAGAGTGAATTCAGTGATCCCGCAACACACATCCTAGAAAAATTAATTCATATTTGTAAAACTGTGGTATTATCTGGCTGAAACACATTAAGGTTACAGAAACTATTCTTCCAACACCTTACTTTAGTTGGCGTTGCAGTATAATAGACATCTTCAGGTTATTAGGTGCAAAGGATCTCGATATTCAGAGCTGGTCCTGCTTACTACATGTAATAGAGATGACCTGATGATTGTCAGAATTGGAAACAGCCAGTACTAGAAAAAAAGGGTGGAGTTGACTTAGAGCACTATATATACTGGCGATCGTTTACAGCAAACCTCTCTATCATCAGAGGACTTCCATCTCATGTGTGATGATAATGAAACACGTCCATCTTGTTTCGGCACTTTCCTGTAGACGAACGGAGATTTATGCGACGTACTCCATTTCCCTGCCACATCTTGGGTATAAAATCGAGTATTCATTTTCATAACTACGTTGCTTCTAAGTTAGCGATAAGCGTTTGTCAGGTACTGCAATACCCGTGTATACGTCTGCTTGACAGATGTCCTGTTTACGGAGTTAGTGACGGCATGATTGTAACTTCACATGTCAGACACCGCTGATATGGGTTTTTTGTTTCCTTGTAAGAGGGATTCTTTATCATTTTATTGGACTCGTGCAAGCATAGTATAATTTCTGAACCGTGATCGGATATGAATATTGGGCGCTATACACCCCTGCAAAGCTATATTGTGCATGTATCACAAAGAATCGATGATTTAAGGAAGTAGTTTTTTTTTCATTTTACAGTTTGTCACCATAGTTTATTGTAGAGAAACTTGAAAGGAGAGTGTATGGCATGTGCTGGAAATATATTACTTACATTGGAATATTAATAGCATTGCAGATCAGAAACCGCACAGCTCTAACATTATTCTGAGTTTTAAGTGCAGAACCGTGACGCCTTAACAAGTCATGTGTTTATGTTCTCTCTCTTACCAAAATCTTCTTGGTACTGATCTTAAAGGTTAGAACAATATTATAGAATTGGTAACCCAGTTGATCTACGTAAAATGCTTCAAACGTCGGCCGTCTGGAGCTCCATCACGCATAAAACCCGCCCGTTTCTTCTCCTTCTTAAACGTCTCTTGTATCATCACAACACTTTCATATCTACTACTATACACCGATAAGAGATCCTAACCTCCTCGAAATGATCGCATCTGGAGAGATTTTGTGCAGTTGGATGGGTACCATAAGTAAGATCAGTGTGGAGCAGTAGTTTCGGACTCACCTCGCTCTGTTCCTTCACGAGACTTGGCCTCCTTCTGGCCAGCTGCAGAGTAAATCGGTGATCGTGTTGCAAAGATAAGATATTTCAGCCTCTATCTTTATTCTAAGAATGCGAAAAGGCTCTGTGACCTCCTTCTGCTTAGGGAAAGATCGTAAATTACTCACTATGATCGGAGTGCTAGAAAATTATAGGTCGCTGTCTGGTATACTTAGGTGTATATGTTCGACGTACTGCACAGTCACCTCTCTTGATTCGCAATCAAGTATATGGTTCTTGCAATGTAGTGGAGGGGCAGTTTAGCGATGATATAGAAATTGGGAAGGATGTTATCATGTCATTGATCGGCGTTGAAATTATGGTAAAATTGCTGAAATTGATCGCACTATCAACTGTGATGCTCGTTATAACAGTAGATCGACGGTGTCTCCTCCATCCCATCCGTCCACTGGTATGCTGTTGATTGCCGCATAATGATTGTGTGACATCGCTTGTTTGAGATGGGTAAAGATTCTTGGTAGAGGGGCGGCACCTTCTGACGATGGCTAGCACTGAAACAGTGATTACGTACATGAGTGCAATATGAGGAATCAATCGAAATGGAACACTGATCCGTCAGCTATCCAGTCACTGTTAAAGATGATTTTAAAGGTAGAGGCTGACAATCACCTTTGGACAGCTGTGTGGAAATGCTCCACAATGCCGCAAAATTGTTCCAGTTACCATATGTTGTGACTGTCTTTTATTTTAAATCATCCAGTGTGTGTGTGTGTGTGTGTGTGTGTGTGTGTGTGTGTGTGTGTTGTGGGAGCAGCAGCAACGTAATTTACACCCTGCAATGTCTAGTTTTCTGTGAGAGCCAATGCCTCGAAACATGTTAATGTCAGTTTAGGACCTTACACAGAACTTGAAGTCAGGATAGAAAAAAATAAAATGTGTGGTGGCGGACGAAGCTGTGTCATAAGCTACTTGGAAGTGTTAAAGCAGAAAAAAATAAAAATGTTTCAAACAGCAACACAGGGACCTCCTCTTGCGACTGATAATATATTCTGTGGGATATGGTCCTCATCCTATAGTACAGGCTATGACAGTTTAATTGGTCTGTGCAGGCCACTGAGTGCATCATTACCTGTATATTTAATGGGGGTCGACGCACTTTCTCGATTCCAGCACACAGACAGTATTTGTTTTAACCACATATATACATCGGAAGGCAGGGACGCAGTAAAAATTTTATCGAGTTCTCTACTGGCTGACATCAGAGGAGTTTTTATAGTTCGTAGTTCTTTTCCTCTGTTGGATGGTACATAATAGTAATGACAGAGAGAATGTTTGGGTGACAGGTGTGAATGGACCCTGAGGGATGCAGATCTGCTTCAAACTGAATGTAGTTTGTAAACGCTCCACAACATAGGAAAACTCTTCTAGTTTCCATAGGTGGTAACTGCCTTCATTTAAAATCATCCAGTGTATGTGTTGTGGGGGAGAAATCTTCGTTTGGCGTTGGCCCTACACATCGTACACTTTTGGCATAGCTATGACAACATGTTCCCACTTCCACAGAAATATCAGAATACGTCCTGTCGCAGTAACTCGGCTCACTCTGTTTCTACAGGGGTTACAGAATGTGGTAGATATAGCGCTCACCTACTTCTGCTCAGTTCCGACTTAAATTGGAACGATCACATGTACAAAGCTTCAGAGACTGCGGAACAGTTACAAGACGCATAGGGGCTGCCTCTGAACAGTTACAAGACGCATAGGGGCTGCCTAAAGCCATGTTAGAGTTTTACTGTAGCAGATAGGTTTGAAAAAAGGTGACTCGTTTCGAGATATGAGAGTGCCACGATTATGTTTCACTAGTGGGTGGAATCATTAAAGGACATCTCCAAAGCATCCAGCTCAGGTATGTGGTTGAATGGCAAGCCCTGATTCCAAATAACACACAGAATTTCTGACAGAAAGTGTGGCACCATAGATATGATAAACCAATGTACACTTCATACGACCTCAATCTAGCATTGCATTTTTTTAAGTGATTCGTCGTATGGCACACCATCTACTGTATGGGATTATTCTCAACCAACCATCGCCTATAACCCAGTGGATATATTGCAAAGCCTCTGATATGGCATCGGGATAGAATGCAATACAAATACTGGAAAAATATCTAGCGACGGCATGAGGGAGTCGTAAATACTGGCTTCATACCACTTTCCACAGCCAAATCACTTTCTAAATTCAGTAAGTTTATTACGAGCTTACACAGCTGGCGACGTGCACTCGCACTTTCGGTCTGTTAATATTCACCCCACGATCACTATCTACACTTCTGGAAATTGAAATAAGAACACCGTGAATTCATTGTCCCAGGAAGGGGAAACTTTATTGACACATTCCTGGGGTCAAATACATCACATGATCACACTGACAGAACCACAGGCACATAGACACAGGCAACAGAGCATGCACAATGTCGGCACTAGTACAGTGTATATCCACCTTTCGCAGCAATGCACGCTCCTATTCTCCCATGGAGACGATCGTAGAGATGCTGGATGTAGTCCTGTGGAACGGCTTGCCATGCCATTTCCAACTGGCGCCTCAGTTGGACCAGGGTTCGTGCTGGACGTGCAGACCGCGTGAGACGACGCTTCATCCAGTCCCAAACATGCTCAATGGGGGACAGATCCGGAGATCTTGGTGGCCAGGGTAGTTGACTTACACCTTCTAGAGCACGTAACGTGGCACGAGATACATGCGGACGTGCATTGTCCTGTTGGAACAGCAAGTTCCCTTGCCGGTCTAGGAATGGTAGAACGATGGGTTCGATGACGGTTTGGATGTACGGTGCACTATTCAGTGTCCCCTCGACGATCACCAGAGGTGTACAGCCAGTGTAGGAGATCGCTCCCCACACCTTGATGCCGGGTGTTGGCCCTGTGTGCCTCGGTCGTATGCAGTCCTGATTGTGGCGCTCACCTGCACGGTGCCAAACACGCATACGACCATCATTGGCACCAAGGCAGAAGCGACTCTCATCGCTGAAGACGACACGTCTCCATTCGTCCCTCCATTCACGCCTGTCGCGACACCACTGGAGGCGGGCTGCACGATGTTGGGGTGTGAGCGGAAGACGGCCTAACGGTGTATGGGACCGTAGCCCAGCTTCATGGAGACGGTTGCGAGTGGTCCTCGCCGATACCCCAGGAGCAACAGTGTCCCTAATTTGCTGGGAAGTGGCGGTGCGGTCCCCTACGGCACTGCGTAGGATCCTACGGTCTTGGCGTGCATCCGTGCGTCGCTGCGGTCCGGTCCCAGGTCGACGGGCACGTGAACCTTCCGCCGACGACTGGCGACAACATCGATGTACTGGGAGACCTCACGCCCCACGTGTTGAGCAATTCGGCGGTACGTCCACCCGGCCTCCCGCATGCCCACTATACGCCCTCGCTCAAAGTCCGTCAACTGCACATACGGTTCACGTCCACGCTGTCGCGGCATGCTAACAGTGTTAAAGACTGCGATGGAGCTCCGTATGCCACGGCAAACTGGCTGACACTGACGGCGGCGGTGCACAAATGCTGCGCAGCTAGCGCCATTCGACGGCCAACACCGCGGTTCCTGGTGTGTCCGCTGTGCCGTGCATGTGATCATTGCTTGTACAGCCCTCTCGCAGTGTCCGGAGCAAGTATGGTGGGTCTGACCCACCGGTGTCAATGTGTTCTCTTTTCCATTTCCAGGAGTGTATATTCAATATCGTGGTATTTGTGTGGGAAACCACTTAATTCAGAAGCAGTATCATGCCTTGATTTATAAAGCTTGTATAGTTTTTAACAAGGGTATCATTAGCGATACTTGTGTATGCCGCTAGAACCAAGACCGCTTATGCCAGTAAAATAGTCATTGCAATCATTTTCTTAACATCTGGAGTGTAGTAAGACGCTTACGTACATCTTCCTAAGACGCGCTGATATCACCCGCAAAAAAAAAAAAAAAAAAAAAAAAAAAAAAAAAAAAAAAACATGTATCGCTGATTTTCGCTCAGTATCGTTTGGTGTCACCAGCATTCAGTTATTGACGAATTATTATACGTAGTATGGGATGTGTGACATATTCGCTGTGGTCAACAGGCTTATAAAGTAGAAGATTCAATATGGATGTTTGTTTGTGCTGGGCAGTTACTCCCTCCCATGTAAATTGTTCAGTTGACTGTTTCTACAAATTTCGCGTCTTTATTTAGCTGATAGATCATCGATTGTGGTGTGTATTGTGTGCATCTGGATGCTGAAAGACGGGTGGGAGACACCTTTGCTGGTTCTCTAGACATGAGATACGCCTTAGTCGTCTTTTTAAAGTAGAATGATGATTTGTAATCTGTTATATCACTGACATCAGTATTCGCGAGTGGAAGTACCAGTTTACTTTATTTTTTCGAGTTTTCATGTAAAAACAAGATAAATGTCTAGTTACTCAGCGGTTTTCAGCAAGTTCCACGTCCCTGCACCTCGCTAATGTTTTGGCTTTCTAGAGAAATACTTTCCGCTCTTTACATTGGGAATTATACAGGGTGATTCAACATGCCCAATGGGCCGCTTAGGATTGGCATCACGTTCTCTTCACCAATGATTGCCTTCAACCAGACAAACGTCGGAGACGTGTTTGGAGGCAACGCGGACAGGCTGAACGTCTTAAACACACTGTCCAGCGAGTGCGGCAAGGTGGAGGTTCCCTGCTGTTTTGGGGTGGCATTATGTCTACATCTACATCTACATGACTACTCTGCAATTCACATTTAAGTGCTTGGCAGAGGGTTCATCGAACCACAATCATACTATCTCTCTACTATTCCACTCCCGAACAGCGAGCGGGAAAAACGAACACCTAAACCTTTCTGTTCGAGCTCTGATTTCTCTTATTTTATTTTGATGATCATTCCTACCTATGTAGGTTGGGCTCAACAAAATATTTTCGCATTCGGAAGAGAAAGTTGGTGACTGAAATTTCGTAAGAAGGTCTCGCCGCGACGAAAAACGTCTATGCTGTAATGACTTCCATCCCAACTCGCTTACCATATCTGCCACACTCTCTCCCCTATAACGCGATAATACAAAACGAGCTGCCCTTTTTTGCACCCTTTCGATGTCCTCCGTCAATCCCACCTGGTAAGGATCCCACACCGCGCAGCAATATTCTAACAGAGGACGAACGAGTGTAGTGTAAGCTGTCTCTTTAGTGGACTTGTTGCATCTGCTAAGTGTCCTGCCAATGAAACGCAACCTTTGGCTCGCCTTCCCGACAATATTATCTATGTGGTCCTTCCAACTGAAGTTGTTCGTAATTTTAACACCCAGGTACTTAGTTGAATTGACAGCCTTGAGAATTGTACTATTTATCGAGTAATCGAATTCCAACGGATTTCTTTTGGAACTCATGTGGATCATCTCACACTTTTCGTTATTTAGCGTCAACTGCCACCTGACACACAATACAGCAATCTTTTCTAAATCGCTTTGCAGCTGATACTGGTCTTCGGATGACCTTACTAGACGGTAAATTACAGCATCATCTGCGAACAGTCTAAGAGAACTGCTCAGATTGTCACCCAGGTCATTTATATAGATCAGGAACAGTAGAGGTCCCAGGATGCTTCCCTGGGGAACACCTGATATCACTTCAGTTTTACTCGATGATTTGCCGTCTATTACTACGAACTGCGACCTTCCTGACAGGAAATCACGAATCCAGTCGCACAACTGAGACGATACCCCATAGCTCCGCAGCTTGATTAGAAGTCGCTTGTGAGGAACGGTGTCAAAAGCTTTCCGGAAATCTAGAAATACGGAATCAACTTGAGATCCCCTGTCGATAGCGGCCATTACTTCGTGCGAATAAAGAGCTAGCTGCGTTGCACAAGAGCGATGTTTTCTGAAGCCATGCTGATTACGTGTCAATAGATCGTTCCCTTCGAGGTGGTTCATAATGTTTGAATACAGTATATGCTCCAAAACCCTACTGCAAACCGACGTCAATGATATAGGTCTGTAGTTAAATGGATTACTCCTACTACCCTTCTTAAACACTGGTGCGACCTGCGCAATTTTCCAATCTGTAGGTACAGATCTATCGGTGAGCGAGCGGTTGTATATGAGTGCTAAGTAGGGAGCTATAGTATCAGCGTAATCTGAAAGGAACCTAATCGGTATACAATCTGGACCTGAAGACTTGCCCGTATTAAGCGATTTGAGTTGCTTCGCAACCCCTAAGGTATCTACTTCTAAGAAACTCATGCTAGCAGATGTTCGTGTTTCAAATTCTGGAATATTCCATTCGTCTTCCCTGGTGAAGGAATTTCGGAAAACTGCGTTCAATAACTCCGCTTTAGCGGCACAGTCGTCGATAACAGTACCATCGGCACTGCGCAGCGAAGGTATTGACTGCGTCTTGCCGCTTGTGTGTTTTACATACGACCAGAATTTCTTCGGATTTTCTACCAAATTTCGAGACAATGTTTCGTTGTGGAACCTATTAAAGGCATCTCGCATCGAAGTACGTGCCAAATTTCGCGCGTCTGTAAATTTTAGCCCATCTTCGGGATTTCGCGTTCTTCTGAACTTCGCATGCTTTTTCCGTTGCCTCTGCAACAGCGTTCGGACCTTTTTTGTGTACCACGGGGGATCCGTTCCATCTCTTACCAATTTATGAGGTATGAATCTCTCAATTGCTGCTGCTACTATATCTTTGAATTTGAGCCACATCTCGTCTACATTCGCATAGTCAGTTCGGAAGGAATGGAAATTGTCTTTTAGGAAGGCTTCTAGTGGCACTTTATCCGCTTTTTTAAATAAAATTATTTTGCGTTTGTTTCTGATGGGTTTGGAAGAAATGGTATTGAGCCTAGCTACAATGACCTTGTGATCACTACACCCTGTATCAGTCATGATGCTCTCTATCAGCTCTGGATTGTTTGTGGCCAAGAGGTCAAGTGTGTTTTCGCAACCATTTACAATTCGCGTGGGTTCGTGGACTAACTGCTCGAAATAATTTTCGGGGAATGCATTTAGGACAATCTCGGAAGACGTTTTCTGCCTACCACCGGTTTTGAACAAGTATTTTTGCCAACATACCGAGGGTAGGTTGAAGTCCCCACCAACTATAACCGTATGAGTGGGGTATTTATTTGTTACGAGACTCAAACTTTCTCTGAACTGTTCCGCAACTGTATCATCGGAGTCTGGGGGTCGGTAGAAGGAGCCAATTATTAACTTAATTCGGCTGTTAAGTATAACCTCCACCCACACCAATTCGCACGGAGTATCTACTTCGACTTCACTACAAGATAAACCACTACTGACAGACACAAACACTCCACCACCAATTCTTTCCTGAACACCGTCTGAGACTTCGTAAAAATTTCTGCAGAACTTATTTCAGGCTTTAGCCAGCTTTCTGTACCTATAACGATATCAGCTTCTGTGCTTTCTATTAGCGCTTGAAGCTCAGGGACTTTTCCAGCGCAACTACAACAATTTACAACTATAATTCCGACTGTTCCTTGATCCAAGCACGTCCTGTAATTGCCAAGCACCCTTTGACATTGCAGCCCATCCCGCACTTTCCCGAGGCCTTCTAACCTAAAAAACCGCCCAGTCCACGCCACACAGCCTCCGCTACCCGTGTAGCCGCCAGCTGAGTGTAGTGAACTCCTCACCTATTCAGCGGAACCCGAAACCCCACCACCCTATGGCGCAAGTCAAGGAATCTGCAGCCAATACGGTCGCAAAACCGTCTGAGCCTCTGATTCAGACCCTCCACCCGGCTCTGCACCAAAGGTCCGCAGTCGGTTCTGTCAACGATGCTGCAGATGGTGAGCTCTGCCTTCATCTCGTAAGCAAGACCGGCAGCCTTCACCAAATCAGATAGCCGCTGGAATCCAGAGAGAATTTCCTCAGATCCAAAGCGACACACGTCATTAGTGCCGACATGTGCCACCACCTGCAGCTGGCTGCACCCTGTGCTCTTCATGGCATCCGGAAGGACCCTTTCCACATCAGGAATGACTCCTCCCGGAATGCACACGGAGTGCACACTGGATTTCTTCCCCTCCTTAGCCGCCGTATCCCTAAGGGGCCCCATTACGCGCCTAACATTGGAGCTCCCAACTACCAGTAAGCCCACCCTCTGCGATTGCCCGGACCTTGAAGGCTGAGAATGATCCTCTGAAACAGGGCAGGCAGCTGCATCTGGCTCAGCCAGAGACAGTGCCTGAAACCTGTTTGTCAGACGCGCCGGGGAGGCTTTCTGATCAGCCTCCGGGGACGCCTTTCGCTGCCTGCCACGCCTTGGGGCCGACGTACACCGCTGGTGGTCATGGAAGACGCTGTAACGGCTGTACATACGTGAATGCCATCCTCCGACCGATAGTGCATCCATATTGGCAGCATACTGGCGAAGCATTCGTCTTCATGGACGGAAATTCGCGCCCCCATCGTGCACATCTTGTGAATGACTTCCTTCGGGATAACGACGTCACTCGACTAGAGTGGCCAGCATGCTCTCCAGATATGAACCCTATCGACAATATCTGGGATAGATTGACCCATCAACCACTAGAGGGATCTACGCCGAATCGTCGTTGAGGAATGGGACAGTCTGGACCAACAGTACCTTGATGAACAAGTGGATAGTATGCCGCGACGAATACAGGCATGCATTAATGCAAGAGGACGTGCTACTGGGTATTAGAGGTACCGGTGTGTACAGCAACCTGTACCACCACCTCTCAAGGTATGGTGGTACAACATGCAATGTGTGGTTTTCATGACCAATGAAAAGGGCGGAAATGATGTTCATGTTGATCTCTATTCCAATTTTCTGTACACGTTCCTGATCTCTCGGAACTGAGGTGATGAAAAACTTTTTTTGATGCGTGTATATCAAAGAGGTGAAAATTTTGCAAATAAATTTACCGGTTTTTTATAAGAAGTCCTTTTTAATCAAAAGCTATAGCACTGCTGCTATGGAAAATTTATATGCCGGTTTTTTGTCTGGTTATTAGTAAAAAATGAAAAAATCTGTTATAGCCCAGACGAAACAAATACCGGAATAATCGGTTATTCAGAACTAAAATACCGGTATCGGTTTTGTCTGATCGGTTTTTCCCTCCCCTAATCTCATCCAATCTTCTGTTATGTTTGTTTCACGTTCATAGAGAGGTAATAATTTGTGCGTTGCGTTTCCACATTAATGAAACAGGCAATCACTGATCACAGAAGCATTTGTATTTTACTTTCCATTGTTAAGTTGTTGCTCCACGAATGTTACTAATTAACAAATAGGATACTGCTTCCACCATATATCTTGCAACTAATCCCATGTAACTTCCTGCGAAATAACTAAATTACTCAAAAACGGGTCTCCTACGAACTAACATAACAGTGTCAACCCTTAATTATACTTTCCTTCAAATTCTTCATACTATTTTTCAGCAAAAGAGATGTGCACGACTGCTTCGTACTGAAGCTCAGGAGCGACTTTCCACAGCTATAAGTAAGGAGCATAACATTGCTACATCATAACATCAAACGTAGCAGTACTTCTTACGTCTGCCCAGTAGACTTTGTTCAAAAAATGCGAGAAAAACGTTTTTTTTCAAAACCCAAAAAGAAATTATAAATCCCAAAGAAAATTTTGAACCAGCAACAAGATCACCACAAAAAAAAAAAACAAATAAACGCACACTAGTGAACAACTCAGTAATGGTTCCATCCTGAATCATACTGTAATACAAAAAAACATCAGGCCCACTTCCCACTCTCTAATATTTACACCAAAAATTTACAAAAAAATGGCTCTGAGCACTATGGGACTTAACTTCTGAGGTCCTCAGTCCCCTAGAACTTAGAACTACTTAAACCTAACCAACCTAAGGACATCACACACATCCATGCCCGATTCAGGATTCGAACGTGCGACCGTAGTAGTCGCGCGGTTCCAGACTGTAGCGCTTTGAACAGCTCGGCCACCCCGGCCGGCGAAAATTTACAATTGTTTACATTTTGATAATATGATTATACAGCAGTTAAAAATATCAGAATTTGCTGTTGCTTATCTATATAGAGGATTTAGGGGACAATCTGAGCAGCCGTCTTAGGTTCTTTGCAAATGACGCTGTCGTTTATCGATTAGTAAAGTCATCAGAATATCAAAACAAATTGCAAAACGATTTAGAGAAGATATATGTGTGGTGCGAAAATTGGCAATTGACCCTAAATAACGAAAAATGTAAGGTCAACCACATAAGTGCTAGATGGAATCCGTTAAGCTTCAGTTACACGATACAGCGGTCAAATCTAAAGGCCGTAAATTCAACTAAATACCTAGGAATTACTATTACGAAAAACTTAAATTGGAAGGAACACACAGAAAATGTTGTGGAAGCAAAGGCGTTTTTCGTTGCGGAGGAATCTTCTCACGAAATTCCAATCACCAACTACCTCCTCCGAATGCGAAAATATTTTGTTGACGCTGACCTACATAGGGAGAAACGATCACCAAGATAAAATAAGAGAAATCAGAGCTCGTACGGAAAGATGCAGGCGTTCGTTCTTTCCGCGCGTTGTACGAAATTGGAATAATAGAGAATTGTGAAAGTGGTTCGATGAACCCTCTGCCAGGCACTTAGATGTGATTTTCAGAGTATCCATGTAGATTTAGATGCAGAATCCCTTTGTACATAAAATAAGTCTGTATAGCATACAACTCATCGTAATAATTCATTTTTCTCTGCAAACAGGGTCATATATTACCACGATAAAGGCATATTCACGAAGATCTGAAGACATTATGTGCACAGGATTTTGTGAAAAACAGTGCTATTACGACACCGTCAATTCTCAGATCATTTCAGTTAATTGTATCCTTTTCTTTCCTTGTTTTTCTAGCTCAGTATCACTGAAAATATTTTTGACGGTAATAACATATGACTTGTACCTCTTTCAGGCATACGTGCATAAGCTCAGCAGTTACAATGCCTCAGCTGCGCTTTATATACGAACACTGATCAGCTTATTACACCGAAGCAATGTTAAGATTCATGGATCTAGAAGCTAATTAGTTACCAACTGCTTTCATAATGTGGTACAGCATCTTAAAATTGTACATTAAACACAGCATCATTGCTCAGTTGGTAATCAAATTACTTCGAAAAACATGGCTTCAAAATTCAAGAATATTCAGTATCATGATATAAATAAATTGATAGTTTTTGTGTGAGTGATGCACCACATCTAAAGACTATGATATTTGAAGGTAAGAAAAGCATTTTAAGATAAATACGACTTGATATCAATCAACTGAAACAAAACACTTGCAAACACACCCGTAATTGACATATTACTTTTTCCGCACAGCAGTTTGAGCAACGCGTGCACTCACTGACAGATGGTCGTAGCAGCTGATTTTGACACTTCTAGTCCCGCTGACGACGCCAGATGAGCATGGTTGGTGCCCACTGTTTCTCAGTGGTCGCCATGGAGTCAACGTGGAATGGCATGGCGGGGATCGTCAATGCACAGCCGTAGCTCCGTTCATCGCGGCCGTCAGGTTGCAGCGAACGTGGCCGGGGAAGGGGAACCGCATTACGTCATAGTCGCCTCCCACTATCGCATTGGTAGGGCCCCGAACATATCAATAACATATGCCATCAGTAGCCAATACCCGACAAGAAATCAAAAGCACAGGTAGCGCTCAACACCCCTACTTCTCTATATGTGTATTTGTTAAGTGTTGCAATTACGAAATGCTAAAATAAAGAAAATTCCACTGTAAACTATAACGAAGTCAACATTGTTACTAGTACGATACATGGTTTATTAATACAAAGCGATTCAAAACAGTAAGTAAGTCACTGATCATAAATATTTGACACTTCATTTGTTTGTGAGGAGCACACAGTCTTCTTACGGGTCTACAAAAATGCACAACGCATAATTTCCGACTCCTCGCCATCTCCTTGCACCTCCTCTTTCACTTTTTAACAATTCCTTCATTGTAATCACTCAAATGACAATACGCCGTTTCATCTCTGCCTCTTCTGTTTTGTGACAGTTTCGCTCTTCTCTCATTCTACTTCTTAATGGGTTTCTGTCAGTAGCTCGGAGTACCGTAATCTTCTCACGTGTGATGGTAAAGTGTCTTCTCTTGTTGCTTTCACTTGCGTTCTCTTCTGACTCCCATTGCTTCTTATCTGCTCCGCTTTGTGTGAATGTCCCGCGCGCCTGCTCGTGTCTCAATTACTGTGCCACTTAGACGTCTACGGATTTCGTGCGGCGAGCTTTGCGTCATCCAGAATTCTTCGTGGTCTTTTTCATATGATCTTTGAAAATATTGTCTTCTGCCTTATTCCTTTTCCAAGAAAAGAACCATTGCAAATCAAATTTAAACTCTCATTTCTCGTATCTTTCGGACTGTATTTTTCCAAGAACGTCTTCTCAACCTCGTTGTATGACAAGATTTGTTCTTCTTGCTTCACAGTCAACAGATGTTCAAGTTACTTCACAGCAACTAAAGACGCCTGCCATTCTTCTTCTAAATTGTGTTTTTATTTCGTGACAGTCTACTTCAGCTCCTCTGCATCAATAGTATTCGCATCCTCTCTCAGTAAAATTCTTCTGGGTTTGAGGCCGCATTCTCATCTATAAAATTCTGACGTTTCGGTGGCTGTTGCAAGGCGCCTTCCTCAGGGTGTATTGCAGTTTGCAGTTTGCAATACACCCTGAGGAAGGCGCCTTGCAACAGCCACCGAAACGTCGGAATTTTATAGATGACAATGCGGCCTCAAACCCAGAAGAATTTTACTGATTGTGACAACGGCCGCGGAAGCCTACGTTTACACTTCTCATCCTCTGTTTGAATTTTCACTTTCAAAGTATGTTCTTCATCCATTGACAATACATCTGAATCTGTACAGAGAATGTGTGCTACCGATAAGATGCTATCACCTTCTGGCCATTTTTCACTCGTTTCTTCCTCATGTCTGGGATACTGCTTGACATGCTAAGTTCAGAACTAGGTATTTCAATCAGCAAGCCCATATCTGATGTTACTTCCGACAGCTGAACTTTCTGAGAGAACAGATCTGTTTTGGGTTTATTTTGCTATATTTGTCTTGTCTCTACTCAAACATCTTCGCCGTTTTCTCTCGAGCCTCATTAAATGCAGACTTCCTTTCCTCCTTTAATTCTTTCGCCGTTCCCTTATAATTTTCCTTTAATTCTTTTAAACCCTTTTTCTTGGCCCGTTTTTCTTGGACCTGCCTAAATTCTTTGAATTCCTTCCTAGATTCCTGTGAGCTTTTCTCTTGGCTTTCCATTACCGCATTGAGCAGTGCCGTCATATCCCGCTGAATGCTACTTGGAAGTTCGTGTACCCTCTAGATCTTCCCATCTTTGCACCTGTGATGTTTAAGTTTTACTCGCGCTTATTTCCACTGGTTGTCCACGCGTACAGATTCTCTCTTAGTCACATCTTCGCAATCGAAGGCTTTGAAGTCTGCGCTATTGCTCTCCCTCTCTTTATTCAACTAAGATCCCACAACACTATTTGCTACTACTTCCTCCTTTTCTAACAAGATTTTCATACTTGAAATTCAAGAAAGACAAAACACAAAAGTAACTTATCTACTCTACACAAAATTCGCCCCACGTCAAAAATTCAAAAGTTTCACCTATCACAGCATTCTCAAACTACGCGCAATTGACTCCTTTGCAAGACTTTCGTTTATTACCGCGGTTGTTGATTGATATGCCGTGGTGTGATGCTGCAGACTGCATCCTTTCTCTTGCTGAGATAGTCTACTCGAATCACTGCAATCCAAGATGTGGTCCTTTTGTTCTCCTGAACCACTGGAATCCAACATGCTGTTGATTACCACTTCATAAAGGATTCTGTCGATGATGAACACTCTTATTTGGCCTACTCCCTCCACAGTTATTTTTGATTATCGCATTTCGAATAACTATTCTTCACTGTAAACCAGATCTAACATAGCTACACTGAAACACCAAGGCAACTGGTATAGGCATGCGTATTCAAATGTAAGATATAAAGAGGCATAAGACGGCGCTGTGCTATGTAAGACAGCAAGTGTCTGGCACAGTTATCAGATAGGTTGCTGCTGCTACAATGACAGGTTATCAAGATTTAAGCCAGTTTGAACGTGCTGTTATAGTCGGCGCACGAGCGACGGGTCACAGCATCCCCGAGGTAACGCTGAAGTGGAGATTTTCTCGTACGACCATTTCAAGAGTGTACCGTGAATATCAGGAATCCGGTAGCACATCAAGTCTCCGACATCGCTGCGGCCGGAAAAAGATCCTACAAGAACCGGACCAACGACGACTGAAGAGAATCGTTCAGTGTGACAGAAGTACAACCCTTCCGCAAATTGCCGCAGATTCCAATTCTGGGGCATCAACAAATATTAGAGTACGAACCATTCAACGAAACGTCATCGATATTGGCTTACGGAGCCGAAGGCCCACTCGAGTACCCTTAATGCCTGCACGACACAAAGTTTTACGCGTCGCCTTGGCAAGTCAACACCGACATTGGACTGTTGATGACTGGAAGCATGTTGCCTGGTCGGACGAGTCTCGTTTCAAATTGTATCGAGCAGATGGACGTGTACGGGTATGGAGACAACCTCATGAATCATTGGACCCTGCATGTCAACAGTGGACTCTTCAAGCTGGTGGAGCCTCTGTAATGGTGTGGGGCGTGTGCAATTGGAATGATATGGAACCCCTGATACGTCTAGATACGACTCTGACAGGCGACACGTACGTAATCATCTTGCCTGATCACCTGCATCCATTCATGCCCATTGTGCATTCCGATGGACTTGCGCAGTTCCAGCAGGACAATGCGACTTCCCAGACGTCCAGGATTGCTACAAAGTGGCTAGAGGAACACTCTTCCGAGTTTAAACACTTCTTTGTGATAACTAGGAACTAGTGTCACAGTCTAATAATTACCGGGTGTACCGGTATGAAATGAGCGTTTTTTTGTGAAAATGAAACACTAAATTTGAACTGAAAAGTAAAACCATTTTATTCAAAGTACTGACCATTGCTTTTTATACATTTTGACCACCTTTATGGCAATTTGTGGACACCACGCCAATAGAAATGTTCGTCTACTGAAGCAAATCAATCAGGCACCCAATTTTCGACTTCTTCGTAGGAATCGAAAGTGTTCCTCAGCCAAAGCGTGTCCCATTGGTGAAAACAAATGGTAGTCGGAATGGGCCACGTCCGGTGAATACGGCGGGTGGGGTATCAGCTCCCAGCCAAGTGTTTTGATTGTATCCTGAACCAGTTTTGCTTTGTGTGCAGGTGCATTGTCCTGTAAAAAATTACTTTGCCATGTCTTCTGGCCCATTCTGTTTTTTTTTTTTTTCGATAAATACATAGCTCAAATTGATCATTTGTTGTCTGTAGCGGATAGTATTCACGGTTTGAACGGGTTTTAGAAGCTCATGTTACACCACACCTTTCTGATCCCACCAAACACAGAGCATTGTCTTCTTGCCGAATCGATCTGGTTTTGCAGTCGATGTTGATGGTTGTCCCGAATAAACCCATGATTTTTCCTGTTTAGGATTCTTAAAATAAATCTATTTTTCATCGCCAGTAACAATTCGATGCCAAATTGACTTTCTTTCATGTCTTTGAAGCAAAATTTAACAAATGGTTTTTCGGTTTTCCATCTGTCTTCCATTCAATTTATGTGGCACCCATTTTCCACACTTTTGGATCTTCCCCATAGCTTTCAAACGGTCAGAAATTGTTTGTTGTGCAACATTTAACATTGCTGCCATTTGCTTCTGACTCCAAGTATCATCTTCATCCAATATTGCTTGCAATTCGGCGTCTTCGAACTTTTTTGGTGGTCTTCCACGTTCTTCATTCCTTTCATCAAAATCATTATTTCTGAACTGTTTAAACCATCTTTTGCATGTTGCTTCTGATAGAGCATGATCACCATATGCCTCGACAAGCATTCGATGCGACTCTGCAGAACTTTTTTTCAAATGAAAACAAAAAATAAATGCTTTCCGCAAATCATCACTTTCTGGAACAAAATTCGTCATTGTTAACACGATGAAAACACATGATGTTGTTTGTTCCATGACTTGATGTATACTAAATATCTTTGACAGATGTCATACCAACCAAACAAAAGGCACATTCACAACAAATGTTCCCTATCGACACATTTGTATCTTAACGCTCATTTCATACCGGGACACCTGGTACTGTCAGAACACTCTCTAGTGCGAAAGTTGTTATCGTTTGACAGCTAGTCCGACATTAGCGCTCCAGACGGTCAGAAAGCAGATTGTCAAATGCGTCGTAAGGCTAATGTTTGTTTTTAATTATTTTATACTTAATTAACGAAATAGTTGTTTTTTGCGTTCCATGCATCAGTAAGTTACCAAGAGACATGAATTATCGTGAAATACGCGTAAAAACAGCCGAATCACACTGATTCAATGATGTAAGCTACAGCTCATTCATGAAGAAATACTTTCGAATATGTCAATACTTACAGCTCATTCCGGTGAGAACAAGTTAAACTCCAGACCTACATCCTTCCTACCAACAATGTCCAACTGATTGCCTCCTTCCTCTCCCGCCACCTCTCCTGCGGCACCATTCATAACACCGATTCCCGCACCTTCTACCCTTATGCGGGTGTGCCCCAGGGCTCTGTCCTCTCCCCTCTACTCTTCCTCCCGTACACAGAAGATATGCCCCAGCCCCGCCCCTTCAAGTCCACCTCCTGCAGTATGCGGATAACGCCACCTTCCTTGCCCGCACTACTACCCTTCAATGATCCCAGTTCCTTCTCCAGAATCACCTTGACCTTTTTGCCGCATGGTGTAAGCAGTGGCTCCTAAAAATCCATCCTTCTAGGACTCAGGTAATAATAATATCTCGTACCACTCCCTCCTTCAGGCTCCTTGACTTTTCCTTTACCATCTGCACCCCTCTATCCGCCTCTCCCCCGACCCTCACCTACTTTGGACTCACCGCTGACCATCACCTTATCTGGACCCCACATCTCCGCTCTATCCAAGCCCACAACTGCATCTCTCTCCTTAAACTCCTCTCTGGCCAGACATGGGGGTTGAACCCCTCTACCATCCTCCACACCTGTAAATCCTTGATCCATCCCATCCTCTGCTATGTCAGTCCTTCCAAGATCTCCACCCCCCTCCAAATTCTGTAAGTCCCTCCAGATCCTCGAACACCATGCACTCCGCCTCACCTTCTGTATACAGCTCCTGTCCCCCATGTGGAACTTGTATGACCTGATTTCTTTCCCCCATCTGCTCCTTTTCCTTGAACATATGCAAGTCCTCTGCACTTCCCACAGACTTAACCCCCCCATCCCCTGGTTGCTCCTCTCCTCTCCGACCCCCACCCACTGTCGCACCTTCATCACTGTGCCCCACCTATCCTCCACCTCTACACCTTTCATTTCCTTTCCCAAGGTTGCTTCCATCAACTCCCCCTCACAGATGATGCCCTCTCTCCCTTAATTTATCATTCCTGTCAGTTCTTATCCTCACCTCTCCCTCCCTACCTCTGTCCCTTTCCTGGCTCCCTCCCCCCCTATCATCCTGTTTTCCCATCTACCCTCTCTTTGACTTCCATCTCTCCCCTGAGCCCTTTTGCGTTCCCCTCCTCTACCTTTCCCCACTTCCTCTCATGTCCGTCTGCCCGCCCCCTTTATGAGTCTTTCACCCCTTTGCTTTTTCCTCTCCTCCTCCCTTTTACCCCTTTATCTGTCTGGATCCCTCCCCCCCCCCCCCCCATCTGCCCTAAGCTGTGGTGTGGCACCTCCGTGCCAACTTTTTAGTGCAGTGTTTTGAGTGAGTGTTAAATGTTATGTGTCTTATATGAAGTGTAGTGAAGAGAAACCATACTGACGCTAGGTGTGATTTTTTATCTCTTGCGAACAGAAACCAGAGTGTCGCTCTGTTTTCTTTATGTGGTCTATCCACTATTATACCTGTCTGCTTACTGTGTGTTTTTATTAGCATCGCCAATTCTTGTTTTATATTTTAACTTCCACAACTTCTCTGCCATTTTACAATTTAATTCGCCGTTTTTATAGCCTGCTTCTATCATTTATTATCTTCTTATAGATGAAAATGAAATGGGAGATACGATACTACGTGAAGAATTTGACAGAGCAATGAAAGACCTGAGTCGAAACAATGCCCCCGGATTAGACAACATTCCATTAGAACTACTGATGGTCTTGGGAGAGCCATTCCTGACAAAACTCTACCATCTGGTGAGCAAGATGTATGAGACAGGCGAAATACCCTCAGACTTCAAGAAGAATATAATAATTCCAATCCCAAAGAATGTAGGTGTTGACAGATGTGAAAATTACAGAACTATCAGTTTAATAAGTCACAGCTGCAAAATACTAAAGCGAATTCTTTAGAGACGAATGGAAAAACCAGTAGAAGCCGACCTCGGGTAAGATATTTTGGATTCCGTAGAAATGTTGGAACACATGAGACAATACTGGCCCTACGACTTATCTTAGGATCTAGATTAAGGAAGGGCAAACCTATGTTTCTAGCATTTGTAGACTTAGACAAAGCTTTTGACAATGTTGATTGGAATACTCTCTTTCAAATTCTGAAGGTGGCAGGGGTAAAATACAAGGAGCGAAAGGCTATTTACAATTTGTACAGAAACCAGATGGCAGTTATAAGAGTCGAGGGACATGAAAGGGAAGCAGTGGTTGGGAAGGGAGTGAGACAGGGTTGTAGTCTCTCCCCGATGTTATTCAATCTGTATATTGAGCAAGCAGTAAAGGAAACAAAAGAAAAATTCGGAGCAGGTATTAAAATCCATGGAGAAGAAATAAAAACTTTGACGTTCGCCGATGACATCGTAATACTGTCAGAGACAGCAAAGGACCTGGATGAGCAGCTGAACGGAACGGACATGATCTTGAAAGGAGGATATAAAGTGAACATCAACAAAAGCAAAACGAAAGTAATGGAATGTAATCGAATTAAATCGGGTGATGCTGCGGGAATTAGATTAGGAAATGAGACACTTAAAGTAGTAAATAAGTATTGGTATTTTGGGGAGCAAAATAACTGATGATGGTCGAAGTAGAGAGGATGTAAAATGTAGACTGGCCATGGCAAGGAAAGCATTTCTGAAGAAGAGAAATTTGTTAACATCGAGTACAGATTTAAGTGTCAGGAAGTCGTTTCGGAAAGTATTTATATGGAGTGTAGCC
Source organism: Schistocerca gregaria (assembly GCF_023897955.1). NCBI lineage: Eukaryota > Metazoa > Arthropoda > Insecta > Orthoptera > Acrididae > Schistocerca > Schistocerca gregaria. The sequence goes on from NC_064922.1 coordinate 816,165,215, forward strand.
ATGTATGGAAGTGAAACATGGACGATAAATAGTTTGGACAAGAAGAGAATAGAAGCTTTCGAAATGTGGTGCTACCGAAGAATGCTGAAGATTAGATGGGTAGATCACATAACTAATGAGGAAGTATTGAGTTGGATTTGGGAGAAGAGAAGTTTGCGGCACAACTTGACCAGAAGAAGGGATCGATTGGTGGTACATGTTCTGAGGCATCAAGGGATCACCAATTTAGTATTGGAGGGCATCGTGGAGGGTAAAAATCGTAGAGGGAGACCAAGAGATGACTACACTAAGCAGATTCAGAAGGATTTAGGTTGCAGTAAGTACTGGGAGATGAAGAAGCTTACACAGGATAGAGTAGCATGAAGAGCTGCATCAAACCAGTCTCAGGAGTGAAGACCACAACAATAACATCTTCTCATTATGTTTTTTAAACTTCTGTACGATGAAGAGCGGCGTACTAAGCTACTACCAGCCTGCCGCCTTCGGAGGAAATCGAAAACCAATCAAGAAAAAAAAACTGAAAACAAGAGAAATCAACATGTTTCATGCATGAGAAGCACATATTTCTGTTGTTTTCTGTTGTCATCATCATAGGCTCTTTCCTTTGCACTTAAAAGATTTTTAAGGACTCCAATTATTCGCCCTCTCTTACGTTTCGCTCGACTTTCCTATACACGAATATTTTTGTAAATGTAATTACTTTTACATCAGAAACGAATTTGTTGAAGATCCTTATCACATGTGTATCAGATTTAGCAACAATTGTTAAAATGTTTTCTCCCGGGTTGGGAAACAGTTTTATTGCTTTTGACAATTTATTATCATGTCTGTATGGTTTTCTCTTAAGTTACAGTTGTGGCGGCTTATTTGATACGTTAAATAATGTAGGTTTTAGATTCCATACAGTTTTCCTACGTTCCATATTCACAGACTTGGCTGAAGTGTAGCGAACAAAACTCTGCTTTGTTGGATAGGTCTTCTGGTGTTTACTAGCAACTTTCAGTTATTAAAGGAAAACATTATTATTCAGCAAATGTCTCTACGTTACAAGAGATTGGTAAATAAACTGTCCTGTAATGCACTGCTTCGTATCTAACAGGGTCCTTAGGAAATTAAATAATCGCAAATGTGGAGCAATTTCTTAGCTCTTGTCGATTTTTAAGGCGCTACATACACTCTCTACTGTAAACACTACTTCACAAATAAATGTAGACATTAGTATTATACACACACACACACACACACACACACACACACACACACACACACACACCTTATAATTACTACCCTTGTAAGCCAGCAGGATGTAGGTGATGGTAAAAAAAAGCGAGTAAATGAGGGAATTCAGTACGAAATTGCTTTCTGTACAATATCTGCTGTAGGCGCCCTTTCCCAGCAGATCTTTGGAGGAGTTAAAGAGTTAGGTGGATCTATTCCAAATTTAAATCATACGACAGTGGGACTTGGGACAGGGTCTATTTGTCAGCTGGGGTTCGATCTCCACTCCTACCATAGTTTCTTTTTTCATTGTATTTAATTCCTAATTATACTTTCTAGCAAATTCTTTATACTGTTTATCCGCAACCTGTTTGCATACAACTGCTGTGTGCTAAAGCTCAACAACGACTATGCAAACTCATGAAGACGGTGCATGAAAAGTAGCACTGGGGCATTTCTCTCCAGAGAAAATGCACACTCAACTTCAAAAATTCCAGAACCCAGTTATAACGCGACCAGAGTGGTGCCTGCTATAATTACGTCGATGCTGCTGCCTCTCTCAATTGCCGTAATTGAGAGACAGCTACTATTCAGTGATTGGTACTTTGAGGAAACGGATAATGACAGGTACTATGAGGAACAGTTACCATTATGAGATCACGAATGGTACTATTTACTGACGAAATCACGACACAACAAATACTTCCCAACATTCACAATTAATTAATATCCTGTGTGCCACTATACAACTTCCACAATTTCACCCTGAAACTCTCAGAGAAATAACGCAGCGCGAATAGTCATATACCAAACAGATTAGCAAACTTTAACCTAACAGTTCTAGCCCACACGTATTCTCAACCTGAGTGTTGGCAGCACTGGCGCAGATCACACACACTTGAGTATTAAGCTCGTGAAGATAACTAATTAATTCTATAGTAACAGTCAATTCATTTATTACAACGTAACGAAGTTAATTAGAGTCTGTTTTATATTATATATTGAAGGTTTAAATCGTTTCAAAGTATTTCTCGGAAAAAAACGTAAGCTAAGGGCCGGTTTCCGCGTACTTTAGACCTAGGTTTACACACAAATTTAAGACATTTCTTTAAGTATTAAGTGAAGAATTTAGGTTGTTTTCATTTCACATATATTTAGTAGTGCCATACCTACTCGGGTAATTAAAGGTTTTAAGTTCTATCTTTATTTCCTTTCAAAACGCGTAAAGTACGTATTGCGCATACGTGATCTTAGGCCTAATTTTTTGGGTATACAAGTTTTGATTTTTTAACGTTAGTTTAACTGCATTACGTTACTATATTAATAGTATATACATATATTAGTGTTCCACATAACTTTAGTGACTCCTGTGGTCTGTAGTTACTATAGTATTACTGTTATTGCCTAGATAAATTTTGTAAAAATATTGCAGACGATCATGAGCGAGAAGTGTTTTAGCTGGCGTAGGAAAGTCAGTTCTGGGGTTCTATGTAGCTGTTGTGGCACATGGTTACATTGGGGTGAATGTAGTCGCTAGGGAATCGGGGAAGTAAATGGGTCTTCTCCATGGTATTGCAGATTATGTTCAAGGGATAGGAAAATAGTGGAACAGGAAGGGAAGATTAGAACCCTTCAGGCTGAACTGGATAGTGCTGGGGAGGAACTGGTGAGGTTAAGGGGAGAGAAGGGTGAAGACAGGTGAGAAGTGGTAGCAAGGAACAGGAGCCACAAGAAGAGAATAGTATCTGATAGTTTCATCATTGACACAAAAAATAGATTTGCCTTGCTACTTCAGTCAACTAAGGAAGAGGCTCAAGTAGATGTAAGTGTAGTCATCACTCAATAGACTCTCACTAGGAAACCACCTGTTGCAAAAAAAAGTAGAAAGTAGGAGGGAAGTTCTGTTGTTAGGTAGTAGCCATGGAAGAGGTGTGGGCCAGATCTTGCAGGGAAAATTAGGTGATGGGTACCAGGTCAGAAGTATTTTCAAGCCCAGTGCATGTCTTAGCCAAGTGACAGAGAATGTAGGATCATTGTGCAAGGGTTTTACAAAGCAGGATCATGTTGTGGTAGTGGGTGGAGAGGAAGCAGTATTGATAGGGATCAGGGCTACAATATTGAGTATGACCTGGTAAAAATATCATCTGCAACGAACGATACAAATATTGGCTTGGTTCCTACTTTCATGCGGTATAATTGGCCTCATTTGAATGGCTCTGTCAGGAGAGTCAATATGGAGCTAGATCAGCTGCTTCGGCAGCTACTTTGTCAGGTATTGTTTTGGTTCCTGTTGATGTTATTGGTAGGTGGGATTTCACAAGATCTCGCCTGCATCTCAGTAGGAAAGGGAAGGGTAAACTGATTCACGTAAAAGCACAGTAAAAAATAATGTTAATGTATTGCATCGGAATATCAGGGGATTAAAAATCAGAGTAGATGAGCTTCTTGTTTGTTTAGAAGATTTAGAAACTGATGGCAGAATAGATGTACTATGCCTGTCTGAACATCATATAGTCACAGGTATGGAATTGGTAAATGTAGGTGGATATAAGCCTTCAGGACATGTAAGTAGAGACACTATGGAGAGAGGAGGAGTTGTCATATATGTTAAAATCTGTCATAGTGTGAAAAATTTGGAAACTAAAAATTTTTGCGTAGAGCAACATATAGAAGCATGTGCATGTGACCTTAAACTAAATAATGGCACTTTCATAATTATAGCCGTGTATAAGTCCTCATTGGGAAATTTTCAACTATTTTGGAAAAACTTGGATTCTTTGTTGTGCTACCTGTCAGACAGAGTGTAAGGTGCCTCTTACGTGAAGAAGACATTTTTACCAGTTTTAATAAATTATTGTCTCTTATTGATGTATTCACGATAGTTAGGAAGTGCTGTAGTTCGTAGCCGGTCATAAATCGGAGAGCATTTCCCACGCTGGCTGGCTAGGTGACGAAGCGACCATATGTCGCGCGTAGTGGAGTGGGGCTCGGCGCTGAACCGTATCAACAAGCGTCAGCCTGGGAAATATACATGACAGGAAGTACCACCATCTTGGCGCCACCGATTTTGTTTATTTATATTTAATAATTAAAGTCATTTATGACAACACGAATACTAGGAGGAGCCTCTGGATGTTTAAAGCTATTTACAATAATTTTGCCTCGTTAAAATTCACACCCGTTCATTAACAAATGCATATCTTAGTAAGTACGAACTTGATCGGAAATACACGAACTGTGACGAAACTAGTAAGAGATAAAGACTGTGCACCAAAGTCAGCAGTCTGCGTTAAGAGCTCTTCCTCTCTTGTTTGATGGTAGCCATGCTCTCGGTTACGAGTAGCTTGTGACATGAGTGTTTCATTATTGATCTAATCGGAATAAAAGTGATATTACGGCTTTCTGAATGTTAATTTCGAGTAAATAGATACCCCAAAGTTGATCGACAGCAATTTCAAATAATTAGCTTCCACCGACAGAAACACCCAATGCGCCAATGAAGAATCTGCACGGGGCGACATTTAAGAGAGCTGCACCGCGCAGAGGTAGGAGGAAATCCGACGACACGACCCACCAAGACGGGTCAAGGAAGGTCCGACTTACACTCGCAAATTCCGGGTGGAAATGCTGACCAGTTATACTATGCGTCACATATACCACCCTCTACGGTCTCGCGGCTAAGCTGAGTAATAACAGTATCAGTTTAGAAGCGAGTGAATCTTGCAAGAAAAAAGCAAATTATTGTTTGTGGGGATTTCAGTGTAGAAAGAGTACAATAGAAAGCTTGATCTTGAAGTATTACTTGGTTCTTTCAGTTTGACGTCATTTACTGATTTTCCTACCCGGGTGGTACAGGAAAGTAGCACACTGATAGATAATCTTTTCATAGACCAAGATAAATTTAATCTAATAAACACTTTCCCTGTTAAGAATGGTCTGTCTGATCATGATGCGCAGTTAGATACAGCTCCATATAGTAATGAAAAACGGCCCTCCAAAATAGTGTGTTCAATTAACGATTTAACAATTGAAAATTTTAGGGAAGGCTTGCAACAGTTAGACTGGGATGACGTGTGCAGGGAACATGATGCTAATTTAAAATTTAACCTATTTCATGATACCTTTGTGACTCTATTTGAAAACAGTTTCCCTAAGAAAACAGTGAAATATAATTGTAAGAAACCATGTAAAAAGCCATGGCTTACTAAAGGGATAAAAATATCTTGTAAACAGAAAAGGGAAATGTATCTTATAACTAGGGGGAGTAATAATCCCACAACAGTGAAACATTATAAAAAATTCTGCACTGTATTAAGAAAAGTTATTAAAAAGTCCAGAAGTATGTGCATGATGTCTGAGGTTAGCACATCTGATGGTAAAATTAAAAAAGTTTGGAATATTGTGAGAAGAGAAACAGGGCAACTGAGAGCACAAGATGACTGTATTTCAATCAAACACAATGAAAAGTTTGTTAACAGGAAGTCAGATGTAGAAAATATTTTTAATAATCATTTTTAAGTGTTGTAGAGAAAATAGGATCCAGCTATTCATTAGAAAATGCAACACAGTATATGGAAGAGGCAATACCTACGCAATTTGAAAAAATTAAAATTCAACCCACCCTCCTATTGAAATTAGGAAAATAATAAATTCACTGAAAAGTAAAGGCTTACGTGGAACTGAGGGCATTTCCAACAGACTACTGAATGCTTGTTCCCAACAAATAATTAGGATTCTCAGCCACATATGTAGTAGCTTACTGAAACAGGGCATTTTTCCAGATAGACTGCCATATGCTATTGTTAAACCATTGCATAAAAAGGGAATAGATCTGATGCTAACAACTACCACCCAGTCCGACTTCTGACAGCTCTATCCAAAACTCCTGAAAAAGTAATGTATTCAAGAGTAGCATCACATATTTGTAAAATGAAGTAATAACAAAATGACAATTTCGTTTTCAGAAAGGCGTTTCAACAGAAAATGCTATATATTCTTTCATGATCAAACATTAAATGCATTGAATAACCAAACATCACCCATTGGGATGTTTTGTGATATCCCAAAGGCTTTTGATTGTGTGAATCACGAAATTCTTCCATATAAGCTTAAGTATTATGGTATGAGTGGGATAGTGCACAAATGGTTTAGTTCATACTTAACTGGAAGTATGCAGAAGGTTGAAATCAACAGTACAGATAGTCTGCAAAAACGAGCAGAGTCCTCTAACTGGGGAGGTATCAAGAATGGTGTCCCTCAGGGTTCAGTCTATCCCTTATTTTTCTTAATATATATTAACGACTTCCCACTCTATATTCATGAATGTGCAAAGCTAGTTCTTTTTTGCTCGTGATACAAGTATAGTAATCACATCCAACAAGCAAGAATCAGTTGAGGAAATTGCAAATAATGCCTTTCAAACAATTATTAAGTGGTTCTATGCAAATGGACTCTCACTAAAATTTGAGAAAACACAATTAATACAATTCCCTACAGTAAATGGCATAACACCATAGATAAATATAGACTATGAACAGAAGTCTGTTGCTAAGGCAGAATACTCAAAATTTCTGTATCTGTGCATTGATGAGAAATTGAACTGGAAGAAACACATTGATGAATTGTTGAAACAGTTAGGTCCAGCTACTTATGATATTAGGGTTAAGCAAATTTTGGTGATAAACATATCAGTAAATTAGCCTACTATGCCTATTTTCATTCACTGCTTTCATATGGCATCATATTTTGAGGAAATTCCTCGTTAAGAGAGAAAGTATTCATTGCACGAAAGCGTGTAATGAGAATAATTGCTGGAGTCCATCGAATATCACCTTGCAGACATTTATTTAAGAAGCTCGGGATATTCACCTTCGAAATACATATATTCACTTATGAAATTTGTCATTAATAACCCATCCCAATTCAAAACTAACAGTGAAGTGCATAGTTGCAACACTAGAAGAAAGGATGATCTTCGCTATTGTGGATTAAATCATACGTTGGCGCAGAAAAGAGTGAATTTTGCTGCCACAAACATCTTTGGTCATTTGCCAGATAGTATTAAAAGTCTGACAGATAGCCAACCAACATTTAAAACCAAATTAAAAGAATTTCTGAATGACAACTCCTTCTACTCAATAGATTAATTCTAAGATATGAAGTAGTTACTGTAAAAAAATTAATTAATTATTTTGTGTAAAGAAAGCTTATGTGAAAGTGACACCTTCTACACCATTACCAAATGTCGTATTCATGATGTATGGAACAAGGATTAACGTAGAATGAGACTTTCACTCTGCAGCGGAGTGTGAGTTGATATGAAATTTCCTGGCAGATTAAAACTGTGTGCCGGACCGACACACTAACTCGGGACCTCTGCCTTTCGCAGACAAGTGCTATACCAGCTGAGTTACCGAGACACGACTGACGCCCCGTCGTCACAGCTTTACTTCTGCCAGTACCTCGTCTACTACCTTCTAAACTTTACAGAAGCTCCCCTGCGAACCTTACAGACTAGCACTCCTGAAAGAGAGGGTACTGCGGAGACATGGCTAGCCAGAGCCTAGGGAATGTTTCCAGAATGAGATTTTCACTCTGCAGCGGTACATGCGTGAATTTGGTCGGCTTTGCCGAACATATTGTCATCACAATCATAGATCGTGGGGCAATTACGTCGGTGAATTCGAGTAAATAATGAACGCTTTGACGCATGAATCCACGGGCTACACTCCGGAAGAAACACTATTAGGCCATAAGTCTAAAAGTTTAGTGGAGAAATGATTGATTTCCCTCCGAGAGTTGAAATTAACGTTGAAGTAAAGAAAGAATACCCACGAGAAATGATGAAAAAGAAATCTGTTGCGCGAATACGGCGTCATGACGCTGAATCGCGATTTGCCAAATTTGCTATTGGCGATCTTGTACTTGTTAAAGAACACGAAAAGCCAAGCGAGATCGACCAAAAAATTTCAATATTTAAATTCATTTACAATGGACCTTTTGAGATTATCAGTGTACCTCATACTAACGCTTACTGTTTAGCTTTTCCTAAATCAGGCAAGCAGTTAGGTGTGCGTGATATTGATGATTTAAAATTGTACCAGTCAAGGACTAATTAGTCCGATATGAGAAAAGAGAAACCAAGCCATTACGTGCTATTCTAGTACTAATGAAGTTTGTGAACTTTGTGTATGTATGTATTATGTTAAAATTTTATTGTAATCTGTAAGCTGTGAGTTATTGCCAATGCACTTAGACGAACTGTAAGTTTCAGGTCTGTGTACACATGTGTAATAATGGACAGTCTTGAGTTATCCACTGTGATGGAATTAAAAAGAGGGCTCCTTGAGGTCACTCGGAAGTGAGTAACAACAATTTGAGGCAGGTATTTATTTATTTAATCGTATGGCTAGGGCCCCCCCCCCCCTCCCCCCGTCGGACAGGCCGTTCGCCTGGTGCCGGTCTTTCAATTTGACGCCACTTCGGCGAACTGAAATCGATGAGGATGATTGGATGATGATTAGTACAGCACAACACCCAGTATCTGGGCGGAGAAGATTCCCCGACCCATCCGGTAATCGAACCCGGGCCCAGAGGATTGACAATCCGTCACGCTGGCCATTCAGTTACCGGGGGTGGACTGGAGGTCGTTCTGGAATGCCACTGAGTACGCAAACACAGAGATCTAGCATGCCGCTATGGCGCATGCAACAATGCTCCACTTGAACTGAGTCGTTGACGGCTCTTGTAGCGTGTGCGTGTGCAACGCGAATTGGTTTTCTTTCATCGCCAGTTGTTAAAGGTCTTGATGTAAAAGTTTAGTTTGGTATCCACGTTATTTAAGGCCCGTTTAACACTGCTACACAGGTGACGGTCACCAGCGACGGTCACCGACAGAGATACATTTGTCTGAACTGGGGCATTCCCACCGGGACACTACACTGCCTCACCGGGCCACTGTGACCCAGCAGTGGCTCACCCACAGTCACTGTGTTCACAGCAGTCACTGCCGGACGTACATTAGTTTGAAGTGGAGTGTTCGCACTGGGACACAGGTCACAGACACAGCGCTACACATTTGCCAAAAGACAGGCAGTCGTTTTCTGAGACAGTGCCGCGAAATATTCATTGCATACTATACTGTACACAGGTGTAGCCATGAGTTTAGACTTCATTAACACGGAGGATTTTATAAGTGAAGTAGAACGTCGTCCTGCTATTAGGCATGTCAAAAGCGATGACTATGGCAACAAAGTGGTGAAAACCAATGCGTGGCAAGACATTATAAGGAAGTTGGTGCCTGATTTCAATGAGAAGAGCATGGATGAAAAAAAACGAAATTGTTAAGTTGTATGTTCTTTTTTCAAATTTAATACCTTATTTTCCGGACCATAAACGACTAGGGAAATTTAGTTGCCACCCCTGTACGAGGCTAGGAGGGTAGTAACCTTCAATCATATTTACATCCCTCACCCCTTTTCTTTTGCGCTAGCCAGTATCAAGTGTGCCGTTATGCAGTCTTAATGCGATAAGAAGGTAGAAAATGGATGAGCGTGAAAACCATGAACTCACCCCTATAGTGTGAATTGAGCCGTAGCTGTGTCCGGCTCTTCGAAAAGCGCGCTAGGCGGAGTGCTTTCGCTTCGCGTCTAGTGTTTGCGGTGGCGCTTTCGGTTTGGCGTGCTGTTGGGATCGCTACCGCCCTCTGGCGGGAGGTGTACGGTCGCGTGACGATCGAGGAGTACGTACTGGTCAGTGACCGAGAGAGATGGTGGCGTGAGCGGAGCCTGTTGGGGGTCGTCAACTGCTCGCCACGAGCTTTGCCCGACCTCTTAGCTGTCAGGGGTAAGTCTGCCTTACCCGCATGTACGTGGCTTATGAAGCTTAGAAGCCGTGGTACAGGAAATCAGCGCGTGGGATCTTATGTCTTCTTATCGGCCGTTGAAACCACTGGCAGCGGTTGGCTCTGAGGAACATTTGGAAGTGCAACGTGTTCCCGGTTCTGTGGTGGAGTGTAAGGAGTTGACTACTGTTTTTATGTAATATAAAGGGGTTTTTCAAGTTCTAGTGATATGAATGAGTTTCTTCACCAGTGGTTTTGTTGGGGGTCTTCCCACCACAGTGTTTCGTTTGCCTGTCCGCACGAATGTGGTAATTGCTTCTTGGTCCGGCCGTTTCATTCACATCTCGATTGGGTGATTTAGGTTCCGTGTCGCGTGTCTCTGTGTTTCGGAGTCTGTGCAGGCACCGCCCTTGCTACATCTTCTGGTTTTGGGTAACTTGGGTAGGTGGTGGCTTGTAATGGAAGTTTTGAGGCTGATTTGCTGTGGCCCTGAAGACCACAAATAACTATTCAGCCTATTGTGATTTGAGCCCCTTTACACGTCACTCCCTCACTGAGCCAAGGAAAATTTTTTTGGGATCTGCCTTTAATGTGAAGGTTTGTGAGCTAGCTTATTCATATTTATCTTGTAACAAGTGACAGGTGTAATATAAGTTATTTAACTGGCGAGAGACAACTATTTTACCTTTAGTACAAACTAGCTATTTAAAGGTGTTTTTTTAAAAAGAATTGTTCTCTTATAGATATAATAAGTTTAAAATCTTACTATTGGCGAGTTTTTAACGTCATACCTTGCAATATCCTTTACGGAGAGAAAATTTGCCAGCTATTTAAAAGAGCTTTTTTAAACTGTTGTCTTATAAATATATGTGAAGTTGAAACCTTAGTATTGGGAAGTTGTTAACGTCATACCTGGCAATCTCTTTTTCATAAATAAAATTTGTCAGCTATTCGAAATTGTTTTGAAATTTTTTTAAATGCCAGACTTAAAAATTTATTATCGAGAAAGCCTTTTAAAATAAAAAGGTAACCTTAGCAGTGTGTGTTATTTCACCAGCACCTCCTGGCTCCTACTTCCACGATAACGTTTTTGGAATAACATGTGTACTTGAGCTGTTGTTTGTGAACCGCCCTAATTGACAGTTCATGAATGAAGAGAAAATCTAAAAAAATACTTATATTTCAAAATTTTTATAAGAAAATTAAGACAGATATCTTGTTCATGCAGTCTTTAGTGTCTGAAATTAAAAAAATTTCCAGTCATGCAAGACTGAAAGTGAAATCTGATCTGATGACTGTCATGCCCAACAATATTACAACACTTCCAGTACGTCCCAAATAGGATTTGTACCGGTACCAAATTACGCTACTGCGGGTCTATACCACGACCGTGCATATCTTGGAACAGTTCATGGCTAAACTGGTGGACAGTGCAGATTGCTCGATCAGTTACCACCTGTGTGTTCGCCAATGGCCTCCGAGTACAGTGACGAATCCTTAATACACTTCTCAACAGCACAGGCAGAGAAACAATGAAAGTAGACTATCCATGAAAGTTTTACAGTAATTTCTAATGTATACTAATACCAGCTGAAACCTGTGAAATATGCTTTCAATAAAGTAACTTAATATTGCAGCACCTTCCTTAATGTGAGAGCAAGTTTTCCCTCTGCTGGGATATCCTTCCGCAGTATAGTGTCCATTCCTGTGATTTCTTCTTTCACTTCTCCTAGCAGTTCATCAAATGAAGTTTCCGACATATGAAAATACTGATAAAGCTTCTTCTCATCTTGTATCAGATCGACATAAAGAGTATCAAACAATCCTTTCTCCAGCCGATCACGTAGGAGCGGATGTAAGTGTAATAAACGTTTTGTCTTCATTCTCCTCCTCCTCTTACTTAGAAATACTAACAAAATTTCGTCCTCGCTTGAGTCCATTCACTAGCTAATCAGTTGGCAATACCTGTGGTGTCGGACACCGGTGACCCAGAAGTGTTCACCACAATTACCGGTGTCTGTCACTGGTGACCGTCACCAGTGTCCCATTGTGAAACGGCGCCAAAAACACACTCACTGGCGCAATGCGAGAGGACACTTGAAAAAAAAATCATGTTCATTATACATATTTATGAAAAGAATATTGTAATTACTACTTCTTATTCTGGCAACGGCCTTGCCGCAGTGGATACACCGGTTCCCGTGAGATCACCGAAGTTAAGCCCTGTTGGGCGTGGCCGGCACTTGGATGGGTGACCACACAGGCCGCCATGCGCTGTTGCCATTTTCCGGATTGCACTCAGCCTCTTGATGCCAATTGAGGAGCTACTCGACCGATTGGTAGCGGCTTCGGTCCAGAATACCATCATAACCACCGGGAGAGCGGTGTGCTGACCACACGCCCCTCCTATCTGCATCCTCATCTGAGGATGACACGGCTGTCGGATGCTCCCGGTAGGACGGAGTGCTTTTACCTCTTATTCTGTTTCTAAATTTTTTTACTGTTCTTTATGTACCTTTAAATGATGCTTGAATTTTTTTATGCCAATATTGAGTATGCTTCTCGTAATGTTTGTAGTAATTTCAAACTTACTAATTTCTTGAAGGAAGTGTTTATTTTTAAGATGTGTTGTCATACTATAATGTTTTGAGTAAATATGACACAGGGTTGTCATGTAAATATCGTGTCCCGAACATAACTGCAATAATTATTTGAATTGATAACCCAGCGATTATTGGATATTATGCAGACAAAATTGTTTAACTGTATGCATCTGCATTTCCGTTTGTTTAAATTTTAGGACATTCCCTTAATTTGTTTCCGTCTGGAAAAAAAAGTCATGAAATGTGGGGCACTTATAACACCGAAAATGCCGGATGCATGGCACCTGCTACCGATATATAATTTTTTCTGAATTGTATGTAAATATCTTTAATTTAAATGATTTCTTTTAATAAGTAAGAACATTGCTTCACTGTATGTGTAAATTTAGGTATAAGTCTGTTGACGTTTCATTGTATTTATCTGTGTCTTACTGTAAAACTTATAAGCTCTGGTAAAAAGCCGAAAGAATTGTTATTTGCATCGACTAGCAATGATAATAACAGTGCTTGTACGTTGTAAAATCTTTGGGTAGGGGGTTGTTGCACAGAGCGCGCGGAGAGACCGAGAGACGGGTTCCAGCGCTTGTAGTGTGCGGAAGTCTGTTGTTAACGCTCTCCCCGTAGAGAGTACCATTTCTGCGGTATGATGTACGGGCGCCGGCCAGATATTTAGTAGCAGGAGTATGGACAGTGGGCAGGCCGGGCAGAAGAGGCTGTATTAATTACAATTGCCCATTCCTGTAATTAGCCGCGGCTCCACAAGATGCTACTGTCTTCAGCAACAGCAGCAATTCCAGCAGCACAGTTTCGTCGTCTGCTCCGAGTTCGTCGTCTGTGCAGCACTGAAGTAAGACTGTTGATTGGTAGAAAGTATTGACGGCTAACCCAACAGCACAACCAAATGTGATTTGATTGATAAAATTTATTTAAATAATAATCAAACTCATTGCGATTGTGTCCTCATTGTCCCCAGACATTGTTACCAAGCAGGACCTTTGTTCCTTTTTTTCCTTATATGGTAACTGAGTGTCATAAGAAACAAAATGAATACTTACAGCCAGTTTATTAGTGAATAGTCTCACTTCCCCCCCCCCCCCCACCCCATGAACCATGGACCTTGCCGTTGGTGGGGAGGCTTGCGTGCCTCAGCGATACAGATGGCCGTACCGTAGGTGCAACCACAACGGAGGGGTATCTGTTGAGAGGCCAGACAAACGTGTGGTTCCTGAAGAGGGGCAGCAGCCTTTTCAGTAGTTGCAGGGGCAACAGTCTGGATGATTGACTGATCTGGCCTTGGAACATTAACCAAAACGGCGTTGTTGTGCTGGTACTGCGAACGGCTGAAAGCAAGGGGAAACTACAGCCGTAATTTTTCCCGAGGGCATGCAGCTTTACTGTATGATTAAATGATGATGGCATCCTCTTGGGTAAAATATTCCGGAGGTAAAATAGTCCCCCATTCGGATCTCCGGGCGGGGACTACTCAGGAGGATGTCGTTATCAGGAGAAAGAAAACTGGCGTTCTACGGATCGGAGCGTGGAATGTCAGATCCCTTAATCGGGCAGGTAGGTTAGAAAATTTAAAAAGGGAAATGGATAGGTTAAAGTTAGATATAGTGGGAATTAGTGAAGTTCGGTGGCAGGAGGAACAAGACTTCTGGTCAGGTGATTACAGGGTTATAAACACAAAATCAAATAGGGGTAATGCAGGAGTAGGTTTAATAATGAATAGGAAAATAGGAATGCGGGTAAGCTACTACAAACAGCATAGTGAACGCATTATTGTGGCCAAGATAGATACGAAGCCCACACCTACTACAGTAGTACAAGTTTATATGCCAACTAGCTCTGCAGATGACGAAGAAATTGAAGAAATGTACGATGAAATAAAAGAAATTATACAGATAGTAAAGGGAGACGAAAATTTAATAGTAATGGGTGACTGGAATTCGAGTGTAGGAAAAGGGAGAGAAGGAAACGTAGTAGGTGAATATGGATTGCGGCTAAGAAATGAAAGAGGATCCCGCCTGGAAGAATTTTGCACAGAGCACAACATAATCATAGCTAACACTTGGTTTAAGAATCATGAAAGAAGGTTGTATACGTGGAAGAACCCTGGAGATACTAAAAGGTATCAGACTATATAATGGTAAGACAGAGATTTAGGAACCAGGTTTTAAGTTGTAAGAGATTTCCAGGGGAAAGACCTGAGTCGAAACAAGGCCCCCAGAGTAGACAACATTCCATTAGAACTACTGACGGCCTTGGGAGAGCCAGTCATGACAAAACTCTACCAGCTGGTGAGCAAGATGTATGAGACAGGCGAAATACCCTCAGACTTCAAGAAGAATATAATAATTCCAATCCCAAAGAAAGCAGGTGCTGACAGATGTGAAAATTACCGAACTATCAGTTTAATAAGTCACAGCTGCAAAATACTAACGCGAATTCTTTACAGACGAATGGAAAAACTGGTAGAAGCTGACCTTGGGGAAGATCAGTTTGGATTCCGTAGAAATGTTGGAACACTTGAGGCAATACTGACCCTAGGATTTATCTTAGAAGCTAGATTTCTAGCTACGTTCCTAGCATTTGTAGACTTAGACAAAGCTTTTGACAATGTTGACTGGAATACTGTCTTTCAAATTCTGAAGGTGGTAGGGTTAAAATACAGGGAGCGAAAGGCTATTTACAATTTGTACAGAAACCAGATGGCAGTTATAAGAGTCGAGGGACACGAAAGGTAAGCAGTGGTTGGGAAAGGAGTGAGACAGGGTTGTAGTCTCTCCCAGATGTTATTCAATCTGTATATTGAGAAAGCAGTAAAGGAAACAAAAGAAAAATTTGGAGTAGGTACTAAAATCCATGGAGAAGAAATAACAACTTTGAGGTTCGCCGATGACATCGTAAGTCTATCAGAGACAGCAAAGGACTTGGAAGAGCAGTTGAACGGAATGGGTAGTGTCTTGAAAGGAGTATATAAGATGAACATCAACAAAAGCAAAACGAGGATAATGGAATGTAGTCGAATTAAGCCGGGTGATGCTGAGGGAATTAGATTAGGAAATGAGGCACTTAAGGTGGTAAAGGAGTTTTGCTATTTGGGGAGCAAAATAACTGATGATGGTCGAAGTAGTGAAGATATAAAATGTAGACTGGTGATGGCAAGAAAAGCGTTTCTGAAGAAGAGAAATTTGTTAACATCGAGTATAGATTTAAGTGTCAGGAAGCCATTTCTGAAAGTATTTGTATGAAGTGTAGCCATGTATGGAAGTGAAACATGGATGATAAATAGTTTGGACAAGAAGAGAATAGAAGCTTTCGAAATGTGGTGCTACAGAAGAATGATGAAGATTAGATGGGTAGATCACATAACTAATGAGGAAGTATTGAGTTGGATTTGGGAGAAGAGAAGTTTGCGGCACAACTTGACCAGAAGAAGGGATCGGTTGGTAGGACATGTTCTGAGGCATCAAGGTATCACCAATTTAGTATTGGAGGGGAGCGTGGAGGGTAAAAATCGTAGAGGGAGACCAAGAGATGACTACACTAAGCAGATTCAGAAGGATGTAGGTTGCAGTAGGTTCCAGGAGATGAAGAAGCTTGCACAGGATAGAGTAGCATGGAGAGCTGCATCAAACCAGTCTCAGGACTGAAGACCACAACAACAACATGTAAGGTACTGTATTAGAAAAAAATCAAAATTACATCTAAGACTCTGCAGACTGAAAACATGGACATTACAGCTGCACGTTACATCTTACGATCTGTGCTGTCAGAAATACTTGGCATTCAAGAATCGTTCGTTGACAAATTGCTCGAAGAAGTTTCCAAAATGTGATAAATATAGGGCATCGAACTTACATTCCACAGCAGACGAATGAAAATAGTTGGTTGGTTGGTTTAAAAAAAGGGGGGGGGGGGGGAAGAGACCGAATGAGAATAGTAAGAAAGCACTTTGATGAGCTCTGCGACGACTATGGGCCGATATGTCAGTAAGCAGATTTAGAGTACCACTTTTATATGATGATTGATAGCGTTTATTTGCAAATTGAATACACAGTTTCAAGGAATGAAAGTTGGAAATACGATGTCTGTTCATATCCACTACTTGTGAGGAGGATCTGGAAAAAAGAAGCAGTTAGGTTCACAACGGCATTTCTTGATGGTGGTTCTCCTCTTTTTCCATCACAGCAGCTGTTGGTACAAAATTTATTTAAAATGTAAATATTGGAACGGTCTGGTGTACAAGATCAAATGGAGCTGTTATTAGTGAAACATGACTCATGGGTGTTGAACTATCCTGACGTCTTCACAGCAGTCCACTTGAAGTCAACAGTAACTTTTGAGTGTTTCAAAGGCTGAGCGTTCTCTTTTGCAGCTAAAAATAACAAAAAACCACTTAATGGTCTACAGTGAGACACAAATGTTTATCTGGTTTGGCAGTAATACCAACAGAAAATTAAAACGCATAAAACACTGATTTATCTAAAATGTAGACCATTTTGCTCATACAAAGACGAGGAAAAAATCATTTAAGTAAGACAGCAATTCAGGTTACTAAGCAAATAACTTTTATTAACTATTATCATTTCAACATGAACATTCTAACCTCTACTTCCCACATTTTTTTCGTTTTTCTATGTTATAATACTGTATTAGCCATTATTTGTAATTTCGTGATATTATTTTGTGTTGCAATTAAAAAATTTTTACTGTTTCTATTCTGAACGTCGGAAGATTGGATTACTAGTTAAATACACGCTTTCTTAATGCAGTGAATGTTTTTGTATTTCTTTATAATTTACCTTCGTTTTTGTACAGCATCTGTTATGTGCAATCAAGTAGACATCATCAGCTCTTTCAAGTATAGAGATATAAAGAAAGCATCGAAATAAGTGCTAGTAGGACTCGCGCACCGAGGGTTCTGTACAAACGGAATTATGTATGTAGACAGGTCATCTGTCCTGGGAATCGAGAATTTCGATATCGATACTGGCAAGATATCAGTCCAGAGAATTCCAAAACTTTCAAGAACAACAAAAAGCATTTTTTTGTATTATACATTTACAAATTAACAGTTTTCTATTTTTTTTTTTCCTTTTGTTTCACTGTGAAATCTTCCTTCTCGCCACATTTTATGATTGTAGGTCACCGGGAAGTAACCCAGTATGAGTGGGTTTGCGAGTATCAAAGTATGTGACATAAATAACCGTATCTTTTGATTTAAGTGACTTTGAGGGTTACATTTGTTAGACCGCCAAAAGACCATAGGCCTTAATATGTGAAATTAATTTCAAAATTGATATATCTACCTGTCCTGAAAAAACAGGATTTTAACAATCGGACAGACAGACAAACAGACGGACAGTGAAGTGATCCTGTGGGGTTCCGTTTTTACCGATTTTGAACGGAACCATGAAGTATGTTCTTTAGACTGTATTTAATTATCAAAAGTATTAAAAATAAAACAGACTGTTGTCCGAAAAAGATTTTTGCATTTATTTTACTTTTTGAGTCAAATGGGAGCGTAGTGTGGCCACATTGTGTGTGTGTGTGTGGTGTGTGTGTGTGTGTGTGTGCGCGCGCGCGTAGGGAGAGGCAAGCTGCGAGCTACAGGAGACGAGGTGTGGGGGACGTTCTGGTGCACTGGGAACGATGGAGGTGGTGGTGGGGGGAGGAGGGAGTAAGGGGGCCCCACTCTAGGCTCTTGTCCCGGAGCCCGCAAGACTGTAGTTAGCCCCTGCACGTGTTCCCTGTTTCCGACATGTAAAAGCTTCAGGTCACTACGTTTCCTACGTTTCCTTGACAAGGGTGAAGTACAGAGGATACTAGGAACCGAAATACAAACTTTCAGCGTCCCTACGGCACCGGAATTACCGGACGCGTACGACGGCTCTACATGAATACATGCATCAGTCGTCTACGCCCACTGAATATTCAGTGGATGGTCCACTGGAGGCCCTTTGGTTTACAGAGCAGGGTTACAGCTTCCTTCCTCCCCTTATTAGCCCTCAGTATTGACCTGCCCAAACCGTTTACAACGGCGATGTACTTATTTAAACACAATTTCGCATCATGTCCCTACGCTACTTGTATGGTTTATAATTGTATTTGAAATACAGATGTTACCTTGAAAGAATTAACTTCGAAAGTGGGTTAAAATCCCCAAGTTACTTTAGGCACTCATCTTAGTTTCGAAGCATTATGATATTATTTTATATCCTTGCTGTCATTACACTTGAGCTGAAAAACATGACATGGAAAAAGCAGTATATCCCAGGCAAGATGAGATGGAACTACGAGAAGCTAAACACATGATTAAATTTCGCATCTGGTATATTCAATTCAGTGAAACACATACCGGTCGACGCATTTACAGTAATAAATAACATTGTGCTGGAAGCGATATGAAGTTGTATCAACGTGGAACTCATTTTTTCTCCTTGTCGACACAGCCTTTATACATACGGTTCACACACAGAATGTTTGAATGGATGTAGATTTTTCTTTCCAATTCAGTATAATACAGCAGGGAGCCTTTCGTGTCACTCTCCTAGTCCTTTAACGCTTAAGTAATGAACCATGCGAGGCTGTTGTATCCACCTGCTAGCACCAGAGGAGCATTATTCGTAAGTCTCACCTTTAAACTAGCCTTTTTCCAACGGTGCTATTCTCGGTTGTCGCACAAACACTTCGAGCCTTCCGTCTTTAGCTCTGGCACTTCATCATGTTTCTACTTCAGATGGTAATCCCCCTTGTTTTTCTTCTTAATTTTTCATATGTTTATCTGTCGTTACCGCTATACATGGATCGGTCAAAACAGATAAAAATACACGCACGTCTCATTCAGACGAAATCTGAAATTCATTACAAAATTCCATCAGATATTCATTAAATGTCGACAAGCATTACCTGCGGCTGTAGCGTAAATGTGGCACTGACTTAACAGTTTTAATAGTTGTTTGGCAATTGTTCCAAATGGCTTCACATTACTGTTTATTCTTGCTCCCGATAACGTATCCACAGCTTCTCCAGTCGATGCTGGGAAGGTTTAAGTCACCAACCATATGCAAGAGTACTTCCGTGCTATTTCGTTTATAGTATCTTTGAACTTTTCTAACACTAATGTATCAATCTGGTCTACAGCAGAAATATCCAGTTACTAATCTATGCCCACTGACACTGTTTGATTTTGTCCGTATTACTGCACAGTCGAATTCAATCTGAACCTTGCAGCCGTCCTTCCCCTATACGTTTTGTCCTTGCTTCATTCCACCAGCTCAGTCTGGGTAAAGGATCGTTACAAGAGAAATTTGCAAAACTTGGTCTTGTTATATGAAACCAAAGCCGTGTCTCTTTATAAATATTAAAGTTCCTCAAATATAAGTGGAAAAATGTTACTTTCAAAGGACTTCGTTTACTGAATTCGTAAGCAACATACGTCCTACAAATGACTAGACATAGCCATGTTTAGGTTAAAAACTAATTTTAGTTCCTCTTCCACGCTAAATGTGGCCAATGCTGTATTGCTTATCCAGATTAGTCTATCACACTATAACAGTCCACGGCAGCCTTAATAACCGTTCAAACAATGATATGTCCCACCAACAGATGCTAATGACTAATATGACGATACTATTTTCTCCACTGATTTCGCGAATAATTACGAGCGCCTTCTACAAATAAACCGAGTAATTACTCTCTGCTTCGCTACCAGTCGACGTTAAATTTTCAGACTCATATTTCATCACATTAGCAAACTTTTCAAATAATTTTTGGTACGATTCAACTGCACATGAATGTTCCGTGCGGGACCCGAATGACGACCGCCTTCTCACTCTCTGGTGCGTGATCGGTAACACTTGGGTAATGCAGAACGTAAACGAGTCAGGCAATGCCACTGTTGGAAGCGACGCACTCAGCTCCGAAAATTCTAGAGCACAGGCGATGCGTAAGGGGTATGATTTACTACGTCATACCACTATTGATAGTACAGTCTTGCTAGGCTAAATGTTTCTTTCTATCAATACAAACACTCCTCCGGTTTCTTTTATTTCCTTGAAGGGTCAATCACAAATACACCTCAAAATTTAGTTATCGATTTCGACCAACCACGGATCTTCATCAGGCTGCCTATGTATAAAAAGGAGGAGACAATAAGAAACGTTAGAGAATCTACAAAGTCTGCTAAATAACTATTTACACAATGATAAAACTAGACAAATTACACGTAAACGTCATGTAACGAGCAGTGGCGTAAGGTTTCTGTTACGTTGTCGGCGGGTATATAGGCTACTATTGGAAAACTTTGAGGCTTTATAGGCGAAATTCAATATTTAGTCAGTTAATTCATGTCTTCAAGCCGGATGGAGTGGCCGAGTGGTTCTAGGCGCTTCAGTCTAGAACCGCGCGACCCCTACGGTCGCAGGTTCGAATATTGCCTCGTGTATGGATGTGTGTAATGTTCTTAGGTTAGTTAGGTTTAAATAATTCTAAGTTCTAGGGGACTGATGACCTCAGACGTTAAGCCCCATAGTGCTCAGAGCCATTTGAACCATTTGAACCACGTCTTCAATTGCAAAAGAAATAGACACATTGTCAGACTTTATGATTGCATTATTAGAGCAATGTGACATGATTTTTTTTTACATTTTTGTAAAATGATAAACATAAAAATTAAAACAAATTTTTAATTTCGTCATTTTTAAAGAGAGATTGGTGTGGGATGGTTCAGATATCGTAGCCAAAGATCGATGAAGATGTATTAAGTAAGTAAATTATCAGATGACCATTGGGTCTGAATCTGGTGGCTAGCAGAAATACCCGGTCACTAATATACGCCCATGACGTCGTTTGCACTTGTCCATGATACTAAAACAGTTAAGTAAAGGAAGAAAAATAATAAGTTGTCTGCTATATATGTCTACTGTAATAAATATGTGGTCCACGCCGACGTCTGGCTGTCAGTGTATTTCTGGCGCCATTTCTTCGTAGCACGCAGTACTGGAAATGACTACACACCGTCGTCGAACACTGCGTCTGAGCGCTGGACGCTAGTGGGGTTTCTGAAGGGCAGCCCGGCGAATGTTAGGTGAGCAGTTCGTCGCAGATGTTGAAAGAGACATCGGCAGAAGACTTCTGTTCGTTCAGCAGAATGTCAGCCCCCTTCCTGCTTGAAAAATCTGTAGCTCACCTGGTCCTAGTTGCAGGTTACCTATCTACGGCTTCCAGGGGCAACACAAATCTGAATTTCAGTGCTTCATATAGTTATCGACCGAATTTTAAAATTTAAAATACCGCACTTTCACAGTTTACTCATTACGAGGCATAATTTTACCTTAAAGGTTTAACACAGTAAGTAAAGTATTATACTAGAAACTGCATATACAAAGTGATTCAGGAGGAATGTCACATAATTCGTGAGATGATTCTACATGTGAAAATAAAACGAAAAATTCCTATGAACGTGTGTCCGACTTTCGATCGTTACGGAACTGGAGAGGGTTGAAGACTACACATACCCATGAATGGATATGAAGACATGTGTTAGTATAGTTTAACGAAATGCTGTGTTGGCGCTATGATGAACAGAGTAATGATGCGACAGATGATTGATCCATCTCCACCACAGAATGGATTGCTAGCCAGGGACTCGTATTTTAGCGAATAGACAGATTGTAATGATACATAGAAAGTGTATATTTGTGCAAATATAAACGTTTTATATGGCAAAATGCTCGTTAAGAAACTAAATTAGAATGTTGGCAGTGTTTGTTGCAGGATTCTAGTGCGAGTCGTTTACGAGAAACCGACGCTTGTTTGCGCCATTTAACCTGTGTAGTTGCTAGGTACTATCTTGTTATGTTTGCCTATAGTGTGCTTACGTGTTCCTTGAGTACACAGCGACTTGTTGGTCAGCTACTGTG